>NC_080086.1:107770575-108434950 GCF_950005125.1 Chionomys nivalis
TCATTATATAAATAGTATCAGAGGTAGAAATGTACATTGTAATATGGTAGATGTATCAATACAATATAGACAAAGTTATAAGCATATTCTTATACAAAAATAGAGGTAGGAACCCTCACATTCAATATTCAATATATCAATATACAAGAAACAGTACCAATACAATTTTCTAAAAACAGTAATTCACAAATACCAATCATCCCATAAAACCAGTTAATCCCCCCCCCTTTTTTTAAATACCCCTAATTCCATAAAATATCACCCCATCCCCTCAACCCTAAACCAACCACTAAAAGATGTCCCTAACCCTGAGGGCAAACTCTGTTGGGAGAGGGGATGTCGTCCTCTAAGATTGCTTCTAGCTGACATGGGGGCGACGTTCTTCTTAGGGGGTCCTGTGAAAGCAAATGATGGTAAAATTCCCAAATGAACCTTTGACCTAAGAAAATTGTAACTAGTCTCTGAGCGTTTTGAGAAGGTCCGGCCAGAGTGTTGTCAAAAATGTGCACCATTCAAAATTGTCTCGTGTAGTTGGTACCAAAAAACAGGTCTAATTTTATCCCTACGCTACTGGGTCCCTTGCATGCTGCTCCCTGCTGGGTGTCAGTTGTGTGTTAGTTACTAGACGTTCCCGTGGCCTGTTCCTTTTGGTATCTGCCTGTCTCAAGCAAGGACGGGGCAAGGATTCTCATTTTTCCTTTCACTTAATCTTTTCCAAAGTCCTCAGAGAGTGAGACCTGTCTGTATTTTGTAGGCAAGGCACAAGGCCTACAAACTTGCCAGAATAGCTTGCCTGTGGTCACACAACCAGTGAGTGGAAGCCAGAACTCTAATGTGCTCCCTGAGATGCCCAGGGGACCCTTTTGACCGTCCTCACACCCTCTTTGTACCCGGTGGAACAACTTCCCTCTATTTACTGAGAAAGCTAAGATGTTTTCACGTGTAAATTGTGTCAAGTGGGTATTTTTGTAAGAGGGTGTTTTGGTATTTCAGCCTGAGGAAAAATAGTAGAAACCTAAACATGACAGTCTGCAAAGTGTTAGATTTTCAGAGAATGAAGGTGTGATTTTTTTTTTTTTTGCAAGGGTGTTAATTAATTTCTGACATGGCCAAGTGCCAGAACAGAGCTCTGATGTCAGTTTGAAACCTCGGCTCTGAGGTCTGATGTTTCAGTTCATGCTGCGGACCGCTGTTCTCTATAACAAGAACACTCTCCAAAGAGCAAATATAGTTTGACATTTTGTGGATGCCACTGTCCTGTTTGAGGCATTGAGGTTTGCTCTCAAGAGCAGGCAGATGTATGTATCAAGCCTGTATCAGTCTTTGCTGCTTCAGGTTCCATTGCTTCATTTGGTTGGGGCTGAGGCTATGGCTCCTGTCCTGGGCATGGCATCTCCATCCATCCAGGCCAGGAGTCAGGGTGCCAGTACCAGTGAAGCAGTCATACTCTTTGTCTGCTCTATGCTCTGAAGACATTTGCATTTTGCATACACTCAGTTTCTAGAAAGACAGACCTTTCCAATAGCCAGCCAGGGTTTCTCGAATCAGGCTCACCTGAGGGAGAGGGCCACCAGCCACCCTTTCTTCAGCTCCCTTAAAGAAGTGGCTGTGGGAGAAGGTACTGGGAGAACAGGCTAACATGCGCATGGGAAGTTAGGGGTGGGAACAGCCGAGCTGGAATTTTAACATTGCTACTTGGTGTCCAAGAGGATGCCCTGGGGGAGGAGGAGAAAGAGAAGAAGATACTATCTCTTTTAGACCAGGCCTGGAGTTTACCAAACAGATTAAGGCCAGCAAGACTCATTGTTTATTTTTCTGTCTCTGCCTTCCCAGCCTTGGGATGCTTTTTACCCTGATTCTGAGACTGAGACTCAGGTCTTCATGTTGCAACATAACCACTTTACTGAGGTGTTTCTGTTGCCTCAAAGAGAACACTCTTGGCTGCTAGCCTGTGCTGATCCTTGGTTGAATTTGTCTGTTTCTTGACCTGTTGCTTTCCCGATGTTCTGCAGGTCTGGGGAACTCTGGGCTGTAGATTCGAGAGGACAGGGCCCTGGGCACTGCAGCTCCTATAGAGGGCATTCTTGGAGTCATGTTCCCCTGGCTCATGCCTAGAAGCAGAAGCCTGGAGGAGGCAGGGCAGCCGTTGCTTGAGTGCTCCAGATCCTGGGGCAGGTGTGTGTGGGGGGGTGGGGGTGGGAGTTGTCACTAGACTCGGACCTGGAGCCAGGCTTCAGAGATGTCCAGAGGCTAATTTCAACTGCAGGTGCATTCCTGAGACTATCTGGAATGACCAGGGACAGCAATTTCAGGAAAGGCTGGGAGGGTGGTAGTGTGGGCCAGAGCAGTTATACTTAGTTTCGTTTGCTCTGCTCAGCTGATGTGCTGAGCAGTGAGGTTCTAGATCAGAACCAGAGAAGTGACAGAGAGCAAGGACTCTTGGTGGTGCTTGCCTCGCTTTTCTGTTTTCACTGTAGTCCTTGGGGCTCACACACAAGATGGCTGCCCTCACAGAGATTGCATGATTGAGCCAAGATTCTACAAGACACAAGTGGGATCAGATGGAGCACACTGAGTGACCCCACGCACTCAGGAGACACTTAGGCCCTCCCTCACCAACTAAGGCTCTTCAGCTACTGAAGAAGAGGCAGCAAACTGTGAGCAGGTGGTCCCTTCTTCCATAAGCATTAGTGACTCACACAGAGCCACTGCTGTAGGTAAATGTGTGTTCATGTCAGTTGTTGTTTTATTTATTTTTAGATTGTGTATGTGTGTGTGGCTGTGTGGGGGTCTGTGCATGGAGGCCAGGGCCTTTACTGGAGCTAGAGTCAGAGGCTGTTGTGAGCCTGTTGCCCTCTGCAGGTACCACATATGCATATTCTTAACTGCTGAGTCATCTCTCCAGCCCTGTTTCTCAAAACCTTTATGTCGTCTGTCTGGGATGGCAATCAGGACATTCTGCGGAGCCAAATCTCTTGCATCTCTGCTCCCCTTCTTTCCCAACTCTTCCCATAGAAACCGTCCACGTTTCCAGGTCTCAGTGCAGTGCATCAAGGAGGCATGCACGGCTGAATGGACAGGTTGGGGTTGGGGACTCCTGCCCCATTCTTTTGGTTTCCTTTTGTTTTTGTTTTGGTCTTCTAATTAAGCAGGCCTTTAATAGCTTGCTATTACTGAGATCTTTAAGAGTATTGTACTTCATTTTCACAGATACTCCTCTTTAGTATTTTAAATCAGTATTTAACCATTGCAACACACAGCTGGTATGAATGGAACTTGCTAGTTGAGTGGAATCAGCGGGTGCACCAAGGACTTGGGCTCAGATATTGATAGGATTCATCTTTCCAGAGGAATCAGACAGCTCTGTTGGGATGTTGATACTGTTTCTATAGAGGAAAATTTTAGTGTATAATCATAGTGTCTATGTCATAATTTTATTGTCATCTTGTTCCCCCAGGCGGCTCTTCATGGTATTGCTAAAAGTATAAAATATAACTCTAGAGGAATTTCAGACAGTTGATGTGCCAGCATCTGAAGTCTAATAATATGGTTGCTCTTGCTATTTCTTTCCCCATACTCATGCTGTTATTGTTAGTCTTAGTTCTGCTTACATTTTTGTTCTTTAAGACAATTGTGTTTTATTTTTACCTACTTTTTTTTTTTTCTTTTTTGGTTTTTCGAGACAGGGTTTCTCTGTGGTTTTGGAGCCTGTCCTGGAACTAGCTCTTGCAGACCAGGCTGGTCTCGAACTCACAGAGATCCGCCTGCCTCTGCCTCCCAAGTGCTGGGATTAAAGGCGTGCGCCACCACCGCCGGGCTTTACCTACTATTTTTTGAAGATTTGTGTGTGTGTGTACAGAATAGGGGCTAGAAGAGGGCATATGATCCCCTGAAGTTGCAGGAAGTTGTGAGTAGCCCCTCGTGGGTGCTGGGAGCCGAACTTAGGTTCCGCAGGAACAGTAAGTACTCTTATTTTTGAGCCATTTCTCAGCCCTGGACAACTGGAGCTCAGAGGAAGCTGTCCACCTAGGGCATATCAGCAGAGAGTATTACCTGTGACAAGGGATCCACGGCCTCCAAGTGTTTACAGAGCACCTAGCCCCATTCCAGAGATACACAGGGACTAGATCACAGCCATAGACCAGGTGGCAAACTCCCAATAGAACACTGTTTTGCTTGTGCTGATAGACCCAAAGTTATGGATTGCTGGAGGAAAGGAGATGGTGGCCTGGGCTTCTCCCACTCTATAAAAGCTGCCTTCAGAGCAGCAGGAAGATGGCCTTCCACCCATGTGGGCTGCCTCTTAGGTTCCTTGTGGAGCAGCATCTCCTGTGGAGGAGAGGAAGGGTCGTGCGTTGTGGACCTCTCACGACAGAATCTCAGTACACTCACTGTGGATGGAAATGGAGTCTGTCAGAGTCAGTACTGTATTTCCAATAAATCACCCAGGAAGAATCTTGAAAATCCCATGGTGTCATTGCAGTGGTATCATTTGCAACAACAGGAAGTAAATAATCCACTGTTGGTCCATTTTCACCCTAAATGGCCATTTTAAAAATGGAGCACATTTGTCTTGAAAGTGTGTCTGTAGGTCCTAGTGCTGTCTACCCAGCTGAATGGCTTTCTCACTCTAGTGTGGTCCTTTCATTGTCCACCCTAATGTTTTGGGACAGACCATCAGCACCTGTGGATAGCAGGGTATCAGCTAGCATCTGGCTGGGGCTCCAAGCTCATGCGCTGTCCTTGTGTGCAGCTGTCTGGACTGCAGTTGTCTTGCTGCCATGGGATGCATAAGAAGTGCAGCATCACTCAGCAGTGGCATGGCTTTTGTCTGCTATCCACGGTCAGTTCTCCTTGCTGGGGCTTTGTAGAGGAAGTGTGTGCTTTGAAGACACATGATTTCCCCAGTCGCTTCAGCTTTCCTGGGGGTTTTCAGACATTGTAATGCTGGTGTAGACTCTGTTCTGCATGCTTGAGATGTTGGTAAAAAATAAAATGTGATCGTTTGCCAAGTTCTAGATTGAGGTTTTTGGTGCTTTATTTATGACTTTTTATATATTTATGTTTGAGAAAAGTTGTGTTCAATTCTTGTGTAGCCTTAAGTTTTCTCGTTGAATCTCAATTGATGAAAGGGGTGTTTCTGAGCTGGAGAGATGGCTCAGAGGTTAAGAGCACTGGCTGCTCTTCTAGATTCCAGAGGTCCTGAGTTCAATTTCTAGCACCCGCATGGTGGTTCACAATCACCTGTAATGAGATCTGTGGCCCTCTCTGGCCTGTAGTTACATATGCAGGCAGAACACTATGCATACTAAGTAAATAAATCTTTTAAAAAAAAGGGGGGGGAGGGGGGTTCAATGGCACTCTGACACCTTCTGTGACATATTTGTTTACAGTTTTATCAAACTTTCTTTGTCCTTAAGTTTTAGGGTAATTTCTCAAAAAGAATGTTCCACTGACTTAAAACAATTTTTTAAATTTATATATGTGTTGGTTGGGTTCAAAGGATGGCTCTCCTTTGAACCCAACTGCCAATGCTTCATTTTTATAATTGGGAGGAATCCTGAAGCTGTATGCTCTCAATCCGGAAGCTCAACATTATCAGCTTTGCTCTGAATGTGGATCCCTGCTTGATTAACCATTTATCTGTTTGTGTATTTGTTTTTAAGTACATGGAATATTTTGGGCTCATTCACAGTAAATAGAACCCAAAGGTATAATAGCTCAGATATATTTGAATTCAGAAGTTTGTCTCCTTTTAAAAAATATTAATTGACATATGTGTGTGTGTGTGAGTATGCATGTGTGCATGTGTGTGAACAGATGCACATGCGTGCATGTATGCAGGTCTGCACTTTGTGGGAGCATTATATATATATATACATATATATGTTTTTTTTTTCATTCAAAATTTTCCACTTCCTCCCCTCCTCCCATTCCCCTCCTGCTCCCCCACTCACCCTCCTCCCTCCTCCTCCAGTCTTAAGAGATGGCAGGGTTCTCTGCCCTGTGGGAAGTACAAGGCCCTCCCCCTCCATCCAGGCCTAGGAAGGTATGCATCCAAATAGACTAGGGCCCCCAAAAGCCAGTACATTCAGTAGAAACAAGTCCCAGTGCCATTATCAATGGCTTCTCAGTCAGTCCCCATTTTCAGCCACATTCAGAGAGTCTGGTTTGATCAAATGTGGGAGCATTCTTATACTTTGGATAATCTGAGAAAACCTGCGTTCTCTTCTGGATGGGGAGGGTTGAAGCAGGCTTTGCATACGAAGCCCTGCTTTTGTCTCTCATGTGCTGGGATTACAGGCACACTTAAAGCCCGTGTTTCTTGGGCATTTTACTGCTCTGCTGACTGGGCAGCCCTCTGTGCAACCTGGAGTATGCTCTTCTGGACTCCTGGTTTCTCTGGAGAAGCAGTCATAGGCTACTTAGGTCTGGACTTTCTTGTAATTACACTGTTCGGCAATTGTCCTGCTTCCTGACCTGGAGAATTTGTGTATCTCGTTCTTTCCTAACATTTTCTATAAAGATTCTGTAACGTTCAGGCCTTTGAACCACGTGTCTCCCCTGTACCCCAAGTAATTGTATGGTGGCTGCTGTAACCCCTCCCCCCATTACCCCAGTGTCACCCTTGCTCAGTTCTCTGTGCTGTACCCAGTGTTTTCTTGACATCTTTATTCTAATCAGTTTTAATCACCAGGAATTAACTTGCCAAGTAAGATTTTTTTTAATAACTGTAATTTTTATTTTTAGATACTTCATTTAATTCTAAAACACAAAAACAAACAAACAAACAAATCCCAGAAAAACCTCTGTTAAACTTGATAGTATTGTTTTCTTGCTCACATTTCTATTCCAGCACTCATTCACACATGCTTAAAATTGTGCCTTCTGAAGTCATGGGGGCTGCAGTTCTATTCTGTCGTTTCTTTGGCCAACTCTCACGCAAGGTCACAGTTTTGTTTGTGAGTTTATCACGTTTCATGTAAGCTCCCATCAGGTTGTTCTACCTCTACAGGAATTGAGAGTGACCTGTGGGTGTGTTCCTCCAGCCACAGCACGTGTTGGGGTCTGGAAAATGCCTGGGGCTGCCTATAGCCTAGGACATGTCTCTTTCTCTCCCAGTGTTCTTTTTCCCTCCCTCTCGCCCTCTTTTACATGAAGCAGAGTTATTGCTTCTACATAAGCCGCAAGGGGCAACAGCAGCTCTGGATCTGTTGTGCATCCGTCTCCAAAGATTCAGGAGAGCTGTCAAGGCCTGGGGCTGCCGCTCACTGAAGACACTTTAGAAGGCACTGACTTCAGTTCTCAGCAGAGGGAATGACAAGGAGAGAGAAGGGATGGGAGGGAGTGGAAAGGGGGCTTGAGAGGTTGAGAGAGACTGGAAAGAGCCTGGTTGTGTGTACCTCTGTACTATGGCTGGAAGCAGTCAGCCCATCCAGAACTGCATTCCTCAGGTCGTGACAAACTTTAAAGGATACTGCATTTCCAAGGGAGAGAGAGGAGCTTAGGTTCCTACCAATCTAAGATGCTGCAGTTCCAGCACATTCCTTTATTTTAATTAAAAGTAGTTAAAATATCAATAGATCTCATCAAGAACTAGGAAGACACATAAGTGGTTGTTAGAAGCAGTGTCAGTGGAAAGAGCACAGGCAAGGGCACATTCCAGGGAGCAGAAGACGAGGGAGGACTGGAGAACAGAAGAGGGAGGATCGGAGAGCAGAAGAGGGAGGACTGGAGAGCAGAAGAGGTAGGAGCTCAGGCTTAAGTTTCCTCATCTGTAGTTCAGGTTTTTCTACTACTTTTGCCCCCTCTGCTCCATCATTATTATTTTATTGAGATGCTGAGAATGTCTGAGTTGGTGAACTTGTAAACTTAGGGCTGGCAAGCTGTTGGCTTGTTAGGAGCATGTACTGCTTGCTCTTGCAGAGGACCTGATATTGATTCCCAGTACCCACGTTGAGTAGTTCATAACCACCTATAACTTGAGGGCGCCTGACCCCTCTGGTCTCTGACACCCACACTCATGTGCAACCCTTTCCCCAATATACAAATTTGAAAAAACAAAATTTAAAATCCAAATTTTGGGAAATTTCTGCTCTGATTTCATTGAATATATTTTATGTGCCTTTAGTTTTTAATTTCACCTACTTTTTAGGATTGGGTTCTGAGGTCTGGTATCTTGACCTGTGTCCCAGAGTTTTTAGATGCTCTGGTCATGCCCTCCCCATATGACTGTTATTCATTATCTTAACATCCAATAGTTTTGTAAAATTCAAGTTTAACTTGGCACTCATGCTTGTTTTTTGATGCCTGGATTTAGTATTTCCTCATCCTTGTTTTCCACCCCATAATCTCTTGTGTTTGGTTGTTCTCGGGATACTGCTTTTCACTGTGCTCTTCTTCCATTGCCTTCTTCATGTCTGCATCAGCTGCGGACAAGATGCTCCAGCTCCCCACAGGAAATCCCTGTACCATAGTGGAGAGAACACCCTGCTGCAATGACTGTAACCCCCCCCCCCCAGCTGCTTACGGAAGGAAAGGGGTGTAGCTCTTCACGGCGGGAGGCATGGTGGCAGGAGTGTGGGGGCCTGATCTCATTGCGTGTACTGTCCGAGAGCAGAGTGTGAGAGCTGGTGCTCAGGTCATGTGGTGTATGGGAGAGAATGACCCCATAGGCTTGTGGGTTTGGATACTTGGTTCCCAGTCGGTGGAACGATTTGAAAGGATTAGGAGATGTGGTCTCATTAGAGAAGATGTTTCACTGAGGGCAGGCTTGGAGGTTTCAAAGCCAGTTGCTCCCAGTGTATCTCTTTCCCAGCCTCTTATTTGTAGACCTAAGATGTAAGTTCTCAGGAGTTCTTGCCCTTGGCCTTTGTCCTACCACCATGGACTCTCACCCTCCAAAACTGGAAACCCTCAACAAATTCTTTCTTCTGTACTTTGTCTTGGTCATGTTGTTCTGTCGCAGCAGTAGAAAAGGAGCTAAGCAGGTCACCTTCTCCTTTTTATTCAGGATCCAAGCCTGTGGGATACCATGGCCTATCTGAACTAACCCAGTCCAGAACCTCCTCTACAGACATGCCCCAAGGCGTATTTTTTAGGCCCTTGTAGATTCCACTGTCAGCTTGTCAGTATTTACCACCTATCCTGTTTGCTTCTGTCACTGGGATAAATGCATTACCAAAAGCAACCTGGGGAGGAATGGGCTTATTTCATCTCACAAGTCATTGAGGGAAGCTCGGGCAGGGCTGAAGCAGAGACCATGCTGTTTACTCTCTTTTCTGCTATGGTTTGCTCAGCTTGCTTTCTTGTACCTTCCACCTGCCCAGTAGTGACACTGCCTATGGTGGGCTGGCCCTCCCACATCAGTCTAAGAAAGACAGTGCCCCTCAGACTTGCCCATGGGCCTCATAATTTAGGATTGCTTCTCATTCCCAGGCCCTCAGAGTAGCTCAACCTTAACCCTATTCTTGCTCTTTAGATGGTGCTCAGCCACAGCCCTCAGAGATGGGGATGACAGAATTCCTCTCTACTGCTGACCACTCATGAAGGAGGAACCACCATCTTCCTGTAACCCTCAGTGATATCTGAGGCTTGCAAGTGCTGTGGCCAAGTCATGTGGGTAGATTGCCAGGCTCTTCACTAGGACTGTCGATTACCTTTGCCTTCTCAGGCCAGAAGTGGCAACTGGGGCGGGGGCTGCTTGCTCCTCCTCACTCTGGCACCCTTTTCCTGAACTCTGAGTTCCTGTGATTCAGAATTTTGTACTACGTCAGAAAATAAACCCAAATTTTAGGCAATATGTATATATTTATATTGTGCTGATTGGACATGTGGGGTGTGCACACATGCCGTGATATGCTGCTACTGTATATGTGCCACAGAATGTATGTGGAGGGCAGAGGACAACTTGCAGGGGTCAGTTCCCTCCTACAGTGTGGGTTCCCGGGACTGAACTCAGGTTGCCAAGTTTGATAGCAACCACTTTTACCCTCTGTGTCATCTTGATAACCCCCACTCCCACCAAAAACCCTCAAACTAGTAAAGGACCCATATAAGTTACAGACTCCTCAGAATAGAAAATAGTGTCTATATGGGATAAATGTGTTCTTGATGGTCCCAACAGCAGCTGAGAGTAGTCTTTTATAGCTCAGACTTGGTCTTTGCACAGAGGTCTCAGTTTCGACTCTGTGTGCCTGCAGCTAATTTCCTGCTCTGTATGTACTCCTGGAGTCTCAGGAGGGCCCAGTACTGACAGCAAAGCTGTAGTTAATGCTGGGCTCTCCTGATTAGCTTTAGTGTTTGCTCTTGATTATGTTTTTTGTGTCTTTTTCAAAAAAATTATTATGTATACAGTGTCCTGTCTGCATGCATGCTTGAAGGCCATAAGAGGGCGCCAGATCTCATTACAAGTGGTTGTGAGTCACCATGTGGTTGTGGGAATTGAACTCAGGACCTCTGGAAGAGCAGTCAGTGCTCTGAACCACCAAGCCATCTCTCCAGCCCTGTCCTTTGTGTCTTAACATGTTGTCTGGTGACTTAACCTGTTGTCTGGTGACTTGATAGGTGGCAGAGCTTTGTCACTGGTCCTTTGTCATCAGGAATCCTAGCTTCTTGTCCATTGATCACATCGTGTAAGATAAAATTAGTTTCAGTCCTTTGCCTTTGGCGCTGGCCTCCAGCTGAAGCTGCCAAACTGCTTAGTGGCCATTTTCACCTGGGCATCTCTTGACATCTTTGGTACAACCGAGTTTAACCATCCTCTGAATTATTTATGTCCATGAGCACCACCTTCTGCTTAAGATACCCAGCTTGATCACTGGGCTCTAGAAACCATGTTGACTATTTCAGAAAGAAGGGCTTCATCCAGGAACTTGAGAATCCTACATCCTGGAGGATACTAGAACGACATAGATCACCATGGGGAGTAACCCCACCCCTGTGTCTATATATATCCCCTCAGGGTCACCATGGAGCATCGACAGTGCATACCAGGCCTTGGCCACAGCTGGCAGCAGCAGGGCAGGGATTCCTGGGGCCTGTTGTACAGTCACAAATGCTCCTCATGGGACCAAGTCTGTTCTTTCCATGTCTTGGTGAAATAGCCTGAATGGAAACCCTGACTATCAGTGAATCAAGGTCATTGTTCCTGACTATCTCTGTCTGGAGAATGTGGACAGCCAGGCTGTTTCTCTGGTTCGTATCTTCTGGGATTTCCCTTCAGTTCTTTTCATCAGTCTCCCACTCCCCTTGTAATGGCTGCTAGAGCCATGTTTGAGTTAGATCTCTGAAAGCTGAGACAGGGGTCTCAGGCTCTGGGACTCAGCAGTAAGCAAAGACATGGAACACTGTGTAGCAGAGTCCAGTTATGCCCCCTCCCTTAGTCTCATCACCTCCTTGAGGTGATAGTGCTTACCAAGCATGAGAATTCCTCTGGGGAGTAGGCGGCTGCATCTGCCTATGCTATGGCCATCAGGGTCACCCACACTCAGCATGTGGCACATCCTTTTTGCGCAGTGGAGTTCCCTCTCCCAGTAGGGCCAGGGTGAGATCTGCCCTTAGCTTTCCATGTACTAGGATTGCAGATGTTCAACCTAGTTTGATTTGGACTGGGCCTTGACAGAAAAAGGTGTGTGCAAAGGGCGCTCACTGCTTGGCTTCCAGACCCTAGCATCTAGCTGTGCTTATCCCACGGGGGTGTCTAGGTTTGCCCCTGACTCTGGATGGCACTATGGTGCTGCATACTAGGATTCAAGCCTAACCCTCAGCTTTGAAGGCCTCTAATGGAGCCCTACTGTCAGTCACATGGTGCCTCCCAAACCCCAAAAGGCCACAAGTAGTTAGCTTCTTAGTGGTAAAAATGTTCCACACTGCTGCAGGCCACTGACCCTGGAAGCTCCACTGTAACAGTGCTGGGGATTCCGTGGGCCTACTCACCACCTCATGTGCCTAAGACACCCCCACCCCTTCCCAGGGGCTGCTGTTTACTAGGCACCTTGCTGGGCTGTGCAGTCTGGCTTGGGTGAAAAGCAGATAGAGAAGTTTCAACAGCAAGTAGCTGACCTTGTGCAGGAGACTTTTCGTGCTGCACCAGGTTACTGAGTAGGAGAGACCTTGAACTGGTGCTGACCTTGTGGAGTAGTGTTGCCCAGGCCCAGAAGGGCAGAGTGTTGTATCTGCTGGCCTGACTTGTCACCTGGGTACCCTCTCCCTTTAAGAGACAAGCCCTGTGTCATGTGTGTCCCCCATACCCCTCTCTTAACCAAGGCAAGTGGATCTCCTCCTCTCCAGCCTGTTCTTTCTCTGTTGGCTGTCCTTCTTCTAGAGAGGCAACTTCTGCCCCCCCTCCACTTCTCCTCTTCCTTCTTTCTTCTCTTTTCCTCTCTTCTTCTCCCCCCGCCCCAACTAAATAAACTCTATACCCAAGCTATCTCCATATGGCGTGTCTGTCTGGTCACCCGCCTCTGCCCCTCCTGGGACCAGCCTCGGGGTCACCCATGTTATGAATGATATCTGCGTCAGGATAGTCCAGAGCGTATCTGCAGTTGCTGGGGAGGTCAGTGACCACTTTCCAAAGTCCACAGGCTGCAGAGGTACCGGGAGCCTCCTGACAGCTGTCAGAGGGAATGGGAACTCTGGAACTTTCTGGAGCTGGAGTGGGCAAGAAGCCGTCCATACTGACCCTGGGTAGAGAAGCTTGGGGAATGACTGAGCAGAGCAGAGGGTACAGAGAGGCCCAGGACAGAGACCCTCTTAAAGGCCCATGTTTGTGAGAGCCTTTCTCCCTGCAGGTGTCTTCTGAGAACAGGGTGCCCTCTGTAGGCGAAGTGTTTAAAAGACGGGGCAGTCTGCACAGAGCAGGCCATGCTGGTGAGGTTAGTATCTGGAGCTGGAAGCTGGTAATAGGATGTGGATACAACAGCTGGAAAAGACCAAACATGTGGTACTTAAGGCTCTGAAGGCCACATGGTTCCACATTCTTCCTCTTGTCTTTTTATGCCAATCTTAGCTCATGAATCGCACAACAGGCAACAGGCCAGACTTGGCCAGTCTCTACCCCTTTAGTCCCTGATCAGATTCTGTGGAGAACTCAAGCATTGATAAAGACCTGTAACAGGACAGTGAGTACGTACCGGTCCTGCTAGGTAATAACAGGAGGACAGGTGGCTCTGAGGACCCTTTCAAACTGGTCTGGTGAAAATTAAGGGCTACAGCAATCTCAATATTTGATCTTGACTGCCTTGTTTTGGAATGACACTCTAGACAGCCCCCACCCTTTTCTGGAGAGTGTGGCTATATGCAGCTTTCTCTACTGGCTTTATGCTTAGGTCAACAGGTTCTGCCAGAGGGCTGGTAAAAAAGGCAGCAGCCAGCATCAGAACTTAGGAGACCTTGCTCTGTGCTGTCCATGATGTAGTGTTGCTTTGACTGACATTTTCTAAACTTCTTGGGGCTCTTCTGTACACCCTGGGTGGGATGTTGCTAGGAGAGAGGATTAGCCCTGACAGTGTCAGGGTCATCTTTTCTGATGCACACTCAGGAATTAGGGAAATAATTGCAGGTTGCATGGATAACCCTAAGCCTTCTGTAAACTGGATTTAAGACACACTCCCATAGAAGCACAGACTTGTGTTTCAAGTCTGTAGGAATTGGCAGCGTTCATGGTCCTAGAGAGGTAGTGCTTACAGGTCTATCTGCTTCCTTTCTTTGAGAGGACTAGGGTCCTCCTGAGATGGAGGGCTTGGTTCGTGACCTGTCTCAGGTGAAGAACAAAGCCAAAGGACATGACTGTTCCCTGGTCACTCAGTTCAGTGCTCCGTGGGAACCTGCAGTGAGTCAGTCACAAGGTGCTGAAGCTTACAGAGCTGCTGGGCAGAACTCTTGTATTGCTGACAGCACCCCCTTGTCAGTCAATCTTTCCACTGTGAGCAGGAACCTATGCACTTGCCTCCTGCGCAGAAGCTTTAAGAGTTGCCCGTGCCCCGTTAAATCTGCCTGGAGAGGGACAACAAGAGCCCAGCAAAGGGATAGTCCTGCTGCCCTGCTGGGATGCCTACAACCCTGACCCCTCGCTACAGTCAGTCAGTGTATCCCGCGTACTCACTGTACATTCTGCACGTGACCACTCCCTTGAAGCACTGTGGAGGTCACTAGAGAAGGTATTTTTAGTTTCAGGTGCCAAGGCACTCATTGTACACCCGGAGCTAGGCCTGTGTCAGGTGATTGCCTCGGCTGGGTTCCTTCTCACTCACCTGCCTCGCCTGCGCCAGATGCTGAGATGGCTGTAGTCTCTAAAAATAGCCCAGAGACTCTGAGTACGCTCATTATGCAGCAGCCACGGAAGCCTCCCCCTCCTCCAGCTGGGGATCACACCACGTCCCCCAGCCAGGGCATTGTTAGCCCTTTAGCAAGCTGGTTGCAGCTGCTATTCAGCCCACAAAGGCTCTAATCTCCTTTGAATTCCTCTAAGCCTTTTGACTCTAATCCCTTACAGCAAGCAGCACACTCCACGGGTACAGTTGGCGCCTCAAGTATGCCTCTTCCATTCATTTTGCCCTGATTATCTTTTTATCTCATTAAGTGCTTTTAGCTCTTGTGTTTCATATAAAAAATAGAAGCATCAAATCGGCCTTAAAGATATAACTTAGTATTTTCTCTCTCAAAGCAGTGATTCTTCTGAGGCAAGAGGCTCTACTTTATTCCCGATGCTGGTACTGAACCTGGAAGGGTCAGTTACCTTCATTCAGCCTCAGTTTCCTCTTTGCTAAAATGGAGAAGCCAGGCCATTGATGACAGTTAGATTCCTTTCTAGATTAGCTGTCTTGTGGCTGTCTGTCTAGCTCTGTGCCAGCATGAACAGGGTTGATGTGTGCAGCGGTGCCATGATTTGCTTGTATACAGAGGCTGTGCCTCGTGCCCTGTCTTAGCTGTATACAGAGGCTGTACCTGGTGCCCTGGTTTGGTTATGTGCAGATCTTGTTTCTTGTGCTGTGGCCTGCTCCTATACAGAATCTGTACCTGGTGTGCTGTCTTGGTTGCATACAGACCTTGTCTCTTGTACCATGCCACAGGCTTTGTTTAACACAGGGTTTGTGCTTGGTGCCCTCTATAGGCTCCTAGTCATGGTAATGCTAATTTGCCCAGGTGGTTACATCATAGGACCTTATTTCAGGCAAGTGTTACAATAGAGATGAAAGCTGAATGCCTCCCTGGTTATTAGAGCCCGTTGCTTCTAAAGGTGAGCGTTCCTCCTTGAAAGTTCCTCTGCTTTGATATCCCCTGGATGTGCGCTGACTGCTCTGCTGAGATGCAGGCAGCTATGGAAATCCTCAGAGTCTCAGAACCAATTTGTGTGTCTCCTTGGCATACCTCCTGTGTTTCTTGCTTAGCTCTATTTACCTTAGATTTCATCTGTTCCTGAGGATGGAGAGTTTCTGGTAGTATCTACTGTACTCCCTGGACTGACACCACAGTTCTTATTAGCTGGTTTTGTCTCTAGGGCCATGGTGCGGGCAGTTGCTGCCTGAGTGAGACACTTGCAGCTTTCTGGTCTCCCTGGTGCATTCTTACATAAACACCATTTTCTGGGTAATTTTGGACATTCTTGAACCCATTAAAATTTCAGAGTAAGCTTTGGAACAGAAATTGTAATCTTTCAGAAATCAAAATAAATTTGCAGATACTTGACAATCCATTCTGCTTTTTACTTACCAATTTTTAGAAAAATATATTGATTTGTAATATTTTTTCCTTTTATTTTTGAGATTGTAATTTCATCATTTCTGTTATTCTTAAAAAATGCGGGGGTTCCCCCAGCCCGGCAGACTCACGGAGCAGCAGCGAGCTCCAGCGGATCCCCAGCGGTGCCTGGCTCCAGAGTCCGGCACCCGAGCGGCAGCAGAGTTCCCATCAGCGGGAAGCCACGCTGCGGCAGAATTCCCAAAGCGCGGCAGTTGTGAGCAGACCCATGGACACAGAAAGTAGCCAGAGAGAGAGAGAGAGAGAGAGAGAGAGAGAGAGAGAGAGAGAGAGAGAGAGAGAGGAGATAAAAAGAGAGAGAGAAGAGATAAAAAAAAAGAGAGACAGAGAGACACGTGCACACGCCAAGGAAACAGAAAAGGAAAGAAGGCCGAGATGGCAGCTGGAAGGTCAGAGGTAATGGGAGTGGGCGTGGCTTGTCCCTTAAAGGGACGGGAAAGCACAACAATTTCTCCTTTCAAACCCTTCTATACCCCCCATTGCTCTTTCAAATTGATGTTCTCTTTTTTATTAATTATTATTGCATGTGTATATGTGTATACATATAGCCTAAGTACTCCCTACTCAGTCTGTACAGCATCACTGCTGTGGATGTTTTCAGGGCCGCAGTCAGGTGATAGAATGGTATGTGTGCTGATTTGCAGCCTTTTACAAAGTGTCTGGTAAGGTTCGCTTGTGTCCTCTGTACAAGCCAATTGGTCAGACCTTGGGATGGGAGTACTTGTGCTGCTCTCTGCCCAGCCATCTCCCAGCAGTCTCAGCTAACTGGTTTGCTGTTTCTCTTCATCTGGAGTGGGGTTGCTGAACCTTTCCACTTGACTCCCCACCCCTCCCTTTATTTTCTTCTTCTTTGAGTCAGGGTTTCTTTGTGTAACAGCCATGGATATCCTGGAACTCATTTTGTAGACCAGGCTGGGCTGGAACTCACAGAAATCTTCCCGTCTCTGCCTCCCTAGTCCTGGGATTAAAGGCATATGCCACCATGCCTAGTGGCACCTCCCCTTTTTTTGCCTGAGAAATATTTTTATTTGCCTGACGTATATAAAATAGTTATGTATATCAAACATAATCAGTTCCTAAAGAAATCTATCTAAAACAATTCCTTGGTGTGCATATATCTTAGTATTCATTACAGATAAAGGGAAGTTCCCATAGGAGATGGATGTGTTTATGCTCTCAGCTGACACTGCAGAGCGTGGGGCATCTTCAGTCTATTATGGAGATGACCACTAATTTGGTTCCATGATTATCATGGTGAATGCTGAGAAAACAGTGTTGAAAAAGTACACAGCGCAAAACCATAGATGTGGACTCAGAGTTTTTAAAAATAGTTGAAAATCCTTTCCTAACTCCAAGCCAACATTTTGAGTGATTATTCTCTTAAAAAACAAACAAACTTGTGTGTGCGCGTGTCTGTGTGTCTGTCTGTCTCTCTAGTGTCTGTATATGTGTATGTGAAAGACCCCCAGTGCTGGGGAGACTCTCACTCAAGTCTCGGGATAACACGACCCCCCCAGTAACTCACGAGAGACCGTCCTTGCTGCAATCACACGAGGCTTTAATGATGAGATGGGATGGGAACCAGTACCCTGGGGCCGAGACTCATAACCCACGCAGGGAAGAGTTCGACCCCGATTTTTAAGGGAAGAAACCACAGCCCAGTGATCAGGAATTGGCAGGGAGAGTGTCACAGAAAATTCCGAAAATACCAGGGAAGATCACAAGGGGGCAACTCCCTGCCTCTCAGGACCACTCCCAAGGTCATAATCAGCCAGCTCCCAAAACACATTACAATGACAATCATAAGGGGGAAACTCCCTGTCTCTCAAGATTACCCCCAAGACTACAATCTAACTTTATCTTCAGCTAGCTCCTGAAACACTAAACTGGCTAATGCAAGATTCCTGATTCTTCTCTTCCTGGTTAGATTTTTGGCTATTTTCTTCCTGCTGGGGAGGTCTGGCTTTACCCAGGTCTTTCATATGTATACTGTGTGTATACCTTTCAGGCCAGAAGAGGGTGTCAGATCTCCAGGAGCAGGAGTGGTTGTGAGTTACCTGATGTGGGTGCTGGAAACCAAACCAGGTCCTCTGCAAGAGCAGCAAGTGCTCTTGTCTGCTGAACTGCTTCTTCAGACCCTCTTTGAAGGATTTTGGTTGAGACTAAGTGAGCAGCTCAGGCAACAAGAGTTCAAAGGCAAGCAAGGCAGAATCCATGCTGAGGAATGGCAGGAAAAAATATTAGAAGTGTTTAATTTCCTTTAAAAATTTGAGGAAAATAGATGGAAATGGAAAATGCGTTCAGTGACATAACCTGGGCTTAGGAAGGAACCTGTTATGTCTCATGCATGTCCGTAAGTTTTTGAAATTTAAAATCAGGTTTCACTTATTGTGTGTGAGTGTGGTACATGTGTGCTACAGCATGCTGCTGGAAGTCAGAAGAAACTTCCCTGGAGTTTGTTCTTTCACTGTGGGTTTTGGGGGGTCAAACTTGAAACTGTGGGCTTATATAGCAAGTGACTTTACCTGCTGTGACATCTCTCTGGCCCTTTCTTTGCTTTATTTCCTCTGCTGTCTTGGAGCTAGCTTTGTAGACCCAGCTGGCCTCCAACTCAGAGATCAGTCTGCTGCTGCCTCCTGAGTGCTGAGATTAAAGGTGTGTGCATCACACTCAGCTCTCCTAATTGCCATGCATGTGCATTTCTGTGAGAGTGTGCAGAGAGGCCAGGACACTAGGAAAGTGCCCACAATAAATGGAAAATGAAGCTGTAGGGGAGGCAAGGGTGGGCAGTAGGGCTTATGCTATGAAGTGAGTTGGGATGGAGGAGGTGTGGGTGGCTGCAGGGTAGAATATACACAATGGAATGCCACTTAGCCTGGGAAAGAGGCAGATTTTAACTGATGAGACCTGGGGTGAGTGTGGCAAGCATTGAGCTAAGTGTTATGAAGCCAAACACAGAACAGTTCTGTATTACCCTACTTCATCCAGTCATAGAGGCGAAGGGAATGGTGGTTAACCAGGGCTCCGGTGGGGCTAACTGAGAATGTTGGTCTAAAGACACAAATTTCACCGAGACAAGCGGAATAAGATCATGGTTCCAGAAGTCTATTGTTTACCTGAAAATTGGTAAGGGATTAGAGTTTAGATGTTATAAGGTAATGATTATATTTAGTTCCATTTTGTCATCTCAGTACTTACACAGTTCAGAACATAATATTGTCTATCATAAATACATGCAGTTTTCAATAAGTAAAAATAAAGGCCCTACATTGTCACTGCCTCTTGCTGGGCACATGCTGTGCTGGGTTTCCCTCTGCAGAGCCCGGCGGTCTTTGGGGAGATGGTGTGATGAAGATAGTGGCTCCTATGATTCCGGGTCAGTCTGCATACTCAGTAGTCAGGGCTTCGTGGTCAGATTCTGTGTGTAACAGTGCCTACGGCATGGATGCACTGACTAGCTCAGAGCTCAGGGCAAACTCATGCCTGGCGTAGGTGTCGGATACAGTGGTGGTCTGGAGCAGCCACTTGTCACCAGGTGGATGTCTAGTCCTCTTTTATTTTGGTCTACTGGACAGCCATCCAGGCCGTTGGCCATGCCCTTGTGTGTGTGCCACTTCTGCTTTCATGGCTTGAGGACAGAACAGTGTGCCTGGCCCCGGACTCTGGATGGCTGCGTCTCCTGCTCCTGGTTGAGGCCTTCTTCACTGTCCTCCTGCCTAATCAGCACTGGTCAGTGTATGTCCTGCGGGGGTTGTCTGCCAGCTTTGGGCTGTGTCCCAATGGGCACAGGGGAGCAGACACAGTTCTGCTTTTCATGGTTTGTGTGTCCCTCAGTTTTTAGCCTCCCTTTTGTTTTTCTGGGAGGGAGTAGGCTTCTCGCTACCATCCTCTGGCAACATGGGGTGGGGAGTTCAGAAGCTTCTGGGCGTGCACAGGCCACAGTTGGAACATGGACATCCTTTAAGTTGCCTGTCCTGCCAGTCTCATTTTGTATGTATGGTCCTTGGATATGTCACAGAGTGGCACATACCTGGAGGACCTTATGTAGCTATAGTCCAGGGCTTTATTTGACATTTGGTCCCCAAATATCTCCATGATGACATGATGCCTTAGACCTCAGGTGGCAGTAATGAGCACACACCTGACTAGGCAGCCTTGCCATATCTAGGTGTGTGTTACTCTTTGCCAAGTGATCAGCCACTCGAGCAAACAGCAGCAGGTGCTTCCTTGGTGTGGCCTGGAGCTACAGTGTGTGCTTGTTCTAGGGCTGCGGGCCTCACCCCTGGGCTGCTGCCTCTACTGTCAGTGGGGTTAAATTTGAAACTGGCCAAGCTGGGCCTGGTTAAAGTTGACCTTCTATCAGTTTCCTTCTTGTTCACCCACTCTTGCTGTTTCCAGTGTATCTGCACGCGCGCGCACACACACACACACACACACACACATGTTCATTCATGTTAGGCATATATGTATGTTCCTGGATTGCCACCTCAGTGCATCCCCTCAGCTCTCTTCCAGTCCATCACTGTGCTCATGCCTTCTCTGACCCTGGCTGCATCAGTCTACACACGGGCACTCGTGTGGGGCTGGGGCAGGCTTGACTGCCAGAGCTGGAAGCTGCACAGGGTCTGAGCAAGCTCTTCTAAGATGGGCGTTCTGGGGTTGTCTGGCGTTTTTGGAAGTGTGCGTACTGTTTTCTCACCCTTCAACCCGCGGGACAGCTGGTTTTTCATACCCAGAGTTCCATTTTTTTGGGTTGGGCGTTTGGCACCCTGCCGAGTGTGGTGTGTCTCCCTTCAATTTTATTTTTCATTTCCCTAATTACTGAAGGTGTTGTGCATCGTTCCTGGAACATGCTGACCACTTATACATCTTCATTGCTAAAGTGTCTTTTCAGTCTGCCACCCATTTTAAAAAACGTGCTCTTTGTTTTATTATCAAGTTGACAGGCTCTTTATATAACTTCTGGATACAGCTCATAACGTTTCTTCTTGGTTTTGCTTCTTTTTTAAAGTAGAGCTGGATTTTATTTTGGTGAAGCCCAGATCATAGTGTGTTTCAGTTAGCAGATATTTTTAATTTTAGTGTTGTTTGTTGTCCATCTTTTCCCTAGTGACCAACATGCTTCTGCTGTAGAAGAACGCTGCTGTCCTCTGGCTGTGAGGGTGTTAAATGTGCACCTGGAAGGACACTGCTGTCCTGGTTCCTCTTATACCTTCATCTTCAATCATTGTTTGCCCTTGGTGTTTGAGGCCGTTAGGGTAGGGTGAAAGTTGGCCTTTTCATATGGATACAGAAGCGACCCAGCATAATTTGTTAAAAGACATTTATCCATTCTCATGCAGTGGGATTTTTGTTGACCGTCAAGTGATTGTCTTGGCAAGGGCCCCTTTGTGGAGACTTGTCCTTCTCTGCACCCCTTGCCTGTCTGTACTCACAGAAACTGACATCGGACTTGGGAATCATCCCATTCTGCTTTTCTTCCTCACTACTGTTGGCTAACCAGGGCATGCACATTCTCGTGCAGGCTTCTGATTCCCACCTCGTGAGTTCTTCACAGTGGGAGTGAGCTTCCCGTCCACGGACACGGTGTGTCCCACCCCATGAGTTCTTCACAGTGGGAGTGAGCTTCCCGTCCACGGACACGGTGTGTCCCACCACTTGTTTATGTCTTTGATTTTTTTTCTGTCAGTGTTAATTTGTTTAAATACACACACGTAAATATTTTTAGTTAAGAATTATTTGTTACTAAACTTTTTAATGCCTTTACAAAGGTTTTTTTTTTATTATTATTTAATCCTGTGTATGTGTGTTTGACTGTGTGGGTATGTGCACATGAGTGCAGGTGGCGGTGGAGTCTAGAGGCCCAGGTGGTTGTGAGCTGCCTGACAGAGGTGCTGGGACCGGAACTCAGGTCCCCTGGAAGAGTGCCATGCTGCTCTTCACCACTGAGCCACCTCTCCAGCCCACTGTGCCCGCTTCCTCTTGTTGATGATCAGCAGGTAGCCAGCTGCTTTTCACGGTGCTGTCCAGCTGCTTTGCTCCCAGTAGCATGATGCAGACTCAATTTCTAGCTAGCAACGGCAGTGGGATTTCTTCTTTTCTTGCTCTTCACTTTTTATTTTTTTTCCTGCTGCGCAGATGAAGTAGCTCTCCTTTTAGCACAATCTTAAGTGGCCTTGGCAGTGTGAAGTTGCCTCTCCTCATCCTCAGAGGCAGCGTCACACTTTCACATTTGCTGTAGGACTTTTCTTTTGTTTCCATCTCTCTCCTCCCCCATCCCCTTCTATTTCCTCTCCTCTCTCCCTTCCCTCCCCTTGGAGTAAATTTTCTTCTATTCCTAGTCTTCAGAGTGTTACCAAAGCCAAGACTGAATTGTATTGACTGTTTCTGCAGTTTTGGTGATCATACTTTTCCCCCCTTAGCTTGCTAAATGTGATGAGTTAGGGTGCTTAGAGTGGAATCAACCTTTTTTCCCCCTTGTTTGTATTTTTAATGATTTCATCCATCCACTGATTTAAGTGTGTTGGTGCCACACTTACGCCAGGGAGTACTTCTTGAGGTCAGAGGCTAGCTTGCAGGAGCTGATTGTTTTCTTCCACTTTGTGGGTTCTGAGGATTGAGCTCAGGTTGCCAGACTTGGAGACAACAGCCTTTCCCTTTAAGCTGTCCTGCTGACCCAACCTCATTTCCTTGAGATGTTGCTATTTTTTGTATACACCATCAAGCTTTATTTATTATCCTTTTTGCATCTGTATTACTGAGAGTGATGCCCCATGATATCTTTCAATTCCTTCTAGATTCTTATTATCAAGCAGGTAGCTCTCCTGTCTCCCACCCTCCTTCCCTTCTCTGTCCTTCCTCTTCCTCTTCTTTCTTCCTGTTTTGAGGTAGAATCAATCTCACTATGTAGCACAGCAAAATGTGAACTTTGTAGTCTTCCTCCTCCTACTTTATAAGTGCTGGGTCATAAGCAGGAACTATGGCACCTGCTATCTTGCCTGTTGTTTCAATACTTTGATTTGTGATGTAATCAGCTGAACTTAGTGGTTCATTTACTTAATTATTTATTGTGAGTGTATGCACAAGGATCTATTGAAGGCCTGGAGAGAAGTCTCAGTGGGAAAAGGCACTGGCTATCAAGCCTGAGACCTGAATTCAATCCCTGGGACACACAGAGTGGAAGGGGAAACTCAATTCCTGCAAAATGTTTTCTCACCTCCACACTGGCTGCTCTCCTCCCACATGCTAGCTTGCCAAGAGGAACACACACATAGATTGTATCTTGTAGCATTTCTTAGTGGCCCTGCCCTTTGGACCCAGACACTGACCGTTTCAGACAAACTGAGACAGAACATTTGACTAATGAAGAACATTTCAGTGTTTGACATCTGTTTATGATCTCATGAAGCTGTGAGTATAGTCCCCAAGCATGGGCCTGACAATTATGGCAGTGTCCCCATCTTGTTCCTTTCTTAAAACCCATTGTCAAAGAACAGGATGAAACTTTATTCGAGGAGGTTAAATTCTCTAAAGCAGAATGATGGTTTATAAACCAGGAATGGTGGGCTCCCTGTTGCTGATGTTGACTCTGCTTTGCTCTGCTGGCTGCTCAGGTTGGACTGACTCTGCTGCCTGCACGTTAGTATTTTAGGGAGCAACGTGCCCTGCTTGCAGACATGTGTAAGTGTTGAGTGTATATGGGGCTGAGCCCTGCTGACATTTTTCCTTTTGCTTAGCTTCAGACAGTCGAGTCCAGGCGTGTGCAGCTGTGTGGAGGATGCCCAAGGAATTAGAATCCGGTAGCCACGAGTCCCCGGACGACCCTGCAAGCACTGCGCAGACCCTGGAGTTGCTCTGTCACCTTGACAACGGGGCCCACGGCAACGTGGCCTGGTAGGATGCTACATATTTCATACACGGGAAGAAGCCTGGAGGTTGCTCAGGTGCTGTGTGTGTACAGCCCCCTTCACTTCTTCCAGTTTCTCCCCCTTTGCTCCCCACTTCCGATACTCTTTCTCTTAGATGTTTGTCCTCGGCTGTCACTTCTAGTCCAGGTGTTTCTAGGTTACCTATGGTTGCAGAATCCTTCCACCCAGCTGTGGGGAAGAGCACATGTCCCACCATTTCCCTTTTTCAAATCACCTGACTGGATAATAGATGAAACATTTAGCAATCACCTACCACCTCAGCTTGAAAGCATGCAGGTTACTCTTCCTGTGGGCTCCTGAGGAGGGAAGGGTGTGCCAGGTGACATCCTCAGGGCCCTCCATGTCTCTGTCCTTTCCTTTGGTTTCTTATCAATACTGTGGCATGTACAGAGATGATGAACTGTGACTATCACTCGTGGGGCTCCTGGGCAGTCCCTGTCTGTGTGATTAGAAGTTGGCTTTATCTACCCAGGGCCTCCACACAGTAGCCAGTGGCTGATGTGATAGAATTGAGACACCATGGCTTCAGACTTCATGGCATGATGCTGCTATGGCTGTTCCCAGTGAGAATTGTTGCTTTACTTGACATCGTACACTCCCGTGTCAGTGCCCATGCACATGTGTGCCTGTGTGTGCATGTGCATGCCTGTAAGGAGGCACGGATGCTCTGCAGTCAGTCAGCTCACCTGATTAAATCCAATCCAGCAAAGTATATTAAGTAGCTACCCTGCCAGGCTCCAAGGATGATGGGTGAATGTCAAGAGACCTGGCCTTGAGGAGTCATGGTCCCTAGGGGAGACCTAGAACTTAATAGTCTCCCATGACAGGATGGACTGTATCATACCCTGGACCTGTCATGAGTGTGTACTGTAGTCCTGTTTGTTAGAGAACCACAGAGGGACTTACCTGGAGGTATCACTTGGAACTGGTCACTGTGGGACCAGTCTGTCACTATCAGCCACAGTCAAGCTGTGTGGGGCTCTGGTGGCTTCAATGATAGCCCCAGGGAATTGGTTTTCATGACTGCTGTTTCTTCTTGGTCACTGGCCGTTTGCTTATCCAGAGGAGCTCTAAGTGTGGATGCCACCCCAGTCTCCCAGGTGAAGGGAAACCAAAGAGTCCTTGAGCTGCAAGAGTGAGCACTTCTGCGCTGTCACTCCACTGCCTAAGTAGAGTCTCACAGAGTTCATGTCACACAGTGATAGCGTTCCCTGATTACACAGGCCTCGGTGTGTGGCCATGGGTGCCAGGTATATGCATGCGTCCAGCAATGGAGGGCAGACAGAAGATCCCATGGCAGGTAAGCCATTGCTTCGAGGGATAGTCCTATCCAGACGGTTCTCAGCTTGCCTGAGAGTGAGGGGCCTAAAAGTTGCTCCCTTGACTACTGGCATGCTGGTACTCTTGTCACACACCATCAGAAGGGCATGCCACAGCTGTGTGCACTGTAGGAGATGGGCATCAGGATGCCTGCTCAGGTGCCCTCTGCCTGTGTACACTCTACAAAGGCTGACTGAGTTTGTGTGGCTCATGTTGGTGACTGTCCTCAGATTCACCTGTAGTGCTCTTGGTTGTGACCTTGCTGTTATTGTTCAGAGTATCTCAGCTTCTTAGTGTTCCAGTGTGTTGTGCATTTTTTTTTCACGTTTGCTTGTTTTGAGTCCTACTTTAAAGTAATTATAGATCCACTAGCTGTTGTAGGAATGTCCTGGGAACTCTGTACACCCTTCTTTCTTGGATTCCTATGGTATCTGCATGATTTGTAGAACACTAGTGACTGCACTATCCCTGGGGGTATCACAACAAGGCTGTGACTGTGTGTGGGAGTTCCATTCCCAGTACCCCATCATTGGAAGCAAACTCTTTGAATGGAAATGCCATTTTAGAGTTACTGAAAGTTATGTGGCAGGACTTTGACATGGAAGCATGGTACTTACTTGAAAAACAGTGACTTTTACAGTAAGGCAATGAGGGCTGATAATGTCCCTCAGCCCCCACTTTCTCTGCACTGTTGGGACAGAAGCTCCATGCTGAGCTTAATGGAGTTGTCAGGTGACCAGTAACTGTTGCTAGTGACTTTCTGGCTCTGCCTCCGCTCCTGAGAGGTCCTGTGCTCCACTCTCCCCATAACATGGCATCGTCACTTCTATGCTGTCTTTTTCCCAGCAACCAATTCCAGCCAGTGTTCTCTGCCCCTGCTTACACTCATGCTCTTCTCATGCTCCGTGCTTAGCCAGGGATAAGGCTGTGTCTTCAGCACCATGGACAACACTGGACTCAGAGGCTGGGTATGAATCATTGCAAGTGTCTGAAACAGCCAGTGAGTCAGCGTCCTTTCTCCACTGATCCCGTGAGAGGCCCCGCCAGTGTTCTGCAGCCTGGGGAGTGAAGCAGAGTGCAGAGGTCTGCTGACTTCTTCAAGGACTGCTAGATTTGTGGCAGAAGCCTGTTTGCCTCCCAGCCACGTGAACATCAGCATCTATCATCACCTGGGGTCTGGCTGTTGTTTCAGGTGTTGGGAATTTTAACCTCGTCAGAATAGACTTCCAATGCACTCACATCCTCCAGTGGAAGGCAGATACAACATGACAGGCTTTAGGGGAGGCCCCACTACCTTTTCTAGAATGTTTCTTGTCCCCATTAAGATTCATAGGTGGCTTGCTGTTGTCCTGGAGGAGGCAGAGAACCCTGGAACTTCAGGTCCAGAGCCAACAGCCTACCACATTCTCACTATGATCTTCTTTTTTTTCCCATAGGTTGGGTTTTGGTGGGATGTACCCTTTCCAGCTCTAAGTTAGTAGGATGCTGTGGACTTTCTCCTGACACTCAGTGCTGTCCAGAGTGAATGAAGACCCTCCTTCCTGGTGCCTTTGCATGGAATGGACATTCCATCTGCTCTGACTGAGGCAACTGGACAAGTGATCTGTGAGAGAAATGGTCCCTGTGTTTCTTTCCCAGCAGAGGATTGGAGGCCACCCAGTTCATCCCTTTGTTGGGAGGCAAGTTAGCAGAAAGGCAGCCTCTGAATGGATGTGGATCCATCACTAGGGGGTGTTTTGGCCAGATATTGCCAGTCTGCTGTGACATTTTAACCATTTTTAGTGTGTCACACACTGTGAAATATCAGACTGTGTGCAGATGCATTCGGATAGCAGGGATCTACATAGTATAATGAGCAGAATTCTACCTTGTCACTAGTGTGGGAATGGAGACCAGAAGAGGTGACCAGCAGCATCGCATTTCTGAGTCCATTACACACTTTTACCCTTTAAGAGTAGACGAGGAATATCTACTTACTTATTATTCATGATTTAGTGTGTTGAGTATTTTGCCTGCACATATGTCTTTGTACCACATGTGTGCCTGGTGTCCACAGGAAGAGGGCAGAAGAGGACTCACAGAAACTGGAGTTGCAGATGGTGTGAGCCACTGTGCAGTTCTAAGAATAGAGTTTGAATCATCTGCAGGAGCAGCCAGTGCTATTACACATTGAACCATCTCCCCAGCTTAATTTCACTCTGAAATTCTGCCTTGTATGTTCCATGTAGTTCTCCTTCAGTTGGCGACTAGACTGATGCTTATGTGATATTTTAGTGTGGAGTGGATGCATTAACTCTGGACCACCATGCTTGAATGCTTCTAGCATTGGGTATCTGCCCACCTGGTGTACCCCATCATCTTTAGGGATCCCAATAAAGGGGTGGTTTTCTGGATCCCAGCTTGTGAGAAAGGACAGAGGTGATGACTTTCCAAGAGTCATATAATGCAGCAGCATCACCATGAGTTTGTGATTGGCCACACCAGGGTCATTCTGCCCCTCTCATCTCCTTTCAGTGATCAAGAGGCCTCCAGCCACTTGGTAGTGAGCACTTTGACCAACAGCTGAAATGCCAAAACAATACAAAACTCACCACGTCATGTTGTGTGCACCCCTTGCAGTAGTCCTGTGAAGCACTCCCTTGAGTGATGAAGATCTCCTTGATAGGAGAGCTTGCTTTATAGCCGTCAGAAGCTTTGGAGATGTGTAGGATAAGTGCAGCCCACTGTGGCATCTTCTCAACTCTTGCATCCAGGATCTGAATCATGTAGGTATCAGTATTAAGGATGCAGCTCCATGCAAGCTTTTTTTTTTTTTTTTTTTGGCAGCATTCTGAGTGACTGGTATTGCACAGCTAACTGACCCCTGCTTCCTGAGCCAGCTGCTGAAGAAGAAGCACCCTCCCATACAGATAGAGTAAATATCACACTGAAATGCCAGCCAGGCCGAGCATGCAGGACACCTGGGAGGACTGGTGTGCGTAGCAAGATGGTGATTAGGAAGTAAAGGGCAGGAATGGTGTTGAGAAGAGGGAGGGGATCCAGAGTGTTTGTCAGGCGTAGAAGACCTGGCCCTGCATCTCTTTCCTTCTCTTCTTTTGGTTTATGTGAGGAACAGTGGGCATCGGCATAGGGTGAATATTGTGAGGAGTGAGTTGATAGTTGTCCTAAGTCCTGCACAGCTGCTTGAGGGAAGGGAGCACACCTGAGGCTTTCAGAGGTTAGTCAGTGATCACTGCAGGCAATTGATAGATTGACCATGTTGTTAGAATCACCCCAGTGTCACTGCAGTTCATAAGCAGATGCTCATGAGCTGATTCCCAACAACTTACCAATATCACACTTGTCCTTTAGAGCGCTATGCGCTTTGTGCAGGAAAAAGACAGCTCTGCAATGCCAGAAGGCAGTCTGAAATCTGTTGGTGTTTCCTCAGTAACCACTGTCAAAAGAATGTGTCATTGTCCTTGCCCCAGATGAGTGTTAGAAAAGTTAGATATTAAAATGCAGTGTACAGACAGTTTTTCCCAGGGAGAGTCACAGTACAGAAGTCTGGCGTGCAGGCATACATCAAGGAAGAATGTTGTATACATAATAAATAAATCTTTATTTAAAAAAAAAGTCTGAAATACAATGTAGAAAGTATAGGTCATTGTTTACATCAAAGAGAGATTCATATTCTCCCCAAACTTTAGTTCTTGTTTCCATTACATATGTAAAGTGTTTTAAGAGTATGTTTCTGTTGGTTGTTTTCTGAACTGCGTGTGAACTGGGAGGAAGCAGAGAGTATACATTGTGCTCTGTGGAGAGGAGGAAGCCAGTCCATTCCGGCTGTTGCCACCAAGTGCTGCAGGCTGGGCAGCTTTTAAATGGCAGAATTTCGTCTGTCAGTCTTGTTATCTAGAAATCCAAGTGTCTGTCTCCCACAGACCTGGTGTATGGTGAAGTCCCTCTGTCCAGCTCACCCGTGACTCTTGCCACTGTTTCTTCCTGTATACACAGGAAGATGAGCTCCTAGGGCCGTGTTGCCTTTGATGCGGCCGCCAATGGTTTTGTTTTTGTTTTGTTGGTTTTTTTTTTTTTTTTTTCGAGACAGGGTTTCTCTGTGGTTTTGGAGCCTGTCCTGGAACTAGCTCTTGTAGACCAGGCTGGTCTCGAACTCACAGAGATCCGCCTACCTCTGCCTCCCGAGTGCTGGTATTAAAGGCGTGCGGCACCACCGCCCGGCTCCGCCAATGGTTTTGAAGTTCTGTTATTGAAGCTTGAGATCCAATAAGAATTTTAAACCTAAAGGTATGGCGATCCTGTGTGTCGGATATTTCCCTGTAGCTGGCACTCCTGACACTGAGGAGGTGAGAGAAGACAGAAGCGCTCACCTGGATGATCAGGGGGCATCCCAATATCAGTTTGTTCTTTATTTCAAAATTACTGTAATTTAAAAGCTACCTTTGAACTTGCTGAGACCTGGGAACAAGCATCTTTGGAGCTGTGTAGTGTGTCCTTAGAAGGCAGGTGAGCATCCCCTGGGCTTGCTGTGTTCTCTCTGGATCTTAGGTAGACTCCTGCAAGGGGAGTGTTGGGCATCCTTGGCCTCATAAAGAAGCGGGGACTCTCAGGGCAGGCTCCAGGGCTGGTGTAGATTTTGAATTCCCTATATTAAGATGACCCAAGCCAGCTCTGCTCGTTCAGCCCTCAGGTAGCTGAAGAACAGGCTGTAGCACAGAGCCCTCATGCTCTGTCCACTCCTCAGCCTTTTCCACCCCAGGCAGCAGTGCACCTGGGGGTCAGTGTGGAGAGTTTGTGTGCCCATACTCAGTGTACAGCTCCCCTTTGCTCTCGCATGGTTGGTGGGAGAGGGTTTCCCTGCTACACTCAGTCTCTGGTCATCTTTGGCTGGCAGAAGGCGTTTCTCTCTTGAGCTGGGCGTTCATGCTGTGGAGTTTTACTTGAGCTGTTAACGGATGTTACACTCCAGAAGGGAAGAAAATGTCTGACAAAACCACCTTCCCCTCACCTCCAGGCTGTGTTTGCCCTTGGCTTTCTGTCTGCCTACAAGTGGATTTTTTTTGGTTGATGGAGCCATAAGTTTGTCCCAGTGAGATGTCAGAATAAACAGACTTTTAATAACCAAGGCACCTGGTTTCAAAAGTTACATGCTCACCTGTCAGAGAGTTCCCAGGCAGCATATCAACACAACTCTGTCACTGGAAGTGTTCCTCATGTCACAGCATAAAGGCCCTGCACCTCTGCAGACAAATCAAAAGGGCTTGTTGACTTTCTCATGTGGCTCCCAAAACTGCTTTTTCAGTCTTTATAGCACTTGTATGAGGTTTATTAACCAGGTCTGTGTGCTGTGGGAACACTGTTCTGTGATCCAAGGAAGGAGTTTATTACATTGAATTTATTATGAAATATTATTTTTAAAAGAGTTGTCTTGCATAGACACATTTTTTTGCCTTTCCCTACTCAGTAAGTAACATGTGGAAAACCTGGCAGCTGTGGCTCCTACTTCTCTTGCAGTGGGACCTGCATGGACTATTCTACCCCCCTGTCAGCTGCCCTGCCCTCCACTTCTCCTGCAGTGGGACCTGCATGGACTATTCCATCCCCTTGTTAGCTGTGCAACCCTTCCATTTCTCTTTCTTGGCAATCAAGGGAAGCGAGGAGGGGCATGCATGGTGATTGCAGATTTCAGTTGTGTTGGGGTTGCTTTGAGAGTTTCCTGGTGGCCGTGGCACTGTCCCTTCCCTAGGTGCTAATGGAGAACCATTAGTTTTGGGTTCACATGCTTAAAAGAAAGTGTCTTGTAGGAGGCGGGCTGCTTGTTTGTCCTGGCCGCCTGGCTAGCTCAGTCGGTAGAACGTGAGACTCTTAATCTCAGGGTGATGGGTTCGAGTCCCACGTTGGGCACCAGATGAAGAAGGATGCTTAAAAGAAATCCCACACTAACGCAGAATAACTTGAGAATAATAGAGGTTATTTATTTAGGGGTAGATTCACAAATCATTATTTTCTGCTGGAACAGAGAACAGCAAAGAGGCTGGACAGGTGTTTTATATGGGCATAAATAGTATAAGAGGCCACCCCCAAGTAGGCAGGTAACTTAAAGGCTACTGGCAGTAGGAATTCCTACAGCAGTGTCTTTTTTATTTGAACATGAAACCTGATGAATTAGAGCCACCATCCTGCTCCTGTGGCCCTTGTTGATGTTCTCAAAGGACCTCAGCTGTAATGTTATTGGGTTCATGCGCAGTCAACCCTGTTTGTGCTTTTTTTTTTTCCTTGGTTTTTCGAGACAGGGTTTCTCTGTAGCTACGGAGCCTGTCCTGGAACTAGCTCTTGTAGACCAGGCTGGCCTCAAACTCACAAAGATCCGCCTGTCTCTGCCTCCCGAGTGCTGGGATTAAAGGCGTGCGCCACCACCGCCCGGCCCCTGTTTGTACTTTTTGCATCATGGTTCTATAGGGGCAGAGCACACTCCTGCTGGCCATGCTGTATTGTATTCTTGACTTTTTAATATTGTTTATGTCCTCGTTCTTTGGTAGAATGTGATAAGTGGGTGATTTTTATGAACAGAAAATAATAAAACTTATTTTGGAGTAAAAAGGACGGCAAGAACCATAGGCTGTTTCCCTATTTATAGTACTGTTTCATGGTGATGATACACAAGAAGACGGAATTTTCCTTTTTATTGTCTTTTGTGGACTACAGCAGTCATAAACAGTGATGACCTGAGGGAGGTTACCTATAAAACAGCAACAGAGGCAATGGCTATGGGTAAAGATCATTGGTGGTGCAGCTATGTAGAGGCTCTGATAGCCTTGCCCAAGGTTGCAGCTCCATGCTGCCTGCAAGGAGCTAAAATCCATTCTGCCTGTGTCTTTTGTGAGTGCATGCCATAGTGTAAAAGATAACTGGAAAGTAAGAGTTAGGGCTCATCAACAGGGGTGTGTCTGGAAGGGCCCACTCTGGGGTCATGCAGTCACTGGGGATCATGGAGGAACCACTCCTCATTTATACATCCTCCCAGTGAAGTCCCATGCAGTGACCACAGCAGAAGGAAAGCTTGTGGGAGCAGGGTGTGTTCTCCATGAGGTGTCTGCCTTCTGCATGTGAATTGTAGGAATCAAGGTTTTCTGAAGGAAGGGACTCAGGGTTTTGGTTTGCACTTGGAACATGTCTTGTCTGTAGATAGAAGTTTCTGTCCCTCCTGGTTCCACAGCCATTCAGTCCCAAAGAAACACACAGAGGCTTATAGTAATTATAAACTGTTTGGCCTATTAGCTCAGGCTTATTATTAATTAGCTCTTACAACTTAAATTAACCCATAATTCTTGTCTGTGTTTAGCCATGTGGCTTGGTACCTTTTATCAGGAAGGCATTCTCATCTTCCTTTCTCTGCATCTGGCTGATGACTGACTCTGCCTTTTCTCTTCCCAGAATTCTCCTAGTCTGGTTGCCCTGCCTATACTTGTCTGATGGCAGCTTTCCTTTGTTTACATTCTATGTGTCACCTGTGTGGTGCTGTGTTTGCTTTGCCTATAGATTCTAATTGGTAAGCTGGCAAAAGTTCTTACAATGTTGAAGTCTCTCACAATGATGACAGGGTTTTCTGGGAGTCTACTGTCAGAGATTCCAAGAAGCCTGACTTCAAAATGGCTTAGTTTTTAGGGGCTGGGGCTGTGATGGCAACAGGAAGCTGCTCTATCCTTGGCTTGGATGAGGTGGATCTTGCGCATGGTCGCTGGTGGTTTTCATGTCATTTCTTCTTACAACATCCCTAATCTCTCCTCCCTGGTCTTTAAGCCTACTTCGGACTTGTCCTAGAAGGAAACATCCAGGAACTTCCTTAATCTTGCTGGTTGGTTGCTTCCTCCAACTCTCATTTAAAAGATTAACTAGTGAGCCAATAGTGGCATAGTCAGTATAACCCTGGGGCACCTGGGACCATCGGTTGGCACCTATATGACTTAGGGTGGATGACTACCCTCTAGAGATCTTAACCCAAGTGCTGTGAAGGTCACTGTTCCAGAACTCCAGATGCACAGGAGAGCAGAACATAGCTAAGTGTCTGTACTTTTCAGAGCCAAGAGCTAAGTGTCTGGACTCTGCTGGTTACTTTCCCTTAGAATCAGTCTCTATGGTGTGTTTCTATAAATGGAGTTGTAGTAACTGGCAAAAATATCTGACAGCAGAAACCTAGGGAAGGAAGGGTTTGTTTTGGCTCTTCATCTGAGAGTGTGGTCAGGGAAGGCACAACAAGAACAGTTTACAGCTGTGGTGTCAGGAATGTGGGTCAGGAAGCAGAGATGGATGCTGGTGCTCCCTCCCTTTCTCTTTTCTGGTTAGTCCAGGACCCCAGTCCCTGCGATGATGGTTGCCATGGCCGTGGTGATTCCTCCTCAGCTATCACTCTGGGTAGAAATAGCTGGAATACTGACAGTGTCTTAAGTGTCACTTGGCCCTGATTACAAGGCACACCTGCCTCTGCTGGGCTTTAACTTAAGGTTCCTGGTGAGCAGGTGGTGTTGAGACTCCAGCCTTCCTGTAGTGCACAGGAGGCAGCCGTGGGTCATGGTTAGGAGAGGTGCTCTTCATCTCAAGCCCTGTACATTGAGGCGAAATCTTAGTACTGTCAACATTTAGTCCGCGTTCTGATGGGTAAGGAGTGATTGCCTGGAGGAAGAATTCGTGTTACTTTTCGGTCAGTTTCCTTATGTTGCTATGATCCATACCCTAAAACTCTGCAGTCATCAGGAAACTTGTTCAACTTTGCCATGTCTGGAGCTGACACAACCAGTTGGCTTTGAGCCCTACCTGAGGACATCAGTTGAGGGACCCCAAGGGTTTCCGGTGGTGGGCTCTGAACAGGAAAGTCAGATAGTTGTAAGGTGAGAACCTAAGAGCTCAATCCATTGCAGCTACCTTTGAGGTTCCAGAAAGGCACAGTGCTCCTTGGTTGTTGGTGCATGTGAGTTTTCAAAGGATGTCTCTGGTGACTAAGAGTTGCTGCTGCTACCATCAGCACAGGAAGAAAGAGCCAAAGCTGAAGGACTGAGCTGATGCCATGTGTAATCCCTTGTTTAATTCCCTGACTCTGTATAGGGAAGAGAACACATGTCGGGCAGGTACTGTACCACTGAGCCAGATTTCAGCCTTGCTCAAGCAGGCCTTGAACTCATGGCCCTCCTGCCTTAGCTTCCCAAGAGGCTGCAGTTAAAGGCTTCTGGCATCAGTAGTAGGTACATGGTCACCAACCAGGCAAAATATGTGTGTATTTTAAAGACAGTGTCTCATAGGGTAGCTCTGGCTGACCTGGAACTAACTCTGTAGCACAGGCTGACCAGCAGCTCACCACTATGCAGACTAGGCTGACCTACTGACCTAGAGCCTACTGTATAGCCCAGGCTGGCCTAAAACTCACAACGATCTTCCTGCTTTTTGCCTCCTGAGTGCTGGGGTTAAAGGTGTGCACCACCATGCTGACGTATTCCTCTATTCTCAATGTACTCTTTCAGGGGGATTTTTTTTTTTCTTGCAGGTTTGCATCTCAGCCTTTAACTTGCTAATGGAAATCTTTTGTGACTTTCAGTTTCTTAAAAAAATGATGTCATTGAAATTCCTCACTCAGTGTTTTGGGAAAAGAAAGCTTTTTCCCCTCAAGAGTATTTTCCACCTGTGGCCTGCTAAATCCCATGACCTGCACTCTCTCCTCCAACACATGACTTTTGACTAGAGACGTGTGGGTCTTCATCCAGGGGAGGTGGCCTTTTGTCCTTTTGTTGGAAGTGAGGGTGCTGTGAGTCAAGGACAGGGCCTGGGAAGAGGCTGTCGTGGCATCCGGGAGCTGCGGGGCTGTGAACGCAGATGCTCGTCAGACAGGGTTGGAGACTGTGCTTCTAGTTAGAATCTGAGTACACGGGATGAACAGGGTGGGCATTCTGTCTCTCTCATGTCAGGGTGCCGGCCGACCTTCCCTGGGCTGTCTTGGTGAAAGCCTGGGCCATTTTGATTTCCTCTGAACTCCTAGGTGGGTATTCTGTGGTCTAATCAGAAGAGTGTCAGTGTGGCCAAGACCGTGGTGTGCTCTCTTCTCCCAGTGGTTGTCCTGAGTGGAACAGGAAGTGTTGCCACCATTATGAGGGCTCCATGCCTGTTCTAAAGATAGCAGCAAGGTCAGTGATGAGGAGGGTGCCCACATGTTTGGGACAGAGTGGCAGCATGAAGGGACATTAAGTGGGTGACTTTGGGTATTCATGCTGAGTCACATGAGCCAATGAAGAGCCCTGTGGTCCTGCTAATCTCTTTGCTGTGGCAATGATGCAGCCAGCATTCGCCTCCCACTCACTGGGGCCCTCCCGTAAATAAAGTTTTATTACATTGTGCCTGCCAAAGTTTGGCCTGCGTCTCCTGTAAGTGCTTTTATACATCAGGGAGAACTCTGCTGGTTCAGAAGCCACACTGCTCATGGTGTGTTCACCATCCAGCCCTCATGGAGGAGGCTTGATGACACCAGCTCAGGCTATTTGATGCAGTGACTCCTGACTTTGAGGTTTTCTAAGTTTTGCTGAACAAACTGTGGATTTTACTTAATGTCGTGAGTATTGTTACAGTTTATTATCCAGTCGAATAGATTTGGTTGCATTCTAAAAGAAAGACTAGTGATTCTCTGGTCCTGTAGTTCTTCACCCCCTCAGGCCTCTGCTCACTGAGAATTTACCCTGAAGGCGAAAGCGTAAGTCAGAAACAAATCCCACACCAGTTTGGAATTATGATTAATAGAATGGTTATTTATTTAAAGGGGAAAAAACTTACAGATCACCGTCCCAGACAATAGCCCTCTTCGCAATCAGGAAGGGCGTCTAGTCGCCGGAAGCAGAGCAGAAAGTAAGAGAGAGCTAGGAGGGAAGTGGCCGCTTTTTTAAAAGAGAGACCACGCCCCAATGGGCTGGTATCTCAGCGGCTATTGACTGGAGGAGCAGAAGGACCTCCCGCAACACCTCCCCCTTTTGTTTACGTAAGAGAGTTCTAAACCTACTACGAAATTATATACAATAAGTACAAATATCCTTTTCTAACTAGCTTAGGTCTTGTATAATAAATAGCTTGGCCAAGTCATCAGTGGAAAGTGACTACATTTATATAGTCTTCAACCCCATTGAAGATCTGAGAAGGGAAATAATGTTACCTGAGTAATTAGGAAGTGCAATCAAACAACTTCCAAAACATGCAACAAATCACAGAGACAACTAGCTACCTGGGCAGTCACCCAAGGTCACGTTTGCAGCATTGAAGCAATCAACTTTGGCTAACGCCTAACATAACTGAAATACCATTTTCAAAGGCAAGAAACTTATCAAAACTCTCTTACCCTGTCTTGGCAGGATATGACAGTCCTGTTTTTTCCATTCACGGGATACTCTGTATCTCTGTCAGTGGTTGAAGTATGGGCATTTCTTTGCCCAAAGGCCAGTTCAGCCAAGAAGAAAGGCTCCAGGTGGAGTGTCTTTGGTACTCAACATTCTCTCGGGAATAGAGCGGCGTTGCCAGGAGCAATTGTGTCTCACTACCACAAAACTCTGAGTTAGATTAAAGGCCATTTTCTACAGCTCTTTGAAGAGGTTGAAGATTATCTATCTATACTGAGTATAATCTCTATGTATCTAAAGAACCTGATTAGTCTAATTATAAATGACAAACTCAGAATACTATTTTTTAAAAATATTTATTTATTTATTATATTGTGTGTACAGCATTCCTTCCATGTGTGCCCACAAGCCAGAAGGGGGGCACCAGGTCTCATTATAGATGGCTGTGAACCACCATGTGGTTGCTGGGAATTGAACTCAGGACCTCTGGAAGAGCAGTCAGTGCTCTTAACCACTGAGCCATCTCTCCAGCCCCTTCAGAATACTATTGATCTACATAATTCTCAATACCTATCTAACTTAAAGACTAAGACAATAAACGACAATGACCTCCAAATATAAACAATGTACAAATATACATTGCAGTATGGTAAATATATATCAATGGTAAATATATATCAATACACAAACAATATATAAGTATCTTAATCAGAGGTAGAAATGTACACTGCAGTATGGTAAATATACAATATCAATACAATGTATATATCAATACATAAAAATGTATTAAACAGAGGTAGAAGCATGCATGCATACAATAGTCAATATAATTTAACTTTATATCAATATATAAGAATTGATACCAATATATTTGTCTCAAAACAATAACTTACAAGTACCAACAAGTACCAATCTATTATCCCATTATCCCTCTTTTTTTTTTTCAAATGATCCCTGAGCTTATAAAATTCCTCCCCCAACCCTCAACCATATACTAATAATAATCAACCCCTAAATGATGTCCCTAAACCCAAGGGCAAACTTTACTGGGAGAGGGGACGTCGTCCTCTAGAATTACTTCCAGCTGTTATGGGGGCGACGTTCTTTCTGGGGGATCCTGTGAAAGTAAAATGATGGTTAAATTTCAAGATCAATGTCTTTTAAAATTGCAAATAGTCTCTGAGTATTTTGTGGAGGTCTGGCCAGAATGTTGTACAAGATGTGCACCATTTCAGCTAACCAAGTTGGAACTGTCTTGTGCAGCTGGTACCCAAAACAGGTCTTGTAGTAGCGCTATCAGTATCATGACGTCATATCAACCAGGTGGAGTTGTTGTTATGGGGCCCCATCTTCTTCCTGGAAACTTCAAATGTCACTGCAGGAAAAACTCATTGTTCATTGTGAAAAACTTAAACATTAATCATATAGATATATATAGACATACATATATTCAATGAAAGGCATGATAGATATATTCAATGAAAAGTATGATAGATATGAAGAAAAGCAAAGATGTTTTCTTTTTTTTTTAAATTTATTTATTACATATACTGTATTCTGCACCACATCTCATTACAGACGGTTGTGAGCCACCATGTGGTTGCTGGGAATTGAACTCAGGACCTTTGGAAGAACAGGCAGCGCTCCTAACCTCTGAGCCATCTCTCCAGCCTGCAAAGATGTTTTCTAAACTCATTATTTCTTTCTGTCCCATATCATGGCTCTTGACATGAGACAGAAACTCCAGAAACTGGGTTTTTTTCTTACCAACAGGCTTGGAATTGGAGAGGGACTGAGCCAGAGTCCAACTTCAAAACCAGCTCTATATATTAATAAATAAATGCACATTAATACATATTTAAAGATAAGAGTAGAATAATTTTACTTACGGGACCTGTTTGATTTTCTTGCCGATTCTTATTGGGTTGTAAATAGTTTCCATCTGTCAGTATTCAAACATCCAGGGTCCCTTGAATTTTTTGAAGATGAGTGTTTTCCTGTGGAGATAAGAACAGAACCCTGCCCCCATTCTATATGTTTTTCTTACCACCTGTATGAATATCATCATTGTGGATGAGTTGTCATTTCTCCTTTCCAAGAGCTTTCTCCTCTTCAAATCAAACCTTTATTAATTTTGATGGTATCCACAATTTTTTTCTCCTGTGGAAACAAGAGCAAAACCCCTTCCCCAACATAGCACATCTCCTGGCTTCCATTGAGAGGTCAGCACATCTTTGAAATAAATCGGTTGATTTAGTTCAGCAGACTTTTCCATTATCCAATGTCTTTCTGCTGCTGTCGTTCCTTTCTCATTAGCATTAAGAAAATTCAAGGTTAATAGAGCATTATGCAATCTATTTCTGGGGGTATTTTCTGTTCCTTTGTGTTTGTTCAGCATGTCCTTTATAGTACAATTTGATCTTTCTATAACTGCCTGACCTGTAGGATTGTTTGGTATACCTGTAATGTGTTTTATATTATAATAATCAAAAAAGCGTTTCATTTTCTTAGATACATATGCTGGACCATTGTCTGTCTTTATTTGTGCAGATATACCCATGATGGCCATAACTTCCAATAAATGTGTGATTACTGAATCAGCCTTTTCTCAGCTCAGGGCAGTAGCCCATTGAAACCCTGAATACGTGTCTATGGTGTGGTGTACATATTTTAATTTACCAAATTCCATAAAGTAGAACACATCCATCTGCCAGATTTCATTTCTTTTAGTACCCTTTGGGTTACTCCCTGCAGGCAACGGTGTTTGATTATAGAAAGAACAAGTAGGACATCTCTTTATACTGTTCTTAGCTTGTTGCCATGTAATGGAAAATTCTTTTTTTAGGCCTTTACTATTGTCATGATGCTTTTTATGAAATTCTGAGGCCTGCAACATACTTCCAATCAATAATTGATCAATCTCAGTGTTGCCTTGTGCAGGCCTGTATGGGACCAGATGTGTGTTATGTACATCGGACAAAGCCTGTTCCTGATTATGTCTTGTACCTGGATAAACAATGAAGTCAACTCTGTGTCATCTGGTATAAATTCAGCGGTTTCAATATGCAAAATAACTCTTTCTGCATATTATGAATCTATAACTATATTAATAGGTTCTTTAATATCCCTTAGCACCATAAGAATGGCATATAATTCTGCCTTCTGGACAGAATTATAAGGGCTTTGTTCCACCTTACTCAATTCATCTGACTTGTAACCTGCTTTCCCTGATTTATTTGCATCAGTATAGAACGTACGGGCTCCAGTTATTGGAGCATCACGTACAATTCTAGGAAGAATCCAAGAAGTTCTCTTTATGAGGTTAAGTCTACCACTTTTGGGATAGTTGCTATTAATTTCTCCCAAAAAATTAGCACAAGCTCTTTGCCATGATTCATTGTCTTCCCATAACTTTTTTATTTCTTCAGTAGTAAAAGGCACTATAATTTCTGCTGGGTCTATACCTGCTAGTTGACGAAGTCTCAGCTTACCTTTTATAATTAATTCAGAGACTTTTTCCACATAAGTTTTTAATTTTTTACTTGGTTTATTAGGTATAAATATCCACTCTAAAATAATATCTTCTCTCTGCATTAAAATCCCTGTTGGAGAAATTCTGGAAGGCAATATGACTAGGATGCAGCTAAGATTTGGGTTCACCCTATCCACATGTGCCTCCTGTAATTTTTCCTCAATCATTGTCAGTTCCTTTTCTGCTTCAGCTGTCATTTCTCTTGGACTATTCAAATCTTTATCACTATCTAAGGTTTTGTTTAAACGAACTATTAGATCAGGTGTTATCCCAACAGCTGGTCATAGACTGGAAATGTCTCCTAACAATTTTTGGAAGTCATTAAGAGTCTTTAATGACATTAAGAGTCTCCTAATTTGTGCCTTTTGCATTTTAATTTTCTCTAACCCTATTCTGTAACCTAGGTAATTAATAGAATTTCCTCTTTGAATCTTTTCAGGGGCAATTTGTAAACCCCACCTAGACAAGACTTTCTTTACTTCTTCAAACATCCTTTCTAAAGTATCTTTATTTGAATCAGATAACAAGATGTCATCCATGTAATGATAAATTATGGATTTGGGGAATTGTTTACGAATTATTTCCAATGGCTTAGTTACAAAATATTGGCACAATGTAGGACTATTGAGCGTACCCTGTGGGAGGACAGTCCATTGATATCTCCTATTAGACTGAGAATTATTATAAGTAGGCACTGTGAAGGCAAATTTTTCTCTATCCTTTTCTTGTAACGGTATAGTGAAAAAACAATCTTTCAAATCAATAACTATAAGAGGCCATCCTTTTGGTAATAGAGAAGGCAAAGGAATTCCAGATTGTAGTGGGCCCATAGGTTGAATTACCTTGTTGACAGCTCTTAAATCTGTCACCATTCTCCATTTACCAGATTTCTTTTTTACAACAAACACAGGAGAACTCCAAGGGCTGGTTGATTCTTCAATATGGTGAGCATCTAGTTGCTCTTGCACCAGCTGTTCCAATGCCTGTAATTTATCTTCAGGTAGAGTTCACTGTTTGATCCATATTGGCTTCTCAGTTAGCCATTTTAAAGGTAGGGCTGTTGGTACCTCTAATGGTTTGGTATTTGCTGTATGTTCTTGTACAGCCTGAATGGCTGGTGACCTTTTTCCATAATACCTCATCATATCTTTCCCAGAATTATGAGTTCCTGGAACTACAGGAATGTTAATCTGGGTATTCCATTGCTGTAGCAGGTCAAGGCCCCATAAATTTATTGCAATATTGGCTATATATGGCCTTAGTCTTCCTATTTGCCCTTCGGGCCCTATGCATTCAACCCATCTTGTGCTTTGTTTTACACGAGATAGAGTTCCAATTCCCAGGAACTGAACATCTACCTCTTGAAGAGGCCAATTCAGATGCCAAGATTCTGGAGTAATGATACTTATATCCGCACCTGTGTCTAATAAGCCTTCAATAAAAGTGCCATTTATACAGACTCTTAGCTTTGGTCTTTGATCGTTAATAGAAGTCTGCCAAAATATACGTTTACTCTGTCCTACTGGGTTTTTTGACTCATCCTCCAGGCATAATTCATCATTTAAACCAGTATTACTTTTTACAACAGAAATTGGAGCTTTTAATTTTCTTGGTGAGGCACGTTGTCCACTGTGACTGGGAATGACTGGGCCACTGTTGGCTTGGGGGCCTGCAAGAGGCCCCTCAAGGAGTTTCCCGATGATATCGGGTTGCCCTGTCTGTCTGTTTTTGACCTGCATTCATTGGACCAATGTCAGCCTTTACCGCATCTCCTACATATACCTGAAGGCCGAGGTCTCCTATTTTTGTCATTCCCAGAAGAGATATTATTCCTAGAAATTCTTTGCCTGCAATCCCTTTTCAGATGTCCTAATTTACCACAATTAAAACACCTGGCAGTTTGATGTCTCCTCATTGCTTTGGAAATCGCTTCTCCTACACAAGATTCATCATTATAGCTAAACATCTCAACATTCATTGTATGCTGAATCCATTCATCCATAGGTGCTGATCTAGACCTTAAAGGCCCAATTATCTTTTTACAATCTATGTTTGCATTCTCAAAAGCTAGAGATTCAAGAAGTATTCGTCTAGCTTCTGGGTCTTTTACCCCTATATCCAGAGCCTTAATTAATCTTTGCAAAAAGTCAATAAAGGGTTCTCTCTGTCCCTGCCTAATTCTGGTATATGATTCAACCCTTTTTGCTGGATCTTGTATCCTATTCCAAGCATTTAAAGCTGCTTAGTGACATAGACATAGTACTTCATCATCATAAAGAGCTTGGACCTGTGGATCAGCATATTCTCCTGCACCAAGAATTTGATCTTAGGAAACCTCCACACCGTTTGCTCTTCCTTGCTGTTCCATATGCTTGGATTCTTCTCTGAAATAGATTCCAAACATCAAGGAAGGTCCATTATCTAAAACTGCAGACACTAACTGATGGAAATCATGGGGGGTAGTTCTAGCATTAGAAGCCCAAGTCCTTATCATTTCCTTATCATATGCAGAGTGCAAGCCAAAATTAACAATAGCTTGCTTAATTTCTTTCAGATCATTCATTGCTATTGGCGTCCATCTAGCTTCTTTGACTCCCTTTGAGCCTTTAGAAGTTGACACTTTGTCAGAATTAAGTATAGGGTTTGTCGCTAAAACCCTGGGTAAGCCAGTTCTAATAGCTGGTGATGGCATTGTATCCTGTCCTTGTGCCTCCTTACTCTGTTCACCAGCTTCAATAATTTCTTCAATCTTTTCAAATCTTTTTATCATTGTCTCTCTTAAATCCTGAATCTTCTGACCTGTATATGTTTCTAGTGATTTCACTGAGGTATCAATTTTTTGGTCCCCATTCTGCACCTGTGATTCCAAAGCTTGATAAGTTTTTCCTTCAAAGATAACATGTCCTCCTTAAACTTTTCTTGTATATCATGTAGATTCCCATCTTGGAGGTACATTCTGTCTGTTACCTTATCAAAACTTTGTGATAACGTCTGAACGTCAAATTCAACAGCCTGAACCCTTTCAGGTAACTTTCTAGTACCCTTGGATATGGAGTCAATTTTGTCTATCATAGTATCCACTTGTTCAGATAACCTCTGATTTTCAATAATTTTAATCCTGTCAATTAGTTGTTCATTATTAGTTTGTAAAGATTCTATCATTCTTAGGAGTGCCATATTCTTCCGTTCATTATTAGTTCGTAAAGATTCTATCGTTCTTAGGAGTGTCATCATATTCTTCCTTTTTTTTTTTTTTTGTTTGTTTTGTTTTGTTTTTTCGAGACAGGGTTTCTCTGTGGTTTTGGAGCCTGTCCTGGAACTAGCTCTCGTAGACCAGGCTGGTCTCGAACTCACAGAGATCTGCCTGCCTCTGCCTCCCAAGTGCTGGAATTAAAGGTGCGCCACCACCGCCCGGCATCCATATTCTTCCTTAATGATAGAATATGGAAAAGAAAACTGAAACCTAGTAACAAGCAAATTTAGGTATCCCCATAATCATATAAACCTTGTATGATATACTCCATTGTATTAGTAAACAAAGCAGTAAAATTTGCGTTAGAAACGAAAACTGCCATATTACATATTATCCAGCAGGTGGCGCTGTTGCCGAGTCGCTACGAAAACAGGGTCCTGTTTCAGTGTCCACCTTAGTAGATGTTAAAAACTGGAAAATGTGAGTTTCTCAACAAAGTAAATGTAATTAATCAATTCCATTGACGGAACCAGAAACCCAGAATCCAGGGGTAGAGAAGAGCAACCTGGAAGCCGCTTATGTCACCATGTGACAGAATTGCCCAGAGGGGTTGCATCTTTCGGCAACTGCTTGCGCTCTGGTTCACGCCACTCAAGCACTGCGCTTGCAAGGGAGATTTAAAAACGACTCAGAAAAGAGCATACCGCATGGGCAGAGACTATGCGGGCCTGTGGAGTTTAAATCCACGTGGGGAGGCAAATGATAGGGGACTTGAAGTCAATCTGAGGTGTCTAAAGGGAAAATATAAAGAACTACAGCAAGAAAAGCCACTGCATGATAATTTATGTTAAACTGCTGGCTCCATGCACAAGGCACAGGCCGCGGCTGAGGGAGGGAGGGCTCGCGCCAAGCCGAACTGGCGGCAGGCAGCTGAGCAGGGGAAGGAGGGGTCCTAAACCAAACGTTGGGCGCCAGATGAAGGCGTAAGTCACAAACAAATCCCACACCAGTTTAGAATTATGATTAATAGAATGGTTATTTATTTAAAGGGGAAAAAACTTACAGATCACCGTCCCAGACAACAGCCCTCTGCGCAATCAGGAAGGGAGTCTAGTCTCCGGAAGCAAAGCATGAAGTAAGAGAGAGTGAGGAGGGAAGTGGCCGCTTTTTTAAAGGGAGAGAGACCATGCCCCAATGGGCTGGTATCTCAGCGGCGATTGACTGGAGGAGCAGAAGGATGATGAAAAATGAGTCCTCACACGTCAGCAAGTGCTTCTGTGAAGCTGCCTTTTAGAGATGGGTCATAAAGAACAAGGTCACAGGACAACTGCAAGCAGCCCCTCATGCTTTACAGGATGTGCAGACACCTCATTGCCAAGGAAATGCAAACCAAAGCAACAAATACACTTTTAGGGGAATTGGGAGTTCTTAACACAGTGGCCAGGGTCACGTTTATGACCAAAAATGGAAATACACCTTTGTGGGAAGAGCTGCAGCAACATTTGTCAAACTGGAAATTGCAGTCCCAAGAACTGGCCTTCAGCATGTGCTAAAAAGTTTATCTTCCAGATACCTACTGCTTTATCATGAATCAGTTGTGTGAACAATTGAAAAAAATCCCAGAACCATCATGTAGTAGTAACCAGATTTTAAAGTCAGAAATCCTGGGACTGGAGAGATGGATCAGTGGTTAAGAATATTTACTGTTCTTGCAGAGGACCTGGGTTTGATTCCCAATATCCACCTGGTGGCTCACAACCACCTGTTATTTGTACTCTGCATGTTAGAGATGGCCTAGAGAGCATGTGTCCTGAACAGAGTATCATCTTAGGTGGGGATAATCTGAGGGATACCAACCTTTCTAAATTCACATCTTTTGACTTGGGCCTTTAACTTTGTGTGTGAAGAATTAATTAACACCAGTGTTCAACAAAGTGTCGCAAATGGTGCCACCCTGAACTTAATGCCCAGAGGAAGGTCCTTTAGTACCCACTGAGCACTGGTTATTATTTTGTTAACAGGATTTGTTAGATGTGGGTGGTTATGTTTTCCAAACTACTGAAAAGGAAAGAGGACAGTGCTGGCAGGGGGCACCTGGGAACAGTAGGGGTGGTCAGCTGAACTGTGAAGAGCAGGAAAAGCCAGTGCCCAAACACACAGCAAATCTGTGTGCTAAGCCCTGAAGACAGCAAGATGAGAGAGAGAGAGAGAGAGATAGTGAGAGGGAGAGGGAGAGAAAGGGAGAGAGCAAATGCTCCAGGTGGGTTCCAGCCACCAGGCTTAAGATAACAGAAAAGGTGAACTTTTAAGGGAAATAAATGTTTCTAGACAAATGACCGTGGAATCATGCCGGGTTCTCTGGCAGAAAGAGCAGAGGGGTGGGCAGAGCTGGAACCACAGGACTCTTCCCTGGGGCTGAATGGAATGGTAAGTTTTGACTCAGCGCTCTACCCTGGGCACTGGGGAGAAATACACCCACTGAGTCCAGAATCTGTCTAAGCAGGAACTCATTTAATGGTATCAGGCAGGAACTCATATAGGGTTGTGATGGGGGTGGAGAAGCTTGGATGGGTTGAGGTGGAGTAAGGAACAAGGACCAATAATATTCTTCCACGCTAGTGGTGGCTGGTTAGAGGCCAGCCTAAGTTGGGTAGCCAGAGACAGGTCTCCAAACTCGAGTTATGCTTAGGAAGTTACAGGCCGAACAGAATCACATACAACAAAATTTATGGGGTGCAGCAAAAGTACTTCTAAGAGGGTATTCTGTAGTGATGAATATCTGTGTTAAGTTTATAGTGATGAGCACCTTCATGAAGCATGCAGTGATGTGTGAGTGTCTGCAGTATATGTATACTGTTGAGTGTCTGCAGTGAGTGTGTACTGTTGAGTGTCTGCAGTGAGTGTATACTGTTGAGTGTCTACAGTGAGTGTGTACTGTAGAGTATCTGCAGTGAGTGTATACTGTTGAGTGTCTGCAGTGAGTATGTGCTGTAGAGTGTCTGCAGTGAGTGTGTACTGTAGAGTGTCTGAAGTGAGTGTATACTGTTGAGTGTCTGCAGTGAGTGTGTACCGTAGAGTGTCTGAAGTGTGTACTGTAGAGTGTCTGCAGTATATATATACTGTTGAGTGTCTGCAGTGAGTGTGTACTGTAGAGTGTCTGCAGTGAGTGTGTACTGTAGAGTGCCTGCAGTGAGTGTGTGGTATTGAATATCTGCAGTAAGTATGTAGTGGTTAAGTATTTGCATTAAGTGTGTGGTAAGTATCTGCATTACATGTGTGGTGGCATTAAGAAAAGAGAGCACATGAAGAACCCAGCATGTGGCAGGTGATGTGACATGCAGTGCTTGGTATGAGACAGGCAGTGACATGCAGTGTCTGGTATGTGGCAATATATTACATAAGGCAGTGGTGATAAGCAGTGCCTGTCATGTGGCAGACTTCCTGTTGAGAGCTGAGTTGAACTAAGATTGGCTGGGCAATATAGTTTCATAAATATGATAAGCTAAAGTCCTGAAAAGATAAAATTCAATAACTTTAGTTTTGCCTTTAGAGTTTAAGAGCTCCCAAACTTGTGTCCCCATAAAGAGCATCAGCACCACAGATAACACTGCTGATAACAAGCGTGGTATGGCAGAGAGCGTGGTATGACAGAGCACTGTGACTGGTGCCCTCGGAATTCCAGGTGAAAAACCAACACTGCCTAATGATGCAGTTGGGGCAAGGCATGCAAGCTGCCTGTGTGACTTTAGCACAGGGCTGCCCTGTAGGTTACCACTTGGAATGGGAGCAGACACATTTGGGAGGCTAAGGACAGAGGGGCCTAAGAGTCTGTGTCTATCAAGGGCCTGCAGGGTTTTACTTATCCTGCTTCCACCAGTTACAAGAGTTACTTCCCCAGTGGACCTCTTCCCGAGGAGGTGCCTGTACTCTTGGGGAGCAGCCTATAAATAGGCTTCTCCCCTGTGAGCTGTACCTGACATGTGGGGTCTCTACTCATTTCTCCTCTGTGCATCCTAAGTGTGCTGGACACATCGCCTGTATAGTGCTTTTCCAGGCTGTGGGAATTGGCGTTTGACTAGGAATGCAGACATTCAGCTTTGAACAGTGTCTGTGTGTGTGTGTGTGTGTGTGTGTGTGTGTGTGTGTGTGTTGGGGGGGTGCACTTGCTACTCATAAAGGCAAGGGTTGGTCCTGTGTGTCCGGTGAGGGCAGCTCACTGCTCTCTGCAGGAGAGGCAATGAAAGGAGGCACTCCCTCCCATGTGTGGACTGTGGTCCCCTGTACCTGACTTGCCCTTCCCAGGGTCAGTTCTGGGCCAATGAAGAGCGATGATGCTCCTACCTCATATCAGAAGGGCATGTAAGATGCTGGCATGCTTCTGATTGGCGCCAAGGAATTTCCCCCTCTTGACCCTTTCCATTTTGTCTTGCTGACTGTCACCTGAAGGACACTAGAGGCACAGAGCTCTATTTCAGGGAACTTTCTGTCTACAAGCAGGCAGTCTCATGACTTTCTAGATGCCACCTAGCATTGTCTGTGCGCTTATCTAGTGAACATTTAGTGAGATGAAGGGCCAGCCTGTGATGCCATCATGTACCTGTTCAGCTCCTGGGGTCCTAGAACAAGGATGAGCCCCTCTGGGTTTGGTGAACACCATGTCTGGCCTGCCTGCTCCTTCTAGGCTATATAGCCACTGTCTTTAGGTTTTATATTCGTTGTAACCTTCAGAACATAAGTAACAGGGACTTTGTGTCTGGGACAGGAAGCTTTTGTAAGTGCTCAGCTGTGAAAACTCAAAACCAGGCTATTTTCTAAAGCAAATGAATGCTGCCCGCTGTGAGCCTTAAGCTCGTGAGGCTTCTTTTCAAATTAGAATATATTTCTCCTTTTTGGATATAAAGGTTACTTCTACAGCAACTTGAAAATAATTTTATCCATTCCCCTGTTCAAAATACTGGGAAATGTGAGTTTTTCCTTAGAGACAGACAGATCTACAGATGAGCGGGCAGGGTGGAACAGTGTGTGTCTCGTGCTGGTCAGGGGAAAGGTGCCACTGCAGGCTTGTGTTAGCTGGATTGATGTCTTGCTCACCAGGTTCTATGATAATGGAGTTAGGATGGCCTGAGATACGCTTCAGCTGGTTGTTTGTGGGCAGGCGACTACTCATTGCTGCGACCACGTCTGACAGAAGCAACTGAAGGGAGGAAGGCTGCGTTTGGGCTCATGGTCTGAGGGGATGCAGTTTGTTGTGGCAGAAAAGGCATGGCAACAGAAAGAAGCTTCCTGTTTGTGTCTCCATGGATAGGAAACAACTCCAATGGAAGAGAAGCCAGCCTATAAACATCAAGGCTCACCCACACTGCTGAGGCATTGTGGGTGTAGCTTCACAGGTGTATCTAGGAGACGAAATCTGACAGCAAACTTTCTGTTCCTCTGGCTCTTAGAATCTTTCTGCTCCTTTTCCATGGTGTTCCCTGAGCCTTAGGTTCAGGAATTGTGTGATAGGTCTGTCAGTTATCTCTGGGCTCCTCATGGTGACTTATTTCTGTATTTCCATCCACTGTGGTTTTTCTGTAATGATCTTCATCTGCTGTAAGGAGCCTTTTTGATGAGAAGGGTAGGACCTATACTTCACCTGTGGGTGTGAGGATAGATATTCGGAATGTCGTTTATGGTTTAGTGACATGGTTGTCATAGGTTCTCCTCTGAGATCATGACTTCACTAGCCCTGGGTTTTCTGTACCAGGCGTGATTTTCTTCTTGCTGAGTGGCTTTAAGTCCAACCAGAGAGCTGTTGGGTTATCCTCAAAGCATGCATGCCTCTACTACCCCTGAGAGATACTGTGCCATGATGGTTGTTGCTGTAGTTCATAGGTGTTGTATCTGGGTGGACTATTGGTTGTTTTCCCTTGGAAACTTGCTAAGCTGATGTAAGTTTATTAAGAAGTAATAAGCAGGGGTCTGGAGGGATGGCTCAGTGGTTAAGGGCACATACTGCTTGCTCTTCCTGAGGAACTGAGTTCAATTTCCAGCACCCACATCAGGTGGCTTACAGCTGCCTGTCATCCCAGCTCCAGGCGGATCTGTGGGCACCTGCATTCATGTGCACATATCTCCACATACACATAATTAAAATTTAAAAGGTTAAAAAAAAAGAAGTACAGCAGCAAGTTGGACAGTGGTGGTGCACGCTTTAATCCTGACACCCAGGAGGCTGAGGCAGATGGATCTCTGTGAGTTTGAGGCCAGCCTGGTCTACAGAGGGTATTACAGGACAGTCAGGGCTATTACACAGAAAAATCCTGTCTCAAAAAAACAAAAACAAACCAAAAAACAAACCAAAACAACAACAACAAATATCCCAGCCCCTCCCCAAACAAACAAAAAAACCAAACAGACAAAATGGGAGGGGGCATGATATGACCAGGATTAGCTGAGAACCAAGTCAGACAATGTTGACAAAGAGAACATGGGGTATTGGCCAGGTAGTGGTGCCTTTAATCTCAGCACTCGGTAGGCAGAGGCAGGTGAATCCCTGTGAGTTTGAGGCCAGCCTGGTCTACAAAGTGAGTTCTAGGACAACAGTCTCCAAAGCTACACAGAGAAACCCTGTCTCAAAAAATTAAAAAAAAAAAAAAAAAAAAAAGAACATGGAGTATCTTCAACACTGCCATAGGATTGATAACCACAGCCCAGGGGGGAAGAGTAGTGTAGGCCTTGACAGCACATTGGTTTCCTGGCTGCCCAGACCCAAATAATCACACAGAAACTATTTTAATTGTAACATGGTTTGGCCTATTAGCTCAGGCTTATTAACTAACTCTTACATCTTAAATTAACCCATTTCTATTAATCTATGTATCACCACAAGGCTACTGGGAGTCTTTCTCCTTAGGCAGCTACGTGGTGTCTCTCTCTGACTCGGCCTTCTTTCTCCCTACATTCAATTTAGTCTTTCTGCCTAGCTCTATTCTGCCCCACCATAGGCCATAGTAGCTTCTTTATTAACCAATGCTAATAAAACATATTCACAGCATACAGAAAGGAATCCCATATTAGAGTTGGGTCCCCAGAAACCACAACCTTGACATCTGTGAGGCACTGGCTCTAGTGTCAGATAGGCCTTACCAAAGGACACAGAACTAGAGTTCCCTTTGTTGCTTGGACTTTCTCACCCAATATGATTTTCTCTTGTTCCATCCATTTACTTGCAAAGTTTATGGTTCCATTTTTCTTTAATATGTATAGTACCACATTTTCATTATCTGTTCGTCAGGTGAAAGACATCCTGGTTGTTTCCAATTTGTGACTGTTGTGAATAGACAGCAAAGGGCATGGCTGAGGAATTACTGTAGAGTAGGTTGCTGAGTCCTTTGGCCATGTGCTGGGGACTGGTACAGCCGGGTCACGTGGCAGATTATTTTTAGCCTTTTGAGGGCTCTCCACACTGATTTCCAGAGTGGCTGGATCATCCTGTAATCACACTTACAGTGGATAAGGTTCCCCTTTCTCCACGTCCTCTCCAGCATTTGTTGTTGCTCTTTCTATTCTGATGGGGTCATATGGAGTCTCTAAAGCCCTTTAATTTGCAGTTGCTAGGGATGATGAGCTTTTCTTTCTTTCTTTCTTTTTTTTTTTTTTTTGATATTTCTTAGCATTTCCCCCCCTTGTTTTGAGAACTTTCTGTTTAGATCCCAGTCCCCCTTAATGATTCATTTCTTTTTTATCTCGTTTTCTTTTCTTTTCTTTTTTTTTTTTTTGATACTTTGTCTTTTGAGTCCTTCATATATTATGGATAGTCATCCTCTGTCAGATATTCAGCTGGCTAAGAGTTTCTCCCATCCTGTGGGCTCCCTCTTCAACATCTTCTCTACTGATTGTTGTATAGACGCTTTGGGGTTTTATGAAGTCCCGCTTGTTAGTTGTTGGCCTCAATTCCCAGGCAAATGGAATTCTATTCAGAAAGTTCTTTCCTGTACCTGTGTCTGTAGCCTGTGTTTTCTTCTAGCCTTTTGAGTGTTTCAGGTTTCACATTCAAGTCTTTCTTTCTTTCTTTCTTTCTTTCTTTCTTTCTTTCTTTCTTTCTTTCTTTCTTTCTTTCTCTCTCTCTCTCTCTCTCTCTCTCTCTCTCTCTCTCTCTCTCTCTCTCTCTCTCTCCTTTTTTTTTTTTGGTTTTTCGAGACAGGGTTTCTCTGTGGTTTTGGAGCCTGTCCTGGAACTAGCTCTTGTAGACCAGGCTGGTCTTGAACTCACAGAGATCCGCCTGCCTCTGCCTCCCAAGTGCTGGGATTAAAGGCGTGCGCCACCACCGCCCGGCTCCTTTTTTTTTTTTTTTTTTTTTTTTTTTTTTGCTGCAATAAAAAATATGCTACAGATCTGAACAGAAGGTTCTCAAAAGAAGTAAAAATGTCTAAGAAACATCTAAAAACAAAAAAAAGTAAGTTCATTGTCCCCAGCAGTTAGGGAACTGCAAATCAAAACAACTTTGAGATTCTTACTCTAGACAGAATGGCAGATATCAACGAAACAACGTACAACATTTGCTGGAGAGGATGTTGGGAAAAAGGAGCCCTCATTCACCGTGTACCTTGATAATATCCATCCCAGCTCTCTAAGACATTTGCTTTTTGTTAAACCTTCAGATCCATGGTTAGAGTACTTGAGCTGCAACAGTGGGAAACGGCTGTGATTGGCTCAGAGGGGAAAGTAGCTCCTTTCACAGGTGGCCTGTCTTAGAGCCTGGAGTATGGGTGGGTGCAGCTCTCAGCTCTGCCCTTCTCACCTCTGTACCAAAGACAATATATCACGTGTGAAGTCCTTTCTCCCGGTGCCTTCTGCAGCTGCCTACTCCTGTGTGCCAGCTGTGTGCTCCTTAGCGAGTGGTGAACTGTGTTGTATGAGCACCCGAGTCAGCCTGGGGTGCTCTTGTGACTTGTGACTTAGAATACTAACACCCCGGTACTGGCTGGTTTAGTTCTTGATGAGATTTGTTTTCCAGGCTTATATGGCTGCCTTCTTGCTGTCCTCACATGGCAGAGAGACAGGGCTGCAAACTCTGCTCTCTCCTCTTCAGGCACTCAGGTCCCATCCAGAGAGCCTACCTTCATTATCTTCTCCCACCCAATGTGTCCTTCATGCTGGTGGTCACAGCTTTGACATGTGACTCTGGGGACACTGAGACAATGGTAGTGGCTCTGACATGTGTCATTAGAAGCCAGTGTTAAGAAACACTAGAGGCTTTGGGCTAGGAACAAGCTTGCTGAAGTATGAAAGGTCTGTGTAAAAGCTGTGGCTACAGGCTCGGGGGTCCCCATTGGTCACATTAATATTTGACATTTGTCTTTCTTTAGCGTCGTGTGGGAGCCGATGGGGGATGGGAAGAAGGTCATTTCTCTGGCTGACAGCCACATCCTGCTGTGGGACCTCCAGGCGAGCTCAAGCCAGGCTGTGGTGAGTAAGGACAGAGGTCTCACTGGGTGGTCTTTGGAATTGGACCTTTTGGGTTGAATTCAGAATACACTTCCTCGTCCACACATCTGGAATTTTGAAATTAATTATCTCATAGGAATGATGCAGGGATGGAGGTGTAGAGCAGAGAACTGAGTGCTAGGCCTTGTGGGTTCAAGTGGAAAGCACTGTGAAGTGGACTGAGCCTCACTGAGGATGGCTTCAGGTCCAAGTGTGCTCTTTTCACAAGGCTTTTTTAAAGCCACACTTGAGGAGGGACACTTATGCAGGCTTGATTCCACATTGCTGGCTAGCTTCCCCTGCATTTACATGAATTTTAAAAATGAATTCGAGTACTTTCTTGGGAGTCAGTTTGTTTTTGGATACTCATTTTGAGTATTTTGCCTTTTGTAAGCTAAGTATTGTGTATATTTTTCATGTTCCTTAAATCTTTCTTTTGTAAAATGTGTGTTTACAGGCATTCATAATTTCACTGTGCTTGTTGTCAGAGTATCAGTTATAGGAAGAAGAAACCGCATAGTGCCGTGTCCCCAGGGCCGCATCGTCACCTTCACAGTAGCCGAGGTCTTATGTTTATTTGTTCCCATAATGCTTGCTGAGCTCCTTCCCTCGTGGTGCTTTACAATATTAATAATGCCCCTAGGTTAAAGAGAAAACATGAGTGATGATGCGTGGTTATTAATATGAGGTATAGATGCTAGACTTCTTAAAATATTAACTGACTTTTTAAAGCTTAAAAACTCTGGCCATACTACCAAGTAAAGTTTGGGTTGGCCTGTTTTCCTAGAGCACTGATGGTATTTAAGGGAAAAAGTCATTTTAAAAGACAATTTTAAAAATCACCATATTCTATATGATAATACCAGATCCACAGAACTTTTTAAAGTAAAAGTTGAGGCAGGGGATGTAGTGCCTTGGCTCGCCTGTTGACAGGTCCAGGCTGGGAACACACTTGTGACCTCCACCTTAGCAGATCTGGGGTAGGGCCAGGTTATAGTCGGCCAGCCATCCAGCTCCTCCTTCAGCTGTATCTTAGCTGTCAAAGCTTTCAGAAAGAGAAGGGAAATACTCCTCCCCTGAACATCAGGCAGGCTTGCAATGCCCTGGGAAAGAGCTAGTACAGCCTTCCTGGCACTCTTGGTGTCCCCGAGCTGGGACTGTTCCTGCAGAGGCCCAGGGGACAGACACGTCTTAGCTCAGGAGGTCCTGCTTGCCCTTGGTTGTCCTGTGCTGTGGTCAATGGTGAACACATCTTCACACCCCAAGTCCTCGCTAAAGCGTTTCATGGTGGGGTGATTAATCTGTAACTTATTTTCTGCAGAGACCAATTTAGTTTTCTCTCCCGCTTTTTTTATCTGCTGTCAGCAGTTCTGTCAATATCCCTTTGTGACCCAGCGCCGTGGTATTTAATACAGAAACCTTCCCATCGATTGCAGCCTCCTCATACAGGCTTCTCCTTTTCCATTGTTTGAGGATATTGCCTTCTGTGGTGAATCTAATCTTATGCTCCCTGCATCATTACCTTCTGCAATTAAATTGGAGATCCTTTGCCATTTATAATCATTAGCTGAGCCCTGGGGAGGCCTGGAATGGGCGGGTCTACGGGGTGTGTGGACAGCAGCGAAGGCTTGGGTGGCCTCCCTGTTTCCATCTGCTCACTCATCCACACCCTGCTGCCTGCCCTCTGTGGACATCAGTACTTCTGTCAGGGGGGCAAAGCACAGACCCTCGTGTTGCTCCTGCTTAGTGTCCACACAGGAGTTCCTCAGTGTGATGGCTCTCACACACAGTCCCTCCTGTGAAGAGACACAGTGTTGCCTTAAGTTCTAAGTCAGCATTTAGAGGAATGTTTCCTATGACTTTTAGGTCTCTTTCCCCAGAACTAGATGTGGTTTGGAAATATTTCTCCTGCCACATCACCTATTTTTCATCTTTTTGTATGGGCTTGCACAGAGCCCATAGGTTTTGCTGTTTTTCTTCTTGCTTTCTTTTTTATGTTTTAATTATTCATTGAGGATTTTACATGTTTTGATCATATTCACTCCCTTCCCATTCCTTCCACCTCCCTACCCACCCAGCTCATTTTTAATTAGCATACAAATTATAGATTTCATTATGGCATTTTTTGAAACAATTTTTTTTGTTTTTGTTATTTTTCTTCCACCCTACTACCCCATATTTTCTCACCTCAAAGGTTTTCATGAAAAAAAAATAGACTTTAAACAGCACAAGCCTATAATTCCTGCTAATCAGGATGCTGAGGCAGGAGGATTGCAGTTTAAGGCTTTCTTGACTATAGTGTGTGTTCAAGGTTGGAATGGATAACTTAGTGACACATTGTTAAAAATAAAAGTCAAAAGGACGCAACTCTACCGTAATTGTAGAGCACTTCCTAGCCGGTCCTGAAATGATCTCTAGAATAACAGAAACCTGAACTAAGCAATACCTCCCGTCCCCTGAGCAGCATCCTTGACAGCTTCATGTTGTTAGCCATGCACATTGCATTGCGTCCCCAAAGTCCACAGTACACGAGGCTTGCCTTGGATCCTGTGGTCCAGATAAGATGCAAAGTGATGGGGCTCCGTGCTGTAGTGCCCTGTAGGGGCCTCCACTGCCCTAAAGACCCAGTGTTCAACTAATTTTCTCTATTCTCTTCTTGCTCCTCTGGTAACCACCTGTCTTCTTACCTTGTCCCTATTTGCTCAGCTTTGTCTTTTCTGAATGTCACAGAATTGAGACCTGACGTGTGCAGTCTTCAGCTCAGCTTCTTCCACTTTGTCTTCTCATAGCCTGATTACTGCTTCTTACCCAAACACTGTTCCTCTTGGGGACTGTCCTTGGTTTAAGCCTGACAATCCCAAGGACCCATGGATTCTGAAGGCTTTCTCATCCAGATCTTCCTAGGTGCCTGGGTTTCCATGTCCTAGACTGAGGTTCGTGAGCCATTTGAGTTAATAATTATCTAGAGTCTCACATATTGGACTCCACCTAGCATGGATAGGGGGTCTTCCACCAGCCAGGTGAATATGACGGGTAGTTTCCTGACTTGCTTTGATGTGCATTTTGTAGGGTACATATAGGTTTCCTTAAGTGCTTCTGGGTTTTCTCTGCTGGTATTTGCAGCTGTGGCTTCTCCGGCTTCACATCTGGGATGGAGGGACGCCAAAGGAAAGCCTGAAAATAACGCAAGGCCCCCTCTGGTTAGCCTCCCACTTCCCCCTCCTGAAGCTGTCCTATGTGACCTGCAGCAGCCACAGCTTTGCTTTACAGAGCAGAGAGAGCAGAGGAGGATGTGTCTACTGCTCCTTCCATTCAGTAGATCCCTTCTTTGGTGTCTTCCCTTCCTTCCCTGTGTTTGGAGACCTGGATGATAGGAAAATTCTGTGTTTCTAATCTGAGAAAAGTGCACACCCATGTGGATGAATGCTATGTATGTGTCTTTACTCAGCCAGTGCCAGGGGGCACGGGAGGAGGTTAGCAAGCAGGCAGAATGAGAAGTGGTGGTTGGCTCCACAGTGAAGACAGCAGACTTTACTCTCCAAGAATTTCTTGTGACCTGGAGCTCAGTAAGCTTAGACTCTTAAGAGCCAGCCATGTCCCAGGCCTAGGCCATTTGATGTCAGAGCAGGTGCAGGCAGCTTTAAAGGGGCAGCTCCTTCTGACCAGTGTTTGAGGACATTTAAATGCAGACGTGTTCTTTGACCCTCCGACTTGGCAGATGAAAGCAAGAGACTTAAAGAGACCAAGGAACCTTCTGCAGGGGACTTGATACAAGTGACACCTGCAGGACTTATTCCAGCAAAGGATTCCCAAGGCCCTCGCCTGCCCAGCCCCTGCTTCCATCCTTAGGATAGCGGCATCTCAGAGGCTGGCTCATGCCTTCAGGTTGAGTGTCTGCATTTGTCCATAGCCTTGTGCCCAGGGAGAGTGCGCTTCATTGGCGGGGAAAGAATATTTAGAACAGCATGCTGTAAATAAGGCTATTAATGAAGCTTGTACACTGCTGATGAAAATGTGAGAAATAAATTAAAATTGGTTTTCTTGTGACACTCATTTCTGGTGTCTTGGCTGGATCATGAGAGTAAATGTCACCTTTTGGGTTTGGACTTGAGGTAGAGATCGGTGAACTTACATTTAGGACAACTGTGCTATGTGTAGTGCACACCTGTAACTTCAGTGCTGGTGTAGTGCACACCTGTAACTTCAGTGCTGGGTGTAGTACACACTTGTAACTTCAGTGCTGGGTGTAGTGCACACCTGTAACTTCAGTGCTGGGTGTAGTACACACCTGTAACTTCAGTGCTGGGTATAGTGCACACCTGTAACTTCAGTACCTGGGTGTAGTGCTCACCTGTAACTTCAGTACCTAGGTATAGTGCACACCTGTAACTTCAGTACCTAGGTATAGTGCACACCTGTAGCTTTGGTACCTGGGTGTAGTGCACACCTGTAACTTCAGTGCTGGGTGTAGTGCACACCTGTAACTTCAGTGCTGGGTGTAGTGCACACCTGTAACCTCAGTGCTGGGTGTAGTGCACACCTGTAACTTCAGTGCTGGGTGTAGTTCACACCTGTAACTTCAGTGCTGGGTGTAGTTCACACCTGTAACTTCAGTGCTGGGTGTAGTGCACACCTGTAGCTTCAGTGCTGGGTGTAGTGCACACCTGTAGCTTCAGTACTGGGTGTCATGTACACCTGTAGCTTCAGTACTGGGTGTAGTGTACACCTGTAACTTCGGTGCTGGGTGTAGTGCACACTTGTAGCTTCAGTACTGGGTGTCATGCACACCTGTAGCTTCAGTACTGGGTGTAGTGTATACCTGTAGCTTCAGTACTGGGTGTCATGTACACCTGTAGCTTCAGTACTGGGTGTCATGTACACCTGTAGCTTCAGTACTGGGTGTCGTGCACACCTGTAGCTTCAGTGCTTGAGGCTAAGGCAGGAGCACCAAGCGTCCGTGGTCAGCTTAGGGTACATAGTGAATTCAGGGCTAAGCCTGAGCTTTATATGTGAAGCTATCGTCTTTTAAAAGCAATTCTCTTTAAGGTGTAGAGTTTAATTAACATGTCTTAATGTGGTCGACTACCTATCTGCATTTTTAGATTTTGTAAACGTTACAGATAATTCATTGATCCCCAGCACTGGAGTCAGACGCCAAGCAACTGAGTGCTGGTATCCCCAACTGTAGGAGTGTCTTTCTGCCAACAAGGAGATCCATTCACATCTTTAGGGCTAAGTGTGTTTACAGAAAGGAGCTGCTAACACTGGAGTGGTGGTGCAAGCCCAGGTCTCTGTGTTCTGAATGCCCACCAGTCCACATCCAGCATCCTCTGACAGGTGACCCACTGCAGAACCTTTGGCTGCAGTAGATAGGTGATGCCTTGACATGGGTCAGGCGTGCACTGAAGGGGTACAGGCAAGAGAATTCCTTTCACCATGGTGGCACTACAGGCTTTATAATGGAGGCCTGTTTCTGCCACTTTATAACAGGATGCTTGCCTGTCTAAGTATCTTCATCCACATCCCTGATTTAGAGATCAGTCATGTAATAGCAGAGTTGTTAGGACAGAATCTCTCACTGTAACGTGGCTGGCATCTGGCACATACCTGATGACAGATGGGTGAGTGAGTGCTGTGGATGGTACACCACTGAGTAGGAGGCTAGCTAGGTGGAGAGGCACATTGGTACATGCATGAGTACATGGGGTCATGAGTTCATGGGTGGATGGTATATATATGGAATGCTAAATAGTACTTGATGTCCAGACTGGATTATTGATAGTGATCACTGAAGATCCTAGGGCAGAGACAAGTAAAGAAAGAAACTAAGGTGTCAAAAAGCAGGTTGTGTTTCCTTCATGATTAAACGATGTTTGCAGAGTCAGCAAGTGATAATTGATTCAAGCATGAAAGATGAAGGCGTGTCTGTACACAACTTGAGAGATCTAGGTAGGAAGAGCTCAAGTTCAGTGTCCTCGGTTACCTAGAGAGTGCCCATCTCAGAAAAAAGAAATGAAGCCCACTGTGGACACAGTCTAACTTTGTTGCTGCTGGACTTACTTTTCTTTAAGTTGTTCCTCACAAAAAGTCCTGTTGCTGGCCAAAGAATTGACTATAATTAGGATAGTCTCTTCAGAGGTCACTGCGGTCTAGTTGGTATCACAGAAACAATTTTTGCATTCTGGTTCATCCTGGTAAAAATTAGTGAGTTTGCACATATAGCCTAGGACTAAAATGTTCTGTACAACAGGAGGAAGAGTAAGCAAAGGCCTACAGAAACATTTTTGGTATAAACCGAGTACATGGCCATGATATAGAATTCTACCACCTGGTGTTCATACTACCCTGTGTATATTTTCTATGTAGGAAGACTCCCTTTCCTAGGAGTCCTCTCCAGACCCTCAAACCAGCCACTTTAATATAATTCAGAGTACATCATCCCAGGGAGATGTGCCCCCTGTGGTAGTGTATTTGTGACACACTGTCCTCTGTGTCCACCGATGTGCAGTGTCACAATCCAGCCGTGGTTCTCATACAAACATGGCAGGACCCTGTCTCTACCTTGTGTCCAGGCCCTTGGTTGCATTAGCTTTCTCATTGCTGTACCACAGTCCCTGTTACGGATGAAGTAGAAAGAAGACACTTATTTTGCTCAGTTTCAGCCCACTATGGTGGTAGCAGAGCAGAACATTCACATCTTGGTGACTAAGAAGGACAGCAAAACAAAGACAGAATTCGGTCAAAGTATAATCTTAACAGGCACATTCCAGGGACTGGAGAGATGGCTCAGCGGTTAAGAGCACTGGCTGCTCTTCCAGAGGACTTGTGTTCAATTCGTAGCACCCACATGACAGCTCACAACTGTCTGTAACTCCAGTTCCAAGGGATCTGGTACTCACACAGACATACATGCAAAACACCAATGCACATAAATTAAAGAACAAAAGAGACACATCCCAGTGACTTACTTCCTCTAGCTAGCCTCTGCCTTCTAATATTTCCAGACCCTCCCAAGAAATAGTACCACTAATTGGGAACCAAGCATTCAAAACATGAAACTGAGAGACCATTTCATATTTAAACCATAACATTCTTCTGTTCCCCCTCAAAGGTCATAGCCATCTTGAAATGCAAAATGGCATTAGCCAATCTGTAAGAGTGTCCAGTCTTAACATTTCAAACATTGTTCAGAAGCCCATGTTGATTCAAGACCACTTTTAGCTATGTGCCCTATAAAACTCAAAAACAAATTATTTACTTCAGTATACAATAGCACCAAGTAAACATCCCCATTCCAAAAGGGAGGAACAGTAAGACAGCAAAGAAAGATGGGATCAGAGCAAAACTGGAATTCTGTAGGGCAGATATTAAAACCTGTAGTTTCGTGTTTGGCAAGTAGCACACAGCAGTGTAATGTGAGGACTAGAGGGCAGCCCTGCGTCGGGCCATGGGGTTTCTCTCCCTTGGCAGTGTGTGCCAGGCCAGAGGTTTTTCTCCTTGGGCATCCCTGTGCCAGGCCACAGGGTTTCTCTCCTTGGGCAGCCCTGTGCCAGGCCACAGGATTTCTCTCCTTGGGCAGCCCTGTGCTAGGCCTCAGGGTTTCTGTCCTTGGGCAGCCCTATGCCAGGCCACAGGGTTTTTCTCCTGGGCAGCCCTGTGCCAGGCCGCAGGGTTTCACTCCTAGGCTGGTTCTGTTCCATGCCTGCTGCTTTCCCTTGGAGATGTTTCATGTTCTTCTCACCCCAGCATGCTGGGATCTTGACTGCTGCTTTGGTTTTACTCTTGCAGTTCATACCACTCTTACAAGGCAAGGACCTTGCCCTTGGGGACACTGCCTTCCCAGGGCTGCCCTGCCATGCACTGCCTATCCTCCATGTCTTTCCTTTCAAGTCTGGGTGGAAGCTTCCATGATCCTGCAGCTCTTGTATTCTACATCCCTGTAAAATTAGTATCATGTGGATGATGCCAAGGTCTGCTGCCAGCTTGATGACAGCCAGGTCTTCTTGGACTGGTAGCAGCCTCTGAATGCCTGGGTGGGCAGCCTCTGTAAGAAGGGCACCCTGGGGTACTTTGTCTCAAAGGAAAGTCTTTCAGTGGCTTGTTCTTTCATCCCTGTGGACTGGTGGGATCTGGCCAGTTCCTGAGATGCCCTCAAGGTGACTTCTTTTGTCCCATTGAAAAGCAAGGCTTTTCCAGTAGCTTGAGTCTTTGGTGGCTGTGTCAGCCTGTCCAGTTTCTAGTATGCTTGTTTTCTAGCTAGCCAAAGTACATGTTTTTCAGGCCTTTTCTGCTGTGTTTCAGCTTCTGATTCTCACTGTAAACCTGGTTATAAGTAGCAAGCAGTGGCCATATACAGCCTCGAGAGTTCCCCCTACAGATTAGTCTGCTCTCTTTAAGCCCAGACTCCTGCATGAATTCCATTGCTCATTCCTCCATTGCCTTTGCTCTGACCTCATCCCCAGGGCCATGCTGAGCTCTTGAAATGATCCATGTATTGTGTATGGAGTCATGACAAAATTCAATAAAATTCAGATGGCGTTGCAAGATGGCAGGCTGCATTCACTGCAAGTATAAGATGTGACTTGAGAGAAAAGGGAGTTAGGCAGTCTGATGCAAGGGTAAAGAAGATGGAGCAGTTTTCCAGCAGCATGGAGGTCCTCTGTTCTATGGCTATCTGCTCTGCTGTATCTCCGTATTACGTATTTGTCATGATGCTGGCAAGGCAGCTGCAGCAGTTCCAGCCATCACATCCAGATTCCTACAATACCAACTCAGAGAAAGCCGATTTCTCTGTCCAGGTGTCAAACACAATCCTGTCTTAAACCTAGTCACTGACTTCAAGCTGTCTCCGGCCCAAGGCTGGGAAGGGACTTAGAGTAGAGTGGTCAGAGCTGTCACATAAGCTGCTCCTGTTGGCATGGGTCACTTTGTGCCACCTAACAGTGTCAGCACCACAGCCCTGCCTCCTCCTTCCTCCTCCTTCCTCCTCCTCCTCCTCCTTCCTCCTCCTCCTCCTCCTCCTCCTCCTCCTAGATGGGATAGGGGTGCTAGGTTCTTTCTTCAGGGCTGGTTGCTCCTGGTTTCCTTCTGGCTCAGTGGCCATGGTGATAGAAGTGTAGTTCTTTGTCACTGCAACTCTGTCACCAAGGCTTTTCTGAAATGTTCCCATGTGAGGCTCGAGGAAGACACGGTCACCACACTGTGTTCACTGAGCATGTTTCCTTTCGTTTGTGTCAGTGACATTTCACCTGAAAACATTTTTTAGATGCCTTTAATCATCTTTTTCGAACCAGGAAACCCTGAGTATTTCTCTTTAACGCTGAAAAGCATGACTGTGCTTGTCATACCCTGTGGAGTTCTTGCCGAGCTGTCTCCATGTCTCAGGAAAACAAGTGTGGTGGCTGTCCTTGCAGCACATCCACGCTGTTGGCCTGAGTGGGTCATTCCTAAGGTTTATCTTCTCAACTCCTTGCCTCTACTCTGATGGCCTCTACTGGTGAGAGGAAGGCCTGAGCCTTGGGTAAGGGTGACTTCTCAGTCCCTTCCAGAAGCCCTGATGACACTTCCATCCCATGTCCTTGTGACTTTGCTTCCTAGTGCTGCGGTTCAGATCCATAGTCAGACCCATGTTCCTCTCTTGGTTGGAAGGCACATTAAGGCCAGGTCCTATCACAGGACACTGCACCTCATTAGCAACTCCAGAAGTCATTCTCTCCTGACTGTTCCCAGCTCCCTGGGTGACTGACCACACAGCTTCTCAGGGGACGCTGAGAGCACAGTTTGAAGGTTTAAATGAATTCATAACAGTGGACTTGAGCGTGTTGGAGAAGTATGAGAGATGGTACCCAAGTCAACTAGATGAATAGAGCTCCAACGGAAAATGGAAAGAGTTGTGGGCCTTTGCCAGAAGATCTCAGATGAGGAACATGCAGTGGGCTTACCTCCCAGGCTTGGAGCCAAGGCCTGCTGTCTCTCAGCACCCCAAGAGTCAGCTTTGTGGGCCTCACCAGCCTGTGGAGATTGAGTGCACCCCTATGAGGATCCTGTGATCCTCATGGTAAAGGGGAAAGAGGCTGTGTATTGGGAATAGCATTTGATTAAAGAACATGTGTCATTGTGGAGCTTCGTTTTTCTGTCTCTGGAAAAGCCAGCTGTTTGAGTTATTCCATATTGTTCTCTTCAAGTTTGAGCTGATTGTCTCTAATCACACTTGAAGCGAGCCTTCCATAATAGAGCTATTAATGTGCCTTCTATTTTTTGCTGTGCTGTTTTATTTTATTTTTCCAATAAGGTTCAAATGGTCTTGTCTTTTAAGGGGAGGAAAACAAAGACTAAACCTCCTAATTGTTCTAATTGTTTCCATAAAATCCTGAGAATCTTATGAACAGTTCAAATTTTTCTCTTCTCCTTTGAACAATATCCATCATGCCCAGCTGGCCAGCTCAGCAGCTCTGGAAGGAAGGGGGCAGCTAAGGTTCACTGCAGGGCGGTGGAGCCCACACCACAACTGTACCCAGGTGGCTACAGCAAGTGACACCACCCTGCGAGGATGGGACACACGGAGCATGAGGTCAGTGATGTGCCCACATTTTGGATCCCTGCTTCCTTCTCACTTCCCTTCCTCCTCTGAAGGAGTTGATTGAAAGCCAGAGGTGCTGGGGACACATGACTTGTTGTTTCCGTCTTATTTCTGTGGGAATTATCTTCACCCCAAATTAAACTGGCAGATCCATTTCAGGGAGCTAGCTCTGTGATGTCCCTTAGTGTTTTCTGTGTCAGAGGCAGCACAGAAGGAATCCAAGGCCAGGGCTTGGTGGTGCCTCACAAGCCCCATGACGACACAGATGCTCCATCTCTGTGATCAGCGCTGCAGGCTGGCACTTTCAGTCCCCAGCCTAAGCCTCCCTTGTGGAGTTGTCTGGCCATTTCTGTGCTTTCAAGAGCCATACCTATTGGGCAATCATATTTTGTCATTTAAGTAATTATACGCAACAACCAGCAGTTCTAATGGAACAAACAAGAGCGATTTTTCTGTTCCAGTTGTGATTTTGATAGGCAGAGGAGTGATGGTGGGATGTCTGTTGCCATGGCAACAGGAGCCTGCACAGGCTTCTTTAAGATGCAGTTTATCCCCTTAGCACACCATCATTTATCACTGAGCTGAAGAGACGGATGTCATGTAATAACGTGGGCTTCTTCCATGGTGGGGGAACACCTTTAATTTTAGTTCTGAGGCCCCTGTGAAAATCCAGGGCTGATAAATAACCGGTAGGCACTCCTCCCCTGTGCATATCTGCACAAAGGAGTGATTTGGCTTTCTGATCAAGCTGGAGGCCGCAGACTCAAACTGTGATGGATATCCCACGCAGGCCCCTTCTCTTTGTCCTCTGGGCTTCTCTCCTTGCTGCTCTTTGAAGGATGTGAAGGCAAGAAGCTCAAAGAATGGCTCACACACCAAAATACAAGATGTATAATATGACACTGGCTGGCAGCTCCCCACAGTGACCTTGTTGTGCCCAGGTTGTCTTTGTGACAAGGCACCGGCTTCCAAAGGAAGTGTCCCCATAACAGCAAGCCTTTCTACTCTTCATTGATGGGTGACTCCTTTGGCAACAGCCTTACTTTTGTCTAGCCATGCTTCCTGGACTGTTTCTTTTGGCACGTGTTAAAGTTGTGCTGCCGGAAACTGAAGCGAGCCTCAGTCAGGCACAGCGCACCTGTGACTGCCTGTGATCTTCAGAAGTTTTGATTTTACATCTCGTTTCATCAGAGTTCTTATGGTTTGGGGCATCTGATTTTCAGGGGTAGGTATGCCAGGATATTGAAAACATGTAGTATATACGAGCCAGCTAAAGATGTAAAATGCCAGGTTGGGGAGACACTTCCATGGGTAAAGCACTTTTTCTGTGAGCCTGAAAACCTAAGTTCACATGCCCAGGAACCCACATAGAAACCAGATGCAACAAACACAAGCGTCTGTAATCCCAGCACATCCTGCTGACAGGGAGTGTCAGGAGCCAGAGGCTAGGGAGCTTCCAGAAACCCAAGGGCAGATGCCTGTTTACACAACAGCAAAAAGGCCTTGTTTCCATGGAAAGACAGGACAGACACCTGAAGTTTGTCCTGACCTCTACACATGTGCACACATCTCACACATGCATAAGTTAATCAATTAAAATGCCATCAAACTGGGGAATCCAGCCTGAGGGAAGAGAAGGAGCTGAGCTGATAATTGTTGCAGGGCAGAAAACTGTGATAGGGTTCTGCTATATGAAAGGTTATTATCTCTTCTAGGTTTTTCCCCAACCCCCAATGAAGCCATAGCAAATAAGGAAGCCAGTGATAGCACTGGAGGCTTGAGCTCCCCCTGAGGAAGAAGGGTCAGTAAAGTGTGGATAGGAAGGACACTGCAGGCTCCAGCACTAACTGGCACCACTATCCACCCTCACTGGGTGACCTGACCTTGTTTTGGGTACATGGCATCAGATGACTAGAATATCTATATTTCTGACGCTGTGAGGGGCAGCCAGGGAAACAGGGGTCAGGGGATGGGGAAAGGAAAAAAGGGAGAAGAGAGAGAGAATGAATATGAGTATATACATGCATGTGCATGAAGAGTGCATATGTGTGTGAACAGTGTTCAGGTGTGTGTGCATTGAGCAAGTGCACTCTAAACCACCATATGGATGATTTCAAACACCCCTTCCACATCTCCTTCCTTGAGAGTGAGTGGGGGTGCAGACAGACATGGAGTAAGCCCAGCATAGCAAACCCCGTCTGCATTTTTCTTGGAGGTTTTTTAACTTTCTGTTTTTCTTTCTTGTTCTCTATATAGCTCCAAACAGTAGCCACGCACCACTCACCTCTGTCCGGTCTTTTCTTTCTCATTTTGTGCTTCGAAGATGCCAGGGCCCTCACATGTCTGGTCCCACTTCTTCATGGCTGTCATTGTCCCTCTGGCCACTCCCACTCCCAAGATTCCAAGTACATTTAAAAAGTTTTAAAGAAAAGATTGCATTCATTTGTTTAGAGTGTGCAAGGGGGTGGTTGGGGGTGGCTTTGTCGTGGTGCACACATGGAAATCAGAGGACAACTTGAAGGAATTGGGTCCCTGGGAACAAACTCGGGTGACCAAGCTTGGTGGCAGGCACCTTTACCCACTGTGCCATCTTACTGGCCCACCAAGTCACGCTTTTGTTTCACTTGTACATTTGGTTCAGGGAACTACACAGGCACTCCTGGGACGGCAGCGCTGTCTCTGCTGTGAATCATTTCTGCAGGGGGAGGAAGTGGCTGAGCCTAGGCACCCAGGGTGGGTTGCCCTCCTACCAGCAGGAGCTTGAACCAGCTCTTCCTTCAGCTGGGGCTCAGTCGGAGTCCTGGAGAAGTGAGGTGGTTCCACAGCCCACTCGCTCTTTCCGTGTGCCGTTCTCCCTCCAGCCAGATATACTGCATAGAGAACGCTCACGGGCAGCTGGTGCGTGACCTCGACTTCAACCCCAACAAGCAGTATTACCTCGCCAGCTGCGGAGATGACTGCAAGGTGAAGTTCTGGGACACACGGAATGTCACCGAGCCAGTGAAGACCCTGGAGGAGCACTCCCACTGGTACAGAAACTCATTTGCATGCCGCTTTAGGGAAGAGGGGATTATGTAATTTATTTTGCTAATTACTTTACCATTTGGAAAAGCACAAACCAGCTTAGTTTGTGCTACTGTGAATCATTCAATCAGCCCAGCTTTATTCTTCCTAAAGAAACCCTAATTCCAAATGTGAATGTTTGTGATTTGTAAGTGTAGGAAGGGAAGAAAAACACCAGATTCGGTTCCCCTTTACACCATGCCGGTTCAAGTGTGGAAAAGTAAATGTGCGCAGATGTTCACACAGCATTGTTTGCCATGCATGGACCCTGGAAGCCACCCAAATGTCCATCAGTAGGGGATTGGTTAGGTAAATTTGGTGACATCCGTGCAGAGGAGATTATGCAGCTGCCAGAAGGAATGAGGCATATCTGTATGTGTGGATATGGAAGGGCGCCCAAGACCATTCATCCTCTCCAAATATTGTCTGGATGTGTACCATATGCTGGGAGAAAAAAAGAATGAAGTGCAGACTGGTATATATGCCATGAAATCATGATTTGCTCCAAGAAAGCCTATATGTGCTGCACACACGTGTTTGTGTATGTGTATAGGAAATGTGTGAGTGTGTGTGTAATATGTGTGTGAACATGTGTGAGTGTGTAGGAAGTGTGGGAATGTGTATGTATGTATATGGTGTATAGGAAATGTGTGAGTGTGAAATAGTATGCGTGTATAATGTGTGTCTGTGTGTGCATGTATGGGAAATATGTGACTATGAGTGTTCACATATGTGTAGGAAATATGTGAGTATATGAGTGTCTTACATGTGTAATATGTATGTGTATAGGAGATATGTGAGTGTGTGCAGGTATGTACAGGAAATGTGTATGTATGTGTGTATATGAAAGTCTGGCTGTGAGAGAGAGCTACTTTCCTGAGGACTACTCCCTAGGTAAGGAGTTCCCTCCAGGGCTTTTCCTTCCTAGGCTTATGTCTCTAGATTTGTGAATTCCTTACCAGAAGTGGTGCTGAGTCTGTGAGGCCCCAGGGTCCTCCTGTGCAGTTCTGATGAACTGGATGAATGGCTATAATTTGCTGCAGCCTGAACAGAAAGCTTCACTGTACCCACTGTGCTGAGCACAGCTCCCTGTGTGAGGCCTGCTGCACTCTCCAAATGGGAGCACTAGCGTCATCTGTGACCGTAGCAGGATCAGGGGGCCAAACTCAGCAGGGACCCTGGCCACTGCGAGGAGGAAGTGGCCCAGTATCAAACCTGACACAGGCCTTTGTCTTGGGTCCTATGGCAGCACACAGCTGCAGAGACATGTAGGACTTGGTTAGATTTTCCATGGCATCAAGGGAGACAGAATGCTGAATGACAAGCCTTTTCCCTCTGTTGCGGGAGGTCCTTCCACTCCTCCAGCCAATAGCCGCTGAGATACCAGCCCATTGGGGCGTGGTCTCTTTCCCTTTAAAAAAGCGGCTACTTCCCTCCTCGCGCTCTTTACTTCCTGCTCCGGTTCCGGCGACTAGACTTCTTCCTAATTGCGCAGAGGGCTGTTGTCTGGGACGGTGATCTGTAAGTTTATTCCCCTTTAAATAAATACCACCTTATTAATCACAATTCCAAACTGGTATGGGATTGTTTATGACTTGCGCCTTCATCCCTCTACAGATAACGTTTAGTCTTCTGGTCTTGTGTGCTGGGTCCTAAAAGAATATTCTGGAGCAGCACATGATAGGCTTTAGCTCCTTCCCCAATATCCATGGCAACAGCATATGTGGTGTTGATCACATTGCCACACTAGTGCCCCACTGTGCAGTAAGGTCAGGGACACTCATGTGTGTTCACTCACAATCGTTCATCTGCCCGTGACTGTTACAGGGTGTGGAGCATCCGCTACAACCACTCTCACGACCAGCTGGTCCTCACTGGCAGCAGCGATAGCAGAGTCATCCTGTCCAATATGGTGTCTATCTCCTCAGAGCCCTTCGGCCACCTGGTGGACGATGATGACGTCAGTGACCCGGAGGAGCACCATGCTGAGAAGTAAGGGACACAGCTGCAGGTGACTCTGGGCAGGAGTGCTCGTGGTCACCGATGATGTCTGGGGCCAGGCGAGTTCTGAGTGTGAGAAGGATGCTGTCCCTTCCTTTCTGCAGTCACAGACCACAGATCTGCAGGTCATTAGCTGTGGGATAAGGAGAGTTATAAGAGGTCCTCTTGCATGGTTGGAGTGCCTGGATCTCTGTCTTCTCCACAGTCTTTGTGAATGCCACATGTCACATCTGAAAGATTGCTGCTGTCCAGATTTGAACTCTGGTAACAGTGTGGCTGATACTCCCTGGTCTTGTCACTCCCTGCATCACTAACTACACAGTGTCCTCGGGATGCTCAGTGGATAGCTCATAGTGCTGACTATTTCCTTGTAGCCCTTAGCCGAGTAATGCGGGTCTCAATCCAGGTCAGTAAGTTGGTCAGTCCTCCTCGGCCCTGAGCACTGCACAGAGTGTTCTGGTATGCACTTCCCAGCCACACCATTGCGGTTCAGTGTTTTCGAAAAGCAGTGTCATGTACCTGTTTCCCATGCTAAGTGCATCTTTGACTGGGAGATGGCTGTGGTTGCACCCTCTTCTTATCAGGGCTCCTGTCTCTTACACACAAAGGGGTCTGAGGTTGCAGAGTTCCTGCCTGGCTGGACTCCCAGTGTGAGTCAGCATGGGTGCTCTCATTATGTTGTGAGAGAAGGCAGCAGGGCCTGTAGCTCCGTTTGTGGAGCCCACACCGGAGGGAGACCCTCTTGTTCCCTAAGTGGTTTTTACCATGCTCCTGTATGTTAGTGGCTTCCCCTAAGGTATGCCCCAGAAATTTGTGCCCAGATTGCAGAGGAAAGAAGGTTCTGGAGTGAGGCCCAACAATTTGGACTTCTAGAGAGCCCAGAGCACACAGCAGGCCCTGGCACTGGTCTGTGTCCACACACACTCCTTTGTTCACTTGTGTCTGGCTAGTCACATCCCCGACTGGCTCATCTGCAGGGTTTGTCCCTCCACTGTCGCTTTCCTGTGGGTGCACTGCTGAGCACAGGTGCACAGCCTCCAGCTGTTCTTCCCGGGTGCCATGTAGACTTGGCTTCTGCCAAGGAGGCTGTCTTTCAACCCCTCTGTGCCAGGCAAGAAACTGACTTGTTCCCTTAGTCTGCTGAGTGATTAATGTGTGTGCTGCCCCCTGTGTGGGAAGCATTAAGGAAGCAGGGGAGGGATTATGGCTGGCAGACTGTCCTGATGACTTCCTGCCAAGTTGATGCCACTGAATTCAGGAAGATCAGCTTCCCTGTGGAGACTCTGCCTGGTGTTTGTCACAAAGCAGTCTTCGACCACTGGCAAGTCCACTTGCTGGGAAGTGGGGGCCTCGCAATGTCATAGACTCTAGGTGAAATTTAAGAAGGACTTTAAGAGCTCCGTCTATCTCCTGGGGAAAGGAAGCATTTTTTTGCAGGCACTCAAGATCCCCAGGCTGCATTCAGTGCCTAGAAGTCATTCTGTGAGATGGGGAGAAAGTGCTAGAGCAGCTGTGCCTTCTGAAAAGTGGCCTGTGCACATGGGGTTCCAGGCCTGAGGCAGGCCAGGAGGCCCACTCCTTGGGAATGCATGCCACATGCTCTCAGCCCTGAGCTTCTCTGACAGGACCACTTGGGCTCATGTCTAAGGACATGGGGAGAGGGTGTTGCCTCACCCAATACCAGAGCCAGGAAGGCTACACACTTGAGCAGAGATCCTGAACAGAGAGAGCCTTTTGTAGCCAGACTCTGGCTACTCTGTGCAGCAGAGAGCTAGCCTGGGTGCTTCCGGTGTCCTTTTGGCTCACACACTAGCAGCTTTGCTGTTATACTCTATTAGGCATAGTATTCTTGTCTCTAGACAGGGCCCTCGTAATACACCAGATAGGTGATCACCCCAGGAACTCATGGTGCCAAGGGTTGGGTATAAGGCATTGCTAGACACTCAGGATGTCTATAATCCACAGGTTATGTCTTATCCCCATAGCTGTGATGCCGTCTCCTGGGCTTCAGCTGCATGTTATTCCTGCCTTGTTTTCCTCCGTAAACTCTCACATCCTCTGTGCCTCACGTGGTTTTCTGTCTCTTGGGCTGTAGGAGTAAGGAACCCCTGCAGGACAACGTCATCGCCACCTATGAGGAGCACGAGGACAGCGTGTATGCTGTGGATTGGGCTTCGGCTGACCCATGGCTGTTTGCTTCCCTGAGTTATGACGGGAGACTAGTTATCAACAGAGTCCCCAGGGCGCTGAAGTACCACATCCTGCTCTAGTCCCAGCACTGCTGGTTGACACTTGGCAGGTTCTCAGGTTCTGCAGCCATGAGGCAGTTCCCTTTGCAGACTGCTGCCTCCTGGGTAAGCAACATTGCTTCTGTAGGAGCTCTGAGGGACATGGGAGCTTCTGCCAGAAGCTCGTCTGAAGCTGCCAGCACAGTGCCCAGCATGGAAGGGAGCCATGCTGGACGTTCCTATGTTGCTGTGTGAATTGACGGTAGCTCAATCTTGACTCAGTTCCTGTTTTCTGTTCTAAGGGTGTTGGGAGTTTAACTCTTAATGAGTACGTTTCCATCGTGCTATTCTCACTGAAATAAAGTGCATAGCGATGCATATAGCCTCTTCCTTTCAGGCTCTGCCTCACTGAGGATATCACATGGCTCTTTGTTTTCTCTAAAACAACTTGGAATAGATGAGTACAGTAGACAGGTGTGTCCTCCCCACAGCGCCATCCCTCACCCGTGAACAGGTGTGTCCTCCCCACAGTGCTATCCCTTACCCGTGGACAGGTGTGTCCTCCCCACAGCGCTGTCTCTCACCTGTGGACAGGTGTGTCCTCCCCACAATGCCATCCCTCACCCGTGGACAGGTGTGTCCTCCCCACAGTGCTGTCCCTCACCTGTGGACAGGTGTGTCCTCCCCATAGCGCCATCCCTCACCCGTGGATAGGTGTGTTCTCCCCACAGCGCTGTCTTTGACCTGTGGACAGGTGTGCCATCCCTCACCCGTGGACAGGTGTGCCCTCCCCACATTGCCATCCTTTAGGCAGAGCTCTTGTGGACTGTTGACTACAGGTGTAAAGGACGAGTACCCAGCCTTGGGACCCTGAGTTGTTGGTGGTTATAGTATCTTAGTTAGAATCACCATTGCCACGATGAAACACCATGACCAAAAAGCAAGTTGGGGAGGAAAAGGTTTACTTGGCTTATACTTCCACATCACTGTTCATCATTAAAGGAAATCAGCAGGAGCTGAAGCAGAGGCCATGGAGGGGTGCTGCTTACTGGCTCGCTGCTCATGGCTTGCTCAGCCTGCTTTCTTATAGAGCCCAGGACCACCAGTCCAGAGATGGCACCACCCCCAGTGGACTGGGCTCCTCTCCATTGATACTAATTGAGAAAATGCCCTACAGCTGGATCTTATGGAGGCCTTTTCTTAAGTGAGGCTCCCTCCTCTCAGGTGACTTTGAAGTTGACAAGTTGACATAGAACTGTCCCAACACATACAGTGAAGTTGTCACTCAGCCTGTAGAACATCCTTACTTCTGCTTGTAGAATGAAACAGGCCAGCTAGCTCTTTGCTGGTCTCTGTCATGTCGGAAGTTAGGAATGGGTAGAGTGGCCGTGGTTGTCCGCAGAACATTCCACCTTCAGTTTCACAGGGAGCCCTGGGCACTGCCAACCCACCCTCTTGTCTGTAGCTCTGTCTGTAGGTCTTGGGGCCTTGTCTTGTAGGTCTGACACATGATCACATCTGAGAAGCCACCTCAGCAGTAGACAGGGTTGTTCCTGTAGAAACTGCTTCCCTACCCTGATGCCCTACTCTTCCTATCTGTCAGGAGAGGGGATGAAGGAGGGGGATGGCTCATTCAGTTCCAAGGTCTGTCTATCAGACCACAGCATCACTTTGAACCCCTGACCTGGCCTCTGTGTACACCTGGAAAGTTTGAGTACTTGCTTTTCTCTGGAGGGCCCACATTGCAAGCCTAACGGGTCACATCCTGGACCTGGCTCTGCATGCCTGGGCACAGGCAGAGCCGGAAGGTGTGTGTGGGCATACTCACTGCCCTGCTGGGTGATGTCACTTTCACTGCACCGTCTATGAATCTTTACAGTGCAGAACAATTTGTCAAACCAGACACTTCCCTGCTGTGTCTTCGGCTCCCAAGTCTTGGCCTGGCTATCTGGATCCTCTTGCCTGTGTGAATTTTGTCTTTGGAGACTGTCACAGAGCATCGTGCCTGGGTGACTGTGCCCAGATATCTTGTTTCTTCCTATAGGCTACCCTCTGCTCTGGGGACCTGTAACAACTGCAAGTTCCCCACAGAGGGTGTCTGTGGCTTGTGATTGGTAATCAACAGTAGAGCTGTCTTAAATGCATACACAGGTCCCTGGAAACAGACACTTATTTCTGGGCAGGGACTGGTCAGCTGAGGACCTATGGCCAAATCCATGCCATGTTTGGTAGCACACGACGTTCAGCCCCTGAGGTGGAGGGCTACCTGGTGACCCTGTGGCCCTGGGTCTGGTTGTCTTCTAACATTTCCAGGTTCACTGGTATTGCTCCAAGTAGACACTTAGAAGTAGATTTCGGGTCCCCGTGTGATATACATACCTGTGGCCCCAGCACTCAGCTGGAAGCAAGAGAGTTGCTGTGAGTTCAAGGCCAGCCCGGCATACATGGTGAGACTCTGTCCCAAAGAGACAAACAAAAAGTGGCTCTCGGGGTCCCTGGTAGATATGCATGCAACTTTGTACACTGCCTAGTGCTTTCCAGGCTGTGTGGGTTCCCCTCCACAGAGATCCTGTCCCTTGCTCTCAGCCCACACTTCAGTCTTGTACACTGCAAACCTTGCCCCTGCTACACAGCTCATTCACTCCTTAACCGTCTGATGCCCTCCTAACCAAAACCTGTAAATTCAGCTGGTTGTTAATTAATTGTGTGTTTAATTACTATTGATTTTGACAGTTCTTTAGTTTGGGTGTAAGTCCCTTATCAGCTATGTAATTTCACATAACCTGTTTTCCTCACCTTGTTGCTTGCTGAGCAGTATCACAGAAAAAAAAAAAAAGATAAAACCCAGCTTGTTTAGCCCTTCCCTTTATGGTTTAAACCTGCCTGACCAACTGTGTTTTCTTCTGAACATCTCACCGTTCTACATTTAGGTCCTGGGTCCATCTGGAATAGTTCTGCTTCTTTCATATGGACACCAGGTGCCCAGCATCCCTCACTGCTGACCTTCCCTCGCTATGGCTCCTTTATCCCCATCAGGTCCTGCACATTGGTTGCTTCTTCACGTTCCCTTCCATGGCTCTCTGCCCCATTAGGAATTCCTTAGGACCTTTATGGGATATTTTCCAGAACTTTCCCCGGAGCTTCCCTCTGGATCCCATGCCCATTTCCCTGAGGACTAAGTCCTCCAGTTGCCACCCATCTCACAGCCTGTGTCTGGAGCCAGTGGCAGATGAACAGGAAAGACCCCATGTCTTCCGAATGACCAGAGAAGAAGTGTGTACGTCCGTAGTTGAGGCTTCCATGACCCCTATGCCCTCTGCACACAGCTGTATGGAGATGTTGAGAACCCTTCTCTCTACCTGCCACGGGAGAATCCTGCCTTCTGTGAATGCTCCAGAACCTTCTCATTGCACCAGATCCTGCCACGCTGCCCCTAGTCCTGCTCTGATGTGGGAGGTGATGTATGCTGTGAATATGTTTTATTATCATTGGTTAATAAAGAAGCTGTTTTCAGCCATTGGCTTAACAGAGTAAAACCAGGCTGGAAGAGATACAGAGAGAGAGTAGGCGGAGTCAAGGAGAAGCCATGTAGCTGCTCACAGGAGACATATGTACTGGAACCTTGCTGACACACAGATTAATAGAAAATGGGTTAATTTAAGATACAAGAGTTAGCCAGAAATATGCTTAAGCTATTGGACAAACAATATTGTAATTAATAAAGATTTCTGTGTGATTATTTCGAGTCAGGGCGGTTGGGAAATGAACCGGTGGCCTCTGCCAATACCACCCATACCCTCTGTGTATAGAAAGCAATTGAACGAGCAAACTGCTTCATACTCTGAGTGCTAGAAGAAGGGGCGAGGAGGGCTAGGGCAAGGGTGACATGTGACATCTGGGGATCCATTTGGTCAGTTGCTAGGTCTAAGCAGGCCTGACATAGGCCAACTTTTTTCATCTAGTTTCATAAAGTCTAAATTGCTTTCCTCAATGATTGACATTTTCAAGGGCACTTCACTCTGTGATCCTCATCTGGAGCAGAAAGTCCCATTGCAGGTGAAGGCATGAAGCTACTAAGGACCCACAAAGGTCTCCTCAAGGCACACTGGCTCCCTTCATCCACATCTGGGCTCCCCCACTGCACTGACATTCCTAGAGTGACCATTGTAGCCACACCTGCCCAGGGACCCTAAGGCATCTTGATTTCCCTGTCTTCTCCCCATCGTAGACATCTCTACAGGAGAACCTCTGCATTCTGTCCTCCACTCACCTTCCCCAAAGCTGGTGTCTCCATGCAGCAGGTCCAGCAGTCTGGACAGCCCTCCTCAGACACAGCCCTGGCCAGAGTGTTGGATGTCCCATGCTAAGAAAAGAGAGCAAGACAAGGCATGTGACGTGCCTGTCATCTCTGGGGCTGGAGCTTATGCAGGTCAGGGCAGCAGCCTTCACAAAAGAGTGGTCAGAAGTACCTACAAGAACCAGCTTAGAGTCCCCTAGGCAAAGGTGCAAGAGAGGAAAGTAGGGCCAGCATGCATGAAGAGTGAGCAAGACTGGGTGTGTAGAGATTTTAGGCTGGCTGGTCAGGTCTCTGCTGGGAAAGGGGAGGGCAGCTCCCTTTTCAGGGCAGCAATATGGAGTCCCATGACCCTTAATGGGGTTTGCATTTCTTTCTCCACATTAGGACTGCGCTTATCAGGGTTTCAAATGGAAACTACCACAAGGGGCTATCCTGAGGCTCCTGTGCACACCCTCCTCACAGATGCCTTTCCTGGTCTGTGCCTGCCAGACTGAGGGACAGTGGGTTCTGCAGGACACTGAGGACAGCATAGGCCTCAGCAAGGCCTGATGGAATGCTGAGGCTGGGAGGCAAACAGCAGGTTTGTGGGGACAGAGCTCCCAGTCTTCCACACGTGAGTCACCCTCAGAGTGGACTGACACTCTCCCTTCGTGCGTGAGGATACACGGAGTGCAAAGGCACATGGGCAGCTGTAGGCAGAGATGGCCCAGGGTGACAGTGCTGCCTCTGAGACTCACCATCCTGAGCTGCGCCAGTTGATAGTGAGGAGGTCCCGCAGGGGTGGCAGGGATGCTTTGAGAGATCTCTATATCCTCTTAAGCGATCAGGGCTGAGGTGAGGAACAGAGTGGTTTGAACGGCCTGCCGGGTTCATCTGATCAGCACTAGGTCATCATCCATGCACACAGGTGACGAGACAGCTGCCATACACAGACTTGCAAACTCTGTACCAGCTTGGACCTGTGTTGGGCTACAGGAGCAACTGGGAAGCCTGGGTATTCCACTTTGGGTTGGGTGGATAAAAGCCACCTAAAGAGCATATCCCTGTCTCAGTTGGCACCTGACCAACTGAGGGGTATTGCCAGTGCGGCTTCTGGCTCCTCGAGTAAGCAGGGGTAGATAGGCAAGACAGAAGAGTGGAGGGAGAGGGAGTCTGTGTCTGGTGTGCCTGCTTGGGGCATAGGTGGGGAGGGGACATGTCGTCCACTTCAGGTCATTTCCAGACATCTCTAAGATGCACAGGTGGGCTTGCTGACCAAGTGATGCCCAACCAACAGTTGATGCCCAGGGGATCCCCTTTCCTCAATATGTCGAAGCTGGTGAGGTGCCCCAAGAGGGATGGGCACCTTCATCGAGGAAGAACAGATCCCAAACCCTGTTTCTTGAAGAGCCGTCGCACTCAGTCCCTGTGGAAGTGGCCGGCCTGTTGCTGGTCTGGATCCTGCCTAACAGATAAACTCAGAGTTGCATGGGAGGCGTCTCTTCACCCGTGAAATGAAATAGTCCCTGTTTTGTTCACATGGGTGTCTGCCTGTGCTGAAGAAGACCCACATGCCAGCAGCGCCTGAGACAGGAACACATGGCCAGGATGCACGCTGGCTTTTGGGTGAAGACTCTGGGTGTGCCAGGCATAGTGAAACCACCTAAGTGAGCACCTTGACCATAGAGTACCACACTGCCCACCCATCAGGAGCCCCCTACCTGGTCAGCTTCAGTGTCCCCATAGGCAGAGCTGTCAGGATGGACTAATGTTGATCTCCTAGGCCTTAGCATCTACTTCTGCTTGTTGGCTTTCACTGCAAAGAAAGTAGCATGAGGTCATCACAGAAGGGACAGCCCTGTCTTAGTTCTTTCCCCAGCAGAGCTGGTCCTACAGCTCCAGAAAAGGCTCAGCAAGTAGCCGGGAGGGTTGGGGGATGGGACCCTGGCCCCATCCGGGTCACCAACTCACACAGATTAACCGTGCAGACCTGTGCCACTGCTCATGGATCACTGTTGGGATGCCTGTCGCCACTCTGTGATTTAAGACCAGGCAGAGCCATAATTCTTAGTCCCTCCTGCTCACGCCTGGCAGTTTCTTGGTGCAATGCCTTGCGGCCTGCTGAGGAATGGCTTTGGTGGGGGATGTGCCCTTTGACACAAATACCAACAGGCCCTGTATTGGCCACAGGCCCTCAAGGTCAGAGTAGACCACCCCCCTCCATCCCACCCCAGTCCTGTGCACACAACTGTGTGTGACCGAGCACGTGTTTGTCGGGACATTCACCAGCCCCTGCCACGGTCTCAGAGTGGAGAGGGCTGCACTTGCTGGGCTGGCATGGGCGCTGCTTTGATTCAGAAAATAGCAGAGCTGCTCTCGAGGTCTGCAGCTATCAGCAATTGTTAAAAGCCTTCCAGGCCAATTATACAGAGAGCTGGAGCTGGGAGCACTTGGGCAAATCACCCCACCTTCAGCCCATCTGCATCGGGGCTACAATATCAGCCTGAGGAGGGCCAGCCAAGGGACATTTGGGGGTGGTGGGCTGGAGCTGACCCCTATGCACAGCAACAGCTCCTGGGTCCTCAGTTTTGACCGTCGGGCTTGACTTGTGAAAGCGTGTTACTGACTGCAGTATCTGGGACAAGGGCCTTTATCTGAGTCTCAGTTTTTCCCCACATAAATTGCAGGTTGTTAAGGCTCATTTTGTGCATGGAGAGGCTACCCGATTCTTAATTAGTGGTAGATATTCTTTCGGTTTGCTGAAGAACTGAGCAGAGCGTACAGAGTTCCACATGCCTCTCCTGATACGTGACAGTTCAGCCTGGTGATCCATGCCGACTTTCTGTGACAAGTGACACTGCATAATGAGTTCCCTCTTGTGCTCTGCACTCATGGGGAACCAACAAGCACACAAATCCCGTCACCCAGCACTGTTCCAGTGCTGTTCAGGATGGGTATGTGCTTGAGGCTCTGATGATGGAATTCCTGCTGTGTTCATCTGAAGGACATTTCCTGGTTCCTGCTGATTCCTGTTGGGCTCAGGGGTTTCTTGCCAGCAGTCTTCCAGTCTTTGCAGGTGGAGATCCAGAGGTTTGGGGTCAGCTAAGTCAGAATCTGGAGAGGCACAGAAAGCTGGAGAGAGCCTGCTGGATCCTAAGGTGCAATACCTTCCCATGTCCTGACTGCTGGCCTTGTGAGGACTCAGGGAGCACTGGGCAGGTTATGGGTGGGGTAGATACTATGGCACTGTACTAGGACAGATGCTGGGGTGTAAGTATTAGAGTAGGTGCAAGGGAGGGTACTGGGGGTACATTAGAGTGGGTTCTGAGGTCGATACTTGGGTAGGTACTGGGCACTGGGTACATTAGGATGGGTTCTGGGGTAGATATTCAGTAGGTACTGAGGTGAGTATTTGGGGTATATTAGGATAGGTACTGGGGTATAGGTATTATAGTAGGTACTGAGGTGAGTATTTGGGGTATATTAGGATAGGTACTGGGGTATAGGTATTATAGTAGGTACTGAGGTGAGTATTTGGGGTATATTAGGATAGGTACTGGGGTATAGGTATTATAGTAGGTACTGAGGTGAGTATTTGGGGTATATTAGGATAGGTACTGGGGTATAGGTATTATAGTAGGTACTGAGGTGGTTATTAGGGTGAGTACTGGTGTAGATGTTCAGGTAGGTACTGGGATGGATATCTAGGCAGGTATTGGGCTCGGTATTAGGGTAAATATTTGAGTAGGCACTGGGACTCCATGCTGGGGTAAAGGTCTGGGTAGATGGTGAGGTATGTAGGTCCTGGAGGTGGATACTGAGGTAGGCGCTGGGGTGGGGACTGGGGTGGAAACTGAGGAGAGTATTGGAGAGAAAGTGCCAAGAAGATTCAGAAAGGAAGGCAGCCCATCTCAGCTGAGGCTCTAACCACCTCACTTGTCCCCACCAGGTGGTGCTGGCCTTGTCCTGGTGTTCCCTGGGTGACGCTGGCCTTGTCCTGCAGCCCGGTAGGGATATCAGAGCCGTGATTCTTCTCCACAGGGCGGGTGGGACCTCGAACTCAAATGTCTCCAGCATGGCTGTTTCCCCCGCTGTAACTAATGAGTCCCACAGCTGGGCCCTGAGCCAGAGCCTACAGCTGGGTGTCTATTGTAATGAGATACCTCAGGCTGCTGGTGGCACCTCCCTCCGGCTGGCCCGAGGCCATCGTTAATGTCCCAGGAATGGGTGGCCACAGAATCCCATCTTTTCCCTCAAGTCTCTTTAAGGGACTCTGCAGCCCGTCACCGCTCTCCGTTCTTCATTAGGGATGGCAAGGTGCCATGTCCATATTCCTGTGAGGACACGGAATAGCATTGAGCCATCCCATGCCAATCCATCCATTATAGCAGCTGCGTGACTGGGGCTGTCTTCACACTTTCTCGTCCCTGGGAGAATGGCCTCCCTCTTTACCATAGTCCCACCCTGCCGTGTGCTGCTTGTCTTTTGTGCAGGCATCAGCGTGTGGGCAGTGGCATCTTGGATGGATACCTGACTCCTAAACTGGGAACTTCCTTTTTTGCTGTATTTTTTTTTTAAGTAGGAGTAAGAAATCACACATTTATCATCATCTCCCAGCAACAGAACCCAAACTTAAGTAAAGAATTCTTAAGAGTTTTTTTCCTGCTCAGCGCCTGGCTTATCTTAAACTGTCTAAGTTGATAGCCCAATCCACTTTTTGATGTAACTATGATGGTTTTAGGAGACTTAGACATGATTTTTTATAGCGTGGAAAAGAAAAATAGAGCCGAATATATGATAATGATGAATCCGCCGACTTCTGCGTCTGAAATTGCTTCCAGGCACGAGTTATTGCATAATAATTCATGCCCTGTTGTGTCTTGCTGCTTAATAAGCGTATGGAAAGGCTTGTGCTAGAATTGTCTTTCTATTGCCATCTTAGAGCTGGCTATATTGCAGAGTGCAGGGGAGGGCCAATCTGTGCAGTCCTGACTAATGAAGCTGTCAGGGGCAGGGGGCAGGGAGTACAGGACCTGGCCCATAGTGCAAGGACCAGGGAAGAAGGCTCCATTGGCAGAAAGCCCCTCCCCCAAGGATAGCCTCTGGCTTTAGCCTCTTAGAAGCATACATCAGACTTAGTCCTGGGCATGTGTTTCAGCATTGGTAGCACATACTAGATGAAAGCCATTCTTACTGGGTTGTTGGCTATACCAGCTTCAGAACAGGGGTTCTCCGGGACCGCCAGTCACAGTAGTTGGACCCTAGTGAGGGATACCCTGCACACAGGTCAGGCTGTGATCCTCTATGGAAGTACATCACAGGAGTGCATTGTCCAAAGTGATTCTGTGTCTTTAACCCTGCCCCCTTTGTTGTGTGTTATCTTTTAATTTCAGCATTGATAGTGGAGCAGGTCAGGTGGTTATGATGACCTGGGTTTGATTGTTGGGGAGGTTCCCTGATGGACTAGGGCAGGTTGCTTTACTTTTCTGGGCAGGAGTCTCCAGCTGTAAAATGAAAGTAATGTGAACTTGTCCCGAAAGTAAAATTCTCTGTTTGTAGGGAGCCTGTTGTTTCCTGTGTGAGGTTGGTCACCAGGCTGACACTCCTGATATATCTAGGCAGTGAGCCACCTGCCAGTGCTGGCATCAACGTCCTCAACAAGACAAGGGGCACTGTAGAGTGAATCCCCCGAATACTGCGAGCTCTGCACCTGTGACTTGGCTTCAGTAGGGTTCCCGGAGGACAGACGTTCATAAATGTTTGGTCCTACACCCTGCCTTTTATCATGGTTTTGATTCCTGACTCGACCATGTAGCCCATGAACACTCTGAAACAGGCCATGTGCATCTACCTGAGAAGTCAGAGTTATACCCAGCATCTCTGTGCACTTTGTCTTATCCTGTTCGGGCAAGTATCCGTGGTATTTGCTCAACACACTGTCATCGATACTTAGGTGCTATGAGAGATGGTGCCTGTAGCACAGAGGATGTGGGGAAATGGGGGACACTGTGGAGTAGACAAGCCTAAGGTCTTAGCATGGAACTTGAGGACTTGGTGCGGCAGTATCTTAGCAGGGAAGTCACAGGGCAGCAGAGCACTGACTGCCACTGCACGGGGCTCGACACGTCATAGAGACCCTCCAGTTTTGTCTGGATAAGGCTGTTGTCCTTGGCCTTGAGAGGCTTCATCTGCATCTGGATTGGCTGAACTATGAACTACCGAGGGGGTGTGCTAAGCATGTCAGCCTGTGGCTCAGGAGGGCTGAGGATGAAATGAAGAAAGGCCAGGGCAAGAATATACACCAGTGAGGTCCATCACCCTGCAGTGTTGGGCATTGCAGACACATCTCTGCTGGGGACTTTTCTGTGAAGCAGCGAGCTGTGATCAAGGAAGGACATTCAAGCCAGCTTCAGTGGTCCCAGATATTTATAAGGCTAAAACAGGGATTGCTTAAGCCCAGAAGTTCTGGGCTAGCCTGGACAACAGATGAAGAACAGCCCATTATCTCCTTCTATGCCAAAAATGGGGGAGTAAGAAGGGAAAGAGAGAATGAGAGAGCAGGGAGAAAGGGATGAAGAGAATGGGAAGGGAGAAAAGGGCAGAGGAGAGAAGAAGAGGGGGAAGAGGGGACATTTGTTTCACTCCACATGGGACATAGTCTGTTCCTGGAAGAGGCATCCCTCCAGATGATACAGCTGGGCTGGATGCCTGGTTTTGGGTGCCCTGGACAGTGCGCACCATCTACACCTTGGGCTTCAGCCCATGGTCATGCCGAGGTATCTCTCTCTCTCTCTCTCTCTCTCTCTCTCTCTCTCTCTCTCTCTCTCTCTCTCTCTCTCTCTCTCACACACACACACACACACACACACACACACACATAGAGAGAGAGAGGTCACGGAACTGTCGGCTCCTTGGAAACTGAGCAGGAACTCAGGAGGATCTGGCTGGCTCCAAGGTGTCCCTCAACTCAGAGACACTTTGACCCAGTCCTCAGGACATCTAGCTTGAATTATAGTTATACAGGGTTACACATGTCCACCTTCATGGGTCTCTTACCCACGGGCACATATCGTTTACTGGTACATGTTCACTAATCACAGTGATCGGGTCTATCTAGCACAGCTGTGGCCTGCTGAGTGCTGGCCCAGCTGATGGCCTCTCGTCTGCACTGCACCCCTTCCCCACACCATCTAGGATGCATGGAGCTTGGTCTGCGTTCCTAAGCTGAGTGCTTCATCGAGCAGCCTCATATCCAGATACTGGAGTGGTTTGGACCCCCATGGGAAAAGAAATTTCAGAGCAAGGGTCTGGGTGACCTTGGTTGGAGACTCTTGTGGACGTGAAGTTTGAGTACATGTTTTGAAGCTCGAGATATTTGTGAAAACTACTGACTGATGTTAATAGGAGGCAGGTTTGAGCTTGATAAGAAAAACATGGTGAGCCTTAGAATCATGCTCGGACACCAGCGCAGCGTGGCAGATGTCTGGACAAGTATATGAACAGGGCTGTGGCATCTGGCCAGCTGTGTGACATTCATTAAAGATAATGACTTTCAGGAGGCAGCAACCCCTATCACAGACCTGGCTCTCTGCTCTCTCCAGCAAGGCCTTTTTCTCTTGCTGGATCCCCTGGTCTCCTGCTCTGTGCTGAGTCCATCTGCTGCTCACAGTGAGGTCCCACTGTCCTTCTGGGACATGCTCTGACCATGAGGCTGGGGGAGGGGGTAGAAAAATCTCAGGTTGGGCAGCAGGTTAACAGTAGGGTCAGGATGGGAACAAAGACTTCGTTCACCCCAGAGAGACAGCATCCCATGGGTGCTTGTGCTACTGCGTGTATCTGTGTACTTCATGTTGGAAGCCTTTAACGTGGTAGGCATGTGCTCTGTCCCTGCCATGCAGCCATGCCTCCAAGTTCACCAGTACTTCTCCTTCATATTTGATATGAGTTTTGAAGCAGTTGTCTCATCTGGGGCTATACTGAGAGGTTAGAGGTCAAAAGGACAGAGAACGTAACTCATGCTCATTGGATTTTGTGCATGTAATAAAGCCTGGGCCACTGTCCTCCAGTAAGTGTCATTACTGAGTGGATAAAGAGATCTTTTAGGAAGGAATACTACATTTTAAGCATGGCTATCCAACATTGAAATGAGGTAATTGAGCAATTCTTAAAGCGTTGTCTCTAGGGGTTCGGGGCAGAGGGTGTGTTCTGTCCTGTGGTCACCACAGAGTGGTAGATGACACCATTCATCCATCAAGCATATATTGGGCCTCAGTGCTCTGCTAAGTGCTGGGGACAAAAACAGATGAAATGTTGTCTTTGGGGAACTCATGATTTAGTTCAGTCAGAGAAGATAGCAAAGGGCTGTTTCCATCTAGGATGCAGGATCTAGCCTAGGGCCTTGCATCTTAGTAGTAATGTCTGCCCGAAGAAGCCGAGAGAAGATTCTGGAAATGGAACTAGGGGCTCTGCTTCTTCTAGCTGCCTTGACCCCTCCCTGGTGTGGGAAGTCCTTTTGTATATGTGTTGCTTTTATTGGTTAATGAATAAAGAAGCTACTTTCGGCCAATGGCTTAACAGAATATAGCCAGGCTTGAATATATATATATATATATATATATATATATATATATATATATAGAGAGAGAGAGAGAGAGAGAGAGAGAGAGAGTAGGTGGAGTTAGAGCTACCTGCAGGAGACAGACACACTGGAACCCTGGAACCACTGGAAACTTGTCAGTAAGCCACAGCTATGTGGCGACACACAGATTAATAGAAATTGGTTAATTTAAGATATAAGAGTTAGCCAGAAATATGCTTAAGCTATTGGCCAAACAGTATTGCAAATAATATAGTTTCTGTTTGTTTATTGTGGGACCAGGCAGGACAGAAACCTCCGCCAACACCTCCCTCTGCCACAGAACTAAGAGCCTTAAAGTTAGGGAGTTTCTGGAGTTGGTACTCAAGTGCCTGTCTCTGTGTAATTAAGAGAACTCCAACTGGAGGGAGTGAAGTTCCAAGAACATCCTGGCCTCTGACACCAGCTTAGACCCTTCTCCAGGGAATCCGTGATAAAGGAGGGGCTGGAACTCACAGGGCCCCTGCAGCAACCTGAGCCCTCTGTCTTCCTGACAGTCTTGCCAGCCTTGGAGAATAAATCCAGTGTGACCTTCACACGCTCACGACTGACTACCGTTAATGTGTATTCCTTTTGAAATATGCAAGACGTGGAGTGTGATTAAGTGGAAGAAGGATTAAGGTGAGTCACTCCTTTGTTTGAGCTTTAGCTTCTGGGCTAGACTTCCATAGGAGGGATTTAAAGTGTCCACAGAGCCACAGGCAGGGGCATGTTGGGGTATAGAAGTCACGTATTGCAATGTAGGGGAAGCCACTTATCAGATACTCTAATGCATCATGTCACCCTGCTCTGATTTGGATGGAGCCTGGGCAAAAAGGACACAGGTGTCTCCTGGAATGTCATGAAGTGCCTCAGACAGCCAAGGCGGGGCTGAGGAACCACGTGCCTTCCTGCTGCTGTAGAGCTTCCTTCCTGCCCAGTGCTTTCCAAATAGCTTCTTCCAGACATGTTTGCAGCCAGAGTTCACAGACTGGCCTTTGAAGATGTGCTGCCCCATGCTTCTGGCCCATGCCCACTCCATCTCACAAATCCTTCCCCTGCAAGGTAAGTCTTCTTCCTTAAGCCCAGTGCACATCTCTTGGTGTGTGGCACTCTCAGTGAATCTGCTCTGAGGGGACCGTTCCAGGGAGAATTGAGTTTGGATGGAGAGGAATCAGGTGGGCTAAAGGTCTCCTGCTACCTGTTGTCTTAGTCTGTGCTATCAGCGGATGGCATTTTGGGAACCATATCCACTGGGCACCCCCAGCAGAACAGGAATTCAGAGGCCAATCCTCCTGACTTGAATTTTACCTCTACCTTCTGCATGAACCTTTTCTGCTCTGTTCCTTTGTTTGCAAAGTAGAAATAGGATGTATCTGCTGGGTCTTCTAGACTTAGTGCTGTGCCATGGTAAGAGCCACACTTTTGTGACGTGGGATTGGTAGCAGTAGGGATGGCTGTGAGGTGCAGAGACAACTCCCCCCAGCCCCACCCCACAGTACACAACCCTAGGCAGCTGAGCAATTCCTGCAGGTCATATCTAGGCTGTACAGATGAAAGCATGGCTGCCTACAGCCTGGTCCTGGCCTCTTCGGCAGTTAACGGCTACTTCAGGTTCTGATGCTGTGTGCTGAGCAGGCTCTCTCCAGGGTCCCATGAAGGTGGCTGTGGACAGTCATGTAGGAGCAGAATTCATTTCCGACGGAAGTGCCTGGGTCTCTCTGTTGGTACTGTGGTAGGTTAGTTGTGGTTTGCACTTTGCAGTTGCAGAAGTAACTGCTTCATGCCCTGTAGGCAGGCACATCAGATCTGACCTCCTTCCCATTGTTCCAGTGAGATGCAGCCTGCCTGCTTCTGCCAATGGGATTGAATCTCCTCACCTCTTCTCTCTTGTCTCAGTCCTCACTGGTGTGGAACTCTATATGTCAACCAAGCTGATCTCACAGAGATCCACTTGCTTCAGCTTCCGGAGTGCTGGGATTCAGGGTGTGCATCACCACATCTGGCCCTTCCTCTTTTGTTCTTAGTCAAGGTGCTGAATTTGCCCACTGCCCTTGTGCCCTCAGCAGCGCATAGCAAACACCAGCTGGCTGGCCAGTGCGCTGGCGTAGTCCGGAAAGATGGAGGAAGATGGACAGAATGCTTTCAGCTCAGGGTGGGAACCTAATACAGACTCCTGAGATGAGGGAAATGACCAAGGCACGGCATGTGCTGTGAGCCTGGTTCAAAGGGTTTCCAAGGGTCCGTGGGAGGCATGACCTGGATGGGTGTGAGCTTAGAGAAGCGTAATGATGTCTCTGCTCTCAGGGAGCTCAGACCTAGGTGGTGAGAGAGATGCTTGTGAACAGGCAGCATCATCCTAAGGGGAACTAGGGAGATGTCTTAAGGCTTTGGAAGAAATGGGAGTTGTCTGACAAAGAGGGAAATGATGATGTTAGAAGACACCTGGGGGGAAATAGGCTACTAAAATAATGTGCGTGGAGGACAGGTATTCATCGGAGGTTTATGAGATGCAGCCAGAGAGATGCAACTGGCAGGTAGTAGTCTTCTACCTTGGATGGACACAGGCTGACACTTATCTGTGATAGCAAAGGAGAAATGGCATGGACATATATGTACGTGTGTGTGTGTGTGCGTGTGTGTGTGTATAGTCTATGAAAAGAGGTTCTTAGGACTGCTTACTCCAATGCAGGAGCCCCCCCCCACATGTGCATAATGCAAAGGAGTCACATGTATGCACCATGACTGGGATTTCACATGCGTGCACCTCATCACGCCGACATGAGTCTGAAGGACTTTACTTCAGTAACTACAAGATAGCCAGGAGAAAGCAGGCCTGGCAAGATACTGTTGGGATAAATGCAGGCAGAAGGTGGGGAGGCGTCTCTAAAGTTCTCACCTTCATGAGGACCTGTGTTCAGTCCACAGGACCTGTGTTTAAAAGCTGGTGTGTCACCTCCAGGACATTTGTGCCACTTTCACACCAGTTTATCTTTTTTTTTTTTTTTTTTTTTTTTTTTGGTTTTTCGAGGCAGGGTTTCTCTGTGGCTTTGGAGCCTGTCCTGGAACTAGCTCTGTAGACCAGGCTGGTCTTGAACTCACAGAGATCCGCCTGCCTCTGCCTCCCGAGTGCTGGGATTAAAGGTGTGCGCCACCATCCACACCAGTTTATCTTACGCGCAGGTCCTCATTGTAGCTTTCGGGGTTCATAACTGGGAGAAACTGATGACCGTTTTTCTTCCCTGCTGGCCTCTATAGCACCTTCCTGTGAAGGCGAGTCAGTAAGCAAGAAGCTTCTACGTGAATACCAGCTTGTTTTCACAACGTTTGAAGATATACATATATGGCATCTTCAGCAGTAGAGTCTACCGTCAGGTTGGGGAGGTTCACCCGTGCATTAGCAATAGCCTGAAATGTTTGAAGTGGCCTATGGAACTAAGTGGTCTTCGGTTAATGATGCAAAGAGATGAAACCCAGTCCTGGTATTGAGGTTTTTGCTTAGTGACATAAAATGTCAAAGTGGGGTCTGTTTCCCCTCATTTCAATGGTAATACCATTTAATTCACACACACGTGCACACAAACACACACACATGCTTCTACAGTAGCAGGTTTCCATATGACTTTAAAAAAGACCTCTAGTATTGTTGACTCTCCTCATAATTCCTCCTTTGCCTCCACCCCAGCCACCCCTTTAATCCTCCTATTCTAGTTCCCCTTTATCTTTTTATAAAACTATATTCTATTTTTCTTTCCGTGGAATATCTTCTCCCCTGGTCCCTGAGTAGGTATCAAATCTCTGGATAGTCTAAATGAAACACACACACACACACCCTAAATCTTAAAATGTATCATCCATATATAAGAGAATGCTTGTTTCTCAGGAGGTGGTAACCAACCGCTGTCTGATAGGATTTAAGGCCCAGTCCGTGAGATGGAACCTGTAGCTAACACTGTCAGTGAGGACAAGAACCTGAGGTGAGAAGGGTCAGGGGCCCAGGAGAAAACCAACTCCTATTATCCTGCTAAATAAACAGCAATAAAATGAGTCCTAATGACACGCTGCTGTACCCATAGATTAGAGCATCGCTCAAACCTCATCCGAGAAGCTGCTTCTCGCAGTAGATGGTAATTAACGCAAGAGAACTCACAACTGGACAATGTTCAGGGAGTGAGAGGCTTGAAAGACTCAGCCCTAAGTGGTCTGTGTCACTCCCCTCCCCTCAAGGCTCAGAAATCTACTCAGAGGTGGAGGCAGAAAGATCATAAGAGCCAGGGGTGGTGGGTGTCTCTGGGAAAGCCTCGTCTTCTGGATACAGCAAGGCCAGATCACACATGACCTCGCAGAGACTGGGACAGTACACATGAGACTGGCACAAGTTTAAGTCAATCAGACTCCCATCAGGGAGAAGGGGAAGTGGGCACAAAATCCCACCCTAAAGAAGAAACCATTGCAATTGATACTTTCTGGGAGAGGGAAAATCAGCTTTCTCTATTGGAGTGTCACTGGGTGTATAAGCCACACTCCATGAAGGCTCTGTGTTTCTTTTGTGGGTCTCTCTCCTCTCCCTCTCCCTCCCTCCCTCCCTCCCTCCCTCCCTCCCTCCCTCCCTCCCTCTCTCTCTCTCTCTCTCTCTCTCTCTCTCTCTTTCTCTCTTTGTTTTTTGAGAGAGAAAAATCCATGATGTTGGGTGGATAGAGAGGGGGAATATCAGAGAGGACTCAAGGAGAGAAAATAATATGATCAAAATATATTGTGTGAAAAATTTAAAATACTAAATAAAAAAGAAAAGCTGAGTGGGTGTGGTTGCACACACTTAACATTTGTAATCCCAGCTTTGGAAAGACAGAGACGGGTGGATCTCTGGGGCTTGCTGGCCAGCCTAGCTTAATCAGTAAGCTGTGGGCTGGTAAGAAACCCTGTCTCAAAAAAAAACCAACAAAGTGGGCAGTGCCTGTGGAACAGCACCTAACATTCATCCTCTGGCTGCCACACCTCCCCATGTGTGTACACTTGAACACACATACTCACCACACATCCTCATCCTCTATATATGTACCCCTCTACACACACACACACACACACACACACACACACACACACACTTCCTCTCTCTCCATGCCTTCCCCTCCCTACTTTCTACCATTCTCTCTCACACATACCCTCCACACCCCCACGTCCCCCCACATCCGTCCACATCCACCCATATACCTCCTCACACCTACACACATGCCCTCACCCCTCCCACCATACAAGTAACATGTACTGACTTGTGGGACTAGAGAAAAAATGGAATGCTTTCACGGATAGAGCAGAACATGAGATCAGAGGTGCGGTGTGAGGAGGGGAAGTGGGATCAGGAATGCTGGAAGGGCCTTGGTCCTTACTGCTAAAAAGACACAGGACACAACTTTTGGGGAGCTGAGGAAGCCCTGAGCGAGGGACGTCATGAGTGAATATGTACTGTTGGCAGTGGTGTGACCATGTCAAGGACCCAGCAGGAAATAGCAAAGCCTCCCACCTTCCCAAGGTGAGGCGGGGAGGAAAATGGCCAAGCCGTCCTTAGCAGGTTCGAGTGTGGATATTGATAGTGTGTGCAGAGGATGTCCACCGTAGTTTCTCCCCTCAGAGATGGAGCCTAAGAGATGAAGTAAATCTGTCTCCTTACTCTAGCTGCGTACCATAAATTCTGCCTGCCTGCTGATCTGTATCTATTAGCACCCCCCCCCCGCCCCATTCAACTGTATATAATAATATTCTGAGGTTCCAGGGTCCTGGGACTTTTCTGTCCAAGATCACAGTTTACCCAAACCCAGCTCTTTTTCTGTGTGTCTGTATGTCTGCCTTTTCTTCATTCCCTCACTGCTCCCAGTCGGGCCAGGTTCCTGGAGTCATCATTGGTGACAGCTGACAGCACAGAATGTGATCAGTCAGCACCCACTCAGCTCACCTCACCTATTGGTGGAACACTGGTCATTACCGCTGGGCTTGTGACCAGGCCTCTAGAAGACACGTGGATCAGGGACAAGATGCTGGTGGAGCCTAATGAGTGCTTGCCTTGCCATGTCTAAGAACCTGGAGTTCACGCATGGCGTTCCGGTAGTCTGAGCACCCTGACCCAGGCCCTCCATCGCCAAACAAATTATCACCACAAATTCAGATTTTACAGAGTATAAATTATTTTATATAACAAATAAGCTGCCTCCTCTCTTCCTTTTTAGAACACAGAATTTATACTTCCCTTTCCTTCTGTGTATAAACTAACTTCGTATAAAAGAGAGAGAATTCTCCTTCATTGTGTTGGAACAAGGCAGATAATAGACCGTACCTATTCAGGGCAAACTGACCTCCTGCCTCAAGTTAATCTACAGTCCACTTAAAGTGTCAACGGCAATAAAGCCATTGTGCTTGAAGGACACTGGGGATGCCATGAAGCAGGGCCAGGGTCCCTTGAGGGGACGTCTCTTCGTGTGTGGTCTGAGCCTCTACTGGATGGTGCTGAGCATCAGGATAGCGCAGGGTGTGGGAGTCACCACTCGACAGGGGCGGGGTTAGCACAACAAAGCCAGGAGAGTTGCTTTTGAGGAAAGAACATTAGTATTCAATATTCGCTAAGAGAGGACCAAGTGTGGCAAGGGGCAGGCTGAGTTGCTGGACTCAGAGAGGGTGGATGCCACTGCCCTTTCAATCTGGAGTCATCTGTGTGCAGCTCCTCATTCCTATAGTTCAGTGAGGGCTTTGGCCAAAACATGATACAACAGAAGAACCAGAACCCTGGCAGTGGGATGACCCTGGGTGAGGACCGCAGGTGAGCTGGAGGTTTTAATGAGCTGGTTAAACATCAAATGCGTGACTGGATTAAAAGGCAGTAGCATCTGGCGAGTCTTCATTGACTCTCTGTTGCTCTGAACTTACTGAGAAGGCTAAGACCCCATCCCCTTCTCTCTGCCTTGGCCTCTTCTCACAGTTCCACTTGTAGCTTTGTGGGTGACCTGTGAATCAGTCACAGCACACCAACACACCGCACAGCGTCCAGAACAATAGAGCTGTGAGCCCGGGGTAGCAGATGACACTCTGTGTATCTGGAGCAGTAGGTGACTCACCCCTTCCCATGATGCTTGCATCCTAGTCCCTCCCTTTCCGGTTGATAGTATCACCGGATGCCCATAGGACTGGAGTGTAGGACATAGGGCTCATTGACCTTTGGTCGTGGGTGCCACCCTTGTGCCTCAGATTTAACAAGACTGGAAGGCAGGTCAAATATGGCACACTTGACCACATCTGACCAATCCTGGTTAGTGGCGGAAAACCACATGGGCCCCCTCTCAGCCTCTCCCATCTAGGCTGTTGAATCCCACCGGAGGAGTGGGTAGGTGTCTACTGACGGCCATAGCTGGACAGTGGAGAGTTAGCTCACTGCTTACAACCCTCTGTCCATCTGTTATGATGGGCACTCAGCGGGCTCCCCCTAGGTCAGAGTGGGCGGAGTTCGCATTTTTTCTTCGCTGCCACCCTTGTGTGTAGTCGTGCGGTTTTTGTGTCTGCCTGTTTAGAAAGGCCCTGACGCTAAACCTTTCGTTAGGATAAAAGGGAGGAAAATGCAGATACGGAAAGCAGATATATTGGCAAAAGCTGAACTAAATTCTTCTCCTGTGAGTTCTGAGCAATGTGGTCAGCCAAACCACTATGGAGTTCGGGCAGAAACCGAAGAGCTGTTCATGTGGAGAATTCTCACACTGACGCTAGCTGAGGGCTGAGACGTCAGATCTGGGAGCACACACTCGGCTCGGCTCCCTAAGGCCTGCATAGCCAGGAGACAGGACGGCAGACTTCCGAGGCAAGTGTGGTGGTAACATTGTGGATTTCAGGGCACCTGTGTCAGGGTGGGGAATGCCTTTCTGCCCCTCTGCTCGAGAGTTCCCCCATGAAAGGAAGCTGAATTTGTCTAAAGTGTCTCCTGTGTTGGCTACTTTCCCTCAGTTTGTTCATGTGGCGGATGACTGACGGAGTCTCAGATGCCCCAGAAAGGCCCTCGGCTCGAATCTGCTTCTCTCACACAGCACCGCTGCTTCAGGTGCTAGCATCGTGTCAAGGAGTTTCTTATTACGTCCACGAAGGCCAAGCTCTGGTTCCCTCATCTGCCTACCACTGGCATCAGCAGTTGCTGGACTTGTGAACTGGGAATCAGTGTAGTCGAATGGGCTTTACTTCTCCCTTAGGCATTGGCAGAATTGCAGTAAAACCATCTGGGCTGGGGAGTTTCTTGGTCAGGACTTTGAAATTACTCAGTAGCTTGCTTGCTTGCTTCCTTCCTTACTTCTTCCCTTCCTCCCGTTAATTCTTTTATTCATCATTTATGTTTTTAAAGCATGTATTTTTAATTATGTGTATATATTTGTGTCTGTGTGTGGGCTTGTGAGTATAAATGGAGGTGCCCACAGAGGCCAGAGGACATTGGATGCTCTGCATCTGGAGTTATAGCCTGTCCTGAGGCACCAGTGTGGGTGCTGGGAGGCTAACTCTGCAAGAGTGGTCCACTCTCTACACCTGGACCATCTCTCCAGCCCTGCCCCACATAGGGTTCAAATGCTGAGCTTGCTACTCTTTCCTCTTTCTTCCTATAGAGATCAACCATCTGCGGCCATCTCCAATGTCCTTAGCTTTTCCCTGTAATCTGAAGTCTCCAACTTTTCCTACTCTTATGTTCCATTGTATAATGCTGTTTCTCTGTAAGTATTTGAAGCATTTTCTTTTTTTTTCAACAGTGTTCACCTTCATCTTTGAAGCATACCAATAACAGCTGATGTTGACAAGTAGAAAATCCAGACATTGAATGCACCTCAAGGTTGGCATGTGCTGGCTGTCTTTAACCTTGAGAATCAGATTTTTCTGGTTCCTAGGATGAGGAATAATCTTAGATTATATCCGGTACATACTGTGTTGTGAGATATGAGTTCTCTTTAAGTCTGTAGTTTTCAACCAAGGCCGTTCTTGCCTCCCTCAGGACATTGGGGACTCTTTGGAGAATGTCCCAGCTGTGGGGTGTTACTGGCATCTAGTGGATAGAGATCAGGCGTGGTGTTCCACATCTTGGAGCCTATCAGTCTCTGCTCACAGAAATCCAGTCAGAAACCCGAACTGTGAATATGCCAAGAAACCCTTGCTTAAAGCTGGAGGAGGTCGGCTCAGATCATGAGGACTGTCTCACATGATACAGGGTAATTTTAGTGTGTGCCATGGATGTGTAAAGGCACTGGGAAATGATTGAGGTCATGTGAGGTCAGGAAAGTGGCCACTCACAAGATAAAATAAGCCAGGATGATCTGTTTGATTGAAGACATGGGCTGTCCGGAGCCAGAGAGAAGGCCTTGCCAGCACCTGGCCCTGCTGGCACTCTGGTCATGGACTTGCATCTTGCAGGATTCTGAAAATGTCCATTTCTGCTGGCTAAGCTCTGGCCTGCTATGTTTTAGAATGGGGCTGACACATGCACTGTGCTTCTTTGGGTCTGCTTCAGATATGTGATGTGGGAGTCCCCTCTGTGTACAGTGATTTCCATTAATGAATAAAGAAACTGCCTTGGCCTGTTGATAGGGCAGAACTTAGTAGGTGGGGAAGATGGAACTGAATTCTGGGAGGAAAAAAGGAGAGTCAGGATCCACCACCCAAGATAGACGTGCTTAGCAGGTAAGCCACTGCCACATGGCAATACACAGATTAATAAAAGTGGGTTAAACTGAGATGTAAGAGTTAGCCAATAAGAAGTTAGAGCTAAGGGACCAAGCAGTGTTTTAATTAATATAGTTTCTGTGTGATTATTTCGGTTCTGGGTGGCTGGGACGAACAAACAGCCCTCTCCTTGCAACAGATATGCACAGCTTGCTAGGAAGTCAAGGCAGAATCCACCCACTAGGGAATCTTCTCATGGTACATGATACTCCCTGGGAACCTCCCATACTCTCTGGATCAGAAGGACATTTCCCCTTATACCTTTAGCTGGAACATAATGGGTTTTCTGTCTTAGATTTATCTTCCCCTGTGCAGGGTGGGAGTGGCCAGGGCCAGGTGGTGAGAGGACAGAGAGAGGATGGATTTTCACTGTGGTCACTTGTGAGTACCCCAATGGCCCTGATCCTATGCTCAGGCCAGCTGAGCGCAGAGGTAACAAAGGACTCCAAGGGTGCTGTAGCAGAGTCACAGTTGGAGACCCTCAGGCTCTGTCCCTGGGCCCTGTAGGAGTCTGTGAGTGTTGCCTGGCCACAGAATGTCTGATCCACAGGCAGGCTGAGTTAGAATAAAGTGTGTGTTCGTTCATTACCCTAATAAACACGCTGCCTTGATGATCCGAATCTATCCCAGACTTGGCCGCTGAGTGCAGCATCAGGATGGTGACTAGGTCTTCTCTCTCATCTCCATTAACCCCCATCAGACAGGTCCATTGGCCTTACCTGCAGATATCACTTCTATTTTTCCTCAGTATGGCTGAGAGAGAAACCCAAGCAGTCTTTGGAAGGTCTGCGTGGATGAGGTGTTGCCCTTATCATAATTCTTGGCACACTCCACTGAGCACACACAGAAAAATCGTTAGTTACCCTTTGCTTTGACAGAAGTATCATTTCTGCAGTTGAGATCTGCAGATAATTAAAAAGCGCAGGGCTCCCGACTCCCCATCACTGCCTTCCCTCTGATGATGCGGTGCCCTGAATAGAATCCTTCCCAGGCACACTGACTGACAGCTGGAAGGATCTAGCCCATCCACCTGGGAGTGCTGGTTCTGTAGACAGAATTTCATGGCATAGCACTGGGGGAAGCAGCACTCAGCCTGCCCAGATCACCTGAGCGATGTGGTCTAGTGAAGCACGGAGGGGACCACTGAGAGAAGACAGCTCTGCCCAAGCTTTGATTTGTATGCTGGCTGCTGAAACTCCTCTAAGAACCCATGTTGTGCGAATGCAGGGAGCTGCTCACCTGAATGATTCTGTTAGCCGTGGTAAGGCGCATTGCACCAAGCTTTGTTAAAGGGACCGGTGGGAAGCAGCTCTTTCCAGCCCCCACCTCTCTGTGGAGGAGAGGGGACAAATCCAAAGATGGGTACACTGGACAGTGGTTTCTAGTCCTAGCTGGTTACCAGGTCCCTAGCAGCTTGTTGTTGCCACCCATTCCCAGGTCCAGCCAGACTTGGTTAGACTCTGTTTACAAGCTCAGGGAAACGTATTCCCTGCTTTAAGAAACCTTAGTTTGCTACAATTACAGGGTTAGCTCATGAGCACGAAATAGCAGGGAGGCCCATGGATTCTTTTCCCAGATTATTACCATTAAACATCTTGTAAGCTGGCCCTAATAAAACCATCAGAGCCAGGCTATTGACCCTAACACAAACCACCCCTTAAGCAGACTTCCTTGCCTCTGGCTCTGCCCTCTTGTGCCCGGTTCTACACACATGGTGAAGCCGATGGAAGCATTTTCACAGCACTAGAAGGGTATTTAGACACTGTAGGATTTTGTTTCTGGTTGCCACAGACCCTGATGAGAAACTTCGTCCTGGGATGTGTGTGAAAAGTTCAATTTATCACTCTAACTGCCGTAGCCTTTCCTCAGTTCATGTTTTGTGCCAACAAAACTAAGATTCACTTCATATTGTGCCATAGAGGTCCCAGCACATGGCTGTCAGTGTTCTCTTGCGAAGCTAATGCTTACTCTTTTGTATGAATTAGCACCTGTTGCTGGCTTTGGTGTGGTACTTGTATGGGTGAGCGTGGTTAGTGTGGGTGAGTGTGGTTAGTGTGGGTGAACGTGGTTAGTGTGGGTGAGCGTGGTTAGTGTGCTAGTGTGGGTGAGCGTGGATAGTGTGGCGCTAGTGTGGGATGGGCGTGGTTAGTGTGGGAATGGCATGGTTAGTGTGGGATGGGCGTGGTTAGTGTGGTGCTAGTGTGGGATGGGCGTGGTTAGTGTGGTGCTAGTGTTGGATTGGCGTGGCTATCATGGTGCTGGTGTGAGATCAGCGTGGTTAGCATGGTATCTCTGTGGTGCCAGTGTGGCCCTAGCCTGCTCTTACCTGCTATTAGTCTGTTGTTAGTGTAGTACTAGGTGATGTCTGTGTGGTGGTCTATAGTGTCGGGAGACAGCAGTGAAGTACTGGAAGAGACATGCCTTTGGCCGTGGAGACGCAGATTCAAACCCAGGTTGCATCTTTCATCTCAACATGAGAACTCTGTGCCTCAGTTTCCTCTCTCAACCTGATAGTAATGCTCATGTCTTTGCAAATACAGGAGTGGAAGAATTCAGGGCGGTGTTGTACTGGGTCCCTAGCTGATCACTGAAGAGTTCAACAGGGCTTCTGACCCTCAGTCAGTGAGTTGAAAGCCTTCTCTACTTTCTGATGAGGGGACCCATGTGTGGAGCTATGCTGTCCTCTGTCTGGTGCTCACTTTCTCCAGGAGGCAGCATGTGATAGGAATTCAGGGGCTCAAGGCCACAGAAGGTGCCCCTGTAGATTTGCTCTTGAATATGCCTGTATGTCACATAGTATGACAATGTGCTCTGGTGCTATGGAGATAGTGGATATCACAGCAGTTAGGGAAGGCATTTGAAGAATTGGGACATCGTCACAGGTATATCTTCATTCAGCACTGTTGTTCGAGATTTCTGTCCTGCCTGGTTCCCACAGTCATTAAGCCCCAAAGAAATCACACAGAGGTCTACATTAGTTATAAACTGATTGGCCCATTAGCTCGGGCTTCTTATTAACTCTTATAACATATATTAACCCATTATTCTTGTCTATGTTAGCCACATGACTCAGTACCTTTCTCAGCGAGGTAGTCACATCTTGCTTCCTCTGCATCTTGGTCAGGACTGTAGAAAGCAGAATCCTCTTCCCAGAATTCTCCTGTTCTTGTCGCCCTGCCTCTACTTCCTGCCTGGCTACTGGCCAATCAGCATTTTATTAAAATATAATTGACAGGGTACAAACCATTGTCCCACAGCACAGCACAATTTTCTGCATTCTCAATTAGAAAATGACAGCAAACCCCTGGCATCACGTGGACTAAATGGTTCAGGATCCATGCACTTCCAGTAAGTTCTTCCCAGTCTTTTCCCTCCCTTCTTTTCCCAAAAGCCCCAAGCTGATCAGATCCATTCCTCCTGCACAGGCCTCTTATCTCTTTGATCCCAGGCACCTTGAATACTGCATACCCTCAAAAAGTATCCCTAGGGACTCTGTCTTTTTCCCATCCTGCTCCTTGGGAGCTGCTGGGCCTGTCAACTATCCTTTGTTTGCAAGAGAGGACTAGATTTCTGGCTTGAGGTGACAGTTTTGGCTTAGTGTTTATCTCTGCTTCCTAAGATCTCTTTGAGATGGGCTGGGAGAGGAGCCGTCAGTGCACGAGTTCCAGGAGCCTGTCTGGAGCAGAGCCAGGGTGGAGGGGCTGTTCTTGTTCAGCAGGCATGAGAGCTATGCACCCATGATAGAGAAGTAGATCCGAGAAGCTGAGTGCATGCCAGCTGGATATGGGGGGTCACAGCAGAGATGGCCAATCCCAGGCAGACCTGCTTTGCGAAGCATCAGTAATGGCAGCCAGCACTTCATTCTGCAGACAGGCCCAAGCCCTTCCTTATTCTTTAAAGATCTTGAAAGGGAGAAGAGAGGAGAGAGGAGAGAGGAGAGAGGAGAGAGGAGAGAGAGAGAGAGAGAGAGAGAGAGAGAGAGAGAGATCTTGAAAGAACAGGGCGAGCACACATGAGTCCCGACCATTGGTACCTTGAGGTAAAGATGATTGATTATGACACCTGGGAGCTCCTGCTCACCTCCAAAGAAAAGCCTGTCACTAGCCCACAGAAGCGCTCTCTCAGGTGTGCCTGGAGGGGTCTGGGGATGTTGCTCAGTGGTAGAACACTCACCCATTGGGCACCAGACCCTGGCTTGGCTTCACGTCTAATACCTCACACCCCAAATAATTCTTCCAATGTGATTGGAAATATTCAAAACTGTTAGCAAAAATAGGATAAAAATAGCCCACGTAGGCAAACAATTATGAGATCCCCAGTAATTAGACTCCTCAGAGACGTCGAAGACTGACGCACATGGACAGTGTGTGCTGAGAATGGCTGTACCTCAGGGAAGTGCTGGACGGCCTGAGGCTTTGCCCCTCCCCCTCCTCAGCTCCTGCCCACATTTTCTTCTCCCAGCACCACCTGTATTATTTTATACATTAAACATGTGCATTTATTAAAGATTTACTAAGCAAACAGATTTTTAAAAGCGTATTCAAAGCACACGAGGCTTGTCTGGTTCTAGTACCCGGGGCCATCAATTATTTATTGGTATCAGTTTATGGATCTTCCTAGTCTCTGTATCTGGGGAGATTGCCAGACTTCTGGTTTAGGATTGTCTTATTGCCTGCTGCCCTCCGACTCTCCTACCAACCATCTCTTCGTTCTGTGAGGGTCTAAGCAGACCTGCTTTTGTAGTATGGAAATGACACCCATGTGGATGGCACACAGAGCAGGCGGCCTTGAAGTGCTGAGGACCGACAAGCCAGGGGAAATCACGTGTGCAGATCACTTGAAGGAAAATACAAAAGGAGACAGCTTTGTGTGGTTCCCACAGAGAAGAGAGTCCTAGATTCATTTGTTTGAACAATGATCATATTTACTTGATACCATCCAATGAGTATGCTTTAAGAATGTCATGAACCGTGATACCAACCTGCCAGGTGGATGAACCCATCTGTGCAGTTGTGGGGGTAGCCAACTGCTCTGCGATTGGATTTGAAGCCCACTCTAGAGGAGAAAGCCCATGCTTGGCATTATAAACCCAGTCAAAAGCCCATGCTTTGTGAAGTCATGGGCTCTGGGTGGGGGACTTAGTACTGTTGTTCAGCCAAGTCAATACAGCACCAAACTGCCTTCTAAATATCTATTTTTATACCCGTGGACATAAAAGCCTCTCTTTGCAGTGAGCCATGATGAAGGCAGAGGTGGGTGGCTGGCCAGCATCCTAAGTGACAGTGGAGAGCTCAGTCCTAAGCAGGGCGTTTATATATATACGACCCCATCTAAGGCTCAGGCAATATTGTAGACCACGAGAAGGAAAGACCGTAAGAGCAGGAGGATGGAGAGAGAGAGCTGTGAAAGGCCACCTTTAGGTGCCACATTGCAACCTTGAGTTCACAGAGGCTCCTCTTACTGGCAGGAGGCCTGTTCACAGTCAGCTGTGGATGGCCAGGTGCTTAAGGGCTGTGTCCCTTACTGCTAAACTATTGGCTACTGACAGATTCTAGGGGAGGTGACGTATAGTGATATTTTGTTTATGATCTAACAAATAAAGCTTGTCTGAAGATCAGAGTGCAAAACTAGGCACACTACTTACCCATAAGAGGCTGGGCGGTGGTGGTGCATGCCTTTAATCCTAGCACTTGAGAGGAATATAAGGTAGGATGGGACAGGAACTCGCTCTCTTTTCAGTCTAAAGATTTCATAGAGGTTAAGAGCTCTCTCATGGTTGGTTGCTTTGTTTCTCTGATCTTTCAGCTTGAACCCCAATATCTGTCCTGGGTTTTTATTAGTTGTACTACAGAGACATCATTGTCTTCAGCTGTATATCCACAAGGAAGCCTACCAGTCTCCAGTGGCTAGCTCTAAGCCCATGGTCATACAGATAATTGTGTTTAAGTTCAAGTGGGCAACAGAACAAAAAGAGATGAATGTGGGAAGCAGACTAAAGAGGTGGGAGGGAGCAAAGATGCCTGGGGATAACAATCAGGATATATTTTATACATGTATGAAATTGTCAAATAGCAAATTTAATGAATGATTAAAAGCAAAAGAAAATCCAAGGGCTTCTCTGTCCCCTGGATGTCAGAGGCTAGGCACACGAGAAACGGCACTGCTCATGAATTTCCTCTGGTCTTCAGGAAAGCGATAGCCCTGAACATGCTACATGGAAGGCACCCCAAGGAGGTATGAGGGAGCTGGGTGGGAAGGCCCAAAGGGGCAGCTGGAGGCCTGCAAACCTCCCAGGGCACACCCTGCCCAGCCAAGTGGCTACCAGAGCACTCCCAGCCTGCAGGTCCTGGTTCCCAGAGCCTCAGGTGCTCAGCAGGAAGCCTGGGCTCTGGGTATATATCCCAAAGGACAGGCATCAGAAGGTTTACAAGCTGGATTCTTACAAACAGTGTGCTTATCTCTCAAGTCCCATCCACAGTCTCCCAGGGGCAGGCTTCTCAGGGGTAGCAATGGCCTCTGGGGGCTCCCCAGAATGTGACTATGCCATTTGACTCCTCTCTTCTGTCATTGATCAGTGTGGGTACAAAGACACCGAGTGAATTGGTGAATTGGAAATGTGCCGGGTGGGGCTCGTTTCTAGTCTGTTAAAAATCACATTGTGTTTGCCATGAGCTACCATGTCCCTGCACACTCAGATTTGTGTTCAGTGATATTATTCCATGGATGATCTGGTGGGCATACCCAACCCCTGAGTCCCTTGCAGGGACCGTGCTCCATGGGGACACCAGCATCCTGCACAACTTCAGCTCCTACCTCTTCCTTGGCCCCACTGCATACTCTCCTGGCTGCTGTAGTTCTGCCTGTTTTGGAGGCTCGACCAGGGCCAGACAGAAGTCTTGGTTCTCAGATCTGCAGATTTGCCCTCTGCCCTGCTCCATTTCCCTCCAGGGTCACTCTGCTTTTCAGTGAGGCTACAAGCATGAGCTGGGCCAGCCTCCTCCTGTACCTGTCTCAGGTCACTGCATACAACAGGTGTCTAATACAGGAAGATGCCCTTTCCCTGGTACTGAAGCCTGGTAGTGGTTACTATCTCCCTTGGACTTCACCATCTTCTCTGTGGCAGGGGTCTCCAATGCTGCTCCTGTCCCCCCTTGTCCTTTATGATGGTGCAGGACAATTTAGAAAATTCAGGGTCCTCTTGAGGAGGACAGCGAGGTAACATTGTAACCTTGGATGATCTGTATGATCTTCATAGAGTCCTGAGAGAAAGGGGACAGATTGGGGGCATAGTGTTTTTGGAGTGGGCAGAGAGAGTACTCTAGTAAGTCAACATATCTGATCCTCATGATCCAAGTGAGGTTCTACAAGGAGCTATGGAGTAGATGAGGCCAGTAGCCCAGGGCACAGTGGGTCATGAGTATACAGCATGGGACAGTAGGTGTGAATGGCTTGAGGGTATCAAGAGACAAGAGGACTCAGGCTCATGTTCTCTAGGTTTTCACTTATTTAAGAAATTATCTTGGGACTGGAGAGAGCGATAAGTTGTTAAAATGGTGGCTGTGAAAGATATGAGAACCTGAGTTTGATTACCAGAACCCAGAAGCAAGGAGAGAGAAGGACACAGGAGACATAGGGGACATTATGGGGACATAGGAGGAGTTAGGGAAGGTAGTATTGAACATATATGATTAAAATACATTGTATGAACATGTGAGACTTTCAAAGAATATAACATACTATGGTTTTTTTTGTTTTTTGTTTTTGTTTTTGTTTTTGTTTTTTTCAGAGAAAGGGAGCATGCTCTTGTAATTCCAGCTCTGGGAGGTGGAGACAGGCAGATCCTTGAGACCTGATGGCCTGTCAGCCTAGCTTTCTTGCTGAGCACTAGGCCAGTAAGAGATTGCCTCAGAAAACAAGTTGCATGACAGCCGAGTGTTGGCAGAGGTTCCTGTCCTACCTAGTCCTGCAATTGTTCAGTCCCAAAGAAATACACAGAGGCCTACATTAATTATAAACTGGTTGGCCTATTAGCTCAGGCTTCTTATTAACTCTTATATCTTACAGTAATCTATAATTCTTGTCTGTGTTAGCCATGTGGCTTGGTACCTTTTACCAGCGAGGCATTCTCATCTTGCTTCCTCTGCATCTGGGTGACAGCTGCAGGCTGAGCCTTTCCTCTTCCCAAAATTCTATTGTTCTGGTTGTCCTGCCTATTCTTCCTGCCTGGCTAGTGGCCAATCAGCATGTTATTAAACCAATACAGCTGACAAATCTGTACAGGGTAGAAGACCACTGTCCCACAGCAGCAGAGGAACAACAGCTGAGAGTCACCCTTAACATCATGGGCATATACACTCAAACATATGCATACACACACACACACACACACCTACACGAAATGATCTATACAAAACCCTCCACTTATTCTAACATGTGCCAGGACAGGAATGTTGGTTGTTTCATGGCCCGAGGCCTGAGCTATGGGAGGGACTAGCTTAGGAGGGATGAAGGCCTGTTAAGACATGCCTAGAGGACCAGGAAGAAGCCTCTTTCCTGACACTAAATCATAGCTTTGGAAAGAGGGCCTTGGTGGATAGGTAGGTTAGTTGAGGAGGTCACAGCCCAGAGTAGGCACATGGTCCCCTAAGGCACAAGGTTCATGGCCGAGGACAGAATGATACGGGTTGGGATGACAGCCAGGCCAGAAGCTTAAGGCCTCTCTGAGCAGGTGGTGCTGGGTCTCTGTGGGCAGCAGTGGATACACAAATCCTGCTTCAAGTCTGTTCCATATAAGCGGTGGACCCAGAACACTGAGCCAGTCTAGCTTCAGGGGTGAAAAGGGCATGTTTTCAGGAACGCCTCTTTTCTTTTTAAGTTTTTACTTATTCCGTTTGTCTTTCACATCCCACATCTCGATCCCATTCATTTCCCCGTCCCTTTGCATCTGCCCTCTGTTCCTGCAACCTCCCTAAAATAAAACAAAATTTGAGAGAAAGAAAGGAAAAAGCTAAAAAAAATCTTATCCTGTAAGTTGCAGTGTGGCACAATGAGCCATGCAGTGAACCCTCTTGTCCGTATATCTTGCAAGTGTTCATTGAGAGGATTCGTTGGTCTGGTTTGAGACCTCTGGTTTCTCCTACACTACTCATTTGGACTCTTCCTGGGTATCCTGTAGTTTCCCAGTGTTGTGGAGATCCTGCAGCTTTGGATCTGCAGGTCAAGCCCCTTTACATGTTCCAACAGATCATGAATGGGGTGGATGTTCAGGCAGGCCAAGGCATAACTAGTTCTGGGCCTGGGTAGTTTCAGGGTTGACCAGCATGCTCTTTCTCCCCTGTCCTCACCATCAGTGAGCTCTCTATCACTGTTCTGGCTGATTCATCCTTTGCAGTAGTGAGTGAGGGGCAGACCCAGTTCTCCTGCCTTCATGCCACCAGGGTCTGTCCTTCCACACCTGCACCATCAGGGTTAGCTCCACTGTGGTGCCCAGGCAAGGTACAGGGGCCACTTTCCCAAGTGCAGCAGCTGGTAAGGGGCAGGGCCAGCCCTCCCGCTCCACTTGGCCTCAGGGTCAGCCCCTCTGCTTGTCCCAGGCATCGGCATCAATGGGTGGGGTGGTGGTAGGGGAGGATGGGATTTGGGGTTGTTGGGGTCAGGGGAAGGACATCTTCTTTAGCCCCTGCTGCCACATGTCAGAGGAATGATGGGAACATCTCCCTCCCAACAACATTGGGGCAGTGTGAAAATCGCCTTTTATTGACTAAAATCATAACTATTCTTGTGGTTTTAATTGAGACACTTGGATGAGGCATGTTCTCAAGGGAAACATTTGTGTGTGTTGCCGGAGAGAACTGAAAAAATAACGCCAGGGTGCTGTGGACGCAGCACAGGCTGTCTGTTTTAGCCTTGCATCCTGCCTTCCCCAGAGCCTGGGGAAGAGTACAGAGGGCGTGCTTGAAGGTTTATCCAGCTGTTGTTTTAATAAAACACAGATTCAGGCTTTAAAAATGTAGGAGTCAGAATGTAACTCTGGGAGAACTCTATTCCTGTTAGTTCCAGGAATCAAGGAGTTGGAAATAAAGCTGGCCAGAGCATGGGGGTCACATGCAGCCCACACACTTACTGTTGAAACTGCAGAGCCTTGGGCCTCCCCAGGCTGACTCTTACCTGTCTCTAGCTTTGCTGCAAGACCTAGACCAAGTATGAACCTTTGTTCAGCCTCCAAGGATCCTTCTGGAAGCCGATATTACAATCCAACTCAATTCCCTGGAAGACACCTTTCTCCTTCCCAGGCATATGGGCATCTCGGCTGGTGGATTATCACGCAGCTGTTGCTCAGATACATCCAGGTGCAGCCACAGATCTCAGGTCCATCCTCCACAGACCCACAGATGGGACATTCCATGTTTCACACGAGGCCTGAAATCCTGAGCACAGGTAGAAATCTGGACCCTAGGAACCCGATCTGCCCCAAACTCTCTATGCTTCTAACTTGCAAAGACTTGCCTCCTGCTGTTTCTTGTTGGCTCACAGTAGCTCATGAGAGGGTTCCTCACCCCCATTATGTGGGCCTGGGGAGTTTTACTGTTTTCTAGAATTACTGGGGCAGAATACACACACACACACACACACACACACACTCCATCCCTCTCCGTGCTGTCTCTGGAGCCTCCTGTCCCCCTAGTGTCTACACCTTGCATGTCTGACCCTAGGATTCCAAAGCCACACTGGCAAGGATGAGCCAGGGAACACCTGAGAACAGAGGTAATTCATGCTAGTCCAGGTGCCCTGTGTTCCTCATCTTCAATGTCTGTGGGATAAGTGCATTACCGTTCCAGTTACAGGATGAGGCGGATGACTAGACTTGTCCTAAGGTCGTATGCTAGGAAGGTCCCAAGCAGGATCTAGAAGCATTTTCTATCCTATGTGTTCTTCAGACTTAAGTCACCAAGTTCTCTGGCAATCTATGGCAATGCCAAGAATCCAGATTCCTCTGAGTGGTGGGGCCAACAAGGCCATGCTAACCATTACCAACTAGAAAGGACAGAAGGAATGAGCAGGGGTGCTGTGGTGGATTGAATAGAAATGGTCTTCATAGGCTAATGTTTTAATATTGGGTCTGCGGTTGGTGGAACTGTCTGGGAAGGATTGGGAGGTGTGGCCTTGTTGGAGGTGGTAAGTCACTAGGGTGGGCTTTGAGGCTTCAGAAGTCCATGCCATTTCCAGTTAGCTCTCTGTGTCTATCTGTCTGTCTGTCTGTCTGTCTCTCTCTCTCTCTCTCCATCACTCTCTCCCTCTCCGTCTCTCTGATTCATACTTGTGGATAAAGATGCAAGCTCTCAGCTATTGCCTCAGCACCATGCCTGCTTGTCTGCTGCCATGCTCCTTACCATGATGATCATGGACCTCTGGCTCTCTGGAACTGTGTGAGCCCCTGGCAAATTTTTCTTTCATGTTTGCCTTGGTCATGGCATCTCTTTGTAGCCATAGAACAGTAACTAAGACAGGTGCCACGGCAGCTGTCTGGTGGTCTTATTATTTCTCAAAGAAAATGAAAACTGTCATAGTGTGCCCCATTCATATACATTTCATCTCCCAATACACCCCATCTGCCTGTCCATCTGATCATCCGTTTAACAACTCTTGGAGGTGCTTTGTATCAAGCCTTGGGGTAGAGGTTCAGGAGCATGTGGATCAACTGTCTGGCTCTAGAAGGTTCTATGTCAATGGTTCTCAACTTGCCTAATATTGCGACCCTTTGATACAGTTCCTCATGTTAGGTGACCTCCCAACCATAAAATTATTTCGTTGCTACATCATAACTGTAATTTTGCTACTGTTATGAATCATAATATAAATTTACGATATGCAGGATATCTGATATGTGACCCCCCAAGGGGTTGTGACCCACAGGTTGAGAACCATTGTTCTATGTGGTAAGTAAACTGAGGCAAGCCTTCTGTCTTAGGTAGGATTTCTAGGTTTCTATTGATGCAATGAAACACCATGACCATGACCAAGAAGCAAGTTGGGTTTGCTTGGCTTACACTTCCACATCACTGTTCATCATCAAAGTGGATGGGGGTGGAGAGAGGGGGAAGGCAGAGGGAATGGGAGGAAGGGAGGGAGTGGGAACTGGGATTGGTATGTAAAATGAAAAAACATTGTTTTCTTTTTTAAAAAAAATAAAATAAATTTAAAAAAAGTATGTCAGAAAAGAAACTCAAGAAGGAAGGAGATTTGGAGTCAGGAGCTGAAGCAGAGGCCAAGGATGGGTGCTGCTTGCTGGCTTGCTCCTCATGGCTTGCTCAGCCTGCAGAATCCAGGACCACCAGCCCAGGGATGGTACCACCCACAATAGGTGGGGCCCTCCCCATCAATCACTAATTAAGAAAATACCCTATGGCTTGCCTACAGCCTGATTATACGGAGGCATCTTCTTAATTGAAGTCTCCTTCTCTCAGGTGACTTTAGCCTGTATCAAATTGACATCAAGCCAGCCAGCACACCTTCCCACCCCACCCCAGGGAGTGCGACACCTGGCTCACCAGCTGACAGAGCTAGCAAGCTGAGATATGCCATTCGTCCCCATTGACACTTCTGATGCTGTATGGCTTCCAAAGATGGGGTCACATCAGCTCAGAGCCATCTGTGCTGAATGAAGTCCATTTCCAGGGGACCTCGTTTGCTCATGGAGGGGCCTGAGCAAGTTCCACTGATCTCGGTTCCCATGCACTGCCCAGAGTCTGGTTCTGTCAGCTGAAAATGGAGCGCGGTCCTAGCGAGATCACAGGCGTTCTGAGACTAGTTCTGCTGTTCTTGGGTTTGGGGGGCTCACCTTATAGCTGAGGTGTGACCCTGTTGCCATGTCCCTGTGGCCCTCATTCTCTGTTAGTCCCCACCCATGGTGTCATGGTTATTGTGGCTCCTGAGCACTATGCGTTTAGAGTGGGGGAGGAATCAATGCAGCCCACGTGGACGGGCCCTGCTGTCTTTGATCTTCCTGCAAAGGGCGAGGAGGCAATTCCTATTCTGGGAACATTCCGCACAATAAATCTGAGTCCGGTTTTGAGAGATTGAAGTCCCTGGGAACGAGGTTATGGGGCAACTTGACAGACTGAAGGGAAGTAGATCACCCAGCGGATGACAAACGGAGCGGAAGGTCTAATCAGGAAGAAGGATGAGGGTCTAACTCAGCAAGGTTTATGGATGGCGGCGGGAAAGTTGCTGATGTGCTCTTTCCTCTGGGAGGAGAGAGGTCAGGGGCCAGGGGTCAGGGAGTGCAGAGCGATCAATGGGAACCCCCCTCTGGAAGCCCTGAGCCCTCGGCAGGGCTGGGGACATTGAGGGCTGTCCAGTATGTTCATTTGTTTATGCTGGCTTTGTTTAACTGAGGCTTTAACTTGGCCCTTGGGAAACACCTTGGCTAAAGCGGATGTAAATGAACGAGGCCTGGGAAAGGGTTAAGTCAGGAGAGGTGGGGGCCTGGAGGGAGAGCTCACACTCTCTTTATCACACTGTGGTAATGGCAGGCACACACTGCATTTGTGATTCACCAGGTTCCATGCTGCAGTCTTTAGAGAGGTTTGTGTCACACTCACTAGATAAGGACAAAGGGAAGTCTGAACTGCTGCTCACCACCCTACCTCCCAGCTGCCTCCAGCCACCCCAGACCAGTCTCCCTGTCCTCTCCACTTTGGCGGGGTGTCACAGTTACACTGCTCTGCCCTCTCTAGCCCAGTGAGGCACAGCTGTGTCCAGAACATGGCGGATTGAGTGGGATGGGGAAGGCTTTATAAAGTGACGCTGTTGAGAAGGTGGGGGTGGCCCCAAGGGAGCTGACTGTGTGGGGGACGGAGAGCTCATGAACACCTACATTTCATACTGAGGAGTCCGCTTGCTCCACAGCCCTGGGCAGCACACACCATTATGGTACTTTTATGCTCGAGGACGCCGAGGATCCTGGAGGTTAATTAACTTATTGAGTCACACGGTTAGGAAGCGGCCTGGCTGGAGATGGGTCCGGCAATGCAGTTCTCCCCCTGGCTGCCCTTCCAGGCACATCTGTGCTGCAGTGGCTACGGCTCATTGGTTATAGGCCATGTGTCATGGAGAGAGATCTGGGTAACTTACATGACAGCAGGCGTGCTCCCTCCCACCTGGGTCCCTTCTCTACCCACCTGGATTGAACCATAGGCAGTGAATGGGAGATGGGGTGGAAGGTACTTTACTGGGTCTGGTCCTTGTCCCAAGAATCATGGGGGCAGCCTTGCTTTTGTCCTTGTAGCCATATATATAGCCTGTGTTGCCCTACTGAGCAGGGCTTTGGAGTGAGGCCACATGGAGGGCAAGTTTTGCCCAGAGACAGCCCCACCACTCCCCAGTGAGATGTCACCTGATTCTCCACGTGATACAGCTTCCTGGGAAACACCCTGAGATGGGAGAGCTCACAGGTGACCGTGCATGAGAGGGCCGGCTGTAGCAATACACCTCCAAGTTTTACATTAGTGACTAAGTGGAAAGTCAGCAAAGCTGGACCCTGTCTGCAGTTCTGGGGGCAAGCGAGAGCCAGGAGGCAAAAGTCAGACCTGGCTACTCAAGGCTGTGCTACCCATGTTCCTGGCCTTTGGGTTTCCAAAAATGAGCAGGCTGTGAGAGTCCTGAAGGCCTAAGGGAAGATGTGTCACTTCAGAAGGAAGGAAAACACACTGAGGGCTGCTTTTCTGAGTGTTAAGGAGCAGTGGGGTCAATCAATACTTATTTATTATGGAAACGTCTCTAACCAGGGCAAGAAACACTGGCCAATAGTAACCAGCTGCCCCTACCTGCCACTCAGGAGCCTCAGAGTGGTGGGCTGTAGGGGCTGGGAAAACACATCTTGTATCATGCAAACTGTTAGGATCTTCCTCGGTTCTTAAAGAGGAAGAGTTCAGAGACCTTACTTCCAACTAGCTTTGCAATACACCCCTGCAAGTGATAGCTGACCTTGGCCTGGCTCCCTATGGCATGAACTGGATGCCATGGCCTCAGGACCCCCAGTCAATGAATGAGGGGGCAGTGTGTGTGTGTGTGTGTGTGTGTGTGTGTGTGTGAGAGAGAGAGAGAGAGAGAGAGAGAGAGAGAGAGAGATTGATTCTGTCGCTTTGCTGCCCTGCACATCTCTCTGATGTATAAACTCCTTACTGAGTCTCCAGTGCCAGCTCTGTACTTAGCCACATCACTGTGGGACTACTAGGACCCCCCTTCTTCAGCCTCGCCTGCTGACTTGGTCTGCTTGGGTGCCAGATTAATTATTCCTGTTGTGATAAAATATTGTAACAAAAACAAGGAAGGGAGGGTTTGTCTGTGGCTCATGGTTCAAGGCCACCAGTTCAGCAATGCTGGGACATCATAGCACTGGGAGCCTGTGACATAGCTGGTCACTTTGTGTCTGCAGTCAGGAAACTGACCGAGTGCTGGTGCCTGGCTTGCTGTCTGTTTTGTTCAGCCCTGAGCTCCATCCTGGGGTGTGGTGTTGCCCAGGTACACGAGGTCTTATTGCTTCAGTCAATTTTGTGTAGAACCTTGCTCAAGGCGTGTCTAGGAGCTTGTCTTCTAGATTAACCATCAACAGTGCCAGGACAGAGTGCGGCGGGGAGGAGAGAGAGAGAAAGAAGAGAGGATATATACATATATATATATATTATATATACACACACATATACATATATCACCTCTATCTATCTATCTATCTATCTATCTATCTATCTATCTATCTATCTATCTATCTATCTATCTATCTAGAGCACGTGCCTGCCTGGGAGCAGTTGCGGACTCACAGACAGCAGAGATTCATTTTCTATTTTTCTGAAGACTGGAAGTCTAAGATCAAGGCTCTGGCAGATTTGGGGGTTTGGTGCAGGCTGTGACTGCACCCATTCATAGATGGTGCCTTCTAGCTGTGCTCCTGTGTGATGGGAATGCAAGGCAGCTCTGGGACCCCTTTCTTCCTCTCTCTCCTCCCCGGCCTCCCTTGGCCACTGAGGGAGCATGAGCTTAGGGAGTTGGAGACTTGCTCAGAGCCCCAGGGTGCACAGTGTGAGGATTATGCTAACCTTTAACCCAGGTATGGCTCCCCACTAGTGTCAGAACCCAGTCCAAGAATGGAGTCGTATGAGGCGAATTCTGAGTGTTTATGAGAAAACTCCAAGAAAATGAGATGAGAGTCTTGTGACCTTAGTTATTTTTTGGGGGGGGACCCACAGAATTGTTCTTGGAATGTGCTTTCGAGCCCCTCCCGGGTGGGTGAGTTTAGTTTACTCATTACTACTGGCTATTGTTACTTGTTTTTATGCCTCCATGGGAAAACATTTTTCTGCTATGTGCAGCTTGTTCTGGTGATTGTACACAGCTTGAACTCATGAGAACTTTACTTTTGGGACCTTTCTTAACACCCAGAATATAAATTGTCTGGTGCTCTGAATAAAGTTGGCTATTGCATGAGGCTTTAGTCTGCCTCATTTTTAGGCTCCATTCCTCCAGGCTCCATGGCTTTCAGACTGGTCAACGCTCTGGACCCACACTTTCCACTAAAAGGAGCTTCGTATAGAAACCAACTTTCCATAAATAAGAAAGTGAACCCAAAGAAAATCATATAGTCATCCGCATGGAGAGGGGGAAGTAGACAAGATTGCAGGGCAAAAACTGGGAACTTGCGGGTGAGGTGGCATGGGGCAAAGGGGAAATGGGATGAGAAATATGAGAAGGGGAGGATGGGAGGAGCTCGGGGGATTGGGATGGTTGGGATATAGGAAGGATGGATACGGGAGCAGCGAAGTATATATCCTATCTAAGGGAGCCATCTTAGGGTTGGCAAGAGACTTGACTCTAGAGGGGTTCGCAGGTGTCCAGGAATATGTCCCCAGCTGGTACCTTGGGCAACTAAGGAGAGGGAACCTGAAATGACCCTATCCTATACTGATGAATATCTTGCATATCACCTTAGAACCTTCATCTGGCGATGGATCGAGGTAGAGACAGATTCTCAATTTGGAGCAACGGTCTGAGCTCTTAAGGTCCAAATGAGGAGCAGAAGGAGGGAGAACAAGAGCAAAAAATCAGGACCACGAGGGATGCACCCACCCACTGTGACAGTGGAACTGATTTATTAGGAGCCCACCAAGGCCAGCTGGTCTGGGACTGAATAAGCATGGGTTGATTCCGGACTCTCTGAGCATGGCGGTCAATGAAGACTGATGAGAAGCCAAGGACAGTGGCACTAGGTTTCAATCCTAATACATGAACTGGCTTTGTGGGAGCTTAGCCTGTTTAGAAGCTCACCTTCCTGGACGTAGATAGAAGACCTTCGTCTTCCCGCAGGGCAGAGAATTTGGACTGCTCTCCAGTATGGAGAGGGAGGGGGAATGGTGTGGGGGGAGGAGAAGAGGAGTGGGGATAGGGGGAGGGGAGTGGGGGGAGGGGGCAATATTTGGGAGGAGGGGAGGGAAATGGGAAACGGGGAGCAGGTGGAAATTTTAATTAAAAAAGAATAAAAAATAAATAAAAGAAAAAAAAAAAAAAAAAGAAACCAACTTTCCAGGGGCTTGACCGACCGTAGCTCCAGCCTGACTTACACTCAGTGCCTATGGGATGCTGCGTTCCCCTGCTCCCTTTGTCCAGCAAGGCTGATTTGTGGCCATGTTGATGAGTCACAGTTCAGATGAAGCAGGTCCATGCAGTTACCTCGCATCAGGAAAAAGGGGTGATGAACCTGGCCCATTAGCTCTGAGTTAATGGTGTGTTAATGGCTCCATATTTCTTCGTCCTGATGTGCGGCAGGAAGGTGGTTCACAGCAGTGGGTCATCAAGAGGGCAGACCCAGGGAAAAAAAAACCCAGTTGTGAATCTCTCCAGCCATGAGACAGTCTTCACTGTGTGTGCCTGCATACACATGTTGCTGACAAGCACCTGTGTTTGCACACGGGCATGGATAGGAATGCATTGTTAGCTGGCGTGTGCAAATGTGCATTGGCCTATATGTATCTCTCTCTTTCTCGCTCTGTGTAATGTTCAGGTGTGCCCAGGTGCTCGTGCGTGCATTTGTGTTGTGTATGCATGTCTGTACGCACACGTGTTCATGAACCTTGGGAATTAAAGGAAGGAGAACGCCTCAGGCTTAGAGGGGAGTGCAAACTCCTAGCCAAGACCGTTATTAGCATACCAGCACTGCTCGTGGGTTGCTTGCCTTCTCTTAGAAGGGCCAATTTGCTTCCTTTCTTTTGTTCCTTCTACAGAGACAGCCAGACAAATGGAGATGCATGGCCTGCTGGGTCGGGGACTGGCTTATTGGGGAAGAAGCATTTTCAGGAAGGACTCGAGGTGGGAGGGGGGACAGGGTCCTTTCCAATTATGTTAAAAAGCCACATAGGAGCCACTTGTTTCCTTGGAGGCTCTCCTGCAGTAGTTGTTGGTGGTATTTCCCCTTTCCATGGCTGTTCTTTTTTTTTTTTTTTCTTGCTGATTTTTTTTATTAATTAATTAATTTAATTATTAAAGATTTCTGCCTCTTCCCCGCCACCACCTCCCATTCCCTCCCCCTCCCCCAATCAAGTCTTCCTTCCTCCTCAGCCCAAAGAGCAAGCAGGTTTCTCTGCCCTGTGGGAGGTCCAAGGACCACCCACCTCCATCCAGGTCTATTAAGGTGAGCATCCAAACTACCTGGGCTCCCACAAAGCCATTACATGCAATAGGATCAAGAACCCATTGCCATTGTTCTTCAGTTCTCAGTAGTCCTCATTGTCCATTATGTTCAGCGAGACCGGTTTTGTCCCATGCTTTTTCAGTCCCCGGCCAGCTGGCCTTGGTGAGTCTGAGGCAATGGGGATGTTCTATCGGGAACTCTCCATGGCTGTTCTTTGAGACCGCTCATGGCACTCAGTCCTCAGAGGGCCCAGGATACTGTGCCTCACTCGAGCCACCTGGGGTCACCTGTGAGAGAAGAGTAGCGAGTAAGTGTAAATGGACAGGGCTCCTAGGGTTTTGGGAGGGAATTCACTGAACTCTTCAGGCCTTGTCCAAGGAAACCACCTCTGATACATGCCTGCACACATCTTCAGGGCTGCAAGGACACATGCATGCATGTGCAGACACAGCTGAGAGGCAGCTCTGTGTGGAGGATCGTGAGGGTCTGTGTAGAGATCAGCTGTCTGCTGAAGGCTCCCAGAGATGAAGTAATGATCCCTAGAAATTACCCATCAGGCCATGGGAGTGGGGAGCAGGGATGTATTCAGGCTCCTAGAAACAGCAAGTTAGTGGTTCCGCGATACTATGGGAGTTAGGGAACTGGCCAGGCACCCTGGGCTTCACCCCATCTCTGTAGCTCTCTTTTTATTTCATACACTAGAAAGTCATTTGTGAAGTGGGATCCTCAGCTGAAGAATTGCCTCTGTCAGATTGGCCTGTGGGCATGTCTTGGGCATTTTCTTTTCTTTTTTAATCTTCTTTTCTTTAAAAAGTTTTACACACACACACACACACACACACACACGGTCTCACGTATTCATGTATTATAACTCTGCATGTCCTGAAACTCACTATGTAGACCAGGTTGGCCTCAAACTCACAGAGATCCACCTGCCTCCGCCTCCTGAGTGCTGAGATAAAAGGCGTGTACCACATGCCCAGCTCCTGGGCGTTTTCTTTTTTCTTTTTTATCTTTATACACAAGATTTTTTATTTTCATTTTTATTTTTAAGAGACTATTCAAGATGTAGTAAAATGGAGGCTATCACTTGCTTCTTAAAATATCCTTATTATAATACAATAAAGCAAAGCAATATTTATTGGTTGTTAGTTGCACTTAGGGCTGGAAGGATCATTTATAAATAGACACACAAAGGCTCTATCACCTATTTATATCTATCTATCTATCTATCTATCTATCTATCTATCCATCATCTATCAATCTATTATCTATCTATCTATCTATCTATCTATCTATCTATCTATCTATCTATCTATCTATCTATCATCTATCTACTGGGCATTTTCTTGATTGCTGATTGATGTAGGAGGGCCCAGCCCACTGTGGGCAGTACCATCCCTAGGTAGGGGGCCTGGGCTACATAACACAGCAGAGCAAACCAGAGGAAACAAGCCAGTAAGCAGTGCTACTCCACCGTCTCTGCTTCAGTTCCTGCCTCCAGGTTCCTTCCTTGGCTTCCCTCGATCATGGCTGTTACCTGTCAGCTGAAATGAATCCTTTCACAGTGTTTGACCGAAAACAAACAAGGACAGCCAGCAGTTAGATTTACTGAAGCTTCAGCATTTCCACTGGGTTTGCTCCTGGTCTCACTGGGTTGCCGTGACTACATCCACCGTAAGTTCTTTGTTCCATTTTCTGGTTTTATAACCCTCAAACCGCACAGCGTACCTCCAACAGCTGATTTAGGTTGTATAAAGATGAAAGGGCTAATGAGGCCTTGGAAATGCAAGGAGTTAAAACAAAGAGTAAATACAAGTGCCAGGAATCACTGTAGGTGATCGTGGTGCCCGGTTACAAGTCTGGCAAGGCCGTCAAAGTCAAAGGCAGTATGGCAGCGTTAAAGTTTTGATAACACCTCTGGGACAATGGTGTTGAGATAAACTCGTGACACAGACCCCTTCCAGGGGTCCTGGCCGTCTCACATGCCCCTCTTTTATGTATCTTAAAGCAAGGCAGCTGTATCAGTCCTTGCTCCAGTGTGAGATACATTCATGAACCAGGTGTCTCTGATACAGGGCGGGAAGCCCACAGGCCTCTGTGCCCTGATTTAATCAGCTGAGTTCACAGGTGGTAATTTTTTCATCACTGTTGGACCATGCCTTATGGTTAAAGATGACAGTCACTTCCTTGCCTACACAAATTTGGTTCTAAGGTCCATCCATTTTATCTCCATAACCATCATGGGACGTCTTGGTGTGAGCTATGCCTGGGAAATTTATGCCCTATGGTTTGGGTGTCCCCCCGTCCCCAGATAAACTCATATTGATGTTTAATCCCCCTGGTAAAGTTTCAACACTTTCAGCAGGATGCCATTTGCAAGATGATTGGGTTGGGAGTGGGGGTCATCGTGGCTGGACGGGTGATTTTGAGGGCCAGCCTGCTGTGATAGTCAGCCTAGTTGTATTTCTTAGGTGTCCTCTCTAACCATGGGCAGCTCTGGGTCCTGTGCAGCTCTGGGGTTTTGCAACCAGCAAGAAAGCCCTGACCTCAGACCTCTAAATTTTACAGATGGTGAGCAAATTTCACCATACTGACGCATTCAGTTATTGCCACGGCAAACTGATCAAGAGAGATCATTTTAAGCCCCCGCTTCCTGATCTCTGGGGGGTAACTTTAGAAGTGGAATTGATGGTCACACAAATAGGAACCCTCACGCTCTTTCCACAGGGCCTCGCTGCTCACAGCCTGCAGTGGTGTTCACTGGGTGACAGGGAAAGCTAGGACCATTTGCATCCTAGGATCCGTCTTCTAAGATCAGTACATGAGTTCCAGGACTCCACAGGGCCAGCAAGTCCTGAAGAAGTCCAGAATCCTCTGCCGTCCTTAGGTTTTCGAGATCCCTGGGACATCAGTGGGTCACACATGGGACAGGCAGGTGGGGTACAGCCTTCTGTATCTTCTCTGGACTTGTGTTGTGATGTAAAGTCTGACCCCTGGGCCTGCATGGTTCTAGAGGCTGCTTTCCCAGACTTATCATTATTATTTGTGATTTTATATGTGTATATAATGCATTTCTATAAGATTCACTCTCGCTTCTTTCTCTTGTCCCCCCTTTCATGTCTCTCTCTCTGTGAGCCATTGAGTTTGATTGAGGTGGCTTGCATGAGCATGGGTGAGAGATATTTATGGGCATCTTGACAGTGGTTACGTCATGGAAGAAAATGATTCCCCCTCTTCCATGCTCAGTTTTTACCTCCCTTTCCTCTTCCAAAGAGACACAGCTCTCTCTGGTTGAATGCCAAAGCCAGGCATAAGAGTTCTGCACTGTGGGTGAAGGTTAACACTCAGAGATGCTGACCTGGCATCCTCTGAGGTCCTTGAACTTCTCCCTTGCAGTGAAGTTAGATGCTTCTGCACACCTCTGGTTTGCGGGTGAGTCAGAAGCACTGAGAAATCGATAGAATCTTGTGGAGGATGAGAAGCGAGGACAAGCTAGCAGGTTGTCACTAGAATCAGGAATTTTCCTGGGATGTACTTTTCAGAATCCCAGGGCAGAACGAATTAATTCTGACCTAGGAATGTCCCTGAGCAGAGCCAAGGTCACTGTTATAGGGGTGTGAATGATGTTATCTGTGCTCAGTAGGAAAGGAGATGGTGGTTAAACTCTCCTTTATTAGCTGAGAGCCGGTTCTTCCCACAGGGTCTCCATCCTTCCCTTTCAGAGCTTGCTTGGAAGTTCTAGCAGGGGAGTGCAGCTACTCCTATACCCTTGATGGAAGATTGGTCCTCCTCTATTCGGGGAAGGCCGTCCTCTTTGACCCGGGATGCAGCTTCACGAGGGATGCAGCTTCAGGAGGGACGCACATGGAGCAGTGAGGGAGCAAGGAGACACCCGCCTAGCCAGCCAGATCAGCCAAATCGACCTTGGCGATCAATGGGGTGACAGATGTCGCAGCCAGATCGCTCTCACATCCTTATCCTTCCCTTTCGTAAGAGAGACAAACACAACACGAGTGGCCAAGGGCAGTGAAGCCTTCCTACGCCAGACAGGTGCAGAGCCGTCCTAAGATGGTGCTGCACATGGCATTGCTCATCTAATTTAAGGCTTAAGCAGCTCTGCAGAGTATATAAAGGGCTGCAGATCACAGGGAAGGTTCATATTTTATTTTTCTCTACAAATAGGGCAGTCACAGTGGCTGTGGCTGACACCTCCAGCAACGATCCTGTCCTCTTTCCATCTGAGGGAGGCCACACACAGTGAATTTGCTCTGCCTGCACCGTGAGCACAGGGCTTAAAGAGACAGGGTTCACATTTTTTACTCTACCGTTTTCTCTTTGTTTCCGATGAACCACGTTTAAAAGTTCTGCACCATCCTGGGTTCTGTTCTGAAGCATGCACTTTTTATTTAACAAGGGGCAGAAAACCACCCAGGCCTCATTGTTTTGGTGACAACATAAAGTGGAAGAAAACCAGAGCAGAGGATTGGGGTTATTCCTGAACATGTCGGGGGGTTGTCGGCGCTGTGGTTCTCTGGCAGAGGGACTCAGACCTGAACTGAAGGTCTTCATGGCTGCTGGTCACCTGGTGATCCCCCTCTAGAGGGTGAGACCCATCCTTAGTATGTCACATGCCTCCTCGAGACATAGTCACAGCCTATAGAGTTCTTGGACCAATCAGGTACAACTGTCTGCGTGTTAGAAATGAGGAAAGAGGGAGGGAGGAACAGGAGCAGGACGGTGGGATGGGAGATCTTTCCTTCAAGCTCTCTGAGTAAATTAATTCCCTGCCAAATTCCCGAGTGAAGCAGAGAAGGTCTGTGAAGGGTCTTGGCTCCGGGCCCCAGCCTGGCTCCTCCTGGAATGATCTGTCCCTGCAGCATTGAAGCTGACCTTTCGCAAAGATTCCCCTTTATTCCAATTATTGATCCTTTAATGGTGTCTAATGATGATGTAAAGACACTGCCAGCGCAGCCTCGGCTCTATTGATTGCTCTGAGGAGCTGCACAGAGCAGACCCCGCATGCCTCCCACCCCTGACACCCTGCAGACTTCACCCTCCTCTGCCATGACGGAGCATTCCCCGGTTCCAGCCAGGGCCCCTCTGTCTCACCCAGGGGTGCTGCTCTTCTCCCCTCTTCCCTTCCTGCCACCGGGCTTGTCCAGCTTTGGGCACTCAGGCGTCTCCCCTTCTCATCGCTCTAAATCCTACCTGTGCTTTCAAGGCACATCTCAAATATCATTTCAAATGTCAGGCAAGAGAGCAATCTTTTAGAAATATAAACCAGACAAGGCCGTTCTTCAGCTTTAAACTCTTGAATGGTTTCCAATTGCCCTCTCAGTAAAACCTGAGGCCCCTGCCTGGTCGCCCCGGTCTTTAGCTCCATCCCCCCTTTATGCTGGCTGCACCCCATGGTTGTCTGGCCCTCAGAGAAGGATGGCTTCTTCCTGCCTCAGGGAGTGGCATTGCTGTGCTTTGGGAGCATTTTCTCACACATGGTCCCTCATGTGGCCAGCTCTGCTTTGGACACCAGACCTCAGTTAGTCATAAAGGTATCCATGCCCCAATCTCCAAATGCCCAGAACTTATGGTGTTAGGTTGCCTTGGGGTTTTGCAGAGAGAAGGAAGGATAGGGTTCATGGACGAGAGATGGTCTGACTTACCCAGCATGGCACCAGGTGTTTGGCAGGTAGAAGAGGAAGATGGCAGTCGGAGTGACTAGACAGGAGTCCCAAAACCTGAGGCTAGAGGAGGGCACAGGCAGTGTGCTCTCTGAACACAGGAGTGACATCAGCAAGGAAACCTCAGGCCACTAGGAGTGAATTGCGCCACATGATAGTCACTACTCCCCACCTGTGATCCCTAGGACTGAGATTACACCTTGAAGCCATTGTGTTCATGGTCATTTGTTTCTGTGGCAAACAGGGACCAGTGCTGCCCCATCCTCCTCCAACCCTGACCTCGGATGCTATGGCACAGATGAACCCTGAGCTGTATGGAATTGGGGCATGCGGGTCTCAGGCAAACTTCACACAATTTCTCCTATAGGAACTCCCAGAAGCAGGCCCTGAGAAGCAGAGAAGATGTGGGGCCTCAGGCTTGGGCAGGCATGTGTAACAGAAAGTTGATGAAGCCCAGGGCTTCAGATGGTAGGCAAAGCTGTCTTGTTGCCCAGGTCCATTGTGACACTTAACCCACAGGCTGAAGCAGGGGTGCTGGGAGAAAGATTCTCCCTAGATTTCTCTCCCTCTGATGGCAGCTGTGCCCATGCTTTGACAAGCTCCTATGTCTTTTGCTTGGACTTCTTTGGAGTTACTCTTGGGGGCTCTGGGTGAGCCGATGAAGCTTGTGTGGCTTGCCCCAGGTCTGTCTTTGATCCTTGATCCTCATCAGCTCCCATGAGTTCTTGTTGTCCTTCATTGGAGGCTATCGTAGTGCAAATAATAGAAACCCAGAGACAGATAATGGGGTTCAAGCTGAAATTCAGAAAAGCAAAGCAGCCAACCACTAGAGAGATGTTTTACCTCTGCCAAATAGATCTACTGAAAGGGTAAGATCCGGTCTCCACCAATCCTCAGACTTCTCTGAGTTTCTGTCTCTTTCCTTATATATTCCTCTTTCTACCCAGCCATATCACTCCTGTCTCTACCTCCCTAGTGCTGGGATTAAAGGTGCATGACTCAAAAACACTGGGATTAAAAGTGTAAACCACCACCACCTGGATTTCTTTCTGCATTGATCTTCCATAGCCCAGGGTAGTGAAGTCACAGAGATCCGTCCGCCTCCATCTCCTGAGTCCTGGGGTTAAAGGTGTATGCCACCACTCCCTGGCTTCTAGTGGCTTAGCTTTGCCTTCTCACCTTCAGGCAAGCTTTATTTATTAGAATCAAAATAAAATATTACTACAGGCTATGAACTACAAACTCTGGAGGTGTACAGTGGCTTGGCACCTGCACAGTGCATGGCGGCCATCCCAGAAGGGCTGTCCAGCAGGCCTGGCCCTGAGCTGACCTGGGTGCCCCCAGTGTAGGTGCTGCCCCCCGACAGCAGCAACCTGGCAATGCCACAGGCCATCTCTTCTCTGCTTCTGCCTGTGGCTATGCAGGGATAACTTTCAGGGACACTGGAACATCTGGCCATTCAGACAGTTCTCTGTGGATGAGGGAAGAGCAGATGGAGCGCCATGCAGTACTGCCCCTCAGAACCAGTACTGTCCCTCCTGGGAGAGATGCCTGTCAGGTAGATGCCAGGAAATAGGAAGATCATTCTACAGGGATGACCTTTTCCTCCCAGAGGTGAAGTGACCGCACTCAAGAAGGCACGTATGCACTACAGAGAAGATAGGCATGTATAATATGCCCATCCTGTGCTATGCACATGTCTATGTGCGTGTGTGATTGCACATGCATGGGATGGCAGTAACAGGCCACAGTGGCAGCTGTCAGCCCCCAAAGCATCCCTTTGACTAGCTGACACTTTAGCATCTGTCACGGAGATGGACAAAACTCAGCAGCGGGGGGCCGTTTTCCCTTCCCTGCCAGTGCCCCTGGGCATGGCAGAGCTGCTGTGTCTGAGGCTGATTTTATGACCCAGCAGCCTGAGGCTCTGGCCTGGGAGGATATGCAGCACATCTCGTGAAGGGTGTTGGGTAGTTTGGTGTGCTGGGCCTGGCCTTGTTGGAGGCCATGTCTGTCAGCCATCTGGAGCGGCAGTGTGGGCCTGACACTCTTCGGTAGCCCAGGGGCCAGGTTACAGCTTCTGGCACTGTCTCGGTCATGAGGGAGGATGCCACCGTTTCTGGTGAAATCACAGCAGCACAAGGCGGTATTTGGGCTCTGTACCATCCTGTACTTTGATCTGTCCTGTGTGAATTAGAAATCCCCTTCACCTGTGGGAACAGGGCCTGGCACATTGAGACACAAGGCCCTTATGCACTGTGTCCAGTATGTGGCATGGAGTCCCACAACTCCACTGTCTCATCCCATTGCTTGGGGTTACTAATATACCAGACATCAACAGAGCCCTTAAGAACCCAAAGCCCATTGGATGGAGAGCGGTCTAACAAGTCCAAAAGGCCAGTCAGAGCATGCGTGAGCAGGAGCTGTCTTCATGAATGACTCTGGAGGTCACACAAAGCACATTTCTCTTCTCATCCTGCCAGGACCCTGGGCTCTGGAAGGCTCTGTAGATGCTATTTACTCAGATGTGGAGACCAACACAGGTCCCTGTAGCGAGTTACCAGCCGAGGAGGTTTGCTGTCCTTTTTTTGCGAAATAAGGACACGGATGTTGTTTCTTTTAGGACAATTGTGGTTAGATAATTCCTAGGAGGTGCCTGATGGGCCCTGCTGGACATGCCAGAAATTCTACATAGGGCAGGAATGGGGCTGCAGGTTGTTCTGTATACAGAAGGCACTAGAATCCCACTCTCCCGGCTGGTCTGTTTTGCTGAGGGACAGGCATCGTGACAGTAGCTGTGGCAAGCCATCTCCACACATCTTCAAGTCCTTGCCAAGGGCACACTCCGCCTCTGCAGGTCTGCATAATGGAGCCCACATGGCGCTCTCGAATTGTCTGGGGGTTCTACTTGACTCGAGGGTCAGCGTCTCCTGGGATCAATCATGGCACGCGAGATCAGTTGTCAAGGTTCGGCCGACTCATTTGAGAGGCTGGATTCATGTCGTGCCGTTTCTTCTTCCCGTTGCAATTTTTTTCCTAAGGACGTGGTGTCAGAGTTTTAGTGCCTCATATTTCCTGCAAATGATAGCAGTAAGTTGGCGGTCTGGCGGTGGCTGGGCTTCACGTGGTGCCGTTTGATTTGATCCCGTCACAGCCGGCTTTGAAGCAGTGGCTGCACACAGAGGCGAGCGGCGTTCCCAACTCATCACTGCCTGCATGCATCCTGCATCCCCTGGCCACTTGTCACACGGTGTCGAAATTCATGTGGGTCTGTAACCATAGCAAGCAAATGCTATCCCATAGAGATGGCATATTTTTAATGCTAGAAAAATGGCATTTTCTACCCATGTGTCAGTGTGCTTGGTTTTTCTATAGGTTTCTGTAAAATGAAACCCAGAGGATGCAGGTACCCTGATCTCATGCTGGAAATTCATTTTTCCCTTAATCTGCCCATTTTCTCTTTTAAATAGGTGCTATCCCCTATGAGATTCAACATATGGGGACTTGGAGATGTCTCAGCTGGTGAAGCGCTTACTGTGTAAGCATGAGGGCCTGAAATCCATCTCCAGAACCTGTGTGAAAATCTGGGTGTGATGACAGACAGGTGTGATATCATGTGGATCCCTGGGGCTTGCTGACCAGTTAGCCTAGCTTAACTGGCAAATAAACCAAGTGGATGGAGCCTAGGGAAACACACGTGAGGTTGAACTCTGGCCTCCACACGAACGTCTACATTTCAGCAGCACACTTGTGCAGGGAGGTGAACACACATGTGTGCACACACACACACAAACAAACAAATACACTCACATGCACTCTCACACACGTACTCTCCCTCCCTCCCGCTCTCTCTCTCCCTCCAGCTCTCTTTCTGGCGTACACTCTCTCACACACATTCACACACACATTCTCTCTCTTTCATACACATACACAGATGTGTACACACACACACACACACACACACTTGCCTGCCTGAGCTCTCTGCTGGAAGAAGTCCTGATGCTGTCCGGAGAGACGGCTTAGAGTCTAAGAGCACTCACTGCCCTTGCAGAAGACTTGGGTGCACACACACACACACACACACACACACACACACACACATATGTATGCACACACACATACAATCTTTAAAAAGTGTTGATTTCTCCCAATTTTCCAGCATTTTGTCTTTGCTACCCACTCCATCTCCTTTCTTTCTCTTGGACTGAAACACATGCCCCCCACCGAGGATGATGTGTTGATCCACACTCTCTGACCATCACTTAGCAATTTTGTGATGTCCCTTTGAAGCCCATCAGCTGTTCAATGGGGGTGAGGCTGAGCACACACACAGCTTGTTAGCTGTCCTCTTAGATAACCCTCTTTTTGATGCACCTGTTTTAGTTACTGGATGAGTTTTGAGACAGGGTATCACTCTTAGTCAAGGCTGGCCTCTGCCCCCAGTTTGCCAAAGGCTGGGATTGCAGGTATAAGCCACAATACCTGGCTGCATGTACTTTATTTAATGTTTTCTAGAGAATAGTCTGTGTCCAGGCCTAAGAGAGCCTTATGTGTAGCTCCCGTTTCTCCTTCTGATGTCCCTGTATGATATAGTTTATTATTATTCTTCTCCACTGGCCAAGCAAGAGATGACAAGGAGCCAGCAGAAGATGACACAGACTTTTTGGGGGTGAGAACCCCCTGGATGCTGTATGCTACCTTCTCAGATCTTGGGCCACAGCTTGCCTTGTGTTAGTGAGTCCTAGATCCCCATCCCCAACCACACCTTGGGCTCTGTCCTGACCTAGGAGTGTGCTGTGTTTTGTCCCAGATCTCTCTTCCTTCTTGTCAAACTGCAGCTTTATTTCATCATGACGTATCTCATGGGCACCCATGCACCTGTTCTTTCTAAGATCTTTCCAATTTCCTTGCCTGTGGCTCTCTGTTCTTTGAGATGGTTTTTCTGGTCAGTTTCACTTAAGAATTCTGTTACAGCACTGACTGTGCTGCATCCAATTCATAAATTAGTTTGGCATGAGCCAGCATTTCCTTTACACTGATCTGTTGGTTGTGGGTGCTGCGTTCCCCTTTTCCTTGGGTCTTCTGTCACGAGTCCTGTGTGGACCTGGTTCTTAGCAGCCTGACTGCGTCCTCTAAGGTCAGCCTCCGTAGTCAGTGTGACAGATCCAGACAGTTTCTCTTTAACTGCAGCTCGTTAGCTGTGGCTCCCTGGGGGAACCTGTCTTTTCATATTTATGTTAGTGGATTTTAAAAGTAAGCACTTTATATATATGTAAAAACAATTAATAAAAAAGATGCCATGAGTTTCAGAGAAAGCAGAATGGTATATGGGAGGGGTTTGGTGGGAAGAGAAAGGAGGCATGATGTAATTATAATCTCAAAAAATAAAGGAAATCATAAAAACATTTTAAAAGTATGTTGTTTTAAGATTTTTTTCAAGTAGGCAATTCTTTTATGTTTGGGAAATTTCAATTCTCCCTCTTTCCCAATAATTATATATGTGTTTATGTATCTGTATGTGCAAATGTATCTATCCATCATACATCCATTCCTTTCTTCTCACCTTGTTGTGGAATGATGCTGGTCAAACACATAAAGCTATTTGCTCCCTTAAGATTTCAGTGACAGCAACATTGAATTTACCACCAGGTAGTTGTGATTAAATCCTGGCCACTCTCTCGGTGGTTTGAGAACATACTTCACCATGCTAAGAGGTGTCTTCTTATTACAGGTGGTTGTCAACTTGCAGGTTGTGATCCCTTTGGGGGGTCGAACAACTTTTTCACTGAGGTCACCCAAGACCACCAGAAAGCACAGATATTTACATTGCAATTCATAACAGTAACAAAATTACAGTTATAAAATAGTAATGAAAATAATTTTATGGTGGGGGGGTCATCACAACATGAGGAACTGTATTAAAGGGTCACAGCAATAGGAAGGTTGAGAGCCATTGCTTTATGGGGGAAATGCCTACCAAGACCTTTGCAGTACCTGAGAAGGTGTCAGGGAGCCACTTTTGCAAACATGAAAGCATTCTGCTCTTTCTGGGATTGGGCTTGCTTTGTTCTAGCAAGGATGTTTTCTTCGTGACTGCTGAGCACAGAATTGCATGTGTGTTACAATTCCACATGCAATGTTGGCATCTGTAGCCATCAAACATGCCTTGTATTTCTTTTTGTCCACCTTTACCCAGGTCTCTAGGGTACCCCAGTTTAGGAATGCAGGGTCCAGGAGCTGTCCATCTTCTTGCATTCTCTGAAAACACCCAGCATGGACATTATTTGATGCATGGCAGTTTGAAAAACCAGTCCCCAAAATGCTGGGAACTTGATAGCAGTAATTCTTGAATGCCATTTTCAATTTCATACATGGCTTTTTGTTTATTGCTTATTGATTCAATTATGGTGACTCATTTTCCTAGAGGAGAGAAAGCATACATTGTCTGGATGCTGGCATCAAGAATGAAGCATAAGTATTGATTTTTCCTATCTAAATTGAGGAAATTGGTACATTTATTTTCTTGTACCTCTTCCTTTGGCTTCATCTCCCTATCATATTGTCATGGAGACCTTCTTCACAGGAAGGGTTTGATTGACAAGGGTTGTATGTACAAACTTTCTAGTTGGTGGGACTTAGTGTTTGATCAGGTAGCTGTGATGTCATTGTTCTCTTTGGGGGTAATCATTCATATTGAAGACAGATGAGGTCACCAGTTCTGAAATCTCAAGCTGGGTATAGAACGTGGGGGTTATTGACTTTCCTCTTGTTTGGGGAGGAGGCAGTGTCTCTGCTGTGTGGTCCAGGCTGGCCTCGAACTTGCAACCATCCTCCTGCTGCAAGTCTCCAGAGTGCCTACCCGAAACTTCCATCTCCTTAATTTAAATTAATTATTTTTCCCCAGCCTGATCACAGTTTCCTCTCTGTCCTCTCTCTCCTCCCAGCCTCTCCCCCTAATTTCCCCTCTCCTTACCTCCCCAGCTCTGCTACTTTCTCCTTGTTTTTAAAGTCTTTGCAGTTATTAAAGGGAAAGTGAGGCCAATCTGAAAGTTATCTGAGGAACAGGGCTTAATCTTCCAGGCTGGGTTCTTGAAGAGTCTCTCTCTTTTTCATCTGTAGGGACTGACGTGACCATGCAGGTATTTAACACATCCATGATACATTTTTGATTATTTAACCCATCACTACCTCTTGTTTCCCTCCTGCTAGTCTCCTCTCTGTTCTCAAGCCTCTCTTTCACTTTCTGTGTGTGACTCAAAAGTGTAGTTGGTGTGGTTTCCAGGGGACCGTGAGTGAGGGGCTGCTTACAGGAGAACTGGGTGCCATGCCAGTGGCTACACTACTGAACAAATTGTCCCCTCTTTCTCCTAGCAACCCATGAACTGCATGTAAATCCTTAGGGGTGGGGCCTCACAGCCCTCCCCCCATCCTTGACAGAATGCCAACAGCCCTAGGTTTGTGCAGGTCTTTTGGAGGCAATCAGGGCTGCTGCTGAGTTTCAAGAGTGTAGAGCCATGTCATACCCAAAAGACCATGAGTCTTCAAGACCCTACCCCTTCCTCTGGCTCTTCCGTTCTTTCCACACACTCTCCCCTCTCTCTCCTTTTACCCTCTCCCGTGACCCCCACACTCCCAATTTACTCAGGATATTTTGTCTTTTTTTCCTTCCTATGTCGATCCATGTTTGTCTCTCTTAGTGTCCTCTTTGTTGTCTATGTTTCTGGAGTTGTGGACTGCAGGCTGGTTTTATTTTTCTTTATGTCTAAAAGCCCCTTATGAGGGAGTACATATGATCTTTGTCTTTCTTTTTTTTTTAATATTTATTTATTATGTATACAATATTCTGTCTGTGTGTATGCCTGCTGGCCAGAAGAGGGCACCAGACCCCATTACAGATGGTTGTGGGCCACCATGTGGTTGCTGAGAATTGAACTCAGGACCTTTGGTAGAGCAGGCAATGCTCTTAACCTCTGAGCCATCTCTCCAGCCCTGATATTTGTCTTTCTAAGTCTGGATTACCTCACTCAATATGTTTTCTAGATCCATCCATTTGTATGCTAATTTCAAGATGTCATTTTTTTCTGCTGTGTAGTAGTCCATTGTGTAAATTTTCCTTATCCATTCTTCAGTTGAGGGGCATCCAGGTTTTGGCTATTATGAATAATGCTACTATGAACGTAGTTGAGCACATGTCCTTGTGGTACAATTGAGCATATTTTGGGTATATACCCAAAAGTGGTATTGCTAGGTCTTAAGGTAGGCTGTTTCCTAATTTTCTGTGAAATTACCATACTGATTTCCAAAGTGGATGTACAAGTTTGCACTCCCACCAGCAATGCAGGAGTGTTACCCTTACCCCGCATCTTTTCCGGCATAAGCTGTCATCAGTGTTTTTGATCTTGGGCATTTTGACAGGTGTAAGATAGAATCTCAGAGTTACTTTGATTTGAATTTCTATGATTGGCCAAGGATGTTGAGCATTTCCATTAGTGTCTTTCAGCCATTTGACAATTTTCTGTTTGAGAGTTCTCTGTTTAGGTCTGTACCACATTTTTTTAAATTGGATCATTTGTTCTTTTGATGTCAAGTTTCTTGAGTTCTTTGTATATTTTGGAAATCAGTCCTCTGTCTGATGTGGGGTTGGTGAAGATCTTTTCCCATTCTGTAGGCTGTCGTTTTGTCTTGTTGACAGTGTCATTTGCTTTACAGAAGCTTTTCTGTTTCAGGAGGTCCCATTTATTAATTGTTTCTCTCAGTGTCTGTGCTACTGGGGTTATATTTAGGAAGCAGTCTCCTGTGCCAATGCATTCAAATGTACTTCCCATTTTCTCTTCTATGAGGTTCAGTGTGGTTGGTTTTATGTTGAGGTCTTTGATCCGATTGGACTTGAGTTTTGTGCATGGCGATAGATATGAATGTAATTTTATTATTCTACATGTTGATATCCAGTTATGCCAGCACCATTTGTTAAATATGCTTTCTTTTTTCCATTTTATATTTTTAGCTTCTGCTAAAAAAAAAAAGGTGTTTTTAGGTGTGTGGATTGATATCTGGATCTTCAATTCAATTCCATTGGTTCTCCTGTCTGTTTTTATGCCAATACCTGATTGTTTTCATTACTGTAGCTATATAGTAGGATTTGAAGTCAGGGATTGTGATACCTCCAAAAGTTCCTTTATTATACAAGATTGTTTTGGCTATCATGAGTTTTTTGTTTTTACATATTAAGTTGAGTATTGTTCTTTCGGGGTCTGTGAAGAATTTTTCTGGGCATTGCATTGAATCTGTAGATTGTTTTTGGTAAGATTGCCATTTTTGCTATGTTAATTCTACCTTCTCAAGAGCATGGAAGATCTTTCCACTTTCTGGTGTCCTCTTCAATTTCTTTCTTCAAAGATTTAAAGTTATTGTCATACAGGTCTTCCACTTGTTTGGTTAGAATTACTCCAAGATATTTATGCTATTTGTGGCTATTGTGAAGGGTGATGTTTCTCTGATTTCTTTCTCAGCCTATTTATCATCTGTGTAAAGGAGGACTACTGATTTTTTTGAGTTAATCTTGTATCCTACTACATTACTGAAAGTGTTTATGAGTTGTAGAAGTTCCTTGGTAGAATTTTTGGGGTCACTTTTGTAAATTATCATATCAGCAAATAGTGAGAGTTTGACTTCTTTTCTGATTTGTATTTTCTTGATCTCCTTTTGTTGTCTTATTGCCCTAGCTATGACCTCAAGAACTATATTGCATAGATATGGAGACAGTGGACAACCTTGTCTTGTTCCTAATTTCAGTGGGATCGCTTTGAATTTCTCTCCATTTAGTTTGATGTTGGCTGTTAGCTTGCTGTATATTGTCTTTATTATGTTTAGGTATGTTCCTTGTATCCCTGCTGTCTCCAAGACTTTTATCATGAAATATATTGAATTTTGTCAAAGGCATTTTCAGCATTTAATGAGATGATCTTTTTTTTTCAGTTTGTTTATTTAGTGGATTATATTGACAGATTTTTATATGTTGGACCATCCCTGCATCTCTGGGATAAAGCCTACTTGGTCATGGTAGATGATTTTTCTGTTGTGTCCTTTGATTTTGTTTGCCAGTATTTTACTGAGTATTTTTGCATCAATGTTTGTGAATGAGATTGGTCTGAAATTTTCTTTCTTAGTAGTGTCTTTGTGTGGTTTGGGTATCAGGGTAACTGTAGCCTCATAAAAAGTATTTGGCAATGTTCCTTCTGTTTTTATTGTGTGGAATTTGAGGATATTGGTATTAGTTTTTTTTTTTTTTTTGAAAATCTTGTAAAATTCTGAACTGAAACCATCTGGTCCTAAGATTTTTTTTTGGTTGGGAGACTTTTGATGACTTTTGTATTCCCTTAGAGGTTATAGATCTATTTAATTTGCTTCTCTGGTAAGTGATGTTTAGCCAGAAAATGTTCATTTCAAGTTTTTCAATTTTGTGGAGTACAGGTTTTTGAAGTATGACCTGATGATTCTCTGGATTTCCTACCTGTCTGTTGTTATATCCTCCTTTTCATTTCTGATTTTGTTAGTTTGGATATTCTCTCTCTGTCTTTTGGTTAGTTTGGAAAAAGGTTTGTTTATTTTGTTGATTATTTTGAAAACCAAATCTTTGTCTCATAGTTTCTTTGTGTTGTTTTCCTTGTTTCTATTTTGTTGATTTCAGTTCTCAATTTGATTATTGGTGTAGGAGGGTCATCTGTCTATGTATTACTTTCATTGGTTAATAAAGAAACTGCCTTGGCCTTTTGATAGGCCAGTCCTTAGGTGGGTGGAGTAGACAGAACAGAATTCTGGGAGGAAGAAAGCAGAGTCAGACAGACACCATGATTCTCCAACCCGAGACGGACGTAGGCTAGAATCTTGCCGGTAAGCCACAGTCATGTGGTGATACACAGATTTATTAAAAATGGGTTAATTAAGATATGAGAGTTAGCCAAAAAGAGGCTAGATATAATGGGCCAGGCAGTGTTCAAATGAATACAGTTTCTGTGTTATTATTTCCAGGGCTAAGCTAGCCATGCAGGAGCTGGGCGGGACAAAAAGCAGGCCTGCTCGCCTCATTACTACAGATTATTTCCTGTCACCCATTCCTCCTGGGTGAGTTTTCTTCTTTTTGTTCTAGAGCTTTCAGGTATTCCGTTAACTTGCTAGTGTGGGATTTTCCCAGCTTCTTCTTTTTTTAAAAAAACTTTTTTTGATTAATTATGCATGCATGTCACATTTACATACATACACATACAGCGAATTACTCTAAGGAATGATGGCCCGGAATCAAACTAGGGACTTCAGGCAGAGCAGTCAGAGCTCTTAAGGAGCTTAACCTCTAGGCCATCATTCTGGCTGTTTTTTCCCCAGCTTCTTTATGTAGGTGTTTAGTTCTATGATCTTTCCTCTTAACACTGCTTTCTTGGTGTCCCATAAAGTTGGGTATGTTGTGTGGCCATTTTCATTGACCCATTGGTGATTCAGGTAAGCATTGTTTAATTTCCATGTGTTTGTGGGCTTTCAGAAATTAGTGTTGCAGTTGAATTTTAATCTTAAGCCATTGTGATCTGATAATATATGTAGGGTTATTTCAATTTCTTTTTGTGTGTGTTGAGGTTTGCTTTGTTACTGAGTATATGATCAACTTTAGAGGAGGTTCCATGAGATGCTGAGAAGAAGGTATATTCTTTTATGTTTGGATGGAATGTTCTATAGATGTCTGTTAAGTTCATTTGAGTCATAATATCTGTTAGTTCCCTTATTTCTCTGTTAATTTTCTGTCTAACAGACCTGTCCAGTGAGAATGGGGTGTTGAAATCGCCCACAAATAGTGTGTGGTGTTTAATGTGTGATTTAAACTTTAGTAATGTTTCTTTTACATATGAGGGTGCCCTTGTATTTGGTGCATAGATGTTCAGTATTGAGATTTTTCTCTTGATGGGTTTTTCCTGTGACTAATATGAAATGTCCTTTGTCTCTTTTGATTGATTTTAATTTGAAGTCTATTTTGTTAGGTATTAGGATAGCTACACCAACTTGTTTCTTAGGTCCATTTGATTGGAAAAATTTTCCCCAACCCTTTACTCTGAGGCAATATCTAATATCTGTCATTGTCTTTGAGGTTGAGGTGTTTTTTTTTTTCTTATGTAGCAAAGGATGGATTCTGTTTTTGTATATAATCTGTTAACCTGCAACTTTTTATAAGTGAGTTGAGTCCATTTATACTAAAAGATATTAGTGACCAGTTAGTTCCTGTTATTATAGTTTTTGTTGTGTGTGATGTTACTGTAAGTGTTTTTCCCTTCTTTGGGATTTGCTGCTGTGAGATCATCTACTGTCTGTATTTTCGTGGATATAGCCAATTCCGTTGGATTGAAGTTTTCCTTGTAGTACTTTGTGTAGGGCTGGATTTATGGCTATGTATTGGTTAAATCTGGTTCTGTCATGGAATATCTTGTTTTCTCTGTCTATGGTGATTGAAAGTTTTGCTAGGTATAGTGGTCTGGGCTGGCATCTATGGTTTCTTAATGTCTGTATAACACTTGACCAGGACCTTCTGGCTTTCATTGTTTCCATTGAGAAGTCAGGTATAATTCTGATAACTTTGCCTTTGTATGTTAGTTGGTCTTTTTCTTTTTCATCTCTTAATATTCTTTCTTTATTCTGTATGTTTAGTGTTTTGATTATTATGTGGTGAGGGGGCTTTTTTATTTTGGTCCAGTCTATTTTGTGTTCTGTAAGCTTCTTGTACCTTCATAGGCATTCATTCTCTAGGTTGAGAAAGTTTTCTTCAATGATTTTTGTTGAATATATTTTCTGTGCTTTTGAGTTGGACTTCTCCTCCTTCTGTCCGTATTATTCTTAGGTTTGGTCTTTTAATGGTGTCCCATATTCCCTTCCTTTGTGTTGTTATTTCTTATAAATTAAATACACACATATACACACACATACACACACATGTGTGTGTATGTGTGTGTGTACGTGTGTACATATCAACAAAGGCATATGTGTACCATGATGTGCACACAGTGGTTAGAAGACAACACTAGTCTTGGTCTTCATTTTCCACCGTGTTTAACACATCTCTTTATTGCTTGCTGTTGAGTTCACCATGCTAAAGGGCTTAAGATTTCCTGGGTATCCACTTGTGTTTGTCTTTGGTCTCACCATAGGAGACTATAATCTCAGAAGCAATGAGATTATAGACATGCATCTGATTTCAGGTGGCCCTGGGAATCTAGCTCAGGTCCTTACACTTTGATGCCTTTACTCACTGAGCCATCGCCACAGCCCTCTGTAAATCATATCCTTGGTGTAAAAACGATTGGTGCAGTTTCCCAACACTTATTTCTTCATTCCCTTATCTCAAATTAGAGAAGAGTTAAGAACAAATGGTACACACGCCTCTTATTTTTTATCACAGTGGTCACCTCTGCTATCATTCATTTCTTCATGTGGGTTTTAATTTCCATCCATTGTCCTTTCAGATGGGTCTTGAGGATCTTCCCTCCCTCCTTCCATACTTCCCTCCCTCTCTCCCCCCTCCCCCATGTGTGTGGTGTGTTCATGCATGCCTGTGTACCTCATGGCAATGGATTCCATTTTTGTTTATTAAGGGATGTCTCTATTTCTTTATTTTTTACATTAAAATGTTTCCTTTGGTATATACCTTATTTTTTGATTTTTAAATAAATTCAATGCATTTTGTGACTTTCTAAAGAAAAACCACCTATATTTTCTTGAATTTTGTTGATCTTGAAATGGAGGCTTCCTAAAGTTCACCCGTGCCTTCTGCAGAAAGCCAGGTTGCTCCCTATTCCCCCCCCCACCTCTCTCTCTCTCTCTCTCTCTCTCTCTCTCTCTCTCTCTCTCTCTCTCTCTCTCATGTTGCTTGGCACCCATAGGCCTTTGGACGCATCCACTTGAGGCATAGTGTGTTGCTAACCACTGATTTCCAGTCCTCTCAGTGAAAAGCATGACGTCTAACCCCCAACCAACTTCCAGCAAGGAACCCACCCCATCCAACAAGGCACCAACTCACCCACTAGCAAGGTTCTCACTCCACCCACCAAGAAGGCACCCACTTCACCCACCAGCAAGGTACCAACTCACCCACCAGCAAGGTGCCCATCCCATCCACCAGCAAGACACCCACTTACCCACCAGCAAGGTGCCCACTCCACCCACTGGCAAGACCCCCACTCCACTCACCAGCATGGAGCCCGCTCACCCACCAGCAAGGTGCTCACCCCACCCACCAGCAAGGTGCCTGCTCACCCACCAGCAGGGCGCCCACTCCACCCACCAGCAAGGTGCCCACTCCACTCACTGGCATGACCCCCACTCCACCCACCAGCAAGGTGCCCACTCACCCACCAGCATGACCCCCACTCCACCCACCAGCATGGTGCTTGCTCACCCACCAGCAAGGCACCCACTCTACCCACCAGAAAGGCACCCACTTCCATCCTCTAACGATGCAGATTGATTTGTGTGACATTGCCACTTCCAGGTCGTGCACGTCACCCTGACGCTGCTCATTCCCTCTGTCACTGCACTCACTGGTGCTGCAGACTGTGATGGGTTTCAGTATGAGGTGACAGTAGCCCTGAACAGAGCACTCAGGAAAGTTCCAGTCAAGAGGACAATGAATTTTCGTTGCTGCAACTCTTGCTATTTAATGTAGTTTCGAAATAGATGACTTTCGGATGGTTAATATTTCAAGAATAGATGATGGATGGAAATGTCTTCCTCATCCTGCTCCATCTCAGCCTGCATCTCGGAGTCTGAGCATTTGCTTTTCCACGCCTCCTCCCAGACGGTTTTCATGCATCGATAAGCCAATATGCCACACTCCTTCTTACCATTTCATAACTGGCATCCTTGCCCTGTGTGCTGCCCATGGCTCCTTAATACATGCTGCGGCTCTTTATGTATTAATATTTTATGTGTGTTTTCTACTACCCAGCATTCCAGTGATGGCTATATCATTATCCTTGAAATAGTGACATTTCACCACAAAATATGTTAAGTATGAGACTTCTTTTTATACCTGCGGGGACTCTATATGCTTAGTTCAACATTTTGTGCTTTCCTTAAACCCGTGAAAATTTTATTCTGTTTTTTAGCAGACATTTCATCAGCTCACTTCTTTGTTCTTCATGTGGCTCACGTGGAATGTTCTGTGTGGTCCTTGGTATCCCAAGTCTTCCTTCATCCCTCTCTGATGCTTTGATTTGTTTCTCTGTCATGCTTTTAGGAAAATTAACTCAGTCTTCACAATGTAACAGCTATGTATATAAATTTCCAGACTTTCTCTAGAGTTCTTTTAGGTGCTTGTTGCTTCTTTTCCTCATGATCCTCATCTTGTTAGATAGCTTTGTTACCATGGATGTTCTTTCTCATTGAATGGAAACTTCTGGAAAGGTCATCTCTGGGTGCTGAATCCATTTCTCAAGGAAATTGCTCACTTTTTTTTTTTTTTTTGTCTTTCAGGCTATTCATGATCTTCAAACATTTTGCTATGTATTTCCCCTTTGGAGGAGAAAGCATAGATTGACTAATTTCTGTTTTTTTCAATGACTTTGGGCCTCCCTCTTTTTCTCTTTTCCCCTCTTCTACCCTTTATCCTCCCTTCCTCCTTTTTTCTTTTTCTATACTTTGGTTTTCTACCAGGATTTTCCTCTAGTTCAGTGTTAGCGCTATCTCCATGGATGGTACACTTGATCGAGGTGAAAATCTTCATGGTGTTGGGTAGGCACATTAGAAAAGCAAGCAACGAGCCTTTTTGGGCTCTGGGACCGAGTCGTGAGGGCAACTGAACAGGCGGACAGGAGTCCCTTTGTCTCAATAGCCTGCCTGCAGCAAGCAAGGTAGGCCCTTTGTGAGCTACCTGACCAACAAGGAGATCTGATCTCGGTGCAAGAAGAGCCATCAGTGGGGTGAGTGAGTTCCCGACCCATGGCAGCAGCCCGGGACATGGAGCACAGACATTCCTCATCCCCCCATACTTTTAGGTCTTCCTGCAGGGGCTATAATCCCCGGCTACTGCCTCTCTCTTCCCACAACATCCAGCTTGCATCCAGAAAACACCTCCCTTCTGCCGCCCTCCCCTCTTAAGGCCCATAACATCACCCAGTTCAGCCTGTTTGGGTGCTGGGACCAAGTCGTGAGGGCAACTGGATGGGCGGGCGGGAGTCCCTTTGTCTCAATAGCCTGCCTGCAGCAAACAAGGTAGGCCCTTTGTGAGCTACCTGGCCAACAAGGAGACCTGATCTAGGTGCCAGAAGAGCCATCAGTGGGGTGAGTGAGTTCCCGACCCATGGCAGCAGCCTGGGACACGGAGCAGAGACATTCCTCATCCTCCCATACTTCCTGGTCTTCCTGTAGGGGCTATAATCTCCGGCTACTAACTCTTTCTTCTTACCCCACCCTGCTTGCATCCAGAAACCCCCCCTTCTGCCTCCCTCCCCTCTTCGGGCCCATAACATCACCCAGCTCAGCCTGTTTGGGCGCTGGGACCAAGTCGTGAGGGCAACCAGGTGAGCGGGAGTCCCCTTTGCAGCAAGCAAGGTAGGCCTTTTGTTGGTGAGCTACCTGGCCAGCAAGGAGATCTGATCTCAGTAACAGAAGATCCATCAGTGGGCAAGGAGATCTGATCCTGTAAAAGAAGATCCATAGGGGAGCATTCGGAGAAAGAGATGGGCAGGCGCCAATGCAAGAATTCACCCAACAATCTGAAAAACAACATGAAACCACCAGAACACAGTGAATGTACAACAGGAGGACATGAACACCTTAATCAAGAAGAAGTAGAAAAAACTGACTTTATGAAAGTGATAGAGGCCCTTAAACAGGAGGTGAAAAACTCCCTTAAAGAAATGGATGAGAAGAATAACAAAAAGTTTGAAGAATTGAGTAAATCCGTGAATGATATCCTAGGAAACCAAGGAAAACAATCAAACAGATAATGGAAACAGTTTAAGACTTGAAAACTGAAATGGAGGCAAGGAAGAAAACACAAACCGAGGGCTGGCTAGATATGGAAAATCTAGTAAACAAATAGAGACTACAGAACCAAACATAACCAACAGAATACAAGAGATAGAAGAAAGACCCTCAGATTCTGAAGATACCATAGAAAAAATAAACGCACTGATCAAAGAAAACAGCAAATCCAACAAACTCTCATCACAAAACATTCAGAAAATCTGGGACACAATAAAAAGACCAAACCTAAGAATAATAGGGGTAGAAGAAAGAGAAGAAATACAACTCAATGATCCAGAAAATATATTTAATAAAATTATAGAAGAAAACTTTCCCAACCTAAAAAAAGATATTCCTATGAATATTCAAGAAGCATACAGGACACCGAATAGACTGGATAAAAAAAATCCCCTTGCCATATAATAATCAAAACACAAAACATACAGAATAAAGAAAGAATATTAACTTTCGTTATTTGCAGATGATATGATAGTATACATAAGCGACCCCAAAAACTCTACCAAAGAACTCCTACAGCTGATAAACACCTTTAGTAATGTAGCAGGATACAAGATCAACTCCAAAAAATCAGTTGCCTTCCTATACACTAAGGATAAGAAAGCAGAGAGGGAAATCAGAGAAGCATCACCTTTCACGATAGCCTCAAATAGCATAAAATATCTTGGGGTAACTTTGACCAAGGAAGTGAAAGATCTATTTGACAAGAACTTTAAGTCTTTGAAGAAAGAAATTGAAGAGGACACCAGAAAATGGAAGGATCTCCCTTGCTTTTGGATTGGGAAGATCAACATAGTAAAAATGGCAATTCTACCAAAAGCAATCTATAGATTCAATGCAATCCCCATCAAAATTTCATCAAAATTCTTCCCAGACCTTGAGAAGACAATAATCAACTTTATATGGAAAAACAAAAAAACCCAGGATTAGCCAAAACAATCTTATACAATAAAGGATTGTCTGGAGGTACTACCATCCCTGACTTCAAACTCTATTACAGAGCTACAGTATTGAAAACAGCTTGGTATTGGCATAAAAACAGAAAAGTCGACCAATGGAATGGAATAGAAGACCCGGACTTTAACCCACAAACCCATGAACACCTGATTTTCGATAAAGGAGCTAAAAGTATACAATGGAAGAAAGAAAGCATCTTCAACAAATTGTGCTGGCATAACTGGATGTCAATCTGTAGAAGAATGAAAATAGATCCATATCTATCACCATGCACAAAACTCAAGTCCAAATGGATTAAAGACCTCAATATCAGTGTGAACACACTGAACCTGATAGAAGAGAAAGTGGGAAGTACTCTACAACACATGGTACAGGAGACCACTTCCTATGTATAACCCCAGCAACACAGACATTAAGGGCAACATTGAATAAATGGGACCTCCTGAAACTGAGAAGCTTCTGTAAAACAAAGGACACTGTCACTAAGACAAAAAGGCAACTCACAGACTGGGAGAAGATCTTCACCAACCCTGCAACTTACAAAGGTCTGATCTCAAAAATATCTAAAGAACTCAAGAAACTAGACTGTAAAATGCTAATCAATCCAGTTATAAAATGGGGCACTGAGCTGAACAGAGAATTCTCAACAGAAGAAGTTCAGATGGCCAAAAGACACTTAAGGTCATGCTCAACTTCCTTAGCGATCAGGGAAATGCAAATCAAGACAACTTTAAGATACTATCTTACACCTGTCAGAATGGCTAAAATAAAAAACACCAATGATAGCCTTTGTTGGAGAGGTTGTGGAGTAAGGGGTACACTCATCCATTGCTGGTGGGAATGCAAACTTGTGCAACCACTTTGGAAATCAGTGTGGCGGTTTCTCAGGAAATTCGGGATCAACCTACCCCTTGACCCAGCAATACCACTCTTGGGAATATACTCTAGAGATGCCCTATCATACAACAAAAGTATATGCTCAACTATGTTCATAGCAGCATTGTTTGTAATAGCCAGAACCTGGAGACAATCTAGATGCCCTTCAATGGAAGAATGGATGAAGAAAGTATCGAATATATACATATTAGAGTACTACTCAGTAGTGAAAAACAATGACTTCTTGATTTTTCATGCAAATGGACAGAAATAGAAAACACTATCCTGAGTGAGGTAAGCCAGACCCAAAAAGATGAACATGGGATGTACTCACTCATAATTGGTTTCTAGCCATAAATAAAGGACATTGAGCCTATAATTCATGATCCTAGAGAAGCTAAATAAGAAGATGAACCCAAAGAAAAACATAGTTATCCTCCTGGATATTAACCTTCATCAGGTGATGAAAAGAGACAAAGACAGAGACCCACATTGGAGCACCAGGCTGAAATCCCAATGTCCAAATGAGGAGCAGAAGGTGAGAGAGCACGAGCAAGGAACTCAGGACTGCGTGGGGTGCACCCACACACTGAGACAATGGGAATGTTCTATCAGGAACTCACCAAGGCCAGCTAGACGGGGTCTGAAAAAGCATGGGATAAAACCGGACTCGCTGAACATAGCAGACAATAAGGTCTAGAACAATGGCACTGGGTTTTGATCCTACTGCACATACTGGCTTTGTGGGAGCCTAGGCAGTTTGGATGCTCACCTTACTAGACCTGGAAGGAGGGGGGAGGTCCTTGGAGGGAACCCTAACTGCTCTTCGGGCTGCTGAGGGAGGGGGAGTTGATTGGGGGAGGGGGAGGGAAATGGGAGGCAGTGGCGGGGAGGAGGCAAAAATCTTTAATAAATAAATTAATTAAAAAAAGAAAGAATATTAAGAGCTGCAAAGGAAAAAGGTCAAGTTACTTATAAAGGCAAACCTATCAGACTTACACCTGACTTCTCTATTGAAACCATGAAAGCCAGAAGGTCCTGGATAGACGTACTGTAGAAACTAAGAGACCATGGATGCAAACCCAGACTACTCTACCCAGCCAAGCTTTCATTCACTATAAATGGAGAAAACAAAATTTTCCAGGATAAAAACAAATTTAAACAATACGTAGCCACTAATCCAGCCTTAAAGAAAGTAATAGAAGGAAAATCACAAACCAAGGAGTCCAACGATGCCCACAATAACTCAGACATCTAGTGACCTTTCACCAGCACAACTCGAAGAAGGGAAACACACAAACTCTAAAACCAAAAAAAAAAAAAATGACCGGAGTTAACAACCACTGGTCATTAATATCACTTAATATCAATGGACTCAACTCACCTATAAGGCACAGGCTAAGAGATTGGATACGAAAACAGAATCCAACATTCTGCTGTTTACAAGAAACACACCTCAACCACAAAGACAGACATCTACTCAGAGTAAAGAGCTGGGAAAAGACTTATCAAGCAAATGGACCTAAGAAACAAGCGGGTGTGGCCATACAAATTTCTAACAAAGTTGACTTCAAACTAAAATCAATCAGAAGAGATGGAGAGGGAAATTTTATACTCATAACAGGAACAATTCATCAGGATGAAGTCTCAATACGGAATATCTATGTCCCTAATATAAAAGCTCCTACTTATGTAAGAGAAACATTACTAAAACTCAAGGCAGTCATCAAACCACGCACACTAATAGTAGGATACTTCAACACTCCTCTTTCACCAATGGATAGGTCAATCAGACAGAAACCTAACAGAGAAATAAGAGAATTAATGGAGGTAATGAATCAAATGGACTTAACAGACATCTATAGAACTATCCACCCAAATAGGAAAGAATATACCTTCTTCTCTGCAGCTCATGGAACCTTCTCGAAAATTGACCACATACTCGGTAACAAAGCAAACTTCCACAGTTACAAAAAATAATTGTAACCACCTGTGTCTTATCGGATCACCATGGATTAAAGTTAGAATTCAACATCAATGCTTTCCCCAGAAAGCCTACAAAATCATGGATACTAAATAGTCAACTACTGAACCATACCTGGATCAAGGAAAAAATAAAGAAATTAAAGTCTTCCTTGAATTCAATGAAAATAAAGACACACCATACTCAAACCTATGGGACATTATGAAAGCAGTACTAAGAGGAAAATTCATAGCACTAAGTGGCCACTTGAAGAAAACGGAGAAAGCACACATCGGATACTTAACAACCCAACTGAAAGCTCTAGAAAAAAAAGAAGCAGACTCACCTACGAGGAGTAGAAGACTGGAAATAATCAAACTGAGGGCTGAAATCAACAAAATAGAAACACAGAAAACAATCCAAAGAATCAATGAAACAAAAAGCTGGTTCTTGGAGAAAATCAACAAGATTGATAAACCCCTATCCAAACTAATCAAACAGCAGAGAGAGAATATGCAAATTAATAAGATCAGAAATGAAAAGGGGGACATAACCACAGACACAGAGGAAATTCAGAGAATCATTAGATCTTACTACAAGAGCCTGTATGCCACAAAATTGGAAAATGTAAAAGAAATGGACACTTTTTTTTAGATAAGTACCATATACCAAAGTTAAACCAGGACCAGGTGAACAATCTAAATAGACCTGTTAGTTGCAAAGAATTAGAAGCTGTTATCAAAAATCTCCCTACCAAGAAAAGCCCAGGACCAGATGGCTTCAATGCAGAATTCTATCAGAACTTCCAAGAAGACCTAATACTCCTTAATGTATTTCACAATATAGAAACAGAAGAGTCATTGCCAAATTTCTTTTATGAAGCTACAATTACCCTAATACCAAAAACACAAAAAGACTCAATCAAGAAAGAGAATTACAGGCCAATCTCACTCATGAACATCGACGCAAAAATCCTCAATAAAATACTGGCAAACCGAATCCAAGAACACATTAGAAAAACTATCCATCCTAAGATGATGAAGTAGGCTTCATCCCAGAGATGCAGGGCTGGTTCAACATATGAAAATCTATCAATGTAATCCATCATATAAATAAACTGAAAGAAAAAACCATATGATCATTTCATTAGATGCTGAAAAAGCATTTGACAAAATTCAACATCCCTTTATGATAAAGGTCTTGGAGAGATTAGGGATACAAGGGTCATACCTAAATATAATAAAAGCTATTTACAGCAAGCCGACAGCTAACATCAAATGGAGAGAAACTCAAAGCTATCCCACTAAAACCAGGAACATGACAAGGCTGTCCACTCTCTCCATACCTCTTCAATATAGTGCTTGAATTTCTAGCAATATCAATAAGACAACATAAGGGGATCAAGAGGATTCGAATTGGAAAGGAAGAAGTTAAACTTTCGTTATTTGCAGATGTTATGATAGTGTACATAAGTGACCCCAAAAACTCCACCAAAGAACTCCTACAGCTGATAAACACCTTTAGTAACGTGGCAGGATACAAGATCAACTCCAAAAAATCAGTTGCCCTCCTATACACAAAGGATAAGGAAGCAGAGAGGGAAATCAGAGAAGCATCACCTTTCACGATAGCCACAAATAGCATAAAATATCTGGGGGTAACTCTAACGAAGGAAGTGAAAGATCTATTTGACAAGAACTTTAAGTCTTTGAAGAAAGAAATTGAAGAGGATACCAGAAAATGGAAGGATCTCCCTTGCTCTTGGATTGGGAGGACCAACATAGTAAAAATGGCAATTCTACCAAAGGCAATTTATAGATTCAATGCAATCCCCACCAAGGTCCCATCAAAATTCTTCACAGATCTTGAGAGGACAATAATCAACTTTATATGGAAAAACAAAAACCCAGGATAGCCAAAACAATCTTACACACTAAAGAAACTTCTGGAGGCATTACCATCCCTGACTTCAAACTCTATTACAGAGCTACAGTATTGAAAACAGCTTGGTATTGGCATAAAAACAGAAAAGTCGACCAATGGAATCGAATAGAAAACCCGGGCTTTAACCCACAAACCCATGAACACCTGATTTTCGATAAAGGAGCTAAAAGTATACAATGGAAGAAAGAAAGCATCTTCAACAAATTGTGCTGGCATAACTGGATGTCAATCTGTAGAAGAATGAAAATAGATCCATATCTATCACCATGCACAAAACTCAAGTCCAAATGGATTAAAGACCTCAATATCAATCTGAACACACTGAACCTGATAGAAGAGAAAGTGGGAAGTACTCTACAACATATGGGCACAGGAGGCCACTTCCTACGTATAACCCCAGCAACACAGACATTAAGGGCAACATTGAATAAATGGGACCTCCTGAAACTGAGAAGCTTCTGTAAAGCAGAGGACACTGTCACTAAGACAAAAAGACAACCTACTGACTGGGAGAAGATCTTCACTCACCCCGCAACAGACAAAGGTCTGATCTCTAAAATATCTAAAGAACTCAAGAAACTAGACTTTAAAATGCTAATTAACCCAATTAAAAAAATGGGGCACTGAACTGAACAGAGAATTCTCAACAGAAGAAGTTCAAATGGCCAAAAGACATTTAAGGTCATGCTGAACCTCTTTGCAATCTGGAAAAGGCAAATCAAAACAACTTTGAGATACCATCTTACACCTGTCAGAATGGCTAAAATTAAAAACACCAATGATAGCCTTTGTTGGAGAGGTTGTGGAGTAAGGGGTACACTCATCCTTTTCTGGTGGGAATGCAAACTGGTGCAACCACTTTGGAAATAAGTGTGGCTGTTTCTCAGGAAATTCGGGATCAACCTACCCCTTGACCCAGCAATACCACTCTTGGGAATATACCCAAGAGATGCCCTATCATATCACAAAGGCATTTGTTCTACTATGTTCATAGCAGCATTATTTGTAATAGCCAGAACCTGGAAACAACCTAGACACCCTTCAATGGAAGAATAGATGAAGAAAGTATGGAATATATACATTTTAGAGTACTATTCAGCATTAAAAAAAACAATGACATCTTGAATTTTTCATGCAAATGGATGGAAATAGAAAACACTATCCTGAGTGAGGTAAGCCAGACCCAAAAAGATGAACATGGGATGTACTCACACATAATTGTTTTCTAGCCATAAATAAAGGACATTGAGTCTATAATTTGTGATCTTAGAGAAGCTAAATAAGAAGGTGAACCTAAAGGAAAACATATAGTTATTCTCATGGATATGGAAGTAGACAAGATTGTCGGGCAAATATTGGGATCTTGGGGGTGGGGTGGGATGGGGGTAGGGTTGATAGGGTGAGAAAAGTTAGAAGGGGGATGGGGGGAATTTGGGGGAATGGGATGGTTGGGATAAAGGAAGGGTGGATATGGGAGCAGGGAAGTATATATCCTAATTAAGCGAGCCATCTTAGGGTTGGCAAGAGACTTAACCCTAGAAGGGCTCCCAGGTGTCCAGCTAGATGTCCCAGTTAGTTCCTTGGGCAGCTGAGGATAGGGAACCTGAAATGGCCCTATCCTATAGTCATACTGATGAATATCTTGCATATCACCATAGAACCTTCATCTGGCGATGAATGGAGTTAGAGACCCACATTGGAGCACCGGACTGAACTCCCAAGGTCCAAATGAGGAGCAGAAGGAGAGAGAACATGAGCAAGGAAGTCAGGACTGCGAGGGGTGCACCCAGCCACTGAGACAGTGGAGCTGATCTATTGGGAGCTCACCAAGGCCAGCTGGACTGGGACTGAAAAAGCATGGGATAAAACCGGACTCTCTGAACATGGTGGACAATGAGGGCTGATGAGAAGCCAAGGACGATTGTACTGGGTTTTGATCCTACTGCATGTACTGGCTTTGTGGGAGCCTAGCCAGTTTTGATGCTCACCTTCCTAGACCTGGATGGAGGGGGGAAGACCTTGGACTTCTCACAGGGCAGGGAACCCTGACTGCCCTTTGGACTGGAGAGGGAGGGGGGAGAAGTGGGGGGAAGGAGGAGAGGAGTGGGTGGAGGGGGAGGGAAATGGGAGGCTGGGAGGAGGCGGAAACTTTTTTCAATAAAAAATTATAAAAAAGCCAGGCGGTGGTGGCGCACGCCTTTAATCCCAGCATTTGGGAGGCAGAGGCAGGCGGATCTCTGTGAGTTCGAGACCAGCCTGGTCTACAAGAGCTAGTTCCAGGACAGGCTCCAAAACCACAGAGAAACCCTGTCTCGAAAAACCAAAAAAAAAAAAAAAATTATAAAAAAAAGAAAAGCAAGCAACTATGTGGGCTGTGAGTGTTTATGCTCTGATGGAAGATGCACAAAGCCTCTCTGTCACTCTTTTGTGACTCTTCTTCCTCCATTGTCTGGTGAGAAGATACTCTGTTGAACGGGGGGGGGTACACTGATAGAGTGGGCTTTCTGCACACTGTATGACATCCTGCCGTGCTCAAAAAGTGTGGCATCCTGCCCTGCTCAAGAATTCCCTGTTGCCTCCTTCCTCTCCTCCTACTCACCTTCTGAGGATGTGTGGAGCCAGCTCAATCTCTGCCCTGGCTCCTGGGTGCTGAGCTCCTGGAGAAGACTTACGTCTTTCTAGCTTTTCCTGGTCCATTAGAACCTTGATTTCCAACTGGGGTTTTGCCTTATATGTTCCATCTTGTGTTTCAGTGTGACTGCTTCCTCTTTTCCATGGAGCTACTCAGACCCAGTTTGTTCCTGGCTCTGGCTTCCATTCTCAGTGCCAGTCTGGATTGGTGAATTCTGATTTTCTGTTTATTGTGCCTGAGGGGAACAAGGAAACATCATAGGTTATGCCACTATTGGGGAAGACTAGTCCTGGGAGTCATGGAGTGAAACACTAGTGTCACAGTTAGAAAGGAGTCTCCAAGTGAAGCAAGAAATGCTGGGAACCATGGAAGGAAACACTAGTGTTCTGGGAGTGAGGGTGGAGGAAAACAGGCACCAGAGGTGTAATGGCGTAAATGAATGCAGACAGATTATAAAAATAGATACAGCTTTAATGGGGAAATAGACTAACAGGACCACAGGTTCCCACGGGGGAACAGGAAAGCAGAAAAAAGGGCTGCTGGGATCACACCTGGCAGATTTATCAGTAAACATTAGCCCGAGGCGAACACGCCCCCTAATGGGCGGGGCTTATCCCTACATCCCCCCCTTTTGTCTAAATAAGACAGAACTAAACCAAATACAACTATATACAATAATAACAAATAATAAATATAACAAACAATATTGAAAACAAAAGTTTTGCTAAACATTCTATCTCAAGGAGTCTAAATAATGTAGAGAGTAACTATAATTATATAATCTTCAACTCCGTCAAAGATCTGAGAAGGGAATAAATATTACTTAACAAATGAGAGATATCCAAAATGTGCAACAATTGACAGAGATAACTGACTACCTGGGCAATCACCCAAAGTCTCGTTTGCAATGTTGAGTCAACCAACTTTGGCTAAGGCCTAACATAACTGATATACCATTCTTAGAACTATCCTACCCTGTCTTGGCAGGATAAGACAATCCTGTTTCATATCTTTGTCAGAAGTTGAGGTATGGGCTTTTCTTAACCCAAAGGCCAGTTCTGCCAAGAAGACAAGCTCCCAGTGGAGTGTCTTTGGTGCTCAATGTTCTCTCGGGAGTAGAGTGGCGTTGCCCGGAGTAATTGTGTCTCATTGGCACAGAATTTTAGGTTAGATTAAAGGCCATTTTCTACAGCTCTTCGAAGAGGCTGAAGATTATACTATCTATACTAAATATAATCTCTATGTATCTAAAAGACCTGATTAACCTAAAAATAAATATGACAAACATATAATTCTCAATACCTATCTAACTTGAAGACTAAAATAATAAACAACTGTGCAATATATGAAGACAATGATCTTCAACTGTAAACAATGTCATTATATAAATAGTATCAGAGGTAGAAATGTACATTGTAATATGGTAGATGTATCAATACACTATAGACAAAGTTATAAGCATATTCTTATACAAAAATAGAGGTAGGAACCCTCACATTCAATATTCAATATATCAATATACAAGAAACAGTACCAATACAATTTTCTAAAAACAGTAATTCACAAATACCAATCATCCCATAAAACCAGTTAATTTCCCCCCCTTTTTTGAAAATACCCCTAATTCCATAAAATATCACCCCATCCCCTCAACCCTAAACCAACCACTTAAAGATGTCCCTAACCCTGAGGGCAAACTCTGTTGGGAGAGGGGACGTTGTCCTCTGAGATTGCTTCTAGCTGACATGGGGGCGATGTTCTTCTTAGGGGCTCCTGTGAACGCAAATGATGGTAAAATTCCCAAATTAACCTTTGACCTAAGAAAATTGTAACTAGTCTCTGAGCATTTTGAGAAGGTCCAGCCAGAGTGTTGTCAAAAATGTGCACCATTTGAAATTGTCTCATGCAGTTGGTACCAAAAAACAGGTCTAATTTTAGCTCTTAAAAAATAATTCATGACGTCATAAAAACCAGATTGAGTTGATGTCATGGGGCCCCATCTTCATCCTGGAAACTTTAAAGATTACTGTAGGAAAATTTGTTGCTTGTTATGGGAAATTTAAGCATTAACAACAAGGATATATACTGACATATAAAGAAAGACACAGATATGAAGAAAGGCAAAGAAAGTTTATCAAGTACATAATTATTCTTATTCTGTCCCATTTCATGGCTCCTGACCTGAGACAGAAACTCTGAGATATCTCTTATCAACAGGCTTGGAATGGAAGAGGGACTGAGCCATGGTCCAACTCCACAACCAGCTCTACATATTTATAAAGAAATATTTAATAAGACATATAAAAAATTAATACTTACAAAATGTATAGAATTTTATTGTTGATCCTTAGTGGGTCGTAACTAGTTTCCATCCGTCAGTAATTAAATATTCAGGGTCTCTTAAATTCTTTGAAGATGAGTATTTTCCTCTGGAGATAAGAAAAGAACCCTGCCCCCAACCTATCAGTATTTCTAACCATCAGTATGATCGCCATCCTTGTGAATAAATTGTTATTTATCTTTTCCAAGTGGCTTCTCTTCTTCAAACTGAACCTTTATTAATTTTGACAGTATCCACAATTTTTCCTCACCTGTGGAAACAAGAGCAAATCCGCTTCCCCAACGCAGCACATCTCCTGGCTTCCATTGTGAGATCAGCACATCCTTGAAATAAACTGGTTGATTTAGTTCAGTAGACTTTTCCATTATCCAATGTCTTTCTGCAGCCATTGTTCCCTTCTCATTAGCGTTGAGAAAATTCAAGGTTAACAAAGCATTATGTAACCTATTTCTGTGGGTATTTTCCACCCCTTTCTGTTTGTTCAACATATCCTTTATAGTTTGATTTGATCTTTCTATGACTGCTTGACCTGTAGGATTGTATAGTATACCTGTAACATGCTTGATATTGTAATAATCAAAAACCGTTTCATTTTCCTGGAGATATAAATAGGACCATTATCTGTCCTTATTTGTGTAGGTATACCCATGATAGCCATGACTTCTAATAAATGAGTGATTACTGAATCAGGTTTTCCTGAACTTAAAGTCGTTGCCCACTGAAAGCCTGAATACGTGTCAATGGTGTGACGAACATATTTTAATTTGCCAAATTCTGTAAAGTGGAACACATCCATATGCCAGATTTCATTCCTTTGGGTGCCTTTTGGATTAGCCCCTGCAGGCAATGACATTTGGTTATAGAAAGAGCAAGTAGGGCATTTCTTTACAATCTCCTTAGCTTGTTGCCATGTAATAGAAAACTCTTTCTTCAAACCTTTTCTATTAACATGATGTTTTTTTATGAAATTCAGAGGCTTGTAGCACACTACCAATCAATAATTGATCAATTTCTGCATTACCTTGTGCTAGAGGACCTGGCAGACCCATATGGGATCAGATGTATGTTATGTACATAGGGCACAGCCTGTTCCTAAGCAAATCTTGTACCTGAATAAACAATGAGGTTAGTTCTGTATCATCAGGTATAAATTCAGCAGTTTCAATATGTAAAATAACTCTTTCTGCGTATTGTGAATCAGTAACTATATTAATAGGTTCTTTAAAATCCCTTAGCACCATAAGAATGGCATATAATTCTGCCTTCTGGACAGAATCATAAGGACTTTGTTCCACCTTACCCAAGTCTTCTGATTTGTAACCTGCCTTCCCTGACTTATTGGCATCAGTATAGAGTGTACGGGCTCCAGTTATTGGAGCATCACAGACGATTCGAGGAAGGATCCAAGAAGTTCTCTTTATGAAGTTAAGCTTCTTGCTTTTTGGATAGTTCTTATTAATGTCTCCCCAAAAATTAGCACAAGCTCTTTGCCATATTCATTATCTTCCCATAATTTCTTTAGTTCCTCAGCAGTGAAAGGCACTATAATTTCTGCTGGGTCTATGCCTGCTAGTTGACGAAGTCTCAACTTGCCTTTTATAATTAACTCAGAGACTTTTTCCACCTAAGTTTTCAGTTTCTTACTTGGTTTATGTGGTAAAAAGATCCATTTCAAGATAATATCATCTCTCTGCATTAAAATTCCTGTAGGAGAAATTTTTGATGGTAGTATGATGAGAATACAATCGAGCTCTGGATTTACCCTGTCCACATGTGCCTGTTGTAATTTTTCCTCAATCATTGTCAGTTCCTTTTCTGCTTCAGCTGTTAATTCTCTGGGACTGTTTAAATCTTTTTCACCATCCAAGGTTTTGTTCAAATGAACTATTAGATCAAGTGTTATCCCAATAGCTGGTCATAGACTGGAAATGTCTCCTAATAGTCTTTGAAAGTCATTAAGAGTCCATAGGCGATCTCTCCTAATTTGTGCCTTTTGTGTCTTAATTTTTTGCAAACCTATTTTATAACCTAAATAATTAACAGAATTTCCCTTCTGAATCTTTTCAGGAGCAATTTGCAATCCCCATTTAGGTAAAAGTTTCTTTATTTCTTCAAACAGTCTGTTCAAGGTATTCATGTTTGAATCGGATAACAAAATGTCGTCCATGTAATGATTTACTATCGATTAGGGAAATTTCTTGCGTATTATTTGCAATAGTTGATTCACAAAATATTGGCACAGGGAGGGGCTATTTAACATACCCTGGGGGAGGATGGCCCAGTGGTACCTCCTCGAAGGTTGAGAATTGTTATAAGTAGGCACTGTGAAGGCAAATTTTTCTCTATCTTCTTTTTGTAAAGGTATAGTGAGAAAACAATCCTTTAAATCAATAACTATGAGAGGCCATCCTTTTGGCAATAAAGAGGGCAAAGGAATTATAGATTGCAGAGGGCCCATAGGTTGAATAACCTTGTCGATAGCCCTGAGATCTGTCACCATTCTCCATTTACCTGATTTTTTCTTAACCACAAATACAGGAGAATTCTAAGGGCTGGTAGATTCTTCTATATGTCCAGCATCTAATTGTTCTTGTACCAGCTGTTCTAAAGCCTGTAACTTTTCCTCAGCTAAAGGCCATTGCTTCATCCATATTGGTTTCTCAGTCAACCATTTTAGAGGCAAGGCTGTTGGTATCTCTGAAGGGACATCAATTGCTTGTTCTTGTTGGCCAGTTTTCTCCTTTTGTAATATCTTTTAATATTATTCTCAGAAATATAGGTTCTAGAAGTAGCAGGAATGTTAATTTGGGTATTCAATTGTTGTAATAGGTCACGACCCCATAAATTCATTGCAATATTGGCTACATATGGCCTTAATTTTCCTATTTGTCCCTCTAGTCCTATACATTCAACCCATCTCATGCTCTGCCTTACTCGAGATAGGGTTCCAATTCCCAGGAGCTGAACATTTACATTCTGAAGAGGCCAATATGGATGCCAAGATTCTGGGGTAATGATACTTACATCCGCACCTGTGTCCAGCAGACCAGTAATAAAAATGCCATTTACACACACTCTTAGCTTTGGTCTTTGATCATTTATAGAAGTTTGCCAAAACACACAGAACTCATCTTTCTGATCATTATTTCTTGTAACAGTAGGCATGGGGCTTCCTAATTGTCCTGACAAGGCACGTTCTCTGCAGTAACTGGAAATGACTGAACCATGTTTGCCATGGGGGCCTGTGAGGCCCCCCCTCACGTTTCCCATCTGTATCAGGTTGCCTTGTCTATCTCTTGTAGACCTGCATTCATTTGTCCAATGTCTGCCCTTTCCACATCTTCTACATAAACATGAAGGCTGAGTCCTCCTATTTCTGTCATTTCTAGAAGATGTATTATTATTATTTCTGAAAATTCATTGTCTACAATTCCTTTTCATATGACCCATTTTGCCACAATTAAAACATTTGGTATTCTGATGTCTCCTTTTACCATTGGAAATTGCTTCTTCTACCCATGCTTCAGTGCCATAGTCAAATGTATCAACATTCAGTGTATGCAAGACCCATTCTTCCAATGGCGCTGATCTGAGCTTTAAAGGCCCCCAAATCCTTTTGCATTCCACATTTGTATTTTCATAAGCCAAAGACTCAATCATTATACATCTTGCTTCTGGGTCAGATATCCCTATTTGTACAGCTTTAGTTAGTCTTTGTAAAAAGTCACTAAAGGGTTCTCTCTGACCCTGTTTAACTCTGACAAATGATTCCATTCTCTGTCCTGGGTCTTGCACCCTGTCCCAAGCCCTTAAGGCTGCTGTAGTACACATGGAGAGTGTGTTTTCATCCAAATTAGCTTGTTCCTGAGGGTTGGAAAAGAGCCCCTCTCCTAGAATTTGATCTAGGGAAAATCTCAATTCCCTTTGCTCTTTCCTGCTGTTCTTAAAGTCTAGCCTCTTGCCTGAATAAACATTTCCATTTCAATTGCTGTCCACTCTCAAGTACCGCAGAACTCAGTTGCAGCCAGTTGGAGGGAGTTACTCTGCTTGTCGTGGCCCAAGATTTTAGCATCCCTTTAACAAAAGAGGCGTGCATCCCAAAAGTCATTACAGCCTGTTTAATTTCTTTGAGATCATTCATACGGGCAGGCTCCCATATATCTTCCTTGATGACCCTAGGGTTTCTGGAACCAACCACTTTCTCTGTTGTTACTACTGGAAAGGCAGGTAGAACTGTAGGTAGAGCTTTGTGGGAATTGTCCCAGAGAGATTTACCCACAGATGTAGTTAAAATTTGCCTTTCTACCCCTTGCTCTTCTTCATTAGAATTTAGAAATTCCTCAATCTTTTCAATTCTATTCACCATTGCCTTCTGCAATGTCTGAATCTCCTGTCCAGAATTATGTTCCAAAGCCTTCATTGAGGATTCTAAAGTATGAAGTTTGTCCATTAGAGATAACATCTCATCTTTGGACATAATTTTTATAGCATAAACTGTGCCTTCTTGTATTGACAATCTTTCCGCCAATCTATCATAAACTTTAGACAAAATCTGATTGTCACATTCAGCAGTTTTGATTCTCTCAGTTAATGTTTCAGTTCCTACAGAAAGGGACTGAAGCTTACGATTCAAATCAGCTGTTCCCTCTTCCATAGTAATGAATTTCTCCTTAATGTCAGCCGTTAATGTTTCAGTTCCTACAGAAAGGGACTGAAGCTTACGATCCAAATCAGCGGTTCCCTCTTCCATAGTAATGAATTTCTCCTTAATATCAGCTGTTAATGTTTCAGTTCTTACAGAAAGGGACTGAAGCTTATGATCCAAATCAGCAGTTTCCTCTTCCATAGTAATGAATTTCTCCTTAACATCAGCCTGTACCTCTTCTAAATTTTGTTCATTTTGTCGAGTTGTGTTAAACAAAGATCTGTTCTCTGCCTGGAGAACTTCAAACTGATTCTTGAGAAGATTGTTGTCATTCTCAATTGTTTTTAAGCATTCAACCTCATCTCATAAAGACTATATCATATTTCTATTATCAAACCATATAGTACCAAGGAAAACTACGAATCCCAGAAAGATCCATATCTGTGGGCTGACAGACACTTCTTGTAAAATCTCCCACATGGTACAATCAAAAAGGCTGTTAAAGTCTTGAATGGTAATGTTTTCAGACAATTTTCTTATTTATAAAAGAAAATTATTTACCTGTAATGACGTTTTCCTGTCAGTGGTGGCGAAAGAAATGCACCTGAGTCCACGTGGTCTAAGCCAGAGCTGGTCTGAAACAATTAACTCAAAACAAAATTTATTGTACTGCCTGAAAAGTTAGATTGGTCGCAGAAGGGGTCACTTTGTCAGCTGCTGAGGCGGCTTTTGCTTCAAAACCGCAGGTGCTTCCATTAATTCAGGCAGCGGGGTTCCGCTGCAAACTTAGCCAAGGGAGGCAGGGAGCGGTTAATGTGCTCTGGCCCGAGTAAGTCTGAAAGAAGGGGCGGGCCCACAGGCTAGGCATAAGGGGCCGAGTGGCGGTTGCTGCTCTGCGACTGTATCATGGCCTGGAGTGGGGGAAGGGAAAGCGAGCTGGGAGCGTGCTGTGAAAGCTAGTAGGCTATGCTTGCCCAATCGCACTTCCTGAGCTCCAGTAGCTAACTTGCTTGCAAAGACTGGGAGAGATGAGCTTGCGCCGCCTCGCCCCCCCCTCCCCCCCGTGCCGGGGCGGGGGGCAAAATAGTCCGACATTGGATGCCAAAATGTAATGGCGTAAATGAATGCAGACAGATTATAAAAATATATACAGCTTTAATGGGGAAATAGACTTATATGACCACAGGTTCCCCCGGAGAACAGGAAAAGCAGAAAAAAGGGCTGCTGGGATCATGCCCTGGCAGATTTATCAGTAAACATTAGCCAGAGGCGAACATGCCCCCTAATGGGCGGGGCTTATCCCTACACAGAGGGACTTAGGAGAGCAGGAAATTGTTGAGCTTTGGTGTTGGTAAAGCTAATGAGTGGTCACTCAATAGAGGAGGTCACTCAGTAGACAATGGAGGCAAGGAGAGTCACAGTCAGGCTTTGTGCTATTTTGGATCAGAGCAACCCCTCACAGCCCACATGACTGTTGGCCTTTTTTTAATATTCCTACCCAACCCTATGAAGATTTGCACCTCAATCAAGTGATCAGCTTAACTTGTAAAGCACACATTTGAAGGCACAGAAATATGGGCCCTCATGTCTTCCTCTAGAAATAAGGGTGATAAATTGGTTAATTATTGTTTTGGAATCAATGTGCTATTCAGGCTTCTGATTTATAGCTTGTGTCATGGTAGGTAACTTCCCTTTCTTACTAGATCTGTTTGCAGCAACTAGGCATTCTATCTCACTATTAGCCAAAGGAGGTTTGAAAAGTAAGTTGAAGAGTTTAGTAGCTTTGTAACAATAGCATAAAAATGTGGAATAATGAACTGTAAATGTGTCTAATTACATAAATAATGCATTTGTGTAATTGTCAAGTAAGGGCGTGTGCTAATGAACCAATTATTTTTAATTGTAGGATGCTTGATTGTTTCAGAAATATAATTGATTGTAATCAAGAATCAATTAAATGTTGATAGTAATTATGTTTATCAAGCTTAAATACATGACATCATTACACCATAACTACTTCAGGAAGAAGAAAGTAGAATGAGGTTATTATAAGTGAGGGGGAAATAGCTCATGTTTATGCTGACAGCCCAGTGGTGGTGGGCCTGCACAGTGATCCAGGGAGAAGGAGGCACCCATTGAGGCCCACAACGTAAGTGGAGGAAGCCAGCAGTGAGCTCATTTTGCTTCTTAGGAAGCACTGTTTTTCTGGGGGTGCTGGGAAATCAGGTGTGGCATGACCAGGGCCTTTGCAAGGGTCCTGCTGGGGACTTCTTTGGAAGTCTATATGGCACCCTTCTGGGATGGATTCCCAAGTTGATATGAGACTTCCAACTCTGAGTGGAGTGGCTCCAGAAAAATTCTTGTAACTGGGGTCATCTGTCGAGAGTGCTTTCTGAGATCTCACTCAACAAAGAAAGGCAGCATCTTTGTGTTCTGCCCAGGTGGCCTCCATGAGGAACTGGGCTATGGTGGGTATGGAGATATAATGGACTCTGTTCTGCTGGTGTGTAGCTACTTCTCAGTGTTCTCTAACAACAATCTTATTTTACATACCAATTCCAGATCCCTCTTCCTCCCATCCTCCCACTTCTCCCACCTTCTCTCCACCCCACCCTCTATTCATTACTCAGAGAGGGTGAGGTCTCCCACGGGGAGTCAACAAAGTCTGTGACATCACTTGAGGCAAGACAAAGGCCTTCCTCCTCTATATCTAAGCTGAGCAAGGTATCCCTCCTTAGGGAATGGACTCCAAAGAGCCAGTTCATGCACTAGGGATAAATACTAGTTCCACTGCTAGTGGCTCCACAAACCGCCCATGCCACGCAATTGTCACCTACACTCAGAGGGCCTAGTTCAGTCCTATGTTGGTTTTATCGCTGTCAGTCTGGGGTCAGTAAGCTCCCACTAGCTCGAGCCAGCTATTTCTGTGGGTGTCCCCATCATGGCCTTGACCCCTTTGCTCATAATAGTGCTCCTCCCTCTATATAACTGGATTCCAGGAGTTTGACCCATGCTTAGTTGTGTATCTCTGCATCTGTTTCCATTAGGTACTGGATGAAGGTTCTATGATAATAGTTAAAGTAGTCATCAATCTGATTAAAGGGCGGGGGCTGGCCAAACGTTCAGCCATGAGAGCTATGAGCTGTTCTAAGATTCCATGTAAATAGAAATGGCCGCAAAGGCGGTCTCTAGGCACTCCGTGCAGATCTAGCATCTCTTCCTGCAATCTGAATGGGGTGTACTTTATCTTCACATTTTAAGCAAGTATGCTGAGTCCCAGAAAGGGTGGCAAGTCAATAGCCTGCCAGGCAGTGACAGGGTTGAGGATGGCGGGTAGTCCTGCTATAGTGCCTGAGCACCAGCCTCCCTAGAGGCAGCGTATTAGGACACTGGAGTCAAGTAGAAATCCTGGGTGTCCATTTTGCTTCTACAGGAACCTTCCAGGGAGTGTTATATTTATATTTCCTTCCTGAGATAGTGCCTGTTTTTTTCTCCCTAGAATTAATAGGTTTTGTTTATTCATAAGCTGTCCAAATACCCAGACCCCATCTTTCCTCTTGACACTCCCAGGCCCAGCGAGATTTCTTCAGTTTCTCGTCAGGAAAATGGATTCTACCAGACAAAGCTCTGCATCTCCTCTTGGCTACCACTAAGCTGTTCCGGTTTGTACCCCTCATTCCTTGTTCTGGAAGCACTCCTCTCTGCCTTGCTGTGGGTTCATAGCTCCAGCTCCAGAGTTCCTGTCCTGCATGAGTTAATGGCTCACCAAGGCAAACTTTGAGTTTTTCCTGTGGTTAGAAACCTGATAATATCTTGTACACATAGAACCCAAATGAGGATTCATTTTTCATTTGGAATTTATCATTTGTTTGCATTTATTACATTTGTGTTTATGTGTGCATGTGCATGCCACAGCCTTCAATGTTGAAGTAAGAGGACAACTTGAAGGAGTTAGTTCTCTACTTCTACCATGTGGGTCCTGGGGATTGAAGTCAGCTCTTTTTGTTTCATTAATTCCTCCTCTGATCCTTATTTCTGTCTGATTTTGTGATTTTTTATTGTTTTTATTGAGCTATATATTCTTCTCTGCTCTCCTTCCTTCCACTCCCTTCCCCTTATATGGACCCCATGCTCCTCATGGTTTTTTTTGTCCATATTGTTCTAAGAGCTTTATCATTAGCTTATTAATTTGAGATCTCTTTTTCTGTGTCTATTTATAGACATAAATATCCTTCTATAGCTGCCTTTGTTGTATATCACAAATTCTGGTATATGGTAATTTCAGCTTTTGATTCTGGTGTCTTAAAACTCTCCCAGATTTCTTCAACGCCCCATTCATTGTTAAATGATGTATTTATCAGTTTTCGTGAGTTTATTTTCTATAGTTCTTCTCACTGCTGACTTTTCAGTTTTAGGATCAGGTAGAATATAGGGAGTTATTAAGTTTTGATTTGGATCCTAAAACATATCCTGCTATGGAGAAAGTTCCATGTACTGCCAAGCACAATGTGTATTCTGTGACTGTTGAATACAATAGTCTACAGATGTCTATTATGTCCAATCAGCCTTCAGTGTCATTAAACTCTGATGGGTCTGTATTTCTGTTTTTGACTGTATTTCTGTATTTCTGCTTCGTAGTGAGGGTGGGGCCCTTATGTTATCAATTGACGCTGTGTTGAGGTCAGTCTATGCCTTTACCTCCAGTGGTGTTTATGCAATTGGGTGTGCTGGAGTTTCGTATGTATTGTGTTTAGAATGTTGTCTTGATCATGCAGGTTTCCTCCATTAGTATATACCTCTTTTTTCCCCCTAATGCTGATTGTAGGAGACCACTCCACTGCCTTTGAATGCCATTTTCTTAGAATATCTTTTTCCATCCTTTTAATCTAAGGCTTAGTTTGTTTGCTAATAAAAAGCATTTCTTGCAGACAACAAATAGTTGGATCCTGTTTTTTTTTTAATATTTAGTTATTTATTGTGTATACAGCATTCCTTCCATGTATGCCTGCAGGCCCAAAGAGGGCACCAGACCCCATTACAGATGATTGTGAGCCACCATATGGTTGCTGGGAATTGAACTCAGGACCTTTGGAAGAGCAGGCAATGCTCTTAACCTCTGAGCCATCTCTCCAGCCCCTGGATCCTGTTTTTAAATCCAATCTATAAGTCTGTGTATTTTGGTAGAAGACTTGGAGGGATTAGCATTTAGAATTCTTATTTGCAAGATATATTATTTCCTTGCATATTATTGTCTTTGTTTTTTACACTTACACGTTGACACACTTCAGTTGCTTGTCTATTATTCCTGTGTTCCCATGAACATTTTTCTCTTTTCCTTTGATGTATGGCACATTTAAAGAGGTATTTTCTGCAGTGCTGGCTTAGGAGTCCCCAAAATTTTAAGTTTTCATTTATTGCAGAAAGCTTTAGTTTCTCCTGCAATTAAGAAGGGAACTTTTCTGGATACAGTTCTCTGGGTGGGCAGTTGTCTTCTTTCAGGGCTTGTAACACATGGTTTCATGGCCTAGACTATAGAGCTCTGTTGAGAAGTCTGTTGCCTGCACAGGTCTCTCTTATTTAATCCAGCCTTTACGTGCAACTTGGTGTTTCTGTTTTGCAGCCTCGGATGTTCCTCTGTGTATTTAGCATTTTATTGTAATATGTTTGGGGAGGCTCTTTCTGCTTGTCTGCCTACTGCTCTAAATGCTTCCCCTGGATGATCACGTGTTCCCTATGCCTGGGAATTTTGAGCCGTGATTTTATTGAAAGTGTTCTCTGTGCCCTTGCCTTATCTTTCGTCCTCTTTCCCTACTGAGATCAATTTCACATCAGAGATCTTGCATGTTCTCTCTGCACTTTCTTATTGTTTCTTTTTTCTTGTCTATTTCAGCTCTCTTCTCTTCAGGTCTTGATGCTCTGCCTTTCACTTTCTTGATCTAATCTCTGTGCAAAGGTTTTTTTTTTCATTACCAGAATTTCAGTTTGGCTTTTCTATATTTCTTTTTATTGAATTCATCATTCATTTTCATATGTTGTTTTCAGTATTTCATTGAGCTCTTTGCTTTTATTCCCTTTTGAGTCATTAATGACTTTGTGCTCTCTTTGGCTTCTGGAACATTCTTTTAATCATTCCCTTTCACTCATTGTCTGGGACTTTATCTACTCCTCACTCTTTGGAACTATCACTGTGGAGTTGTTGGATTTTGATTTTTATAGCTCTTGTGTTTCTGCACTGGACACTGTACATATTGGACTATTTTCATTGGTTTATTCTCTAATATCCAGTATTTACTTTTTCGTTTGAAGCATTTGCAGTGTTCAGGCAGGACTAGGTTGTGGTTGAGTTGATGGCAGTGTCTACCCACTAAGCTCAGAATTAAACACTCAACAATGTGCTCAGGTTCTGAGGCCTGATCCCCATTCTTAGGGAAGAAGACCAGAAAGGCAATTATAAATGACTGATAAACTCATCATGAAAATACAGTAAAGAGAAATTAAAACCAATAACCCTCACAGCTCCAATATTGTTAGAAGTATAAAGATGCAATGGTTGCTAGATGTGTGTGGAAGGAACATAAAAGGAGTAAGGCTAGTGGACAGTGTTAGAGCAATCGAGAACAAAGGGGGACGTGGACGGCAAGAGCGATAAGGAAGAAACGAGACAGGCCATATTCTGCGACACACAGAAGAGAAGGAAAATGCAAAGAAGCTAAGAGAGTAAGAATCAAGAGTGGGAGATGGGGAAACACGATAAATGATAGAGTGAGAGAGAGAGTGAGAAGGAGCGCGCGAGAGAGGTTTTATTTAAAACTAAAAAACAGTAAAGCACACGGGATAGAAAGAAGAGAGAAGGCAGAGCAAGAATGGAGGTTTAAATATTAAAGTCTAGGCACAGTAATTTATGTCTGTGATTCCAGTCCTTGGGATACTGGGGCAGGGGGATCACCAGCCCAAAGCCACTCTATTTCCTGTGGTGAGTTCCTATAAACATAAAGAATAAAATGATGAGAAATGATAAGAGAAAGGGCATTTAAGGAAACAGAATAAAACTTAGGTGTTATTTAAATTATTCATTGTAGCTTAAGCAGTCCATTTAAAAGGCATACTGCCAGAAAGAGGGAAAATGGAGGGGAAATAAATAAAATAAAATAGAAATAGAAATAATGTGGATGGTGGTGGCTCACGCCTGTAATCCCAGGACTCAGGAGGCAGAGGAAGATGAATTTCTGTTTGAGGCCAGCCTGGTCTACAGAGCAAGTTCTAGGACAGCCAGAGCTACAGAGAAACCCTGTCTCGAAAACAAAACAAAACACACTAGAAAAAAATATAAATAAAATATCTGAAATTAAAAATAACAACAAAACCGGAGCTATCAGTACCACCTTCCCATCCTGTAGGGTCGCAGCTTGCATAGGCAGGACTGCAAAGTCTGTGTTTGTGCCTGGTAGCTTTGCCTTCATTGGTTGTTTGGGTTGGTGCCCCATCCGTGGGCGGGGCGTGAGGGGGAGCCTGTTTGGCTTTAAGGTTTATTGTTTTCCTGTCAAGGAGGGTATGGTTCACATGCAGGACAGAAGTTATTGTTGCTCTAAGTCAGTGGTTCTCAACCTTCCTAAGGTTGCGACCCTTTAGTACAGTTCCTCATGTTGTAGAGACCTACAATTATAAAATTGTTTTTGTTGCTACTTTGTAGCTCTTATTTAGCTACTGTTGCAAATCATAGTGTAAATATTTGATATGAAGGATAATCTTAGGTGACCCCTGTGAAAAGATCATTTGACTGCCCCCCAAGAGGTCTGGACCCACAGGTTGACAATCACTGCTCTAAATGGTCTCTGTGTCTTGGGATGGGAGGAGCTGATGGCAAACTTCAGCTTCTGGGCTTGTGTGGAGGATCATGGTGGGCAGCTTTACTGCCACGTACCTTTTCTGTGCATGGCACATTCCTCCTTCACAGACCTCTGAGAGTTAGATTCCCTGTTTTCTGTGCAGCTGAGGAGGGACCAACTCCCACTGACGTCTGGAGCTCTCCAAGACCCTTACTCAAAACTCCCCTCCTGTAGCTAGAAGAGTTTTGACAGCAGACTCCAGATCCCTGTCTGGTGGAGCACTCAACAGCGAGCCTGGTGTTAGCTGGTGTTTTCTTTCCATCTCTGCTTCTCCTTCAGCTGCTCATAGGCACCCACTTTCATTCTGAACGTGTAGTGCACACTATGAAACTCTCAGTTTGGTCTCTAGAATGGGTTCCTGCCCTGTGCGGATGCCCATGTTCTGTGTTCCAGTCTGTGACCTCCTCTTATTCTGTTCCATTTTCTGAAGTTTTCTTTTTCTGAAAACAAAAACAAAAACAAAACAAAACAAAAAAACTAGCTAAGAGCCGTGTGTTCCTTCTACTAGCATTAGTGTTGCCTTCTATCCCGGGTGCCTCCGTGCTGGAGCTCCAAAGGGGTTTTGTGTTTCAGACCTTCTTACTCGGAGCTCCTCTGTCACACAAAGACCAGTGCAGAACATTGAAAACAGCCTGCGGTGGAACGGCGGGCGTCCACAGTAGTCTCAAAGCTCCTTTCAGCTTCTCACTCCTGGGGTTCGCCCCTCATCTCTCCTGACTCCTCTATCTGAAGAACTGCTCTGGGGATTTCAGAAGCCTCGCCACCCACAAACCTTGAAGATGGGGCAGGCTTGCCCAATTCTGCTGCTTTCACCTCGAGGCCACTCATTGCCCAATGGGAAGGAAGTCAGCTTCCCTCTCAGATGAAGTGACTACAGGATCCAACATACACGCGCAGGATAGGTCCTTCTGAGCTGTGGGTTTGGTGAATGGAATTGAACTCCCTCCTTCCCCATGCACCAGCGCCTGCCTCCTCATGAGAATTAGGGGAACGTGTGGGACCAAATGGAGCAGCAGCCTGCCTTTATCCCCTTCTTCCACTTGGGGTAGGGTCATCTGAGCAGGTAACCTGTAAAAGTGAACACTTAGAAAACTGGGCTCTGAGGTCCCTGGGGGGCTAGGGAGAACCCTAGGAATGTACCTCTGATTGACCTAGTACTTAGGTCAATCCTCTTGCCCCAGCCTCTCAAGTATTAGGCTTATGAGTTTCATCCTGCTGCCTAGAAGCTGTGCTGTGTGTGAAGGGGACCCTGCTGGGCAGAGCTGGTACTCAAGGTGGCCTCGTGGTGGCCTCCTGTTCTGTCTTGGAAACTGCCACCATTTGGGGCAGACTGCGCTAAAGAGATTCGATTCAAATGGTGAAGGTGGTGTGTGTTAACCGTGAAGATCTGGAACAGTGTTCTCTGAAAGGGATGGGGGCTTGTCAGAGGTTTTTATTTTAAATGACAGGATTATGCCTACACAATTGTACATTCTTTATGCACATTTTAAACAGAAGAATGAGAACTTTTCAGAGAAAAATGAAATCCTTTAATTAGAAAGCACTGAATAAGCAGAGCAGGAAATCTTACCCCCACTTCCAGCTCTGCCCATGTCCTCAGAGGGCCCAAGAACAAGCATGAAGACTTCGGTTCTTCCATGGAAAAGGACCCTGCTGCCAGGCAGCCTTGAAAGAATGAGGCTATCAAATGGTGGAGTCAGGACAGACTCAAAGTCAGCGTGTTCCCAGAGCCTGGAGAAACTGCCGCAAGTGTGCAGCCCTGGGGTGGACCGTCTTCTCCAGGACGCCATCTGTGTAGTGCCCAGGCTAGAGATGATGGGTAGGGAACCTCAACTACTCAGAGGGGCATGGCATTCATCAAGGAATGGTGGGCCCCTGGGCTGGTGGAATGGATACGGTTAGCACCAGTTCCCACGATAAAAGCGCTACTCATAGAATAAATGCCTCCCAATCAGGGGCTCTCATCAGGGATGACATTCTCATGAGGGACACGGGAATGTAGACAGATTTCAAGCATCTTAGGGACAGAGGGGTTTTGCTGATATCTCATAGGAGCAGGTCAGACGTGTACTATCCCAGGTACACAGTGTCTTGTGGATGGAGGCCATCTGTACTACTCACTAGCCCAAGTGTCAAATGCCTCATAGGTCAAGGCCACATATACCACCACCATCCCAGGTTCACGATGGCTCCATCCATAGCGGCCATTCTCGACCTTCCTAATTCTGTGACCCTTTAATACAGTTCCTCATGTTGTGGTGACTCCCAAACGTAAGATTATTCTTGTTGCTACTTCATAACGGTATTTTTCTACTGTTATGAATTATAATATAAATATCTGATATGTGACCCGGGTGAAAGGGTCACACCCTAAAGTTAAGAACTGCTTATGCTCAATGTTTATGAAGTCTTTTTTTTCTTTTTTCTTTCTTTTTTGGATTTTTGAGACAGGGTTTCTCCGTAGCTTTTTGGTTCCTGTCCTGGAACTAGCTCTTGTAGGCCAGGCTGGCCTCGAACTCACAGAGATCTGCCTGCCTCTGCCTCCCGAGTGCTGGGATTAAAGGCATGCACCACTACAGCCCGGCTATGATGTCTTTTTTTAAAGTTATTTATTTTATAGGCATTGGTGTTTTTGCCTTCATATATGTCTGTGTAAGGTTGTTGGATCCTGTGGAACTGGAGTCACAGATAGTTGTGAGCTGCCATGTGGGTGCTGGGAATCAAACCCTTGTCCTCTGGAAGAGCAGTCAGTGCTCTTAACCACTGAGACATCTCTCCAGGCCCTGTTTATGATATCCTATGGGTAGAGGCCATATCCTATGAATAGCATAGACCCCACTGTGGTAGATTAGGTGTTGGGCTTACGCATCTCTAGTTTTGAATTTCTAGTCTACCTACTGCATGGGACCAAACTAGGCCCTCTGCATGTAGATGACAGTTATGTGGCTTGGTCTGTTTGTGGGGCCCCTGATAGCAGGACCAGGATCTATCCCTGGTGCATGAACTGGCTTTTTGGAGACCATTCCCCATGGTGGGATACCTTGTTGATGCAGGGGGGAGAGGTTTGGTCCTGCCTCATCTCAGGCTTCATTGACTCCCCATGGGAGACTTTATCTCTTCTGGAGAGTGGATGAGGGTGAATAGCAAGGGGGAACTGTGGTTGGTATGTAAAATGAAGAAAAAAAAAAAGAAATTCTAGTCTAAAGCACCCCATACAACATGTGCACGCATGTGCACGCATACGTACATACACGCACATTCTCGCTCAGGATGTGTCCCCAAAAGCATTTCTGACATTGTCCTTACAGTATTTCTCTTAGAGCTAACTCTTTAAATCATATTTCGGATCACAGCTTCTCACCCCTCTCACGGTTCATGCAACAGCGGGCTACCTAGCTTACCTATCCTCATCCTATCCCTGCACGTGGTCTTTCTTCAGATTCTTTGTGATGTGCCAGGGCTACTCAGGCTGCTGGGCCTTGCTCTTGTTGCTACCTCTGCCTGGAGTGTTCTTTCCCACACGTGGCCAATTTATTTCTGCACCTCACCTAATGGTAGAACTTATTAGAGTTGCTCCGCCCACTGCGTCTTAATGCTCTCTGTCTTCTATCTTGGTTCAGAGCCCCTGCCCCTTCCTGCCAGCACAGTGCCTATCTACTGGATTGCGCTTGTTTTCCATATTCTCCACCTGTTGGAGAACACAGTCGCAGTGACTATGGCAAAGCCTGGCATGCACGGATGTTAGATACACATCTGCCAGCTAGCTCACCACATCAGTAATACAGGGGAAAGTGGTCCTTATGGCAGCTTAAAAAAAAAGTAGGCTAGATAAAAACATGTTTATAAACTGAATGAGACAAGACAATAAAATTCCATCAATAAGTTTAGGAACAGAAGGCAAACATTTGCTAAGCTGCTTAGATGTCACAAGGCCTCATCAGTTATGTGGTTAGAAGAAGGAAAATCACCCATATGGGTAGCCTGATGGGAGTCCAACTTACATGGCTCAGACCCTTATTTTATGGGAAACTGGACACGTGGGGTCGGATATCAGGGAGGATTCTGTGCTGAGGGAACAAAGGAGACTTTAATGCATTTGCCTGCTTGACTTGAACTTGGTAATGTGTCCTGAAGGTGACCCCCAAATTCTCTTTCCATTCCTCCAGGGACACTCATAAGCAGGTTCACAGAAAACATGCATGAAGTCAGCCAAAACAGACTCCATCTCTAGCAACAGACAACCATATAACAGATACTATAGAAATACTCTCCGGTCCTCCTTGGTCCGGACACTACTTCCTCCCTCAGTCACCTTCCTTCCATTCCCCTGTTTCTCTCTGCATTTAAAACTGATAAAGAGCAAGAACCTAATGGTTAATCAAGGAAATCTAATTGCATTGAATTCCTACAGCCCTGATAATATAAATAAAAGTTGGAAATATGCAAAATGGTGCTTCAGATTATTGATAGCCCAATATACATGCAGTAACTGTATAAAAATAGGTACTGATAATAAATTCTAAATTCAGGGGCATGGCCAGCATGGAGGAAGGAAGAATTTGGGACAGTTAGAGGGAGAGAGGAGGCTTCAAATTTGTCACTGATACAGAAATATTCTAAAAGATCTGTTTAGTCAATGTATTTAAGCATCTATGTTAGTACACGTGTGTGCCTGTGTATGCGTGCAGAGGCCAGAGAGTGCCAAGAGAGTGCCCTTGTTGTTTATTCTGTTGAGGCAGGATTTCTTCTTGAACCTGGGCCTTGTGTTTTCTTGACTAGACTGGAAGTCATGGACTCCTGACTTATTCTGTGTTTGCTGGGATTTGAACTCAAGTCCTCATGATTGCACAGCAGGCCTCACTGTCTTTCCGATGCCTATATAAGTATTTTAAAAGCATAAATTATAGATGACAAAGGCTACCGCGAGATGAATGGAGTTGGACGTCTGGGTGTTCTGTTGTTTATTCTCTGTACTTTGCTGTACGTGTTTAATTTTTCATAATCAGGTGACTGATGTTTTGCTGAGCTGGAAAAAGTGCTATTTCTTGTTTATAACAAGAGAGGGAGGCATATTCACCACGGGACTTGTTTGTTTATCTTTTTGAGACAGGGTCTCACTATATAGCACAGGTTGCCTGCAACTCGCTGAAATTCTCCTGCCTCAGCACCCCAGCCCCCACCCCTGAGTGCTGGGATTACAGATGTGAGCCACCACATCACCTCACTCATGGTTCTGGCTGGCTCTTTCTTGCCTTCACTTACAAATGCCAAACTGAACCTACAGTCTGTGGTGGTTTTTGATCTCATGCACCTGTCCTGTCCCCATGTATTTCTAGGTCGAGGTATTTTTTTTCACTTGTTGGCCCTGTTGCTGTGATGCTTTGGCCGACAGTGGCTCATCATTGAGAGTATTGAGGGGGCACACATGTACACAGCCTCTGTGATCTCCTCCACTCTTCTGCCTTTCTATCTGTTCTTAACTTGGTCAGGTCAGGATGAGGGCCGAACCGTTTCTATTCCTCTAGTCATCCTATAATTCAAGGCTAGCATGCTTCCTTCTGGAGCCTGGCAAAAGAAAGGAGCGTGGTGAACTGAAGTCTGACTTTGGGAAGAGGTAGGAGAGCATTGTGGCATGGGCATCTGTGGTGATGGAAACAACCTGGGGGCAGCGGACCCTGGAGTTGCAGGAAAGAACAGTGTCGCATTTGGTACATGTGCGAAGAGGAGCGATGGGAAACCATGGTACTTCTGAGAACATTTAGTCCTTGGACACAGGACAATTGCTCACTTTATCGGTGGAGTTTTTCTTCCCGGTGTATGTGATGTCTTTAGACATGGTAGGTGCTCAGGTAGACAGACCACTTGTTGCAACTCTGCCATTTTTAAAGTGAATATGGATGAAATAGCCCTGGTCAAATGCTCGCATGAATGCTCAGAGAAGTAGTGACCAAAAGGAGAAATGCAGGACTCTGGACAGATGCCTGTTTCTCTGCACTACAGGGCACCTGGTCCTCTGACTTAGTTCAGCTGGAGTTGTCGATTCCTACTTTCTTCTGTTACCTCAGTTTCATGGCTTTCCTCTCTGTTGGCTTCATGGGTTCTCTTCTCACAGGACGATTCCTGAAAAACTGGGCCACTCAGTCTCACCAGGATAATTTTGGTTCTAGATTCATGGGATACTTTACCCTAAGAATGGGTGAACACAAGGATTATTCAACACAACCTTGAAAGTTCTAGTCAGTTCAATCAGAAAAAGTAATAATATAAAGGATATACCTATCAGAAAAGGAAAAATAACGTGGACAGCACAGCTATCGTCAAGAATATCACAGGAATCTGCAGAGCTCTCAGAGTTAATAAATCACAGGGTACATGAGTCATATAGAAAAATCAAGCCATTTACATATGCAGATAAATACATGAAAACTAAAGACACAGCATTACAAACAAAATCCCAAGATAAAATGAGATAATTTTATGACCAACAAAACAAATATAGGGTCTAAGTGCTGAAAAATCCAAAGCATTAACAAATAAAACCTAAAGAGTTGGAGAGAAAGACTATGTTGTTGGGTGGTACTCAACCAAAAAAAAATTCATTACGTTTCTGTTCACCAATAATAAACAGCCCCAAAAGAATGGAGACAGTTCTTAGTTGTGCAACAACCTAAGATGCCAACGATTTAATTATTTGGTCAAAGAGACTCAGGATATTTAGGATTGTAAAGCAACTGTCAAAGGAGCTAAAGTATACTGAAATTACTAGAAAAACTTCCTCTCCCCAGGTCATGGATTGGGAGACTCCGGGCTGTAAAGACCCTACCATGCAGAGTGCATCATCAATGGGTCATACGATGACTATCTTCCCAAAGGCGTTCAGTTAGGTCGTGTTGGACCAGTCTGTATGTCTCATTAGCTCACTTCCTCTATTTCCCTTAAATAATAACTGATAGACAGGCTCTGCCCTGCGGTCACCTTTCTGTACATTTCACATACGTTGAGTTTCTTGGTTCCTCATCCTCTTTTGTATGTAGTTTTCCCCCTATCTATATTTTTGATTTCCTTCTTGTGTTTTTTTCCTCTGTAGATGTGTTTTCTTGGTAGCTACTTCTATGAGAATAGAATTATAATTTAGAATGTGTAATAGTCTTAATGCCAACCCATACTCACCGCATTCTTCCTTTGCAGGTTTTTCCCACCCTATATTTTGCTGTTGCCACAAGTTCCTTCCAATTTTTTTTTTTTTTTAGGTTTTTCGAGACAGGGTTTCTCTGTGGTTTTGGAGCCTGTCCCAGCTCTTGTAGACCAGGCTGGTTTCGAACTCACAGAGATCCGCCTGCCTCTGCCTCCCAAGTGCTGGGATTAAAGGCGTGCGCCACCACCGCCCGGTCTTCCAATTCTTTTGTGTGTCCATTAGCTTAGATTTATAATGACTGTTATAATTTTGTTTTGAAATAAAGAAGGAAGGTAAAAGATCAACCAATGCTCTTGTGTCTCTTATTAATTGGTGCAGGTTTTCTTGGCCAGTGTTGTTCTCTTGTGTATCCAGTGTCCTTTTGTTTCAGCTGTAAAGTCTCAGTTGGCTGTTCTTCACAGGTCAGGTCTATGTGTGGCAAGCTTCCTTGGCTTTGCTTTCCTGGGAGTATCTCTCCTTTGTGATTTTTGAAGGGTAGTTTTGCTGGTTATAAAATTCTTGATTTTCAGAGCCCCACAACCAATTCTTTAAATTTGGCATCCTACTGTCTTTTGGAGTCTATAATTTGCTTTGATTATTCGCCTTTTAGTTTCCTTGCAACCCCTGTACATGGTGTTTTTCCTGTATTGCTGCTCTCCGAGTTCTGTGTGTATTCCCACCACCCTCAAATTTAACTATGTCTCAGTATAGCTACTTTTAATTTTATCTTCATTGATGTTGGTTGATGATCTCGGGTATATGTAGATTCGTGTTTTATTAAACGTAGGGTGACTTCTGCTGCTTTCCATTCAAGCATTTGTTTTTTCCCCTGATCTCTACCCTCTTCTTCTAGAAATCTGGTTGTGTGTGTGTTTGTGTGTTTGTAGTGTGTATATGCATGCACTGTGTGCTTACAATGTGCAAACTCTCAACAGTGTGTTCATTTCTCTTTACTCTTTTTTGTTTTTCTGTTCCTTGGTCTGGGGGTCGTCAGGTTTGATGACTCCTCCTCTGCCTGTTCACTGTGTATCACAACCACTATACTCTCACGGTTTTGAGTTCAAATGGATTTCTTGCGTATAGTTAACATCTCCTAGTTGGCATTTATGGTTAAGACATAATCTTCTTTGATTGTTCTAATTCTCAGTTTATGCTCTCCTTCCATTCTCTGAGTCCTTTGTATGCAGTCTAGTTTTTTTTTTTATCTCACCATTGTAGTATATTTTGTGATGTTCTTGAATTCTTTTCTTAATTTGTAATGAATGAAATGTACATTTTTGTTATTTTGAATGGCAAATCTCTTGTGATTGAAATCTGGCCGTGATGATTCATTCATCTTGGTTGGAGATGGAGTCAACTAAGAGACACACCTATGTGTGAATGTGTAAGGGAAAGACCCTCCTGCAGAGTAACCAGCCCCTTCCCTTCTGTCAGAGTAGCTATAATGAAGTCTGAGGAAAAGCGTTCGTTTTTGGCTTGCCCACCCTTACTCCTTGCTGGTGAGGGCATCTTTTCTGTTGTGGCAGCTGCTGCCATTGTGATCCTTCTAACACTGATTAAAAATCAGGGGTGCGATCTGCGCTCTTCTTGTGGCTGGTGACGTTGAGAGTCTCCTTCTGAGCCTCTTGGCCGTATGCTTCACTTCTTTATGAAACATCTGCTTGTGTTTCTGCTTATTTTCTGTGGGGGTGGGTTTGGGCTTTGGTTTTTCTTTTAACTAAATTGTTCAGGATACGTCCCTTTTCAGATACAAGGTTAGAAAATATTTCTTTTCAGTCTTCTTGATTTTCATGCTCTTAATAGCTCTAAGTGCCTCGTTTTTTAGTTTGTGCTTTGTGTCAAGTGTAAGAGAATCTTTCATTTAGCCTTAGTTCTAAAGTTCTCTGTTTGTCAAAAATATATAATTTGCATTTTACATTTCAGTCTTTGGCCCATTTGGAGCTAATTTCTACAGTGTCTGAGGTTTTAGGCAGATGTACAATTTAACACATGGATGCCCCATTGTTCCCATACTATTTGCCCAAGACCACATCTTCTGTGTTGAATTTTGCTTTTTCACCTTGGTCAAATATCAGCTGCCACTACCACCCCCACAAAATGAGAAAGTAGAAAAACCTATACTCTATTTTCTTTGAGGGAGTGATTAAGAAAGCTGGCAAAAAAGAGAGTAAGAATCGACTTCCAAGAACTCTGAAATTTAAAAGGTGACTTACAATAACCTAGAGGGCTGATGTAGCTAATGAAGACTACAGCCCCTCAGCCTGAGAGCACCGTGACCTTTCTACCCATTACACTCAGCGCTGGAGATGAGGATGGCAGCCATGTTCCTAGTGAAGTCAATAGAAACCTACCCTGTGAGAGTTTTCTTTTTGTTTTTCCTTTCTGCTCTTGAAGGATCAACTCAAGGGTCTCCCTTTGTTTTGACTGCCCCACAGGGTTGGAGGTAAACTTTAAGGAGATCCAGGACCGCGAGGAGCCCATCAGGTTTTTCTATATCCAATGGGGAAGAGAGAGAGAAGGATTCAAAGGACTTCAGGAAAATTCTGGTCCCTGACTAGAGTAGAGATGCTGTGTATTGATTTGAGGAGTCCACCTACCATATAGGGTCACCTGGAGGCCTAAGAAGGCTGAGGAAACTTTCAGGCCAGAAAACTAACAAATCAGTCGAACATCACATCTGGGGATGCATGATTTCAAAGGTATATGGTTAATTTAGGCCTCAAAAGACTAGGACTCCTCAACCTGCATAGAGAGACACACATTGCAAGGTCTAGGTAGGGCCTATGGGAGATGCTCCATCTCCACCCTCAACACCTTGTGGTTAATCCTGCTGCTGCTGTGCCATGATGGGGAGCAGCTGGGCACAGTTCATGCCTCTGTGGCTAAGACGCCAGAGACTATAGCTGAAGAGGAAGGGAGAGAGATGTCCTATGGGTCTGGCAGTTCCACATTGTTCCCCCAGCAAGCATGTCAGGGTAGGCAGCACAGTTAGCAGCTTACAAAATAAGTGTAGGTGGCCTTTGCCCACATCCTTTCACCAAAGCTACCCATGAGGCATAAACTCTGTGGTTATTTCTCAAAGAAACACCTGGCTGATGGTGTTGGAGGTCCTTCTGTCTATGTGTTGCTTTTATTGGTTAATGAATGAAAAAACTGTCTTGGCCTGTGATAGGGCAAAAGGACAGAGCTAGGCAGGGAAAACTAAAGCGAATGCTGGGATAAAGGAGGCGGGGTCAGGAAGAAGCCATGGAGCCACAGGAGACAGACGCTGGGAACTTTGGCCTGTAAGTCACAGCCATATGAAGCCACAGTCATGTGGCAATATACAAAATAATAGAGATGGGTTAGTTTAAGATATGAGTTTAGCCAGAAATATGTTTAAGCTATTGGCCAAACAGTATTGCAAATAATATGGTTTTCTGAGAGATTATTTATGGGCTGAGCAGCCAGGAATGAAACAAACCCGCTCCTGCAACAGACTAATTTTTGAATATTCAGACAGGAAAGATGCCCAGCTTGCTTCCTTTCTTGCTTAGCTGTCCTGAGGTTCTCTCCCTGCCAACCCTTCACCCTTTGGCTTCTGTGACTTTGGAGTTCACAACTCAAGTCTTCTATGCATAGGAATTATGGGAATTATGTTTTAAACTTTTTGTTCTGTTTCAAAAACAGTTCCAAATTTGTCCACCTTTGTGTCTGTCCTCTTTGGTAAACATTTTGGAGGACTTGCACAGGATGGGTACTGGGAGTGGATCAGTAAACTGATTACTAAATTCAAATGTAAAAAAAAAAATAGTTCAAAGTTTTTTAAAAAAAAGTTTGCTATTAAGTCCCTTGATAGTTTGAGTGTGAACATCCCTCACAGGCTCACATCTTTGAACCCTTTGTCCCTGGCTAGTGGTGCTGTTTAAGAAGGTTCTGGAACCTTTAGGCAGTGGAGGCTGCTGGGAAGGCCAATTCCACTTCTGGCTCTTTCTCCTTCCTGACTGTGGATGCAGCCTGACCAGTCACCACCCTACCTTCTGGCCATGATGCCTTCCTTTCAACAGGGCAGCTGTGGCTCTTCCCAAGTTGCTCCTTATGAGGCAACAAGGAAAATAGCTAATCCAGTTCTTATCTATCCCCAAATTCCCTATTTTCAAAGCAGTTGCTATTTTTATATCTTTCCCCATCCCTTAACCCCAATTTCCTTAAGGTAGAATGAACACTTGGTCAGGCACTTAACAGTATATGGATGCACAAGCCTTAATTGATTAGATATAGAGACTCCATGCATGGAATGGAAATGAGCAGGAACATTCTTATCTCCAAATCTGGACTGAGAAGAAATATCTAAGGAACCAGAATTATGTGAGGTGGATTATTCAACTTTGTCTTTCACTTCACTGAGTCAACAGCTCCTCAGGCATAGGGAAGTCCTCTGAGACACAAATAACGCATCAGCCAGAACCTTCCTCTGCATTTCAGGTCAGGGCACCTCAAACTCTGGCTGCAGAGCCCTCCCATCTTGTCACCTGCCCAGGAGCCTTGTAAATTTGATGTCCATCCCAGTGCAGCTAGGGGAGCTACTCAAAGGGTGGTCGGCTCTACTCTGGGTCTGTGGTGGCAGCCTGCAGGAGAGGAGGAATTGAAGGAGCTGTGCGAAGCCTGTCACTTTGAAATTCGCTGGCTCAGAGAGAGGAGTCCTGCTTCTTGTTCTCCTTCTCTGGGACAGGAAGTAACTTGGGGGTATGGAGATCCAGAGCTCTCTTAGCGTTTCCCTGGGTGGCAGCATCCTACAGGGCCACACATCTGCTTTCTGATAGCAATGGCAATACAAGAAGGCAGGTGAGCCGGGCGGTGGTGGCACACGCCTTTAATCCCAGCACTTAGGAGGCAGAGGCAGGTGGATCTCTGTGAGTTCGAGACCAGCCTGGTCTACAGAGCTAGTTCCAGGACAGGCTCCAAAGCCACAGAAAAACCCTGTCTTGAAAAACAAAACAAAATAAAACAAAACAAAACAAAAAAAAAAAAAAGAAGAAGGCAGGTGAAGTTGGCTTCAGTTGTAAGTGAGGGAAAGAGTCACCTGGTGACTGAAAGCAGGTCAGCCTGCATGCACTCAGGACAGTCACCCTCGATGTCCTGGATGTGAGGTTTGTACACAGAGAGCTCTACTTGGGAGGAGAGAGAGCACAGAGCCCAAACAAAAATTTAGAAAGATGACTCAACAACCCAGTCTACTCCTGAAGGTGACATGTCTCTGGCATGTCCAAAATTGCCTCTGTGGGCCTGCAGGGAGATGGTTTATTTAATAAAGGGCTTGCCTTAAAAGAAAGGGGACCTGAAGCCAGCCTCCTGAACCTATAAAAATAGCTGGATATGGTGACATGTGTTTGTAATTGCAGCACTTGGTGGGGGCGGGAGTTGCAGAACAAACAGATCCCTGTGGCTCACTGACCACTCAGCCTAACCCACTCAGCAAGCCTTGGGTCCCAGTGAAGGTTCTGTCTTAAAACAAGGTATATGGTGCCTGAGGAAGGACATCTATGAGTTCCACGTGCACTGAAATACACACACACACACAGGTACACACACATGCACATGCGCGCGTGTGTGCGCGCACACACACACACACACCACATATCCACCCCGATATACATCCACATTACTATCTCCTTGGTATTTAGGCCAAGAGTCATGTATGCCAAGTCTTGCTGTCATTCTCTTTCCCAGGGAAGGTCCGATTCTTCCCAAGTGGATGAGCCTGGGACAACCTTCCAATGGCTCCAGAAAGAGACTCTTACTCTAATTTGCAACATCTGGTTAAGGTAGCTTGTGATGTGGCAGGGCTGCAGAGGCTGAGCAGAGATAGAAACTGCCTCTTATGATGGCCTCGTAGGTGAGTGCTTCCTGGCAGACTGAAGTCATGGTGGGACATATTTAGGTCTAGGCCACACCTGGGACTTGTAGCTTGCTCCAGGCTCGGCAGCATCGTATTGTAATATCTATTATAAACAAAGGCAAGGGGCTTTTAGAAACCAAACACAAAACCATGCAGGTCAGGGCTCATTTGAGGAGTGAGCATTGCAGGAAAGTGGGGAGATAGCTCCCAGAAGACTCTCTTTACCTCATTTGACAATGAGGTTGTTGCAAGTGGGTCTCTTGAAGACCTCTGGGAGCCTAGCTGGGCCACAGTGGCTAGGAAGAGCAACCCTATGTGCAGGTACGGAGAATAGACGCAGGGCTGGCCTCTGAAGTTGCAGTGCCGGGGCAGCCTGACCTGCTGTGGGGAAGGAAGTACATACAGTCTGTTTCCCCCTCTCTGAGACTCTCTCAGCATGAAAAACAACTGATTTTTATTCTATGGGCTCTGGGAAATAGCCTTTGTTCCTGCTGGCCCTGAAAAAGTGGCCTTAATCCAAAGTGATTACCCGCCGTGCACCAAGATTTATTCTTTGCTGATAGCCTCTCTTGCTGCCTGAGTCCTGGGCTCAAATTGCCCACAGCCTGTCACGGAAGCCATATGTCTTTCCATTCCTGCGTCGAGAATGACATTGAAGTCACTTTGTCCTCTCTGAAGCTTTTGTGTGTGCGCGCACATGTGGCATCGACCTCTGTGGTGGGGTCTAGCAGTTAAAAGAAGTCATAAAAATCTCAGGCGTGAAAATGAAGCCCAGGACAAAGGGCCAGTTGCCACCCGGCTTGCAGAACCTTGCGTCTCTTCCTTCTGCCTTGTGCAGCATTTGGGGTTGCTTCAGTGTCAGCGTTAACAGACCTGGGATCTGCTAAGTTCCATGAAGAATGTCTAGGCAAGGATTTGAGCCATGGGATGGGCATCTGTGGTATCTCTTGGCAGTTCAGAAAGGACCATCCACAGAGGCGTACCATTATGTTGCTCAGTCATTGAAGTTATACGGAGAGGATTCCATGTACTCCTGAGTCTCCACTCCTGGCTTAATCAGTTGGCTGATGGTCTTGAGACCAGGGTTTGGAGGAGAACCCTTTGCTCCACCATGTTTCTGAGACAGTGCAGGTGGCTGCCCTCACTTCCTGATGTCCCTCCTGTTGTTTTGCTCCCTTGTGCCATTTGTATTGTACAGAAAGCAGGAAGCAGCCGACCCCATTTCACTGATGCCAGCAAGTGACAGAGGGCACAGGCAGTCGGAGCATTGAAATTGTCTTTGGCCTCCCTCTCCTCGACATGTGGCTTTTTCTGTTTTGCACTTTATAAAAAAAAATAAAATTTCAAATTAACTTCAGTTTAGCTCTATCTCAGATTTTAATTGCTTGGAATTAGTGCTTGATTTGCATAGTACTTGATTCGCCAATTACCCGTGACCATGGGGTAATCTGTGCTAAAACTCGGGACAGCTCCTGATTGCATTCCATCAGAGAAGGGGCAGGATTGCCCAAGATCCCGGGATGGAAAATTCCCAACCCAGCTGTGATTTAATGTCTCCATGTGCATGCACTCCATGCTTTAGCTTAAGCATGCTCGTGCTGAGCCTTCTGGAAGTTCATTCTCCAGAAAGGAAGGCCAAGACAAGTTGGGGAGCTGCCCAGTTTGCAATTAACCTTCCCCAGCACCTCTCAACTGATTATACTATATTATTTTATAGGCCAAGGCCATGGCTCAGCTCTGATTCAATCTGATGTCATCTTCTAGGGTATGTGGGGATGTTATTTAAGTATGAGTCAGGATCCAGTGTACTCCTGTTTATCACCAAGACAGGGAATTTGCAGGTAGTGTCTGGGATAATTCATTTTCACTGTCATCTTTACAATTAATTACCTTGGCCGAGAGGCTCAGTGTGCAATTGTTTAGGTTAAGGTTATGTGAGTAACAGTCTATCTTTGGGAAACTGTCTTGGTTATATTAGTTGAGATAAGAAGACCCACACACCCCTCCTGGGCAGCACCCTTCCCTATGTTTGGATCCTGGACTATATGGAAGTGAGGAATGCTGAGCTAAGCATTAGTAAACATGCATGCATTTTCTCTGCTCTTCTCTTGGATATGGCTAGTTGCTTCAGGTTCCTGCCTTGACTTCGCTGCCATGATAGACTGTAACCTAGAATTGTGGAGCTAACAGAAACCTTTCTCTCCTAAGTTGCCTTTGTCACTAGGACAAGGAGTCAGGTGACCATTTTAACTAATAGAGACCCAGGGTGCCCATGCAGATTATCAAGCTTTCCCTCCTTTGAGGGGATTTGTCAGGTATTTGTCACAGAGATAAAAAGTCCATGACAAGCCAAATAGGGAAATGCAAGGGGAAGGCCTGACTACGTGTGAGTATGAGAGAGATGTCTCCCTCCTCCTCAGGTAGAGATGTTCACCCCCTGGACTCACCACTCACACTGGGACAAACGCCCTCCTTAGGGGCAGCATCTTGGATTGAGCAAGGTTATACAGAGGTTTTTGTCCTTTTCCCTCACATACATAGTAACACACCCACGTTCCAGGGGTGACTACCAGACAGTGTTGCCCTGCCTATGGCCTTCACCTCGTCATCTTGATGGCTAAGGGATGTCCTACAGAGGCCAGAACCAGAACCCTCTAGGAACGGCCCCTGAAAGTACCTCTGGGTCAAAGGCTGCTGGTGGGAGCATCAGAGAGCCTAAGTGCAGCTTCCTGTCCACTCGTTCCCAGTATCATCTTCCTCAGCGCAAAATGTGGTCTGGGACTTGTGTTGGAACTCAGAGATTCTGGGTAGGCAGGGCCATGGTACATCTACTTTTCCACTTTCGAAGACCAAATCTTGTTTATTCTGTGGCCTGCCGGAAGACCTCCCCGATTGCCTCCAGCCTGTACTTCATCCTGCTCTTGCCGGGTATGGTGGGACTACTCCTCACAGAGGGTAGGCATGTTCTAAGTTCTGTGCCCTGTGTCACTGATAGGCCATGAAGTTGTCCCCGGTGGTTCCTGCCTGCAGGGGAAGCCCCAGCCAATCACCTTGCTTGTAGGGCGGAGTCCCCCGAGGATATTTTTTACTAATAAATATTGCGAGTGTGCTCCCCCCTTCCATTCTGCTTTCCTGTTCTCCGCGGGAACTTTGGTTCTGTAAGTCTTTCCCTAATTAAAGTTGAATATTTTATTATAATTTTTGTCTGCCGTTCATTTACGCCGCTACACTTGCCCTCACTTCCCAGTGTCCTGGAAGGAGGATCTTCAGTTCTTGCAGTTAGATCTGCGTTGGTCCCCCAGGAGGACTCTTAGACTTCTTTCCAGGCCACTCTATTTCCCCACTCAGTTTGTCAGCCCCTAACAGCATCCTGCACTCCATTTCCTAACACACAATTCCTTTTAAGGTGTTGACCCAAAGCATAATAGCATCTTAGGAGACAGCAACCCTACCCAGAAGCCACTTTTCTAAAACAAAGGAGGCAAGGCACCATGCTGCGTCTGGCTTGACATGAGGGGTTAGACTTTATGAAAGCTGGGTTTGCCTTGAGTTTTTCACATGGTTATTGGGCTACAGCTTGTGATAGCCTTGCCTCTTGGTCTCTGCCCCATAGCTCTGCAACTATCACATAGTATTGGGAAGCCAGGGCTCTAGTTTATTCTCACATGAAGCCCAGATGTACTACATGTTGTAAGAGGAGGTCTCACTTTAGCTCCAGTGCATGCCAGAGTTGTTCATTCTGTCTGTAGCTCCTGTGTGCTCTGACCCACCGGGCTGCCTTGTTTCTGCTCCTCTTACTCTATGGCCTGTCTGCTGCAGCTCTTGTGTACACTATGCATTATCTGCTGCTGCTCTTGTATACTCTGCATTATCTGCTGCAGCTTTTGTATACTCGATGCATTGCCAGCTATAGTTCTTGTTGCTCTATGCATTATCTGCTGCAGCTCTTGTGTACTCTCTGCATTATCTTCTGCAGCTCTTGTATACTCTCTGCATTATCTGCTGCAGCTCTTGTGTACTCTATGCATTATCTGCTGCAGCTCTTATATACTCTATGCATTATCTGCTGCAGCTCTTATATACTCTATGCATTATCTGCTGCAGCTCTTGTATACTCTATGCATTATCTGCTGCAGCTCTTGTATACTCTATGCATTATCTGCTGCAGCTCTTGTATGCTCTATGCATTATCTGCTGTAGCTCTTATATACTCTATGCATTATCTGCTGCAGCTCTTGCATACACTATGCACTGCCTGCTGCAGCATTTATGTGCTCTATGCACTGCTGCAGCTCTTGTGTGCTTTGACCTCACCCCTACTGCTTTGCTTCTGCCTTCCTTACTTTATGTCCTAGTTTCATTTCTGTCACTGTGATAAAATTCTGAGACCAAAAAGCAGCATAAGAAAGAGAGGATTTACTTGGCTGACAGTTTCAGGCCACAGCAGAGTATTGAAAGGAAGTGAAGGCAGGAACTTGAAGCATCACATCCACAGTCAAGAGTGGAGAGATAAAACACACGGATTCTTGCTGGCTGATTCTCAACTACCTTTCTTCTGTTTATCATACTGTTTAAGACCTGCTGCCTAGGGAATGGTTTTACCCACAATGGGTGGGTCTTCCTTCACCAATAGGAAAGACAGCTCTCCACAAACATCTCTCACTGAGACTCTTTTAAGATGCTAGATTGTATCAAGTTGATGGTTAAAACTAAGTACACTCCTTTTGGATTCCAGGTTGGTATTTCTACATTTTCATCTGGTTCAGCTGCTAGTATGTTCTATATATTTATTTTGTATTTTACCACTTTTTAACATATAGCTACAGACTTTGGGTTGGAGATACTGTGTTTCTACTGATGTGAACAGTGTCTTTTTTACACAGAGTAAGTTATCTAAAGCAGCGCTTCTCAACCTTCCTAATATTGCAATCCTTTAATATACTCCCTCAAGTAGTGGCGACCCCAACCATAAGATTATTTTTGTTGCTACTTTTAACTATAATCTGGCTATTGTTATGAGTTGTAATGTGTTGGCAGAGGCTGCTTGTTCATTCCCAGCTGCCCAGACCTGAAATAATTACACAGAAACTATATTATTTGCAATACTGTTTGGGTAATAGCTTAAACAGCTTTTTAACTAACTCTTATATTTTAAATTAACCCATTTCTATTAAGCTGTGTATCACCATGTGGTTGTGGCTTACTGGGCAAAGTTCCAGCATCTGTCTCCTCTGGCAGCTACATGGATTCTCCCTGACTGCACCTTTTTCTCCCAGCATTAAGTCTAGTTTTCCCACTTAGGTCTATTCTGCTCTGTTAAAGGCCCAAGTAGCTTCTTTATTCATTAACCAATAAAAGCAACACATATACAGAGGGACTACCTACATCAGTATTGTAAACATCTTATATGCAGGATATCTGATATGTGACCTCTGTGAAAGGGTTGTTTGACCTTTAAGGAAGTCATGACCCACAGGTTGAAAACCACTGTATTAAAGTTTGTTGACAAACTAACAGGTAAGAGTGTGTGGGTTTCTTTGCTGAGTGTGGAGGCACGTTTGCTTGGGTGGACATCAGAAGGCTTCCTCAATTGCTCACCACCCCAGTCTTTGATATAGGGTCTTCCATTGAGCATAGATCACATCCACTGCCTATTGTGGCTGGCTGCCAGTGAGCCCCAGAGATCCTCCTGTCTCTCTACCTCTGCATGCTTCTGCTCCAGAGTTTTAAAACTGTGAGTTCTGGGGGATTGAACTGAGGTCTAATGGTTCTGTAGCAAGCATTTTACTGACAGCCGCTTCATGGAGCCAGTTGGCTTTCTTAATAGTAATGATGTTGAACTTCCCTTTATATACTTGGGGCATTTAGGATGTGTTCTGCAACAGCCTTGTGGACCATGCCCACAGGTGCTAGACCCATCTTGGTTCACAGCTGCCTTGTGGACCTCCGAGGTCAAGAGGCATAGCAGGAGCCATGGACACTGGTTACTGACTTTTGGGTGCCTACGAGTGTCAGTGTGAGTGGCCATCTTCTCCTGTTGGTGGGCCTTGAATCCAAGGTGTTTAATGAGGAGAAAAGAAAAGCATGGAGCTCTTGGTTTGGCTGGTCACTTTTTCTTTTATATCTGCAAAGGAAATGTCATCCATGTTGTCCAGTCCATGAAGGAATGAGTCTTATATGATGTAGGTCACCTCGTTCACCAGGGTGGACAGTTCCATTTACTCGAATGGTATTTCATACTGTATTCTGTGTAATTATCTTGTTATTTGCTTTGGTTAGATCTTTTTTTTGGGGGGGAGGAAATATTCATGGTAATCTAGTTTACTTGATGAGCCAAACGATATTTAAAACCTCAAAATAAAACAAGCTCTCTCTGATAGTGTTTTGTTGATTAGTCTTGGGACCTGCTATTGTAGATGTCCAGTCATACTATGGATTGATGGATAGCTGAGCATCCATCCAGAGACCTCAAGCAATGCACTCCCTTTCAGTGCATGAGCAAGCCTGTGTGGAGAACAGGAAAGGGTGGGGTTCTACCAGTCCATTACACTTCAACTGTGCTCACATCATCAAATAATAGTACCATCCATCAACTTTAATGTTTCCGTTTCAAAGCCTCCAGTCTCAAGAAGGTCATAGAATTTCTTTCTAGAGACAGTCCATAGGATGCATTTATGTGGAACCCTCAGTTTACCACCAATATTTTCAAAGCTGTAACTTTTAGGAGAGAATAAAAATCATATGGAATTCACATCGTGGCTTTGGTCTCATTTTTCTCTCTCTTCCATTCCCCTCTCCCTTCACCCTCGAGTGAGGTAACCCAGACCCAAAAAAGGTGAACATGGGATGTACTCACTCATAATTGGTTTCTAGCCATAAATAAAGGACATTGAGTCTATAATTTGTGATCCTAAAGAAGCTAAATAAGAAGGTGAACCCCCCAAAAAACATATAGTTATCCTCCTGGATATGGAAGTAGACAAGATTGCCGGGCAAAAAATTGGGATCTTGGGGGTGGGGTGGGATGGGGGTAAGGGGAGATGGGGAGAGAAAAGTGAGAAGGGGAGGATGGGGGAACTTGGGGAAATGGGATGGTTGGGATAAAGGAAGGGGGGATATGGGAGCAGGGAAGTATATATCTTAATTAAGGGAGCCATCTTAGGGTTGGCAAGAGATTTGAACCTAGAGGGGCTCCCAAGTGTCCAGGGCGATGTCCCCAGTTAGTTCCTTGGGCAGCTGAGGAGAGGGAACCTGAAATGGCCCTATCCTATAGCCATACTCATGAATATCTTGCATATCACCATAGAACCTTCATCTGGTGATGGATGGAGATAGAGACAGAGACCCACACTGGAGCATTGGACTGAGCTCCCAAGGTCCCAATGAGGCGCAGAAGGAGGGAGAACATGAGCAAGGAAGTCAGGACTGTGAGGGGTGCACCCACCCGCTGAGACAGTGGGGCTGATCTATTGGGAGCTCACCAAGGCCAGCTGGACTGGGACTGAAAAAGCATGGGATAAAACCGGACTCTCTGAACATGGCAGACAATGAAGGCTGATGAGAAGCCAAGGACAATGGCACTGGGTTTTGATCCTACTGCATGTTCTGGCTTTGTGGGAGCCTAGCCAGTTTGGATGCTATACTTCCTAGACCTGGATGGAGGGGGGAGGACCTTGGACTTTCCACAGGGCAGGGAACCCTGACTGCTCTTTGGACTGGAAAGGGAGGGGGAGGGGAGTGGGGGGAGAGTGAGGGAAATGGGAGGCTGGGAGGAGGCAGAATTTTTTTTTTCAATAAAAAAATCCCCCCCCCAAATAAGAAAAGAACTATGAGTAGAATATAGAATAAATTTTTCTGTTGGTACACAAAACATGCCTTGACTTTTATCTACATATTACCAATATGTTCTAATGAAAATCCTTTGTTTAACTGTCCTGGAATTGTATTCACTAAGCTCTGTCCACAAATTATATTTGATTATGGTATCTAAGAATTGTTTTATTAATGAACTTTTACAAAAGATATATTTCTATGGTCCTTTTTATTTTATTTTAATGGTTTTACCTTGACTAATTATCTTTGTTACTGTTCTGTCATAACTAGATCAAATACTTCTCATTTTTGAAGAAAAAATAAAATTACTTATTGAAAATAAATAAATAAAAACACTCGGAGAAGGAATTCATAGTGTAAATCCACAGTAGTAACATATTAACTACCTTGATAGGGATGGAAATAGCTTCTAGATATTTGAGAAAGCTCATTTTCAAAGTCAGATGGGAAGCCTCTCTCTACACTTTCCAAGAGTCAAGCGAGAAGTAAAGGAGGAGCGAAACAGAATCCCAGAGAAGGAGGAAGGGTCTGAGGGGCAGGGAGGAGGGAATGAAAGAGGTCACCCAGGCAACAGGTACAGGCTGGGACCCAGAGCTTTGTCTCCTGACTCACACATATTTTCTCAGGGATTATTTTACTTTTCCCTGCTGAGATAGAGCACCTATAGGAGAGGAATGGACTTATTTCAGCTTATATGTCACAGTTCACCAATGAGGAAAGTCCGAGTAGGAACTCAAGCAGTAATTTGAAGAAGAAACCATGGAGGAAAGCTACTTACTGGCTTGATCACTGGCATATTCTTCTCTGGCTTTCCTGTACAACTCAGGACCACTTGCCTAGGGATGGAACTACCCCCAGTGGACTGGGCCATCCAACACCAATTATCACTCAATCATCTACAAACACGCTCACAGGCTAATCTGGTCTAATCGTACACAATGGGTATTAAATAATGGGTTGATGTGGGTCCCTTATACACATGGATGGTGTTAGATGATGTATTGCTGTGTGTCCTTGATGCATACAGTGGCATCAGATGACAGGTTGGTGTGGTCCATGATGTGCACAGTGTGCATTAGATGATGGGTTTATATGGGTCCCCGAGCACACACTGGGTTAGATGATGGGTCATTTATGAGGTCTAGATAATGGGTTGTTGTGTGCCTTCGATACACATGCTGTATTAGAAGATGGGTTGGAATGGGTCCTGATAACACAGTGTCTACTATATGCTGGGTTTGTGTGACTTCTTGGTTTATGTATTGGGAATCAGATGGTGAGTTGATGTGGGTCATTGATCCACACACAGTGTGTTTTAGATGATTGGTTGGTGTGGGTTCTTGATGCACACACACTATATTAGATGATGGGTTGTTGCGGGTCCTTGACACACACACACTATATTAGATGATGGGTTGTTGCGGGTCCTTGACACACACAGTGGGCATTGGATGACGGATTAGTGTGGGCCCATTGCCATCTGAGTGCTAGAGTCCACCACTTACAGTTTAGGACAAACTCACCCTCTTTCCTCAGTCTGTTGTGTCGGATATGTTCTTGGTGTTGCTTATAAATTCTCTTTGATACATTTACAGGGTGGAGCCTTCTCTACTCCAATCATTAAGTCATTTATCAGTTTGTTGAATGGATGGTGCTTTCTGTGTATCTGATTATCTACTGAAAAGGACAATCATACTCTACCTTCAAAATGGACTCACAGCTGTTTGTGAAATGGAGTTTCTCGTGCAAAGCATGGTCTATGTTTTACATCTGTGTAATCACAGCAGAGCACACATCCTGTTCTTAGCACACGGATGCATGCCTACCTCTTTCTCAGGCTCCACCCTGGCCTGGTTGTAAGTCATGTGAGGGATTTGTTGTTCACTGACCAACTCAGTCCTCATATGGGTGTGTGATTGTCAATTTGCTGCGGAGTGGATGGGGGCTTTTAAATGGCCAGCCATTTCTCAGGATTTTGTAATTGGTCACCAAGCAGGGCCACAATCTGAGCCACATGCTATTGCCTGCCACCCACTCTTTTTAAAAAACAAACTAGGAAAGTTAAAATGTAATTATATCATTTCCCCTATTCCTTCCTCCCACCCCCCTCATGTGTGCCCCTTGCGAAATCTTGGCCTCTTCTTAAAAAAATTATGTTGTCATAATGTCTAAATACATGTATAAAAAAAAACCCTGCTTGGTCTATCTTGTTTGTGTATGATTTCAGGGCTGACTGCTTGGTATTGGATAACCCATTAGGAGGCTCATCCTGGAAAGACTATTTCATTCAACCTCAGCATTCCTTAGCTACTTAGAGTTCTTTGTCTATGGGTGGAGCCCCGTGAGATTTTCCCCTTGGTGTTAGTGAGTCTATTTGTGATGCGCTTCTTCAGGTCTTGTTTAGGCAGCCATAGTTGATGTATAATGTTTGAAGCTCCCTTGGCCTTCTAGGTGACACAATCTCACAGCAGACTTCTCAGTCCTCTGGGTTTTATACTGTCCCCACCGTTCTCCCACGGTGTTTCCTGAGCCTTAAGTTTAGGGCAGTGTGTGACAGATGTTTCTGTAACATCTATAGTTTCTATTTTAGAATATATTTACTTATATCTATATATTTATAGAATATATATAACTCATAATTTCTCTAAGTGTTCTATAGAACAGACATTTGTTCCCTGCATTTCAGCCAGTTGTGATTTTCTGTAATGCTCTTCTCTATTGGCAACAAGAAATTTCTTTGCTGGGGGCATAAGCACAAGTATTTAGAATGAATTTAGGGATAATACTGGTTTAGTAATGTGGTAATGGTAAGTTAGTCTCTTAGATCCATGACTTCACTAGTACCAGTACCGGGCATGAGTTCCCTCTTATTGGGTAGACTGTAACTCCAGTGAGAGAGCGCTAGCAAGATGTGAGAACTCTCCTTGTACACGTTAGATTATTGTATAGTGCTGGTTGTCATTATGTTCGATAGGGTTTGCAGCTGGGTAGGACTTTGGTTGATTTCCTTCTTTAGAAGCTTTCACAGGAACTTTTGGCGCTAAGGGAGCTAGCCCTTCAAGACGAGACATTCACATGAGATCCATTTTGGTTTTCCAGGTTTTAGGTCTGAAGTGAATGGTATCTTCAACAATAGGAGCCTACCTTCAGCCACTGGGAGGCAATCAAGGGCAATAGCAAAAGCCTATAAATATATATATATATATATATATATATATATATATATATATATATATATATAGTTTTGGGAATGTTTTAGACTTTCCTGAACAACAGTTTGGTATTGGGGCTGTTAGTGTACAGCTCTTGAGGGGGAAGCATTGTCAGCACAAGTGGGGTGACTTTATTTAAATGACCCACATGTAGGCAGCAATGAATGCTGTGAGTGAGTGAAGTCTCACACGAGTGTGTGTTGTTGCACACGGGCATGGCTGGATCGATGACTCCAATGCCTCAGCCTTATGGGAGTAGCAAAGCCTCACCAGAGTGAGGTTCAAGAGGGATTGTGAAACTTTCCTTGGGGTCCAAGTATGAGTGTTTATGAACAATTGCTCAGTGAGGGCAATACAGCTTCCTCTCCAGGATGTTTATAGCCCTAGACTGCTGGACTACAGAGATGTCCTACAGAGTCTAGCTAACACCTCCCTCTCTGTGGTACCTAATCAACACATCAAGGTTATGGTTTGTTGGTGGTAGTAGGTGCCCTCTGCTAGAGTAAGCATGCCACACCTGCTCCCAGCTTTCCTGTATGTGAGTCTGTATGTCTGTCCTTTCTTCATTGCCTTACTATACCTAGTCAGGGTTCCAGAGCCCACGCCATGTGGGTCACAGCTTATCTGTCTATGTGGATGTATGTAAAGAGGCTCACGTAGTGTATATTTTGCCTTTCCTGTGACTAATGATGATGAACATATTTTTATGTCTTTATTGCCTTTTGTAAGAATTTTGGAGAAATATCTATTCTAGTCTTCTACTCACTTTTCTTTAGTTGAGTTTTGTTGTTGGGTTGTAGGAGCTCTTTATATATTCTGGGCAAACTCTGCTTTGGTTCCCGATGTTCTTGACAGAGGCTCGGGAACCTAGTCTCCAGGGTTGGTCCTGTTACTCAACATGATGTCCCAATCCTTTGGTTCTAAGCTGGAGCTGATTTGACAGTGACTCAATAGAGCTTGGCTGTCCTAACAGTAGAGTACAATTGGAACCCAGTAGGTAGGGGACAGGGATGCTGTCCACTCATTCACGTTTCTTTTTTTATTTTTTATGAGTAAGTGAAAAGGTCTTCTGGGGATAAAGTTATTCTCCAGATTATAGGCATCTGGGGCTAACAAGTGGCAGGACCCAGAAATTCCATTACGTGTCTACTGGTCTATGTGTATGAATCTATGGGTGAAAAGTAGTAGCCCCTGGGGGTTACAACTTACCTTCCACAGCTTCTAGTCTGGTAAGGAGCTATGGATGTGATCATTTCAAACCCATCAAAGGCCACATCTCTACACTGTATCCACCAGACTGAAGACTGTGCTAAGGGTCAGTGCCCCCCAATCCTGTTCAGGGGTTTGGTTTATCCTTGGCTTCATGAGGCACTTCTCTGCTCCCTGTAGCCGGTATCCCCTTCAGAGCTGGGGTGCTGGTGAGATGTGGGTGGAATGTGGAGGTTCCTTCTCACTGAGACTTTTCAGCTGTTTCTTTCCTGCAATGGTTGGATTGTGGTTACTCAAATATTCACTGTAGGGAATGCCTCCCACCAACGGAAGGGCCTCAGGGCTGAGGGGGCTGAGACTCAGGGCTGTGCATGTCCTCGTTCTGGCTGGAAGTGTCTCTCATGCTCCCTTTGGAGCCCGCAGCTGGTGAGTTAGCTGTCTTGCACGCATTTGGAGAAGGCTGTTATTTCAGGAGGCATCAGCCGGGGAGAGTTCTCAGGTCACGCACTGTACTGCAGACTCAGAACCAACAGCTTCACAGAGCAGGCAAGACAGATGGGAAACAGGTACAGAGGTTAGATTAGTTGTCTGTGGTCTAATGCATCTGTGTAGCAGGGAGCCCGGGTCCTGCTTGTTCCATGTGACTACGGCAGGGACACAGATTCAGTTTCATAACTTAAATTCTTTCCTACTATAGAAAGCACTAGAGTCGGGTGGGTGGTGGTAGTGCACTCCTTTAATCCCAGTACTCAGGAGGCAGAGGCAGGTGGATCTCTGTGAGTTCGAGTCCAGCCTGGTCTACAAGAGCTAGTTCTAGGACAGGCTTCAAACTACAGAGAAACCCTGTCTTTAAAAACCAAAAAAAAAAAAAAAAAACCCACTAGAGAAAGGCCCTTTTGGAGGGAGTCACCCATGTCCTAGTGTTCTTGTCTAGAAGAAGGGAAACCATGGCTCAGACAGTTAACAGACTGCCTAGCTAGGGTTGGGCCAGGGTCTTCTTATCCCCAAGTGTCTTCTTTGCTCTAGGTCAACCCTTGTACATGTTTATTCAGATGCTTTGTGCCCCTTGATGATTATTCTCATGTCTATGAAGATAGCCTATCACAATGCGTGGATGATACAATGTGTCTGTGAAGATAGTCTATCATGATGCATGGATGATACAATGTGTCTGTGAAGATAGTCTATCATGATGCATGGATGATACAATGTGTCTGTGAAGATAGTCTATCACCATGCGTGGATGATATAATGTTTCTGTCATAGGACTCTTGACAGTTGAAAGGTTAGTGCTGCATCTTCTCAACCATTCTCCCAAAAGGTGGTCTCCATTTTGTGGATTTGGGACTTGCCCCTGGCGATACATCTGCTCATGATCCTGACCTGGTCAATGCTGGAGTTTGGTCCAGGCTTTCTGCCTTCCAGCGGTTTGGGTTTTGGAACTGTTATGATGCTTCCTTTCCTTGAGTGAGTTCAGACTGTGTTTCTGCCACTGGCAATGGAAGTTTCTGAGAATATATGTGATGTGGAGCAGTGTGGCTTCCCCTTGAACTTGTCAGGGAGATACTAGTCAGGGGTGGCCAGGTGCCTAGCCTCATAAACATGCCAATCATGGTTTTCAGGAAGGTGTTTTGTCCCGGCTGACAAGGGTCAACAGGGCACAGCTGATTGTCCCATCCACTGCTAGTCCCTTCTCCATGGCTGGGGCTTACTGGCCACACAGAAGTGGACAATTTTCTAAGATAGTTGTATAGATAAATAGGTAGTTTTTACATGGACTCAATACTTTAAGGTAGAATAAAATAAATGAAGATATATTTTTTTGAAAAATTCCATTTCCTGACCTGACAATTCCCCTTTAAATACTTTATTACTTTTTAAAATTGCTTTCAATGTCCCCAAGAAAAATTATCCGTACAATGACAAATGGCTTGTTTGTCTCGAGATCAAATTGTGCTCATGGTTAACTAATCTAGGAGCTTGGGTTAATACACAAAGTCTTGAAAACGTGTGTTTTTCTCTAAGCCAATTATTTTTTCCTCTCGTACAAGAATTATCAGGGGTCACTGTCAGGGGGCATCAGCGTGCTTTTTTAGGAATTATATTTTAGATTTTGTTATTTTCCATTCTTCCTGAGGTTTTCATATTGCAGCTTCTTTGCCTACAGGGTACAGCTGTGCCCAGGGGAAGCAGGAGGTAGGAAGAACCATCTTGCGAGAAGCCCGTCTCTCTGGGGGTCTTCCTCAGAAATGGATGAAGATCATTTGCAGATGGTTCTTACCTTCCATTCACCCGATTCCCAGTGTCCTATCCCCCAGAGCCCTGAGATGGCTGTAGCATCCTGCAGTCTAGAGCACCCTTCTTGACTTTCCCTTACACTCTGCCTCCCTGCTTCCTCCTTCCTGGTGCTTTTATATAGGAACACTCTTTTTAAAAGGAAACAGGAGAAACATCTTTCCTCGCCTGGTAGTAAGAAGGATGCGGATCTGCATCTGACTGCGGCCCTTCAGCTGCCCATGGAGTGATTTGCCCCCTTCAGCAGTTTAGCAGATAAATGGCAAGTCAATAAAGCTCCCTCATTAGAGGAAGCTGGCGATTATTTGTAGAAGATAATTAAACAACCCGGACATTCAGTATGCATTCCCTCTATGAGACACTGAAATCTGTTTACTATGGAGCTCTCTCTCCAGCCAGAAGCAAGGAGAAAACAGCAGTGGTGTTTTGCCATTCTGCAGGGGGAAGGGGAAAGAGTGCCCAGGCCTGAGCCTCTGTCATCCCCTAGCACACTGGATGAGTCACCGGGAACATCTGGGTATTGCCAGATTACTATGGGCTCCCCTGTCCCTGCATGGCTGAGCTCCAGCGTCCTCAAGGCTGAGAAAGCGCCGATTAATTGCTTTTTTCACCTGCATAACGAAGTCCAGCATTTGGCATATGCTACACACCCTAAGCTTCCAGAATCCATGATTTGTTACTGGGAGAAGTATTCTTCATCTCCCTGTCAGGTCTGGGGAAGCTTCTTGCTCAGTTCTGTGCTGCAGTCTCTGTGGAGGTCTAATCTCTGTGGAGGATGTGAATTTATCTTTCTGGCTTCCAGCCGAGGAGCTGGGTGGGTGAGAATAGATGGGCCCACATCCTTAGCTCCTTTCCATCTTGGCTGGCCGTAGATGATGGCAGCCTCTTCCTGCACTCCTTCAAGCCATTGCTGTCAGTCCCTGAGAGTCTTGTCACCCGTGTTTCCTTTACCTCTGTCCACATGGTTGTAGGCCATGTCTCCCTCGGTAGCTCCTTTCTGCCCCCACCCTCAGAATGCACTCTCCTTTCTTGCTGTGCCCCCAGAAGCATTTATTCTTCACCTACCAAGAAACACTTAGTTTTGCCCCTCTGAAGAGATTGATTTAGTGACTTGGTATTACCTTCTAGATGATCAGATCTCTTACAAAACTTAGCCATTTCCTGTAGTGCAGTTTCTAATTGGTCTTACTAATAAAAATATGGAGCCAAATATTAGGGGATTAAGGCTGAAAGATCAGAGAAACAGAGCAACCAGTCACTAATTCTTACCTCTACAAAATCCTCAGATCAAATGGGGTATCCTGCCTCTACAAATCCTCAGACTGAATGTCATCTCTAGGAATCCTCAGACTGAATCCTGATCTCCTGTCTCCTCCCGCCTTATATTCTTCTCTCTCCCCAGTCAAATCACTTCCTATCTCTTCCTCCCTAGTGCTGGGATTAAAGGTGTGAGTTACCACTGCTTGACTCTGTTTCTCTTATAGACTGATTCAATCTCATGTAGCCCAGGGTGGCCTTGAACTCACAGAGATCCATCTGCTTCTGTCTTCCAAGTGCTGGGATTAAAGTTGTGTGCCACCACTGCCTGGCCTCGATGACTAACTAGTGTGACTAGCACTGTACTCTGATCTTCAGACAAACTTTATTTGTTAAAGCACAAACAAAATATCAACACATTTACACCTTGGTTTTGAAACAGAAACGTTGGTCCTTAAGCCCCTCTGTTTGTGCTCTGCCATGCCAGGAACTAGAGGCAGCAGGAACTTGGACAGGCTGCTCCCAAAATGGGCTTTCATGCCAGAGCAAGAAGAGGCTGCCCCTCACACACCCATGGCCCATCTTCAATCAATCATGTCTGTGGTGAGGAGGTTAGTTGGCCAGCCTGCATTATCCTCTGGAATAGACCCTTGAAGGTGAGGCTGGGGATTGCCCATTTTGATTTCCGCTAACTAATGAGGGGCCTGGGTACAGAATTTGCACCCCAAAAATGTGTGTTGAACCCATACCTAGGGTGAAGACAATCACACATGATTTCACTTCCTCTTCTGAGCTGGGTAGGTCCCACCATGAAATGGTACAGTGCTTTCACAGTTAATGCATTTGCCTTGAATTTTAATCAAGGAGGTGCAGTCTGACCGTTTTAGATTGGCAGCATGTAATTTTCCATTCTGAAACCGCTTTTTCAGCATAAACTTTGTTTCTGTGTGAATGTAATAAAGTAAAATACTAGTTACTGCCTTTCAACATCCTTAGAAACTAAGCTACTCGCGGTAGCAGGTAGTCAGAAATGTGGATTCCTCCCATGTGTTTTGTATTTGTCAAGCTGTATGCTGGGATGCACTGCTTATGATTGCCGTAGTAAGAGGAAGACATCTGTGCAAATGTGCATGAAAGACCTCCGAGTGTTTCTGATCACGACCAAAGTGATTGCATTTTTGATACCTCAGATCTGCATGTGATTATCCCTAGCAATGACTCATCGTGTCCTGAATCTACAAGCCTGTTGTTTTCTATCTTTTGAGTGCTGCACCTTTCATTTGGGAAGGCTGGGTGAGCAGTTCATCCAAGAAGATGTGCTTTGATTTCCAATACCTTTCTCATTTGGATGAAATCAGGGTTTTTAATCTCTTTCTAATTAGTGGTATTTTCATTCCTGTTGAGGAAAGGTGTGTGCACACATTTTTATTTTGTTTGTTTGATTCTTTGAAAACTCATGTCAAATCTAAAACTAGACTGAGTATAAGCAGAATTTATAAAAGTGGAGATAAGGAGTAAGGAAATGAGGAAAGGGGGGCATATTAACATAATCATAACCAGTGCCACCACCATCATTCCACAATCACTATCCTCACAGTGATCATCACTTTACCAACATCATCAACCTTATCATGTTCACCATCATTATCACACAACCATCATCACCACTATCACCACCATCATAATTATCATCACATCACCATCATCACCATCTCTACTGTCATCTCCCTCACCATTATCACAACTACTAGTATTAAAAGCATGAACTTCATCACTTCACCATCACCATCAACCGCCATCATCATCACCACTTCTGTTATCATCATCACCATCATCATGGTTATCATCACCATCATCATGACCATCATAACCATCACCATGACCATCATGACCATCATCACAAAGCATCATCACCATCATCACAGACCATCATGACCATCATGATGACCATCATGATGACCATTATCACCATTATAAAGACCACCATCACCATCATCATGACCATCATCACGGCCATCCTCACCATCATCAGCATCATCACGGCCATCCTCACCATCATCACGTCCATCCTCATCATCATCATGACCATCATCACAGCCATCCTCACCATCATCATGGCCATCCTCACCATCATCATGGACATCATCACCATTATTATGACCATCATTACCACCACTACTACCCTCTTCTCCTTCATGACCATTTGTATCCATCACTGTCATCACTACTACCATCACCATTTCTACCATCACTTTTATCATCATCATCATCATCACTTGGCATCTCCATCATAAACCCCCTTACCAGCACCAGCACCACCATAATTTTTATAATCATCATCATTACTGTCACTTCCCCATCATCACATCTGTCCTCATTTCTATTATCAACACAATTGTCCTCACCATTATTATTGCCATTGTTATCATCATTATCATTTCACCCCATCATCACTACCATGAACATCACTGCTTTACCATCTCATCATCATCATCCCTACCATCAGCATCACCATCTTTATCATCAGCATCCTGACAACATTGCCATCATCACCACACCTCTGTTATCATTATCATCACCACTACAGCTGTCCTTATCCTCTTCATCATAACTACTGTCACTTACATCATCATCCTATTCTTCCTAATCATAATCATGGTAATGAGAAGACTACCTTACCACTTACTCTGTGGTAGTTTATGTAGAGGTGCATTTTAATATGCATTTCAGTTTTCTATCAGCTTTCATGTTGGGATTCTTATCTTGACTCACAGTGGGGGAATGGGAGGTATGGGGAAGTCTAAATAAATTGGCCAAAAATTTCTGAACCAGAAAATGGTGAATCTGGGACCCAAAGGGCTATGATTTGAATATGAAATGTTCCATCCATGTCTTTGTTTTATGGTATTATTTTGAAGGCTTGTGGAAGTGGTTACTGAGGGCAGGACTCTGAAGGTTATACCCACTTCTACTTTCTACCTGCTCTCTGTTAGTTACCGTGGGAGACCATCACTTCACACTGATGTGTTGGGGACAGCACCTCTCCCACTACTATACTGCCCTTACTTTGGAAAACTGAAATCCTGGTGAAACTGTAAATCTTTTTTCCTTTAAGTTATTTTTGTCCCTGCAGTGAGGAAGGTGATATACAAACCCAGCAGCCCAACTCTAGGGTATAACCCTCACAATTAGTCTATGTCAATGAATATAGTATAAGTGACACCTTATCTGATGGGGACAGGTCAGGTGGATGTGGTCCCTCTGTCACAGTGAGGAAAATCACACCATGGATGTACAGAAACTATATAATGCTGGTTTTCTTCTCTGTGGAATACCCCTTCCTTGGGCTGTTAGTTTTTTTCTTTCAGAAGTACCTCGTTTCCCCTAGAAGGAGTTCTGAGTGTGTTATGGGCCTATCAGGTTGGTAGACAGGCACCAGATTTCTCATCAGTTCTGCTCTGTGACTTTGAGCATCTTGGTGACATCATTCTGAACCCCCCTCTACTAATGCCCTCTGGTGATTGTTTTCTATCTAACACTGGGCATTCTCATCTCACTGGATTTGCCTATGGACAGCGGTGACCTTGATGTCCACAGCTAAAAAGGTATTTAAGTATCTCTACATCTTTTTCTGGACCCTGGCCATCATCACAGGAATGCTTGGATTGGCCTATAGAATGGATGTAGACTTTGAAGACCACCAAGGCATTTGAACATTCTGGAGCTAGTCAAGCCCAAGATGCCTAGAACATATTGACCTGTGGACAATAACCAGTGGTGATGGCTTTGGTCCACAAGGGTTTTCACACAACATCATCCTGTGCGTAGATTATGAATATACCTGAACCTGGAAACAGCCTAGAACAGAGGAACAAATGCACCAAGGGGTTGCAGGCATGGGGCTGAATAGTGAGGCCCCACTGAGCACTGCTAAAGCCCCTCTCTCTCCCTTGCCTGAGGCCAGGTCACTCTTGTGGCTAGGCTGTTCTTCTTGCCCTGGAAAGATCTCCATTCTTTTCTAGATCATGCTGCCTCCACGGTATGATGCCCTACTGATGAAGGAGAAATATCACACATAGGTTTCTACATTTGAGTCCTCGATCCCCAGCCAGTGGTGCTGTTTGGAGAAGGTGTAGTATATCTAGGAGGCAGAGGCTTGCTGGGAAAAGTACATTATTTGGGGCGGGCTTTCTGAGTTTATACCCTGTCTTAGTTAGGATTTTATTGCTATGAAGAGACACCATGACCACAGCAACTCTTATAAGGGAAAACATTTAATTGGAATTGGTTTATAGTTTCAGAGGGCTTTAGTCTGTTATTATCATGGCAAGATGTGGTGGCATGAAGTCAGACATGGTGATGGAGAAGGAGCTTAGAGTCCTACATCTTGATTTGCAGGTAGCAGAAGGAGATTGTGTTAGCCACACTGGGCCTAGCTTGAGCATATAAGACCTTAAAGCCTGCCTCCACAGTGGCACACTTCCTCTAACAAGGCCACAGCTACTCCAACAAGGCCATACCTCCTAATAGTGCCACCCTCTATGGCCAAGAACTCAAACACACAAGTCTCTGTGGGGGGTATACCTGTTCAAATCACCACATGGCCTCACCCTGTTGACTGAGGTTTCTATCCCATTGGGTCTTGTAGTCCTTCAGTCCCAAAGAAATACACAGAGGTCTACATTAATTATAAACTGATTGGCCTATTAGCTCAGGCTTTTTATTAACTCTTATAACTTATATTAGCCCATAATTCTTGTCTGTGTTAGCCACATGGCTTGGTACCTTTTTTGACGAGGCAGTCACATCTTGCTGCCTTGCTTCCTCTGCGGCTGGGTCATGACTGTAGACTGAATCTTTTCTCTTCCCAGAATCCTCATTGCCCTGCCTCTATTTCCTGCCTGATTGCCTGGCATATACTTCCTGTTTTGCTACTGGCCAATCAGCATTTATTTAAAATACAAGTGACAGGGTACAGACCACAGTCCCACAGCATCACTCCATTTTCTCCTCCACTTTGTTGCCACACTCGGCTTTGAGTTTGTGGTTGACAGTGTGATCTCTCAGCTTCCTCTTCTGGCCACTGCTTCTGTGCCTCCCCTGTCATCATGGACTCATCTTCTGGAGCCATGGCTCATAGTAACTCTTTTTTCCTTCACTTTCCTTAATCACAGCACAGAAACTGACTATAAATCTTTTTTTTTTTTTTTTGAGGCAGGGTTTTTTTCTGTGTAGGGTAGTCTGGCATGGAACCTGCTGTCTTCCTGCCTGCATCTCCAGAGTGCTGCGATTTCAGGCATGCACTACCATGCTTAACCTGTACACTGTCCTACTTTTATCTCATTCCAGACATACTGTCAATACGCACCCAAACCGTAAGTGCATAGAGATTGTGAAATCTGGGGTTGGTGAGTAAGGCAACCTGACTAGGATCTAGCTGTCCCCATCTTTCCTTGGACAGCAGCTGGCATTATCTACCAGGGTCGTGTGAGACACTCCCTGGATGAGGAGTCTGCTCAGGCCTGAACAAACATTTTCTCAGAGTGGCATGCCTTATAACCCTAGACCGGGCTGCAGAGGTGCAGGCTGGAACATGTCAGCAGCCAGTTGTTGAGATGTTAGGCTCAATTTTCAAACTCACTCTGACTAGATGTGGTTCTAGGGACAAGTGGCCTGCCAATCTGTCAGGCTTCTGATGGTCCCATTTTATTGCCATTCTTATTCCCTTTCCACACAATTTAAATGTCACATATTTGACACAGTTGTGCCCTGGGTCTCCATCTGCCTCTAGCAGAAGTGAACACGCCAAGGACACAGACTGCTATAACCCTGAGATTTCTGTAGAATAGCACTCTGAGCCCTCAGAGATTGCAAAATAAGCAACTGCCTGCAGGTCTTTGCCCAGCTTCCTTACACATACACACTAGACACTCCCCAGACCTTTATTTTGAGGTTTGGGTGGCAAACATTCCCCTCCACCACTAGCTGGCCTCTGACCTGCAGAGTACTTCCACTCCTGCCGCTGCTCTGCAAAGTGCCCATGATCCTTGGCGTGAGACTCTTACTGTTTTTTAATCCTTCCACTTTTCCTTCCCCAGCTCATTCCATTAGCAGAAGAAATGTTTCTTTACTAAGTAACAATATTTCTCAAAAAACTTTTGTTTGCTGTCTTTAAAATTTTATTTTTTTCACTAAAGCAATTTTTTTTCTAAGAGATTTTAGCAATTTATTATTATTATTACTATTTTACCTTCCGTCCTTGCAATACAAACCTGAATACAGAAAAGGATGGGAACTGGAGGTCAGCTCCACTAACAACAGCTTTCTCCCGAGCTGACTCGCCCTCAGAACAGCACTCCACTTATTCGCAAGCTCTGACTGTGGCTCCTCGTTATCTACCAGCCATTGTTCGCTGCGAACACTGCAGCTCACCTGGGTTTTCTTTTTTTTTTATTAATTAATTTATTTAATTATTAAAGATTTCTGCCTCTTCCCCGCCACCACCTCCCATTCCCTCCCCCTCCCCCAATCAAGTCTTCCTTCCTCCTCAGCCCAAAGAGCAAGCAGGTTTCTCTGCCCTGTGGGAGGTCCAAGGACCACCCACCTCCATCCAGGTCTATTAAGGTGAGCATCCAAACTACCTGGGTTCCCACAAAGCCATTACGTGCAATAGGATCAAGAACCCATTGCCATTGTTCTTCAGTTCTCAGTAGTCCTCATTGTCCATTATGTTCAGCGAGACCGGTTTTGTCCCATGCTTTTTCAGTCCCCGGCCAGCTGGCCTTGGTGAGTTCCCGATAGATCATCCCCATTGCCTCAGTGTGTGGGTGCACCCCTCGTGGTCCTGAGTTCCTTGCTCGTGCTCACTCTCCTTCTGCTCCTCCTTTGGATCGTGAGACTTCAGTCCAGTGCTCCAATGTTGGTCTCTGTCTCTGTCTTCTTTCATCGCCTGATGAAGGTTAATATTCAGGGGGATGCTTATATGTTTTTCTTTGGGTTCACCTTCTTATTTAGCTTCTCTAGAATCACGAATTATAGTCTCAATGTCCTTTATTTATGGCTAGAAACCAAATATGAGTGAGTACATCCCATGTTCCTCTTTTTGGGTCTGCCTTACCTCACTCAGGATAGTGTTTTCAATTTCCGTCCATTTGTATGCAAAATTCAAGAAGTCATTGTTTTTTACTGCTGAGTAGTACTCTAATATGTATATATTCCATACTTTCTTCATCCATTCTTCCATTGAAGGACATCTAGGTTGTTTCCAGGTTCTGGCTATTACAAACAATGCTGCTATGAACATAGTTGAGCATATACTTTTGTTGTATGTTTGGGCATCTCTTGGGTATATTCCCAATAGTGGTATTGCTGGGTCGAGAGGTAGGTTGAACCCGACTTTCCTGAGAAACCGCCACACTGCTTTCCAAAGTGGTTGCACAAGTTTGCATTCCCACCAGCAATGGATGAGAGTGCCCCTTTCTCCACAACCTCTCCAGCAGAGGCTATCATTGGTGATTTTGATTTTAGCCATTCTGACCGGTGTAAGATGGTATCTTAATGTTGTCTTGATTTGCATTTCCCTGATTGCTAAGGAAGTTGAGCACGATCTTAAGTGTCTTTTGGCCATTTGAACTTCTTCTGTTGAAAAGTCTCTGTTCAGCTCAGTGCCCCATTTTATAATTGGATTGATTAACCTTTTACGGTCTAATTTCTTGAGTTCTTTGTATATTTTGGAGATCAGACCTTTGTCAGTTGCGGGGTTGGTGAAGATCTTCTCCCAGTCAGTGGGTTGCCTTTCTGTCTTAGTGACAGTGTCCTTTGCTTTACAGAAGCTTCTCAGTCTCAGGAGGTCCCATTTATTCAATGATGTCCTTAGTGTTTGTGCTGCTGGGGTTATACGTAGGAAGTGTTCTGTGCCCATGTGTTGTAGAGTACTTCCCACTTTCTCTTCTATCAGGTTCAGTGTGTTTGGACTGATATTGAGGTCTTTAATCCATTTGGACTTGAGTTTTGTGCATGGTGATAGATATGGATCTATTTTCATTCTTCTACAGATTGACTTCCAGTTTTGCCAGCACAATTTGTTGAAGATGCTCTCTTTTTTTCCATTGTATACTTTTAGCTCCTTTATCGAAAATCAGGTGTTCATAGGTTTGTGGGCTAAAGTCAGGGTCTTCTATTCTATTCCATTGGTCGACTTCTCTGTTTTTATGCCAGTACCAAGCCGTTTTCAGTACTGTAGCTCTGTAATAGAGTTTGAAGTCAGGGATGGTAATGCCTCCAGACGATCCTTTATTGTATAAGATTGTTTTGGCTATCCTGGGTTTTTTGTTTTTCCATATAAAGTTGATTATTGTCTTTTCCAGATCTGTGAAGAATTTTGATGGGATTTTGATGGGTATTGCGTTGAATCTATAGATTGCTTTTGGTAGAATTGCCATTTTTACTATGTTGATCCTCCCAATCCAAGAGCAAGGGAGGTTCACTAAAGCAATTTATGTGTGTGTTTTGTCTGCATGTATGTCTGTGTACCCCACATATGTAGTTGCCTGTGGAGGCAAGAAGACAGCATCGGATCCCCAAAGACTGGAGTCACAAGTGATTGTGAGTCACCATGTGGGTGCTGAGAATTGAACCTGGGCCTTCTAGGAGTACTCTTATCAGCTGAACCATCTCTCCAGCTTCTCTCTCTCGATGTGTGCATATGATATGTGTGTGCATGTCCATAGGTGTGTATGTATATGGGCATGAGGGTGCATCCCACAATTGGTGTGTGGAGGTCAGAGGATAGCCTCAGGTGCTTCTCCGTCTCTTCCACCTTGTTTGGACAAGGTCTCTTGGTTCTTTGCCGGTAGTGTACAGCTTCCAGGGATTGTCCTGTTTTCATACCCATCTTGCCGTAGGAGAACTGGGATTACAGATGTGTACTACTGTATCGGGTTTACACGGATCTGGAGACTCTAATCAGGGCTCCCATGCTTCTTCACTCACTGAGCCATCTCCCCAGCCCTGTTCTCTTTTTTATTCTGTCAGACATTTGCTATGGTTTGAACCTGGGCTATCTATCAGATGTCCGTGAGTTCAAGCCTTGGTTCTCACAGTGGTGCTGATGAGGGTCGATGGAGCCTTTCAGAAGTAAGATCCAGTGGGACATCTTAGGTTACTGGGGACAGGACCTGGAAGAGGATGAAGGACCCTGGTTCCCTGTCTGTTATTCATTGGACATCCTGGCCATGAAGAAGTATTTTACCACAATCCTTTGCTGTGCTACACCACCTCACCACAGGCCCAAAGCAACAGCACCAGCTGGTCCTAGACTGGAGCCCCTGAAACTGTAATCCAGCACAAACCATTTTATCTTCTAAGTTGATGGTTTCAGGTCTTTGTTACAGTCATGTTGATTAGCACGGCATTTCTTTTATGAACTGTCTAAATTACAGACTAACGCAGTGACATTTTGATTCAGGAGCAAGGGCCAGGTGGTGTGGCACCTCCCAGCTATGTGGAAGGTTTGTTGTCATCCTCTTGGGTTATAGACATTAGGGTTGCTTCTGTGAGGGACTAGTTAAGACTCAGGCCTGCTTCCCCTAGCCACTCCAGTGTTCCAGTCCTCCACGAATACAAACTGTGGCAGTCTCCCCCCCCCCCCGCCTTGCACGTCCCAGTGTGGGCCCAGTGCAATAGAAAATGCAGAGCCTTTTGTGCAGAAGTTAAGAATTTCAGAATCAGTGATAGCAGAGTCTTGAGCCAAAATGCGAAGCCTTCTGATCTCAGGGCATTCTGTTCTGCCAATCCACAGAGCCAGCCTTGGGCCGCTGCCTACTTTGTTCAGTGAGTCTAGGGAGGTGTGATTCTCCCAGCATGTGTTCTAGATAACACCCTGCAGATGATGCTCTGGGGCAGATTGCAAGCCTGTGTGCTGGGCAAGACTGAAATACAAGACCCTGGAGGAAACTTCTCCTAGCCCATTTCTAGAAATATCTGTCTCTATCTACCTATCCTTACCATGTGTATTAGTTTTTTTCTTCTTGTTATGACCAACATACCTGACAGAAACACAGTAAGAAAACAAAGGGATTTTTTTAATCGATCCACACTTTTGATGGCTTCAGCCCATCGTGGCAGGAAAGACGATGGTGGAACTGCTTAGTCCACAGAAGCAGAAGTGGACAATGGAGGCTGTTCAGATCCTGGTGGACAGGAAACAAAGAACAAAGCAGGAACCAGAGGCAAATCTATCTTTGTCAAGGTCCTGCCCCTCAGGAACCTACTTCTGTGGTCTAGATCGCATGTCCTGGGGGTTCTATGAGCACCAGCTGTGGACCAAGTGTTCAAACATGTGAGCCCAGAGAGGGCAATTCACAAGCTGTAACAGAATGCTTATTGGTATAGGTGTCAATGATAATTGACTTCAGTAAATTTATCAATTTTATCGCAAAAATATTTTACATATCTCTATCTATCTATCTATCTATCTATCTATCTATCTATCTATCTATCTATCTATCTATCTATCTATATCTATATATCTTAATGTCCTTGGCCTATAGGAGCAACTGAGGATTTCTCTTCCCTTCCCTGTTTCTCTTCCTCCTTCTCCTTTCTTTGCTTCCTTTCTTCTCTCTTTCTACTATCTCAGAGTGAGGGCTAAGAGGATGGTGGGAGGAAGAGGAGGCTTATGACTTGCCTCCACCCCCATATCCACCCTGCTCCCATCTTCCAGATGCTGTGAGGACTGAATGACATAAAACCACTGGGGAGCTGTGTTTAGTTCTTACGTTGTGTTAAACACTTAATAAATGGAGCTGTTATTCTTGGTAAGAGAACTGTGGGCTTGGAGTGTAGCTCAATAGGAGAGGGTTTGTCTAGTATAAGCAGGGCCCTAGGTTCCATTCTCAGCATTAAGAAAACAAGGTGCCCTTGAGTATAATTACATGTCTGGCATTTTTGCAGTGGGGCTTAAAGGCTACACAGTGGGCTGGTACCCGATACTATGCCATCCCTATCATGATAGACTGTAGCCTTGAACTGCTAGCCAAAATGACCTCTTCCTTAAACTTGTGTTAGGTCCCTTTTTTATCACAGTAAAATAAAGTAAAGAGCATGTCACCTGATTTTATCCTTATCACCTAGGAAAATCCCAGTAGTCTAAGGGGGTGGCCTGGGCTCAGGGAGCAGCTGGAAGCCACGCTGCCCTTGCTTGTCCTTCCAGCCTTGCGTCTCTGCTCATCTAAGCTTGACTGAGTGGCAGCCAGAGAACTCTTGCTGCCAATTGTCACTCCTGCTTAGAAAGATACCAAGGAATGGGCAGCCTTCCACTTGGCTTTGCCAAGCCCCTGAAAGCCCCCGGATACTATGGGATATGCCTGTCATGGAACCTAAAGGAGAAAGGGGCCACGAGGGCAGTGAGTCTGGGGAAGGATGACTGGATTGAAGTGGAGGACAGTCCTCCCCAAGAAAAGGACTCCTGGACAGATAGTGCTCTTTGTAAAGGGGTTGTCTTTGAAATAGAGGATTCTGAGCTGTAGACCCGATTCCTCCATTGTGAGTGCCATGTAACATCGAAGGAAGAACTCCTCATTGACATGACATCTGTGACTCCCATTATGGAATGTTTGGAAGCTTTCGGGTACGTACTTACAGAAGAGTGTATTCAGTGTGTGCCTGGCCTTGTTGCTGAGATCCCTGCCTCAGCAGAGTCCCAGACTTTGTTCTGCGGTTTCCAAAGACTGAGTGATTCGCCCTATCACGTAAGGCACCCATGAAGAAGGTGATTCGGGATACAGTCTTTTGGCAAGATTTGTGATGCCGACTGAAACATCAGCTGTCCTGAAAACTGCCCAGGCAATGGAGAGTGCATGGCTTTCTTTTCTCTTTTGTTGTGTTTTCTAGACCAACTATATCTTGGAAAAGATGAACACTATTCAAACTGCATTTGTTCAGTATGTAGCCCTTTCCCTTCCCAGAGTATTGAGCTGCGTGAGTGGAACCTACAGCCAGGATAGAATCAGGGATGAGGATTTGCTTCCAACTGCCAGGGGCTGGTTTCCATTACTTTAGGAGGTATAGTATCTGCAGTGCCTCTCTGAGTGAAAAGGGTCTCTCCCTGCTGGTATTTCTCGCCTCTTCCCTGACGTAGATGTTCTGCAGATACCCACCTGGGTCTCCTGGCCCCGTATCTGCAGGACGCCGTGCTTTCTCTGTTGTCTACATATCAAACACCTGTCTTCCCCACGGATTCTTCACTGTACAGACTGCTCTCTTCCCTAGAGGTGAGCTAACACCTGGCAGCCTTATTGATCAGCCACATCGAACACATAAAGCAGGGTCTTCCCTCAATACTTGTCCCAAGGCCAGGTCTGCTGCCCTCAGCTTTTCTTATGCACTGCGTGGGGCAGCTCTTTACCCATCTGAAGCTTTTGCATTACACAGCACCCAGCACAGGCAGATGCTTCACAGATGGGAGTGGACACACATTGAACTCCTACTGGGACCTCCCTGCTGATAAGTTTTACTTTGACTAATTCTTTGAGAATTTTGTAAACGCATGCAACGTGTTTTGATCAGCTGCACCTCCCTTCCCCCCACCTTCTCTCAATCTCATGGCCTCTATTTTTTGTGGGGGAGGTTTTCTTTTGATTTACAGTTAAAGAGTACAAGGCAAGCGAACGAAACCATGGCAGCAGAAACTAGAGGTGACTGATCACATGGCATCTGTACTGAAGAAGCAGAGGTGGATGTTGATGATCTGCCCATTTCTCCTTTTTCATTCAGTCTTGGACCCTAATCATGAAATGGCATTGCCTGTAGCCAGGATAGGTTTTCCCACCTCATTTAACTCAGTCTATAAATTCCATCTCACAAACATGGCCAAAAGTTTGCTCATGAAGTGAGTCTAGATCTTCCAACTTGACAATCAGGATTAAACATCACCTTATAGATATCTAGATACAAGAGTAGAAAGACTGAGGTAGCCAGAGATTAGACTCAGAAAAAGTATGGGAGTGATTTGTTTTTTAAAAAACGTTTTTGATTGAAATAGAACAGAGCTAGTTCCAGGACAGGCTCCAAAGCCACAGAGAAACCCTGTCTCGAAAAACCAAAAGAAAAAAAAAAAAAGAATTATATCAATTCCATTTTCTTTTCCTCCCTCAAGCCATTCTCCTTCAAACCCTTCCCATGTCCTCCCTCTCTCAAGTTGCTAGACACTTACTCTTTGATTATATTTGTAACATCTATGTTATGTATGTATGTGTATGGACAAATACATAAAATTAGATCCTGTTGAGTTTAGTTTTGTTGTTTGTGTGCATGTGCTTTCAAAGCTGACCACTCTAAATTGGACAATCAATAAGACAGTTCATCCCTGGGAAAGGCTAGTTCTCTTTCCAGCAATTAATTGCTTACAGTTCTTTGTCAAGGGGTGGGACCCTGTGAAATTCCTCCCCTTTTACATTGATACTGATATTGTTGGAGTCTTGTTTACACATTTTTCTTCTTCCTCTTCTTCCTCTTCCTCCCGCTCCTCCTCCTCTTCTTCCTCCTCCTCATCCTCCCTTTTTTCCTCCTCCTCCCTTTCTTCCTCCCTCTTCTCCTCCTATGATCCACTGAATCTAGTGTGAATTGTCCATATATACATAGGTTTGGAGTCACCCACTGGAGAATCGTGAACCTACCAGAAGATACAACCTAGGGGAAACTGACTTTGCCTTCTGGAGAAGCCATTACCAGCCAATAGCTCCTGAGCTGTGGGTGGGAAGTGGTGAACCTGCTGACTCACTTGGTCTTAGACAGGTCTTGTGCAGACAGCCCCAGATGCCGTGAGTTCATGAGTCCTGCGGTATTTTATATTGGAAAGATACTCTTTCACCCCAGCCCTTCTTCATTCCTGACTTCTGATTATTCTACTGTAATGATGAGGCGGGCTGTGTCCCGCCGCCACCTGGCTAGCTTTACACTCGAAATAATTACATGGAAACTGTATTCATTTAAACACTGGTTGGCCCATTAGCTCTAGCCTCTAACTGGCCAACTCTCACATCTTGATTAACCCATTCCTATTAATGTGTGTAACACCACGAGGTGGTGGCTTACCAGGAAGATTCTAACCTGAGTCCATCTCGGAGAGGAGAGCTATGGTGTCTGACTCACTTCCCTTCTTCCCAGCATTCTGTTCTGTCTACTTCACCTACCTATGTTCTGACCTGTCAGGCCAAGCAGTTTCTTTATTAATTAACCAATGAAAGCAACACATAGAAAGAAGACCCACTTACATCATTCTACCCCATCTTCCTCAATGATCCTAGAGCCTTGGTTTTATTTTGTTTATGCATTTGTTTCTTATCTTTCTTTTAAAATTTATTATGCTATATCTTTAAATTTTATATGCACCCGAAGTGACACAGGCACCATGATTATGCAATCTAATCACCCTTCCCTACAATTATCAATATTCATCAATATGTTATCAAGTTCTTCTAACTGTTTACCACTGTCAACAACAGACACATTTCACCTGTAAAACCTTTTGTATTTGTCTTTAAAACTAGAGGGTTTAAGTGTGATTGTGCTACCATACCTAACAAGTATATTGCTGCTCTATCTATCTATCTATCTATCTATCTATCTATCTATCTATCTATCTATCTATCTATCATCTATGTATTTATCTATCCATCCATCTACCAGCCCAATCTATCTATCTATCTATCTATCTATCTATCTATCTATCTATCTATCTATCTATCTATCATCTGCCTACCTACCTACCTACGTTTCTCCTGGTTGTCCATGGGGATTACTGGAGATCACTTCACATGGGAGGGGACACACACTTGTCATGCTAGTGAGACATCATGAGGAGCAAGGTCCCATGCCTGAGACCCATGGCCCAGCCTTGCTCTATTGCGTGGTCACTGAGGCCTTCCTTCATTTAGATCATTCCTGGGCTCTGGGTTCTCGAGTCATTAGAGTGAAATAAAGTGCTACTTGCATGAAAGCAGAGGGAGCAAAGCAGGTAATAAAAATCATTTCTAGGTTTGTGTGCAGTGGCTCATGTCTATAATTCTAGCACCAGGGAGGCAAGAGTGGGGAGAGTATTGAGAGCCTGTGGCCAATCTGGGCCACACATAGTGAGTTCCAACCCAGCCTGGGCTGCAGAATGATAACCCTGTTTCAAAAACATCAAAGAGCACATTTCCAGCAATGAGGTCAGTGATTCTGCGACATGCAGAAATCCAAAATTGACAGTTTCTCAGCTCTGTGTGCACCTGCTCACCTTGAGCGTGCCACTGTCAGCCAACAGAGCAGGATCTGAATTAGTAGCCTCAGCCTTCCACGTAAAGGCTCCATTTCATTTTGAGGACTTTTGAGCAAGACTCAGGGCCATCCTTTGTGATACGTGCCAGTGTTTGCCAGCCCTGACTGAAGCATTACCATGGCAACAGAGAGCATGTGAAACCGACAGGTTCCAGAATGAACTGTTTGAGGCACACCAACGCAGAGCGCTGAGGGAGAGCTTTATTTTCTGCATGACGGCACATCTGCTGCTGAGGACTGTTAGCTTGCTAGTTCTACCTTCTCAAAAAGCATTGCTGGTGCAGGGCAGGCGGTGGACCTGGAAGTTGAGAAGGGAACGGAAACTACCCCAGATCTTTAGTCCTTGGTGGGGTACCCTGGTTAGACTTGGTGGGTCCTGTCTGAGCCCCGGCTCTGTGGCTCCCCCTGCAGGTTAGGCACTGTGCCCTTCTGTGATGGTGTTTGTAGACTCTCTGTCCTGAGCTTTCTGTGTACAGGAGGAGATGGGTTGGGTGGACAAAGGATGACAGATTGGAATGCTGTGGTAGAGCGCGGCACCACTGAGAACAGGAAGTGCACCTGTCCACAAGAAGCTGGGAGCAGCTCTTCACTGGAGATGGCAGAGCTGAGCTCAGGAGCAGTTAGAATTAAAGAATGAGGTGCAGGCCGGTTGGGGGAGGATGGGGTGGAGGGTGAAGATGGTAAAGGGTGGGAGGAGGTGGGGAGGGTGGAAGGTTGGTGGAAGAAGCTGGATTGGAGTGGGGTGCTATGGCTTGTAGGTCATGGTACAAGTAGGGTAGAGAGTGGATGGAGATGGGCTGTGTGGAAGACACTGGTGGGGGAAGCACATGGGCTGAGGCAGGAGGTAAGCCGGGGTGGAGCTGTAGTTTAGCATATCAGGAGTGCTCCAACAGGCAGCAAAGCTTTCGAGCACAGTACACAGTGTGGCAGGCTTTGCCATACAACACAGAGCACTGTGCAAGGCATGTCTCAGCATACAGTGTGGCCGGCTTTGCTGTACAGTATGCACCACAGTGCACTGGCTGTACAATACACACCACTGTGCACAGGCATGTCTCATCTACCATTAACTACAGCTTGGCCCTCAGACCCTGACTAGAGTGACGATCTCTAAAAAGTCTTCACGGTAGAAGCACCCCTTACACCTGCACATAAAAGTATACCATACAAGCACACCAGATACACACATACCACACACAAAACACATAACCCCCCCACATCCACACACTATACATGCAAATATACCACCTCACATACATAGACATACATACATACATGCACGTAGACAGATAAACATACAACACAAGAATACCAACATACCACACATGAACACACACACACAGATACACCACATACACAAGCATGATACACAAACAACATATGTGCCACATACAAGTCACATAAACAAAATAACACACACCTCCACTCTATACACACAATCATACCACACACATGCATGAACATATATTACACACATACATAGATGAAAACATGCCATACACTGTACCAAACACATACAAACATATTACACAATCATGCCACCATACACACACATATACACTGCACCAACACACACCACATATAAACAACTCTTAGCACACACACTACATACACAAGTGTACTTTCCAGATGCCACATGCACAGGAAGTGGGTGCTACTGAACGCGAAGAGAACCTCCAGGGGTAAGTGCAACAGGCTTCTCCTGGGGGTGACATGGTCACTTCCTCACTAGAATATCTGCTTTGAGCAGCTTGCTGTCTCCTGCTTGGAGCTTCTCACGGAGACCCTGACGCCACAGTGAATCTGTCTACTTGCTTCCAGTAGAGTGAACTTGGGGTCCTCCAGATGGGAGGCAACTGACTGAGACTTCAGAGACGCAGAAGTAGACATCATTGGGGTAGTTCCCTTAGTGGCCACATGAACCATTAGATTTCCTTAAGGTCCTGGGTCTTCGGCTGAGGCCTTGTTCCAGCATGGCAGACTGGAGTCATGGTTGTATGTGGGACCAGCTGACCAGGCACTCCTGTGACTATCCGCCCCTGTGTGTCACTCTTGTTCTCCCTTTGGTGTTTCAGGGGAGCCCATATGGCCACCATTCCAGAGTAGGTGCTTACTGTGCAGAAAGGCCTGGCATAGAGCACAGGGCAAGAATGCCACTTCTCTTCTAGAAAGTAGGGATTTGGACCCGGACCCAGGCCAGTCCTTCTAAAATAGTTCTCCTGTCTGTCTGTCTCTCTCATTGTTTCTATTTCCTCCCTCATCTGTGTGTGTGTGCTTGTGTGTATGTGTGTGTTTCTTTTCAAGCAAAGGTTTCTGTGTCTTGACCCCTCTCCTCCTCTGTCTCTTGCAGTCTTTTCCACTTGCCTCTCCCTCCTCTCTTTGGCACTCCAGCACCTGCTCCCCAGACCACTGAGGGTACAGGCTCGCTTTGAGCACGTTTCTTTCTATGCATGAGACCCTTTGCTAACATGTGCCGTTCTGGCCATACTGTATCCTTAGAGCCCAGGTGTGAGTTGAGATGTCACCAGTGCTTAGCCATTGACTAATAAGTGCAGGACTAAAAGGGTCCTGGCCATAGGGGCTGGGAGTGTCACTCAACTGAGTGCTTGCCTAGCATACACAAAAAACCCTGGGCTTAATCTCCAGCCCCACAGAAACAAGAGATGGTGGCATAAGCCTGGAGGAGAATCAGAGACCATCCGCAGTTATGTAGTAAGTTGGAGGCTGACTTGAGATATATGTATGCCCATCTCAAGAAGAAGAAAAAGAAAACAAATAAAGGCCTTTGTAGTACCTGGTAGCCATAGCCCATGTCACTTTGCCATGTGTATGTAATGGAGACAGCTAGCTGTGTGTACATATGTCCTACCCTGGGCTCAGCTTTCTACACAGGAACACCCCAACCCAGAAGACAATCATTCCATAGTCTGTTTCCTTCTCCCAGTAGGAAAGCCAGAAGTTCCCCCCAAGGCCCCAAATACCTTCCCACAAGTTCAAGGCCATCTTGGGCTCTCTTCCCTTCTGCCTGCTGTAGCTTCTCCATCCAGGAGTCTGGGTTGGGCTTTCTCTGCTGGGTTCCAGAAAGGGAATGAGAAAAGAATTTCTTCCACAGCCAAAGGGCTGCCTCTTGATGTCTCCTTCTAAAACAAACTAACCGACCAATAAAACAAAAGTGCTTGAGATCCATGGATGTGTTCTATTCCAATGGAACAACAATTCCCTTTGAAAAGCCAGAGGTGAGGGTGGTGCCTCACATACGGACTCTGTCATCCTAGCAGTCCGTGAGGCAGAGCAATTGTCATGAGTTCAAAGCCAGCCTTGTCTGCAGTGTAAGATACTGTCTCAAAAACCCTAAAATCAGCTCTGGAGTTACAGCTATGGTGGCTGAGTATTTGTTACACACACACAAAAGCTTAGGTTTGATCCCCGGGCTTGCATAATTGTGGGGGTGTAACCCTGGCATCTTGGAGGTAGGTGTAGGAGGATGAGAAGTTTAGGGTCATACTCAGCAGCATAGTCAGTTCAAGGTTAGCCTGGGATACATGAAATCCAAACACTCTCTATCCCCCCCCCCAAATCCACTACTTTCGAATAAACAAAAGCCTCCAGAAATTATCTTTTCTTCTAAATTATCAATAATAGGGGAATCAACCCTTTCAAGCCAAGGATTCGACAAAGACATCCCTCACTGTGTTTAAGGCCAAGGTGACCACTTTTGATCTAAGTGACAGGGACAGTGTTGTCTGGAATCTACAGGTTAAGGTTACCGAACCCCAAAGGTACCAGCCTCCTCATGAGGTTAGAGGTGGAGCTGATATCCCAGGCTCTGAGCCTGAGCCAGCACTTGTCCTGAGTGGGTCACACAACTCCAAACTGTCCGCTGGGCGTTGAGCTATTAGTCACTTTGATTTCTCATGAACCTGGCTGACAAGGGAGACCACAGTCATCACAAGCAGGTTTAGGGAGGGTCTGATCCAGTGAGTTCACAGAAGGGCAACAGAGAGTCTTGAGCAAACCTCAGTGAGGCCAGTCTGTTCTGAACACTGGGTGTCTCAGTCCCAAGGGGGGAAAAAACTCTTAGAGAATTAAAGTCAATTAGATTATAAAATCCTCACATTGTTATTACTTAAGACGTAATTTTCTCCTTCACAGATTTTTCTTAGTCAAGAAAATATTTGTCCTTTTTCCCCAGAACCAAAGCTCCTGTGTTTGCCACTCAATAATGCTTAACCTTCTTTGACAAGTGTTGGAGGCTGACGGGAAATCTCTGTCCTTCTGGGTTTGCAAGGATGATGGCACGCAGGGCCATGGCTCGAAAATTCAAGGATGACATCCAGCCTTGAGCAGTGTAGTTCCAAGCTGGTGGGGACTGTGCAAGCCTTGCGGGCTCACAGCTGTCATTTTCCTTTTCTTCATTTTCTGTGATGTTTGGTATCTGTCATGGGGAATTCATCCTCCTCTGATGGCTTCGGATGGACTGTCCATAGCATTTGTCCTTGGGGAAGACTTCACCATGAAGTAGAGAAGCTACCATGCTTTTCAGAATCTGGACAGCCATCTGTTACCCTTCTAGAAAGCAGTCATCCCCCGGGGTGGTCTTACCTGGTCTCTTGTAGTCATGTCTTACCCAGATGTCCAGACCCAACTTCCAAGAGCTGGTCTGGGATCAGCCATTTCTCTACCACAGTTCTCTAGTGACTTCCTATCCCATGGAGCCCTGAGGCCACTATTATCACTATAACCTGCCACCTGCAACTGATTAACCTGGGCAGATCTCACCTAACTGTGTCAGACCAAGATACTAACTTCTAGGTGGGGATAGTACCAAATGAATCAATGCCCATATCTTATACCTAGTTATCAGCAGAATGGCTTTAAAAAGGATTATCTTAGCCTCCAACTCAGGGCAGCAACAACAGGGCCGTGTACTTCAGAGGATGAGGTAGCAGGCATTAGGGTGCTGTGAATACAATAACTAGAATCCATAGGTCTCAGGGTCAAGGATGGAGCTGTGAACCCCTTTCTTCTATCACTTATGCCCTTGAAGAAACATTTTTCCTGTACCTTCAATCCTAGCTGTAGGCTCTCATTCCTTGAGGTAAGTACTTGGATGTCTTTCCCATCAAGATACAGAATAAAGATTTATTCACGGGTTCTGACTGAAGTAGCCAAGGCACTTTGGGTTCCCTGCATCAGACCAATAGGCAGAGGAGAGTTCCTGATTTAGCAGAAGCAGTCAGCATGATTTCTCTGAGGAGCAAAGGGCCCTTCTGGATAAAGCGGTGAAGGATCTCACGCCCAGACTCGGGAGTTCGTCAGCTGCTTCACGTCAGGTGATGATGGTGGATCAGCTGTCGCGGCAGTGGCAAAGGCAGAGCGCCCGTTGGCTCAGAGTATGGAGTGGCACAGTCACAAGACTAACGGGGGTGCGGGCTGAAGGACAGGGAATTTTAGACCGAGTGTCTCAGGGGTCCGTCACCATCCGGAGCTCTTGCAGCAGCCAGCACAACCCCTGACTTCACAGCCCCAGAGGTTCTCCTGGCCACCTTTCATGACCTGGGCACCTGAAGGGGTAATTGTTCACCTCAGTGAGTCCTGGACTCTGGGAGACACAGCGCCTCTGCTGTCCTCTTGCCTCATTTCTGACTAGTGTCAGCTGGAGCAGGTCCTTGAAAGGGTTTTGATCCGCTTAGGGCTGTCAGCATCCCCCTCTGATAGCAGAGTGATCTCAGCATGAACAGAGGCAGCCCAGAGGCCCCTGTGTGAGGAACCTCCTTTGTAGGGACAAATAGTGGCTGGGTACGGCTTCTCCTCTCTGTCCCATCACCAAAAGTTCCCATAACGCTTCTCAGGGGACCTGACAACCCACCCCAGCTGTCTGTTGTGTTGACATCAGCAACACACAAGATGGCTCTGTCTCTCTGTCTCATGGCACAGTTCTCCGTGTTCATTATTTCCATTGCTCCCACCCAGGATTCCCAGATATAGCAGTAATAAGCTACCCCCTAGCCTTTCCTTGGCTATATTAGCTACTTTTCTCTCCACTGTGACCAAATATCTGACAAAGCAATTTGAGGGAGGAAGGATTTATTTTGGCTCAGGGTTGAGGTGACACGGTTCATGTTGGCAAGGACGCCAAGGGAGCAGGCGAATCCAGGGTAATAGTGAGTGCCGAGGACTCCTTTTCTCCTCATATCTCAGTGGAACAGGAGGCAGAGAATACTGAAGTATGGGGCTCAGTTAGTTTTCTCATTTCTTTTTTGTTTGGTCTGGATCTCAAGTCCTTTAGACCATGGCACCCCCATTCAGGATGGATTTTTACTCCTTAATTAGTCCTCTTTGGAAATGCCCCCACAGACACACCTGCAATGTATCTCCTAGGTGATCATAAACCCAGTCAGATGGACATTAAAAATGAGCCATTGCGCTTGGGAACCTAGCTTCATTCATGTCGTGTAAGATGGGCTTTGGTGGCATTTTCCAGAGGGCCAATAGTAGACGAGGCATGTGAAAGGCATACAGGAAAAGCTGGAGTTAGGAAGAAGAGGGGAGCATTATTTGGTCTAGGAACACTGCATATGAAGACTTTGGAGACACAGGTAATGTGACAGTGAGACACTTAAGTGACAACGTTTTCAGAACAGTTTAAGATTTACAGCCAAATTAAAGGGACATCACGAGATTTCCCACATTCCCTTGCTTCTGTGCTCACTCATCCCATTGAAAAGTTTTATGTTCAGTTGGGCAATGGTCTTTACTTATAGAGGGGGCTGTGCAAAATTAGGACCTCATGGACTGTGATGATGGACTCGCCTACATTTTGCAGGTCAGGCTGGCAGGCAGTGGCTCCCAGGTTCAGATTCAGCTTACTGCTGTTATGCCCATAAAGCTTTATGGACATATAGACTCGTGCCCACTGCTTGCAGGCTGCAGGATCAGGGCTGAATATCTGCTCAGAGGTTTGCAGTGGAAGAGGTTTCCAACTTCCTATCCTGGACAAGGGGATGGAGGGTGTTGGTAGAAATCTTCCAGTAGGAAAGAGATATCACTGGATAGTTTGTTTGGAAAGGTCTCTTGGTCAGGACATATAGGAAGTGGGGTGGCCTGGCCATGTGCCACGTGCAATCGCCTGAGGGATGAAGACGATGGGTGAATTTAGAGGATGGGGCTGGTGAAGAAAGCGCAGCTGGGAGACAGGGAGGACAGAGCTAAGTGGAAGTGAAGGAGCCTGGGGCATGTAACAGCGCTACAGTCTACTTGTATGACCAGCCAGGCTGGAAAGCTCCTCCTGAATGCTCAGGATGTCTGTAGCCCTGGTTCATTTCCTGTCATGGGATTCTGTGGTCCTGAGAGGAACTTAAAACAGTTTTCTGATCCATTAATGAATTGACCTGTCTTCTGTGGCTGCTGTCATTGTAAATGTTAGTAAGTATGATAATGCTTAAGTCTTGTAGTGGGCAGAACCACCATGTAAGGCTGGGCTCTTCCTTAAAGAGCCTCAAGTGTTGTATCTGGTGTTGGCTTTCAAGTCTGCCAGTGACTTGATGAGCAAGATTCTAGGTATGGGGTTGTGGGATGGCTCAGTGGGTGAAGGGTTTGTTGGACAAGTGTGAGGACCTCCATTTAGAGTCTTAGGACGTGTGGAGAACTGGGTACGGTAGCAAGCATCTGTTCCTATGAGGAGATGGGAGGTGGAGACAGAAGAGTCCCAAGGCCAGATGACCTGGCTCGTGGAGTGACAAATGATGGGAGACTCTATTTCAGGCAAGGTGGAAGGTGATAACTGATGCTTCAGGCTGTCCTTTGACCTCCACATGCATCCTATGGCACCCATGCTCGCATACAAAAACCATAGTGTACATATTTATATACATACACACACACATACACACATGTGCACACACATACACATACACAAGACTCCAGGTTTGTAGCTGAGTGGGAGGTCATCGCAATTGCCACAAGGATTGTTCTTCTTTCTTATATGAACCATAGCAGCACAGGACTCTGGGTCAGGTGTGTGTAGAAGGTCTTACAGGTGCTTCTGGAATTTGCTTATGTTTTGGTCACATATGTCTTTATAAGTAAAAAAAAATCCCTTGGAAGAAAGTAAAAGTCACATGTAATTCCCATTTGGGACCTTGGGGTTTTAACCAATGATAATGCTTTAGATTTTTTCAAAAGTTTTTCAACCCGCCCTTCTGTTTGGTTCTCACCCCATTTTTATATGTTCTCTTTGTATCAATATTCCTCTTTAAACTAAAATTTAAATTTAGCATACAAAGGAATGGGTTTCATTATCGCATTTTGACCCAAGAGTTAGAAATGGCCAGAGGCAAGGACTTTCTGGAAAGGACTCTGACAGAGACAGCACAGGACATAATCCCCCAAATGGACAAATGGAGTTGCCTGAAATTAAAAAAAAAAAAAAAAAAAACCAACAAAACCCTGCACAGCCAAGTAGACAATCAGCAGAGTGAAGAGATCGCATGAAGAGTGGGAGAGAATCTTGGCCAGCCTCACAAAGGTTATCTTTAATAAGTACTTTATATAAATGTTCTGATCTTTTCTCATTTGTAAATAATTTAGCACTATTTGAAAATTGAAGTCGAAGGCTGCACTACACGGAATGCACCATCCCACCTGTCTTAAAATTAATAGCAAATAAATTGACCCACAGATTGAACTTCATTTGAGCTTTCAAGTAAAAATAAAAAATCCCTTCGTGAAATTAAAATACAAATCTTTCTTTTTCTTCTTTAAAATAAACCTGTGTCAGTTTAGAGCTTTGTGTGTGGCCATCAGGTGCCTTCCTCAGGTGCCCTCCCTCCTGTTTTATGAGAAAGAGTCTCCCACTGAACCTGGAACTCACTGATTGAGCTAGAGTCCAGTGAACCCCACCTCTCCAGTGGGGGGCTTACAGGTTACACCACCATGCCTGGCTTCTTGCGTGAGTCCTGGAGATTCGAACACAGATCCTCATGTTCGCATGGCAAACACTTTGCCCACTGAGCCATTTCCTGCCTCATATAGCTTTATTTTTATGGCAGCATAATCATTTGATGTGAGTAAAGTTTATGAGATATTCACTATTTTATGAAAGAAATCAAATTTTCTCTATGTGCTTGGTATACACACACACACACACACATTATATTTGATGATCTTAATCCTCTGGTTCTTAGATGTGGTTTTGGTGCTTGGCAGGTTTTGCACCTTGGACCCCATCCGTTTTCCCTGCTCTCCTAGGATCTTATCTGAGGGTCTTCTCTATGCTTGCGGCAGGCTCCAGCTCTGTCTTGTCTGCTTCTCTGATATTTCTTCATGGCCACATCTTCAGCCCATGGTGATGTCTGCCTAGGTATCATGATTGCATGCATGTCCACATGCTAATGATCTTTGTTGGTAGCCTCATCCCCAATTTCCCCTTGAGCCTAGTCTCCTACATAAGTCCTTGCCTGCTAGCTCTCTGTACTGTCCTGAAACATCCATTTGTACTGCCCTGTAGAATCTCCCAACTGCCTCCCACATCTTGCTAATGACCCTGGAAACTGTGTCTCCTGCTTCTGTCTGATATTAATCCTGCTGGCTCCACCTCCCACCACATCCCTAACCTGACCCCTTCTCCCAGGGCATTGGCCAGCCTTACCCTTGACCACCATTAGCTCCGTCCAGGGGCTGCGGCCTAATGGGTCTCCCTCTTTATGTCCATTTTCCATGCAGGAACTACAATTATCCTTTAAAAATGCAAATTGCTTCCCATCAGTGCCCTCTTAAAACTCTCTTAATATTCTCCTCTCACACTTGGAGTGACATCCAAAGTCTTTACCCTGTCTGGAAGGCCTTCTGTGACCAGAGCTTTCCTGTTAAAATTCGGAGTGCTGTAGCTAAACCAGGGGACACTACACAACCCATTGTGATTGCCACTGGTCTTGGGTACCATTTACTGTGCTAATATTATAAAATGGTACTAGTGATGTGCTCCTTACAGTTTCAGACCAGCCTGGAACCTCTTGCGATATTAGTGAAGACAATATATCCTTGAGATCTAAAGCATGAAGCACGAGCTTGTGTGAACTCCCTGTGTTTTGTCTTGGTTATGGGGAAGCTGGTCCTGTCGGGAAGGGCCCTGTACTTGTAATGTTCTCTTCTTTTCGCTCGGTGCCACCCGCTCTCCTTCTTGCTCACTTTGGAATGTTCCCTGTTCTTGTTCACTGCCTTTTCTAGTCCTCACAGTGCCTGTTGGTTCTGTGTCATCATCCGGGAACCTCACATCCTGCCACACTGTCCCCAGCCTCACATTACAACTACCCCAGCTCGGCCTACAGCTTTTTGAGCTGCAAGGTTTGGGGGCTTACTATTGTGGCTGTCTTTGAGCCTAACAGGACAGGAGTTGTGGCCCTCTGATCCATTGCTCTGCTTGAGATGGTGCCTCAGACACGTGCTCACGGTACATCCACATTTGGTGAAGTAGGGCTGTGCGAGCCATTAGCCCATGCCCTGTTAGACCTGGTATCTTTGCCTTCAGCACCATGACCAAATAAAGTGATACACAAAGGGATAAAGTGTGGGAGGTAAGGAACTTAATAGTGTACTTGCCATCCAGATATCAAGTTCATCATGGGCTAGAACAGACAACATATTAGCGCCACACTGAGTGATAAACCTAATGTAACGGGGCTCTCTTGTGATTCTTGAGGCTGGAAATCAAATACAGGGAGGTTCTGGGAGGAAATCTGCTCTCTTGTCCTTCAAGCTTCTGTTGCTCCACACACTCCATGGCGTTCTTGACTGTATCCCTGCAACTTCTGCCTTTGTCCTCACAGAGTGTAATCTTTGTCTATTTTAATCTGTCCTCTTTTTTGCTTTATTTATTTATTATTATTTTGTTTTTGCATCCAAATCAAAGTTTCTTTTCCCTCTCCTTTTCCCAGTCTCCAACTCCTAGCCCCTTTATCCCTCCTCCACTGTTTCAGATCCAGAAAACCCTCCCCTGGATATCAGTCAGCCACGTATGTCAAGTGGCACCGAGACTAGGCACCTCTTCTATTAAGGCAGATGGAAAGAGATGCAAAGTTCCACAGCCAAACATTAGACAGGGAGTCTTCTGGAAGAGGGGGAGGAAGGATTGTAGGACCCGTGATGTCAAGAGCACCACAAGAAAGCCCATAGCATCAACTAACCTGGGCTCACAAGGGCTCACAGAGATTGAACCACAAGTAGGGAGCCTGCATGGCACTAACCTAGGTCCTCTGTGTATATGTGACAGTTGTGTAGCTTCGTCTTTGTGTGAGACTCTTAACAGTGAGAGCAGGGCCTGCTTCTCACTCTTCTTTTAAAAAGACCATCAGATGTTGGATTTAGAGCTAACTATAGCACAGTGTGATCTCATCTCAGCTTGTCCAAGCTGCAAAGACCCTGTTTCAGTCACAGGCGTATCTATAAGATGACAGTTAGCCCTTTTCATTTAATTGGGAGTCACAAATTGAGAACTTCTGTTTCTTAAGGAAAACTGGTCTAGAGAGAAGTCTCTGGGTCACAGACCAGTTGTGTGTTGGCTTCCTAAAAGAAATAACCAAGCACCTATTCTCACTCCTCCCACTCTTCAACTGGACCTTGGGAGCTCAGTCCAGTGCTCTAAAACAGGTCCCTGCCACTGTCTTCATCAGTTGCTGATGAAGGTTCTATGTTGATGGTTAAGATAGTCATCAATTTGACTACAGGCCAGTTAGGGCACCCTCTTCACTATTGCTTAGGGTCTTAGCAGGGGTCATCTTTGTAGATTTCTGGGAATCTCTCTAATGCCAGGTTTCTTGCTAGCCCCCAAATGGCTCAATCAATCAAAATATCTCTTTTCTTGCTCTCATCTCTGTCCTTTCTTCATCTTGACTACTCTTTTCCTTAAGTTCTCCTACCCCCTCCCTTTCCCCTCCTCTTCCCTTTCTGCCCTCTCTACTACCCCCATCCCTGTGCTCCCAATTGTGTCAAGATATCTAATCTATTTCCCCTTTTCAAGTGACTCTATGTAGGTTTTTCTTAGGATTCACCTTGTTACTTAGCTTCTTTAGGGTCATGGACTATAGGCTTGTTATCCTTTGTGTTATGGGTAGTAACCACTTGTGAATAAGTACATACTAAGATCACCTTTCTGGGTCTGAGTTACCTCACTCAGGATGGATTTTTTCTAGCTCCATCCATTTGCATGCAAATTTCAAGATGTCATTGCTTTTTTGCCACTGAGTAGTACTCTAATGTGTAAAGGTGCTACATTTTCTTTCCTTTTTTTTAAAAATTGTTTTTGTTGAGCTATTTATTTTTCTCCCCTCCCTTCCCTTCCTCTTCCCTCCCCTTCTACCCTTTCCCATGGTCCCCACACTCCCAATTTACTCAGGAGATCTTATCTTTTTCTACTTCCCATGTAGATTAGATCCATGTATACCTCTCTTAGGGTCCTCTTTGTTGTCTAGGTTCTCTGGGATTGTAAATTGTAGGCTGTTTTTTCTTTGCTTTATGTCTAAAAGCCTCTTATGAGCGAATACATATGATAATTGTCTTTCTGAGTCTGAGTTACCTCACTCACTATGATGTCTTCCAGATTCATCCATTTGCCTGCAAATTTCAAGATGTCATTAATTTTTTCTGCTGTGTAGTACTCCATTGTGTAAATGTATCACATTTTCCTTATTCATTCTTCAGTCAAGGGGCATTTAGGTTGTTTCCAGGTTCTGGATATAAAACAATGCTACTATGAACATAGTTGAACACATTGAGCATCCTTTGGATATATACCCAAAAGTGGTATTACTGGGTCTTGAGGAAGGTTGTTTCCTAATTTTCTGAGAAATCGCCACACTGATATCCAAAGGGGTTGTACCAGCTTGTATTCACACCAGCAATGCAGGAGTGTTGCCTTTACCCCACAACCTCTCCAGCATACGTTATCATCAGTGTTTTTTTTTTTTTTTTTTTTATCTTGGCCAATCTAACAGGTGTAAGATGGAAACTCAGAGTTGTTTTGATTTGCATTTCTCTGATGGCTAAGGATGTTGAACATTTCCTTAAGTGTCTTGCAATCCTGGGGTCTTTCAGGTCTGCTCCTATAAATGTTGATTGCTTGGGGCTGTTCCCACTGAGGTCTCTGCCTTGGGTCTGCTTTGGCAGAGGTTTCTGTCTCAGGCCTATTCTGAAGTAAGTTGCTGTCCTGGGCTTGCTCTCTTGGAAGTTGCTAATTTGTGCCCCATCCCAAAGAGGTCTCTTTCTCAGGCCTGCTCCCTCAGCTATGGCTCCCTTGTACCTGTTCTAGTGGAGGACATTGCCTTGGACCTTCTCTTGAAGGTCACTGGCTCAAGCCTGCTCCAGCAGAAGTCACTGGCTCGTAACTGTCTTGGGCCTCTTTCACCAGAGGTCTCTGGCTAAGGCCTGCTCCAGCAGAGGTTGCTGACTTGAGCCTGTTCCTATGGAGGTTGCTGACTCAGGCCTGCTCTAGCAGATGTCTGTGCCACATTTTCTTTTTTCTAGGTTGTTTCCAGGTTCTGGCTATTACAAATAATGCTGCTATGAACATAGTAGAACAAATGTCCTTTCAGTATGATTGAGCATCTTTTGGGTATATGCCCAAGAGTGGTATTGCTGAGTCCTCAGGTAGGTTGATTCCCAATTTTCTGAGAAACCACCATACTGATTTCCAAAGTGGTTGCACAAGTTTGCATTCCCACCAGCAATGGAAGAGTGTTCCCCTTGCTCCACATCCTCTCCAGCATAAACTATCATTGGTGTTTTTGATTTTAGCCATTCGGATTGCTGTTGTTTACTGGAGCTAATGGGAGCTCACTAACTCCAACCAAACAGGGAAGGGAACTAGCCTAGGTCCAAACTAATCCCTCTGAATATGGGTGGCAGTTGTATGGCTGGAGCAGACTGTGGGACACTGGCAGTGGCACCAGGATTTATCCCTACTGCTTGTACTGGCCTTTTGGGAACCCATTCTCTTTGGATGGATACCTTGCTCAGCCTGGATATAGAGGGGAGGAGCTTGGTAAAGCAATGTGCCTTACCCTCTCTGAGGAGTGGATAAGGGGTGGAGGGAACAGGAAGAGGGGAGGGAGTGGAAACTGGGATTAGTATGTAAAATGGGAAAAGATAGTTTGTTTTCTTTCTTTTTTTAAAAAAACAAGTGAAGAAGAAGAAGAGAAAAAGAGATAACCAAGCTGTTTGCTGGGTTTAGACCGGCCTGTGCACTGTGCTCTTACCAGTTGTGTGTGGGGAGCCTGTCTCTGTGCTCCCACCAGTGGGTTTTTATCAATAGTGTCAATTTTAGCTGTCCTAGTCAGTGTGCAGCCGTCCCAGAGGACATAAGCTTCATTTGTGTTTTCATGTGCTGATGTGTACAACGCCATAGGGATAATGGCTCCATCCAGAAACAAGTTGGGACGTCACAAGCCACTTCTCAGAAGAGAGTTTAGGAGGCACAAGTACCCCAGGCGCAGCAATACAAATGAAGATTCTGATGAAATTGTCCCAGGAAGTTTATATTTTGAGCCAAGGAATAGGGTTTGGGGCAGAGCATTTGTCTGTGGAATTTTCTGCTGCCTCCACTCCCCCTCAGTGCAGGTGTCTGAGCTCCACGCACGCTTGCTTCCTGCTGTTCCCCCTGTTCTGTTGCAAGCTGTCTCATCAGATTGTCCACGGAGGGGGGCACGCAGCTGCACTCATTGGGCTTGGGAAAGCCAAGTTTGTTTATGCAAATGTTGTTTTATTTTAATCTCGCCAATGCCCAACTTGGGGCTGTAATTCTTAGACAAAGACCAGGAGAGAAAGGCCTGTGGTGTTTGGATGTAGGGTTTTGGCTGACAAACGAAGCAAGTTTTCCTGCTCATCTCTCATGTTGGGTGGGTCCTGCGTGACAGAACACAGGCTCCACACCTCCTGAGATGTGAGGCTGTTGCACGTAGGGAGCCTGAGAAGGCCTTCACTCAAAGAACTATTACTTTTAAATTTCCACAACTCAGTACTTGGGGTATAGCTTAATGCATCAATGAACCCCTGGGTTTAATTTCCAGCAACACACACATTCACAAACAACACACACACACATGCACTCACTCACGCACGCATGTACTCATTCACATGCACACTCATGCATGCGTGCACACACGCACATACACACACACTCACATTTTATTGTTCTGGCATTTCCCCTTATCTTAAAACTATTCCAAGCTTGGTCTACAGAAAGAGAAAAAAAAAACCCAATAAACTACAGTAACAAATCCATAGGCAATTATATTCTAATAAATTCTTGTGTTCTAAATACAAGAAAATATCTTTCTGAATCATATATGTTAAGTAGATGCCCAGAAAATTTATATATATGAACTTAATTAAGTAAATAAATATGTTTCATTTAGTTTATGTATGTGCTATAGTTGAAAAAAGTATTTGGCAATTTAAAGAAATGCCTGGCAGAAATATTAACTATTTAAGCAGATTTGTGTGTGTGTAGTGTGTAGTGTGTGTGTGTGTGTGTAGTGTGTGTGTGTGTAGTGTGTAGTGTGTGTGTATGTATGTGTATGTGTAGTGTGTGTGTGTGCAGTGTGCATGTGTACATGTACAATTCAGAGGTCAACACTGACTGCCATTCTTCAGGAGTCAGCAGTCACCCACTTTGCTAATTGACGGTCTCTGGGATAGGAGGCTTGTTTTTAGGCTAGGCTAGCCTGCCAGCAAACCCTACACATCCACCTGTCTCTCTCCCCAGCCCTGGGCTTACAAACGTGAGCAACCAGCCCCGTCTTTTACACGAGTCTTGGGGATTGAACTTGGGCCCTCACACTTGTGTGACAAGCACTTTACAGACTGAGCCATCTCTCCAGCGGAAGATTCATATTGACATATCTGTGTCATGAAATGACATCCCAGGGGCACAGTGGGGAGAGCTGGTCTGCCTGGGGAGTGCATGTGGTGCATATTCCTGGTCTGTTTAAGCGAGATGGATGCAGCTCTGCTTTTTGACTACCCCTTTGGAGACCCGTTCTCCTCTTCCATGTTTCCCAAAGTGTGTTTCTAAGTCTTGAAGTCCAAACCTTTCCACACAGGAACAAGGCCCACTAGAAACAGCCCCTTATTGGTACCTTCTTAAATTGTCTGTTCTTTTCTTGAATAGAAACATAATTCCTGCATCTGATCATTTCTGTGGAGAACACACGGACCACTGTAATTTTTTTTTAAAGCCCAATACTTAACATATCCAGCAGGGTCAGTGTAGGTTGGAGTGTGTAGGCCAGGTCCCGGGCTCAATAGAGGCCTTTATAGTGTGTTGACAGCAGAAAGTGTCCTTTGCCAGTTGAAGAGTGGAAGGAGTGAGAGTATGAGCAAGGAATTCAAGACCATGAGGGGGTCATCCACTGAGACAGTTTGCTTGAGCTCACTAACTCCGACTAGACTGGGAGTCAACTCTGTAGGGGGTTGACAGTTGGGGCAGACTGAGGGGTCACTGATATTGACACTGGGATTTGTCTCTACAGCATGTACTGGCTTCTTGGGATCCCGTTCTCCTCGGATGTAAGCCTTGCTCAACCTAGATGTAGTAGGGAGGGCCTTGGACTTTCCACATGGCATGGTGCATGGCCCTCTCTTAAGACTGGGGGTGGGGTGGGGTGGGAGGGTCTGTGGAAGGAGTGGAAGGGGAGTGGGAGGAAGGGAGGGTGTGGGAATTTGGATTGTTATTTTTTTAACTAATAAAATAATGATGATGATGATGATGATGATGATGATGATGATGATGATGATGATGATGATGATGATGAAAGTGTCCTGTGTGTGGAACCAGCTGAGGAATAAAGACAAATCAGTGTCTGGTAGTAAAAGACCCAGTGTTTTTAGACTCAGAGTTTTGTCAACGTCACCAGAGTGTCTCCTGTGTCAAACCCCGCTCTACTGTCTGTCTGTGCATTCCTGTGGTTCTCCTGCATCGTCTTCCTCTTCTCCCAGCTTTCAGGAGGCTCCCAGTTCATCAGCTAGCCCCAGTACAGAAGCAGCAGCTATTGTGAAACCAAGCAGCAGCGTCGGGTCTTGCCTGGGCCTGGACTTGTCCATCAAAGGTCAACCCTTCCTGTTGATTCCTGCCCAAAGTGCACCTGGTGGGGCATTTGACTTGTACCCTGTGGGTGTGGTCTTATAGATGGGCTTCTGGCCTCCTCTGCTAATCTCGGTGTTGGTGGTGGTTGTCTTCCTTTCTCAGGCAGGGAGAGCAGGCTGTGTTGCCTCCATTGTAACCTGGGGCCTGGGTAGCCAGCCATGTGTAAGACTGACATTTGGTCCCTCTGTTCAGTGCACAGTACCCACCCAGCACAGATGGCAAAGCTGGGGAAGTCCCTGCATGGGGAAGTGGAGCTGGTCTATATCCTGTTGTCTGCCCCTGTGCACTGAGCCTGGCACTGAGGGTTTGAATCTCACCTTCACCCAGAACAAGTGCATTCAGGAAAGACCAAAACTGGCATCCAGCACCCCAGTGAAATTTTCTGTCATGATAGCTTGCTCTGCTACCACCAATCAGGCATCGCCTGGATTAAGCATGTAGCTGCAAGGAGGGTTTGTTGGGGTTGGGAATACCCAGCAGTGGGTTTTGCTTTTCTGTAGCTTAACTTTGATATGGGGTGAACAAGTAGAATACTCTAGATTCTTGGATACACATAGTATAGAGAGGATGATATTCACTCAGAGAAGAGAAAAGGGGAACAGGATATATATGGGCTCTCAGGGAGGAAGGAAGTTCATCATCTTTCCCAGGCAGTGCTTTGGATAGGTAAGAGAGCAGACTTCTCAGGATAGGAGCTTCTTGGGTACCCATGTGACAAGACACCACCTTCCATCCTTCGTAAGCCCAGGAGCTTGGGGGAGGTGGTGGGGGACATCTCAGAGGAGTCTCAGCAGTCCATGAGACCCTAATACAAAAACCCGTACTATCCTGCATTCCTGAGAGCCTTGGGATTATGTTACCAGAAAGAATGGGCTCTGCTGGTCAGCTTGATAAGTTATGTAATGTCAAAAATGTAAAAAGTAAAGTTTTGTATCTAAGCTTCTGCACAGAGGGCACACGCCTGGACCATGTAGGCCCAGTTTACCACAAATCCAAGGCCAACTTCTTCTCTTGGGCCCCAGGTTTGAGGTTTCCTTGTTTGACTCACTGCACTCCAGCTCCAGGATGGCATGTTGGTATTCCTTGCACACCATCAACCACATACACAATTGTTTAGAGACAATTGAGAGGTCGCTGAGGTGTGATAACATTTCCTTTCCTTCTGCCCTGAAAACTGATTGCTATGCCCCTATTGCATGACCAGAGATCTGATTTTCACCATCACACCCAACTTCTCTGCCCAGGGATAGAAATATCTATGAATTCCCAACCATTCCGTGGTGCCTAGAGCTTTCCAAGGCTTTGCACACGACCCACACCAATAAGTGTCTAACCCTACTCCCTACCCCCCATGTGCGCTCATATCTCAGTTCCTACTCTGGCTTCTCTCAAGAATGAAGGTTGCTAATATTCATGGCATTTACCCTGGCAAACCCAAGACCACTTGGCATCTTCTCTGGGTCATCACAAAGGAATTCTTAGTATCCTCGGGGTATTGGCAGACTGCCTGGGTTGCCCACATGTCTGGGCATATTCCAATAGGCTGCTGTTCTTGAAGGTTCTGGTGCACGGTCCTGGGAGGGGAACTCTCTGATGACCTTACACAAAATCATGTGAGTCTATGATGTGTTCAGCACATGTTTGAGGGTGCACCCCTATTTGGTGGCTGTGTATCCAGTGTGGCAGAGCTGGTAGCTGATCATCTTGGCCCCCTTGCCCTGCTTTGGTGCCTTATGTGGCCAGTGTGGGTGTGGTACTGATCATTCTGGCCCCTTGCTCTGGGAAATCCTGGTATTGGACTTGCTGAATAACTTCTGGTTTAGCTCCCTCTTCTTGACACAGCAGAGCTTACCTGCTCGGATGTAGACATACCACAGTTCCCTGAGCTACTCTAGCAAGGGACCACAGTGTATGCAAACAAGAACTTCTCTCACAGTTCTGAAAGTCAGAAACCAGAACATTAAGGAGCTGGCAGGATCAGGTTTCTATTGAGCCTCTAGGGAAGTCCCCCCTGGCCTTCTGAAGCTTTGGTGGCAACAGTACCCCTCCCGTAGTTACAGCCAGCATCTGGAAATCTCCTCTGCCCCATCTCTGTTGGTGGCACACAAGTCTTTGTGCCCACAGATCACAGGAAACCAGGAATGTTAAACTCACAGAAGCCTCTTCTCAATGGAGGAGATACAATACCTGTTTACCTGCCCAGAAGGCTGGGAGTGGATTTTGTTAAGACCTGGTGACCTTTTTGCTGTTTGTAGAATTGGACCTCAGACCCCTTTTGCTGTAGAGGCAGATCTCACCCAAACTCCCCAGAATGGTTACCCCAGACTCTTCCCTCCCTGGACCCATACCCCTCCTTAGGGGAGACATCACATGTACTCTATGGCCTGCTAACCTCTACACTGTCAGGGACCACACTCGATTCTAGGCCTTTTAGCTATAAAACCCACCCCCTTGTGGTCACATGTACTCTGTAAGGGAGTCTCTATCAGGTTGCACCTTAAGTTTTGTCTTGTGCCTGGAATGGGACTGATTGCTGCCTGCGAGCCTTTTCCCAAACTACACTGTTTTAAACACACCAACCAAGAACTACCTGGCATTAGACTCCCCAAGGTCTGATCCAGGTTGGTGAGGTCCATCTGAAGCAGGTTTTCATTCTCTTCCTCTTCCCACAGTTTGCTTCCCTGTCTGACACCTGCAAGAACCCCCTCTCCTCTTCTCACCCCCTTTCCTCAGCATGTTGAGTCTTTCTCTGGCCTCACTCCACAGGGACACTGTGGTCCCATTTAGCACTTCCTACCTGGATAATCTGGGGTGGGCTCTCTAATTCTAGGTCCTTATCTCATTCACAGCCACAGGCCTCCCTTTTACATGTGGGATAGTGTATACACATCACAGGGGCAAGGACTTGATATCATGGAGGTCATGATAACTTAGGTCAACACACAGCCTGCACCCCATCACCTAGGCCTGCCTGTGCCCCACCCCCAGGGTTGGAGTATTGAGTATCAGGGGCTAAGAAACCATCCTGGGTGTATGTGTTTGCTTTGGTAGATTCTGATTTTAACAGCTGCATCTTTCTCTCCCTGGTTTCATGGATCCCCACCTCTTGCTCACGAGGAACAGCAGATGGGATGCACCGGGAGCTATAGCAGTTCTGGCTGGCTCCTGGGAAGATTAGCTGACAGTTCTGACATCATTGTTCATTTTCTCTTATTTTGTGTGTGTGTGTGTGTGTGCACCCACGCGTGTGCACATGCACACACACACAAGCAATACCTGAGGACATGAAAGATGACTGTGGAGCTGGAGCAGTGCTGGGAACTGAACCTCGGTCCTCTGTGAGGACAGTACCCTCTTACACACTGGGTCATCTCTCCAGCCTCACTTACTCCTCTTAAAGACAAAGATATCAGCACTGGGGTTGCAAGTACGACAGAGCGTGGGAGAGAGTGTTCAGCACAGATGCTACATCTGCATTTTCATGGCTTGGGAAGGGCACAGCTGCTAAAGCCATGACCCTAAAAGACTTGAGCCAGTGTGCTGACATTTAACTGGCTCCCTTGCCCCTCCTTGCTGGTCACTCCCAGCAGGAGGCTCCTCTGGTGGGCAACACATCTCCTTCATAGTCCGTATGTTTGACATATATAGAAGCCCTGCCCTGTTGGAGGAGGCCTCTTGTTTGTCGCCGGCCACTTAGCCCCAAAATAATCACACAGAAACTATATTAACTGTTGTAATAGGAGCGGTGGGCTGTGTTCCCACCCAGCTCCTCACAGCTGGCTTTACCAGAAATAGTTACACGGAAATTGTATTCTTTTAAACACTGTCTGGCCCATTAGTGATAACCTCTTATTGGCTAGCTCTTACATATTGATCTAACCCATTTCTAATATTTTGTGTAGCACCATGAGCTAGCTTACCAGGAAAGATCTTAACCTGCGTCTGTCTGGAGTGAGAGAATCATGGCAACTGCCTGACTCCGCTTCTTTCTCCCAGCATTTTGTTCTGTTTATTCCGCCTACCTAATTTTCTGTCCTATTAAAGGCCAAGCAGTTTCTTTATTAATTAACCAATGAAAGCAACAGATAGAAAGATGACCCTCCTCCATCATTTAACTAAATCACTGCTTGGCCTATTAGCTCTAGCTTCTTATTGGCTGACTCTTACATATTAATTTAAACCGTTTCTATTAATCTGTATATCACCATGAGGTCGTGGCCTACCAGCAAAGTTTCAGCATGTCTATCTCTAGTGGCAACTCCATGGCATCTCTGACTCCGCCTTTCTTCCTTCCAACATTCAGCCTAGCTTTCCCTGCCTACCTAAGTTCTGCCTTGCTATAGGTCCAAAGCAGTTTCTTTATTCATTAATGGTAATCACAGTACATAGAGGGGACTCCCACATCACTGCCCAACTGTTCTCTTTCCATTAATCCTCACGTTGGAAGGTTCCCATGAGAATAACTTTGAAATATGGTTTATAGACCCAAGGATATGCAAATTTATGCACAGTTTAAAAAAACTAACTAGCCACCATGAATTCAAGGTCTAGAATATTCCCCCTAGTTTTGAAAGGCCCTCTAGTGCCTTCTTCTGTCTCATTGTCATCATTGTGACTTCTGTATCTAAATGCTCTTTGGTGGTTTAAATTGAGGAGTTACATCTAATTTTGATTAATTTTATTTAATTTGGATTATGACTAAAAGGAATGTTAAGTGCACAGATTGCTGACTCACCTTTTCCAGTGTATGTTGTCTATAGCTGGGCTTCAGTATTCTTAGCACTAACATTGGGCACCCCTACCCTCTCAGCACCCTGGCTCTCCAGTCCATTCTTCTGCAGATGACATTGTTATTATGTCATTCCTGAACTTTCTGTGGTTCTTTCTGTTTCCCTGCATAACTGGGAAATGAACCCAGGGTTCTGGCACATGCTATGCAAATGTTCTATCAACTGAGCTGCAACCCCAGCCAGCTTGTCTCTTGGTTCTTATGACCTGACATTTTTTTTTTATTTTTTATTGAAAAAAAATTTCTGCCTCCTCCCAGCCTCCCATTTCCCTCCCCCTCCTCCCACTCCTCTCCCCCTCCCCCCACTCCTTTCCTCCTCCCTCTCCAGTCCAAACAGCAGTCAGGGTTCCCTGCACTGTGGAAAGTCCAAGGTCCTCCCCCCTCCATCTAGGTCTAGGAAGGTGAGCATCCAAACTGGCTAGGCTCCCACAAAGCCAGAACATGCAGTAGGATCAAAACCCAGTGCCATTGTCCTTGGCTTCTCATCAGTCCACATTGTCCGCCGTGTTCAGAGAGTCTGGTTTTATCCCATGCTTTTTCAGTTCCAGTCCAGCTGGCCTTGGTGAGCTCCCAATAGATCAGTCCCTCTGTCTCAGTGGGTGGGTGCACCCCTCACGGTCCTGACTTCCTTGCTCATGTTCTCCCTCCTTCTGTGCCTCATTGGGACCTTGGGAGCTCATTCCGGTGCTCCAATGTGGGTCTCTGTCTCTAACTCCATCCATCTCCAGATGAAGGTTCTATGGTGATATGCAAGATATTCAACAGTATGGCTAAAGGATAGGTTCATTTCAGGTTCCCTATCCTCAGCTGCCCAAGGAACTAACTGGGGACATCCCACTGGGCACCTGGGAACCCCTCTAGGTTCAAGTCTCTTGCCTACCCTAAGATGGCTCCCTTAATGGATGGAAATAGAAAACACTATCCTGAGTGAGGTGTCCCAGACCCAAAAAGATGAACATGGGATGTACTTACTCATAATTGGTTTCTAGCCATAAATAAAGGACATTGAGTCTATAATTTGTGGTTCTAAAGAAGCTAAATAAGAAGGTGAACCCAAAGAAAAACATATAGTTATCCTTCTGGATATGGGAAGTAGATAAGATTGCCGGGCAAAAAAATGGGATCTTGGGGATGGGGTGGGATAGGGGTAAGGGGAGATGGGGAGAGAAAAGTGAGAAGGGGAAGATGGGGGGAACTTGGGGAATTGGGATGGTTGGGATAAAGAAAGGATGGATATGGGAGCAGGGAAGCATAGACCTGACATTTCTTAAAGGTCTGCTCCTGGTGGTGAATCATGGCTGGCTTCTGGCGTGCCCAAGTTGCATTTCTCTAAGGCTTGCGTGGTATTTCAAAAGTGGTGTATCATGGATGGTTCCCCCCACAGAGTGTGGGGTCTGACTGTTTTGTGGTTGCTGCATGTCCAATTCTTTAACTTATCACTGGGCTCCTCTCTTGAAGATTACTTCCTACCCTAGGTCCTATGGAGACAAAGGGTATGCTCAGAGTGGCAGTGTTCTGGCCCTAAGTATTCACAGATCTTGTAATGGAGTTTCTTCTGCATGTCACAAAGAGCACACATGGGGATGAAATGGTAGGGGGAATCCCCAATGGAGAAATGGTGATTGGGTCTTTTTGTTACTGCAGCCAAAGCTGACTAGTACATTTTCCTCTCCATGCTGGGTGTCTTAGTTAAGGTTATCACTGTTGTGATGAAATACTACAACCAAGAGTAGCTTAGAGATGAAAGGGCTTATTTGTCTTACACTTCTGTATTGAAGATTACTGTTCATCAATGAAGGAAGTCAGGACAGGAACTCAAACATGCTAAGAACCTGGAGGCAGGAAGCTGATGCAGAAGCCATGGAAGAGTGCTGTTTACTGGCTTGCTCCTCATGGCTCTTTCAGCTTTCTTTCTTATAGAACCCAGGACCACCAGCCCAGGGATGACTGGACTGGGCCCTCCCCCATTGATTACCAATTGAGAAAATGCCCCACAACCAGATTTTATGAAAGCATTTGTCTCAACTGGGTTTCTCTCCTCACTGATGACTCCAGCTTTTGTCAAGTTGACATAAAACTAGCTAGCACAGCGGGTTTTGCCAGACTTTAGCATATCACACTTGGTTTTGTTTTTTCAAATTGCTAATAAAGTTGTGCTTTTTATGATAATGTGTATTTCTGTGTCTTGGAAAGGCTTGCCAGTGTAGCTTTTGCTCAGTCTCCTGTGGTATGGTTTCTGTTTATCTTTCTGACTCTTAGAAACAATTTGTGCCATATAAGTACTGTTCTCTTTTACATATGTTTGCTAGATGTTTTCCTTGTTCTGTGGATGGTATCTTCATCCCCTTCATGTTATTTTGATAAGGGAAAAAATCTTAATTTTAATGCAGTTAGATTTATTAGATTTTTTCCTCTATGGTTTTGACTCTCTCTTCTTTTTCTTGCTTTTTTTGATATACAAGAAATCATTTTTTATTCTGAAACCATAATGAAGCTCTCCCTGTAGAATATGTGTCCTTTTGCTTTTCACTTGAGAGACTAATCAATTTTTTTAAAATTACAAAGGTTATAAAGCAAGTACCTAATTTTTATTTTTTTCCTAAGTATATGAAAAACTGTCTTACCTCTTGTGGATTGGCCCATCCTCTCCCTGCCAACCTTAATGCTGTTTTTATTGTCTATCAAACTGTCTCCATGTTTCAGACCAATGTTAGCTTTCCTGTTCTGTGCATGGATTTATGGGTGTCTAATACCTCTAATAATTGTGTTTCTCTGACATTTATTTATCTGATGTGTGTGTGTGTGTGTGTATGTGTGTGTGTTTGGTGTTCCATGGTATACATGTGGGAGTCAGAGAAAAATTGTGGGAGTTGGCTCTCTCCTTCTACCATGTGGGTCCCAAGAATCAAGCTCATATCACTAGGTTTTGTGGCAATGGCCTTTTACTCACTGAGCTACCTCAGTGGTCCTTTTACCATTGTCTTAATGCCCAGAGCTTTATGATATGGCATTCTGTTCTCAGATGGGAGGAGTGTTCTGCTTTTATTCTTAGGTATACTCAAATTTTCTTGGTAATTTTTGAATCTTTTGTGCTTTATATAGAACTGTGACCTCAGTTTCCACAGTAGATTCTATAGGACCTCAGTTATGGGTTTATAGCTAAATTTAGAGTTTTATTGCCCATGTTATTGTCACTGACTCTTCTTAAACATGCTATGTATGTATACACATGAGCCTCAGTTCGACTCTTACACATGACACACACACACACACATGGTTTTGAATAAGAATGGCCTCCACAGGCTCATATATTTGAATGCTTAGTCACCAGGGAATGGATGTGTTTGAAAGGATTAGAAGGATATGGAGGGGTGGCTCTGTTAGAGGAGGTGTGTCACTGGGAGTAAGCTTTGGGATTTCAAAAGCTCATGCCAGCTGCAGTCTCTCTTCTCTCCCTGATGATAATGGACTAAGCCTCTGAAACTGTAAGTAAGTCCCCAATTGAATGCTTTCTTTTATAAGAGTCTGTGGTCATGGGGTCTCCTCATAGCAATAGAACAGTGACTAAGACAATATACATGTGCATAAATTTGACTCTTTTTAAATTTTTGGCATTCTTTGGGAATTTCACATAATCCACCCTGATCACATCTATGTCTGCCCACCTACCCTTGTGACCACCCCCACAAAAAAATAAACCAAGTTCATTTTGTGTTCTCCAAATACTCACTGAAACATGATCAAACTCTCAATGGCTGGCCCTTAAATAGAACTGAGTTGTTCTCCTCCTGTACCCCCTCCAGAAGCCATCAACTGTGGAGAACTAACTTCAGCATCCTTATCACACTTTTTCAGAGTTCCCTTCAAAGTCTTCCTGTTTAGGCTGTTAGTTTTTGGCAGTAGGGTTGGGGTAATGGTAGGCATTGTTACAGAAGCCTTCCATGTCTCTCTTTCTCAACTATGCATCGATATCACTTCTAAAGTTGCCTCCTTACTCTTTGTCATCAATGGGAGCACACATCATGTACTTCCTCATGGTTTCTGGCAACCGCACAGACTATGAACATGGCCTCCAAAGGCAATAGGTCCACAGACCTAGACAAGGCCCTTGAGGCAGCCTGGAATATGGACATCAACATAGTCTCAGGTGGCAGTGAACGTCACTCACATCAATATGACCCCCAGAGGCAGCATAGCCCTGGCACAGCAACATGGCTTCAGGCTGCAGCATGGACCACTGACTTCCGCATGACATTGTATCATAGGCCACAGACCTTTGGTGTCAACACGAGCCATGGACATCAACACAGACCCTGGCCACAGTAGGACCATACAGGTATACATGGCCCTCGGTGGCAGTATGTATCTGGACATCACCATGGCCTTAGGTGGCAGTGCAGCTACTAACATTGCCTGGTTCTCAACCCTGCTGAGTTTCCAGTTTCACCTCTCTTCACAGTGCATGTGCCCCTCTCCACATCTCTACCACATATTGATTCATTGCAATGATGCCCACTGTCCACACTGCAAGATGGGGCAGCCTGCTAAATTCGACTCTGAAGCACATTAAATATGTACATGCATGTTCCTGTGTTTGACTTCTCTTTGCATCCTTTGATAATGCTCTACAGTTTCTACAGTCTGGCCTTGAACTCCAATTGCTTTCTACTCTATCTTATTTCTTTCCATTGTTCAAATGGTATTATTTTATTTCTTATTTCTTGAAAGTTTCAAATACGACAGAAGTTTCTGAAATTATAAAATGAATAGACTATGACTCCATTTAGGGAAATATTTTAGTTGTCAACATGTTTTATATACATTTGCTTCATCTAATTATTGTCTCTCAATCTATCTATCTATCTATCTATCTATCATCTATCTATCTATCTATCTATCTATCTATCTATCTATCTATCTATCTCTCTATCTCTCTATCATCTATCTATCTATCTATCTATCTATCTATCTATCATCTATCTATCTATCTATGTCTATCTATATCTATCTCTATATCTATCTCTATATCTATCTATCTATCTATCTATCTATCTATCTATCTATCTATCTATCTATCATCTATCTCTATATCTATCTATCTATCTATCTATCTATCTATCTATCTATCTATCTATCTATCATCTATCTACCTACCATCTATCTACTATCATCTATCTATCTATCTATCTATCTATCTATCTATCTATCTATCTACCTATCTACCTACCATATATCTTTCTATCTCTATATCTATCTATCTATCTATCTATCTATCTATCTATCTATCTATCTATCTATCTATCATCTATTTATCTATCTATCTATCTATCTATCTATCTATCTATCTATCTATCTATCTATCTATCTATCTTCTCTCTCTTTATCCATCTTCTATCATCCATCTATCAGATATCTTCCTATCTATACACATACCTGCCATCCCCCTCACAGGTCAATCCACTTGTCAACCTATCTAAGCATATATGTGAATGACAACATCATGCTACTTTGGTTTCTTTCAACAAAGAACAGAAATACTACTTCTCATGAAGCACAGTTATCATAGTCAAGAATTTTTCTTTTGATATAATATTATCCCATATATGATCTGTGATCAAATATTGGCAGCTGACTGTTAATGATGTTAAATTAATCCATCTTCTTTGTCTGTCTTAGGATCCAACGAAAGATTACACAATTGCTCTGTGAGCTTTTCCCCTTGTGTTTAGTTTTTAAGAGTCTGCGTAGCCTTTGCTGGTGCCTCGGTTCACATCTTTCCCTGTGCTTATGCATTCCATGACATGTTGGGTAGGTGTGTGCATTCTTCCTGCTCCTCGCGGTGGCAGGATGTACCCTTGTCCTGTTGCTGGGATGTTCGTTCAGCTCAGTCATTCAGCTAAAATGGTTTTACTGAATTTCTTTGTGGAAAGGTAACGTTTACCCTTAAAAGAAATGAGGACTCTGTGGTGCGGTTCTCGGGAGTCTCTGAACGTCCTGTCCCTGAGCTTTTCTGCTGGGTGGTTTTAGTGCTCATCACGCGGTGTCTGCTGTCCCGCGCTCAGCGAGACAGTGATTTTCATCTCAATCATCTTGTCCTCGCCTGACAGTGTTTCTCCATCTCGATGACCGACCTTTCCCAAACTCAGGTAATTATGATCCCAGAATAGATTAATAGATTCTTCTTTTTAATTTAAAGACTCGCCCTCTATCCTTTGTTATACATTTTGATGTTCGAATTATTTCAGTTTCTTCAACAAGACCCCGTGCAGTGGCTTCAGGCTGGGTTCTGAGAAGTCATCTGTACTTTCCAACAAGGTCCTTGTCTGTGTGCTGTGTGTGCAGCCTTGCCTGCTACACGCCCTGGGACCCGGTGGCTTATTGAACCTTCAGTGAGCTCTAGCTTGGTGTCTGCAAGCTCTTGAGTTTCTGCACAGAGTCCTGCTGTGTGTTCTAATGGTAGCTAGTTTCTTTCTTCCCAGTCAACATCCATTTATCTCTCTTGTGAATGAGCTGTCCACAACCTTCTGTATAGAGCTACCTCCATGTAGGTCAAGAAATGCGATCGTCTACCCCAACCCAATAGTGAAGTTTCCACATTAACTATGTTTATTCTGGGTTATTAAATGGTATACTTTATCCCATTAAAAGAGACCTGCCCTCTTTAGTTGCTATTTTTTTAAAAAAAAAATTCTGATGGGTTTTCAAGCTTACCAATCTCTTCTGTGTTTGAAATAATTGCAAATCCCTTCTAATATGACAATGTGGTAACTTACAATGTTTTAAAGGTAAGAACCCTATTTACATTAGGGGCATGAGCCTCATTTGGTATCTTTCTGTAACTTCTGCATTTAGTTTGACATTTTTAGCCTTTTTGACTTTACACATACCTTGCCTTCCTTAGATTCTTTTTCTGGCCCTCCAAAATAATTTAATTTTAGTGGATTGTGCATGCTGCTCCTAAACCGTTGGAAAGCGTGCTTCCCATGATCTGTTTTGCAGCTGTCAGGCAAAAGGAGGCGTTTAAAACAAATTACTTCCTACCTTGGCTGAGGCGCATCCATCAAACATCCAGGGCCTGGCGTAGATTGACAGCCCAACTATCCATGAAGATCCTAAGTCTAAGCCATGTAGAGAAATGGAGGCAGAAAATAAGTCACAGGATTAGGTCCTGTCCCCACAGGGTCACTTGGCCCACATGACATCCAGAAACTGGTCTGTTGGCTCTGTCTTGGTCAGGAGCTGCTCTCTGGGTACCCTTCCCCCGTCACACACAGGTCTGCTATTAACCTACTTGCTGCCAGCTCCTGTTTCCAGCTCTAGGGATGGAGAGGTGCTCATAGGACCTCTGTGAAGCAGAAGAGACGTTCCTGGAAGGGTTGCAGGCCGGCTGCTCTGTCTTTTTCCTACATATACCAACCAGAGCAGCACGGCTCACGCTCCTCCTAGAAAGGAGCTTCGGGCTGCTGGGGATTTTCATTTCAGGTTCTGTCAGCAGCGTTTGCACTGCTCTACCCCAGCCTATGTCGCAGCTTTTCGTACTGTCAAAAAGGGTTATGCGGTGACTCCTCAGGTCACAGGCGGTCCCCAGCCACAGGTGTGTCATGCCTGGGTACCCGTGTGTGATTTTACCTCTATGGATGTGAGAGAGTATGTATACTTGTGAATATTGTCCCCTGTGCACACAATACATGTGCAAGTATGAGCAGGTCTCTGCGCCAGTATGCATTGTGTGTTCACGTGTAAGTGCATGTGTGCAAATGTGAACATGGGTACTCGGGTGTGTGTAGGATTTCTGCATGTGCATGTGTGTGCATTTGTGTGAGTGTGTGGGAATGCAGTGTTAGGGAGTATATTTATGTGTGTAATGGTCAGAAAAGAATGTGCCTGTAAGTGTGAAACCAGCCTGGCAGAAATATATTATAAGAATACTTATGTCCTTCAATCTGCCTTTCAGATGAATGAAACAATGGACCCAAGAAATGGGAATTTCCGTAGGAATCTTTTGTTGGGAACCTGACACGAATATGCAGTTCTGGGGTTGCCACAGGCCACACCACACCCATTCCTCTCCCAGCTCCGCTTGCTCTCTCTGTCGGCCAAGATCCCAGAGCCCACCCCACCCCTGTCCTTCTTTCTTCAGCTCCAACCGAACTGCTTTTTTGTTGCCTAGCCTGCTTTCCTGGTCGAGCTGGGAGTTGAAATCCTCTTTCTTCTTGTAAGCTACAGATGAAATGTCTGGCTCTCCCGGCCGCCTTGCAGCCCAGACGCAAGCCTGCTTTCCTCTTTAAGCCCATCTGCTGTGAATTATGCATATGGGCTGCAATGGACCCCCTCAGGATGAAGGTTGTAACTTATTTATCTTATATTCCCACCAACGACTCTCTCCATTCTGCTACCTGACGGGATCTGACAATAAGAGGCCACTCGACAATTCTTTATTAGGGTGGCATATTAACTGTTTCTCCTTATCTGCACGCTTAGTGGGATTGTACCATTTAGGGCTAAATGATGCAATCTTGTGGTGAGAAACTGGTCCTTTCTGCCTTTTGCCCTAGGCTAAAATAACCTGGCTTCTTTCATCGCTTGTCTTGTGGTTTCGGCTCCTTGATCTGTCTTTCCACCCCCTTCCACCTTTGCTGCTCCCGAGGGGGCACCCTTGTGCCCTCTGACACCTCCTTCGACATTCACAAGCAGGTTCTTTGCACTTCACGTGTGAGCTTTAGAGGTTGTTGCAGGGCGTTTTCCCAGGCCCTGGTGCTGAGATGGTTGTAGGTGAAGTCTGGTGTGCATCACACCTTCCTGGGAATTAGAGTGGGGTCTAGAGACGTGAATCCTGAACCTGTCATGCCTTGAGTTCCCCCGGGGGCTCTGGAAGTTTTCAAAACAACGTTAATTGCAATTCGTGGTAATCGCACACATAGTTAATGCTATGCCATGCTTCGACTCTGATATGCGTGTTAGGTGTCAGAGTTCCCAGAAGACTTGGGTGTGGGGTGAATGAGAGAATGAAAAAAGGATTGAAGTCTCTTGGGATAAGAGAGCTTTGTGCCCATGAAAGTCAAATGCACCCACCTGCTGTGGTGAAGCCTTGATGTGCAGCCTGCCCTGCTTGGCTGCAGCTGCCAAAGTCCCAGGGCAGTGGGGACAGTGGGACTTTCCTGGGTGCAGCTCCCTCAGCCCTCAGCTTCCTCTAATTCTGAACTCCGGGGACTCACTGTGGATTGTTGCATTTGATTGAATTTAGCTCTTATTAGTATTTTTAACATGCCAGGTTCCTGGAAATACTGGTGACTTCTGACATGGTGGGAGCAGCTTCCTATCTCTCTGTTCATTTTCCAATTAGTTTGTGGAATCATTTTTCCCTCGTCAGGTGCTGGGGGTAAATCACCATAAGCTTATGTCCTTTCTGTCCATTTTGTCCTTTCCCCTCCACACACCACGCCAGTCCAGCCACCTAGGTGCTGGGCAGTCCACTCACTTTTCCTACTTGCTCGACAACGAGACCATGGGGGTGGTAAACTGGCTGCCAGTCTGTCTGGTGTGAGTGGTCTATTTTGTATGCCTCTCTTCAGCTAGAAGTCACTGCTTGCTTGTGTACCTGAAGCCAACCCTGGCCTTAGGACTCTCTTTTTGTCCCTTTCTGCCTCTGCTACCCGATTCTTTCTGGCACAGTATCCTAGTACCTTTCTGATTGCATGCTATCAAGTCGTTCCATCACATCAGCACACCGCACTGCCGCTGTGTTCTCCCGTGGTGATTTCTGTGTATTTGTACCAGATGTTAGAATTGTCATCTTAACCTTAAGAATCCTTCCAAGGTAAGCTGTCCATCTATGTTAGTGTCTGAATTAGGACACTCTGGGCAGGGGACAGCATGACGCTTTGGCTCGATCAGCAGGGCAGTGTTTGCAAGCCATGCTCTGTGGAAACCCGTTTAGGGAGAGGGTCAGGCCCAGGTCTTGTTTTGCACTGCTCACAACAGTTAGGGCTGGGATGGAACTTTGCAAATGCATGTGTAGAGAAAGTGAGGAGGATCCTGTTACCATCCCTGCCTGGTCACCATGTGCCGTGCGTGCCTTCGTGAAGCGTGACATTGTTAGAGATCATTGGTGCAGTGAGTGCAGCTGTCAGCTCTGACATCCACGAAGGACAGGGAGACAGCATTTTCAACAAAAAGAGATTTCTATTTGGGCTCCTTGATTGATGGGAGTGAGAACTTGATGGCCTATGGTACTGGGAAGACTAAGCAGCAAACTGGGTATAGCACTGTCTGTGGGGCGGGCAGAGAAGTCACAGCCCCAAGACCTCAGGAACCCATTTTCTGATAAGGGAATTGTAGCTAAGAAATAAGATGGACCAGATCGCCTGGCTCCTGGGCAAGTGTGTTTCTCAGGGACACTGTGTAAGAGGAAGGCATACCTAATTCTGTCCTAACATGCGATCTTAATGCTGGTGGATGTTGTGCTAGACCAGCGTGGTGGCCTTCAGTTAAAGTCACTTGCAGAACGCTGCTACATCAGGCTGTTCTCTTGTGTTTGGTGTGTAAAGGGATTGAAATTCAGGTATACGCCTCAAATAAAACTCACTTGGTAGAGCAGCACACATTGCTAGTTCATGTCTGTGCTCTCAGGTTTTCCAGTGCACATGTGACCCACCTGTGTGCATACAGACATATGTCATGTGCACATGTGTTTATGCATTGACTCCATAAAGAATGAAGCACACAATGAACTCTTCTTTATCTTACCAATGTAGAGTCTTAGATTTGAAGTGATTTGTCTTGCAATGTGAGCTGAGACGGCTATGCCTTTTACAGACCTCTCTTTACTTTCTGTGCAAAGCTGCATTTAAATATTTCATCCCATCCTGCCAGGCTCCACAAGGAGCCAGAGGTCATTGCTGGGTTAGCTGCTAAGCGGCATAAATCCAGCTGCCTTCTTTTTGCTTCCTATGGGAAAGAGTCTCAGTGTGAGATGTCCTATAGTCAAGGGTCCTCAGCAGAAAGGCTTGAATTGAAGTAGACAAGGGGCCTTTAGCTTCCTCTTTCTGAGCACTTATTCAGCATAATCTGGTGCACACAGGAAGGCCCCTCTCTCTACTCTAATATACTTCTGGTCTAAGTAGAAATCCAGGTACGTCTGCTCCTAAGGATACAACTTACTATGATAATGATGTGTCTAAGTTTCCCATATATTTAGTGTCCTGCAAGGTCAGCAGCAGTAGAGTCTTATGACTTATGCCACTAGGTTGTGGCATTTCTTTTCAGAAGGATCACAGAGAGGAGTTGGACAAAATAAAGAAATTCTAACTTTAACTATTAAGGTAACATGGTGCAGATAATTTATCCAGCTGTTAAGAAAAATGAAGTCATGACATTTTGTAATAAAATAGGCAATTTATGTGCATGTGTGCATGTGTACATGTTTGTGAATGTGCAGGTGTGTGTGCATGTGCACATGGGTGTAGCTGGAGGCTGTTTGTTTGTTCCCAGCCACTCAGAACCAATACAATCACACAGAAATCTGTATTAATTGCAGTACTGTTTGATCAATAGCTTAAGCATATTTCTGGCTAACTCGTATATCTTAAATTAACCCATTTCTATTAATCTGTGTATCACCACATGGGTGTGGCTTACTAGTAAGGTTTTGGTGGGCTCTGGTGGAAACATTTGTCTCCTGCGATGGCTACATGGCTTCTCTCTGACTCCATTGAACTCCAGGTTCTTATCCTCTGTGGAAACAAAAGAAGTACCTTTTTTACAAAGCAATAAATCCTTAGACCCAAATTTTGAAGTCAAGATACCTTTAAAATATGTATGTTGGAGCCGGGCGATGTTGGCGCATGCCTTTAATCCCAGCACTTGGGAGGCAGAGGCAGGCAGATCTCTGTGAGTTCGAGACCAGCCTGGTCTACAGAGCTAGTTCCAGGACAGGCTCCAAAGCCACAGAGAAACCCTGTCTCAAAAAACCAAAAAAAAAAAAAAATGTATGTTGGTTTAGCTTAGCAGCCCATACAATGAAATGTCTCTCTGTACTTAGCTTCTTCACAGTCAAAAAATTAAAGAAAACACTATAATATACATAATCCAGACTCTCTGTGTGTTTTCTATCTTTAGGTGACTTATTTTTCTTTACACATTTTAATCTCTAACTGTCTTTACTTTTTTATATTATAACTGTCTATACTCTTTTTCCCCTCTCTCTCAAGCCTATATACATTTATCCAACACTATGACCCATTTAGAGGTCTTTTCTTTATCTGAATCTGTCTTTATTGTGTATCTGTAATTATTTTCTGAACAGGAGTGCTTTTCTTATATGATAAGCAGGTGTGACTAGGACCAACTCCACACTCCTGCCTCTTGGCTCCTCCCAGTCCAACATAGTGGAAGCATGCTTGCTGTCTCTGAGAGTCATTCACATTGCTGCATTTCCAGGCACACAACCCGTCTATGTTGTTATTAAGCAAGTTGTAGTACTCTGTTCACAAACCTCATTTAAACGCTCCATAGTTGGATCTCCCCCAAAAGTCAGAACCATTTGTGCTGGTGAACCAGAAAGCTGCCATTTTAAAAGAAGCTGGTAGTTTTTACTGCTAAAGCTGAGTTAAGAAACCTCTTAAAGGAGCCACATCTCTGCTTTCCATCAGCAAATAGAGCAAGAAACTGCATTAAACTCTGTTTTTTTGTATCTAGAATTCCTTCCCAAACTCTCTCAGGTTTTAAGTGGGTTTAGCTGGTCATGTTGGCGTCAATTTGTTGGGGGAGACTTCTCGTTCATTCCTAGCTACTTAGAACCAAAATAATCACACAGAAGTCATATTAATTTTTATACTGCTTGACCAATAGCTTAAGCGTATTTCTGGCTAATACTTACATCTTAAATTAACCCATTTCTATTAATCTGTGTATCACCATGTAGCTGTGGCTTACTGGTAAGGTTTTGGTTGAGGCAGAGGCATCTGTCTCTGGTAGTGGCTACATGGCTTCTCTCTGATATGTGTGTGTTTATGTGTATGTTCATATAGGCATATGTGTATGATGTGTATGTACCTGTGCATGACTGTTCATGTGTGTACATGTGGGTGTATGTGTGTATGCATATATATGTGTGTATTCATGCATATGTGTGTGCATGTTCATAAGTTCATGTGTGTGTTCAAATGAGTGCAGGTGTTTGTCTATATGTTGAAGCTAGAAATATCTCTATGGCAAGGGAAGAAGAAATCTTAGGGGAGGGAAGAGAAGCTAATAGGCTGTCTGCAGCAACTTAGAAGAGCACTCTCTGCCGACAAGTCATCCAAAGTGAGGCAACACACACACACACGCACACACTTACTGGAGGACATACTTTGGCAGGAAGAAGAAGCAAGCTTGGGTGTGACAAATTGTCAAAAGAGAAGCAATGATGATATTTGTAAAAAGTAAATCATCCTGGTATAAAAATGTATTTTTTAATAATTTTAAAACCTGGTGGGTTAAAAGTTCTAGAGAATAACAATGTGGATTTGGCTGAGGGAGTTGTCAAGAAAACAGTGCTCAAGTTTCTACTGGGAAGGGAGTATTACGGAAATTGACTGACTTTGTTCTTTGTTAGCAAACTACAAAAGGTGTGAGAAAATGTCACTAAAAGAGTTGAATGGAAAATAAGATTCTTAAGTACATAGATGGGAAGAATTGAAAAGACAACAGTTAACAAGAGGCAGGAAAGGAAAAATAAAATAGAATTGCTAAATAGAGAAAAATGTCAAAATACATTTAAGTAACCACAACCAATGAAGACGGATTAATCCACTTCTTGAAAGACACAGGGGTGGCTACTGAGACAATGCTGCTATGTGCAATTTATGAGACACTCAGAACATGTTCACACTGAAGGCTGAAGATAAAATCATGGAAGAGTGTATGCCAGGAAGGTATAAATTAATTCAAATTAATGTAGCTATTTCAACTAGGATGAAAGAGACTTCTACAGGTAAACATAGCATAATGAAAAAAATTATGGGTAAGGGGACTATCCTGGTTAGTTTTATGTCAACATGACACAGGCTAGAAGTCATCAGAGAGGGAGAAGCCTCAATTGAGAAAACGCCTTTATAAGATCCAGCTTATAAATTAATTTTCTTAATTAGCAATTGATGCAAAGGGCCCAGCCCATTGTGAGTGGTGTCATCCCTGAAAGCATGCTGAGCAAACCATGGAACAAGCCAGTAAGCAGCACCCTCCATGGCGTCTGCATCAGCTCCTGCCTCCAGGCTCCTACCTGTTTGAGCTCCTGGTTTGATGATGAACAGTGATGTGGAAATGTAAGTCAAATAAACCCTTTCCTCCTGAGTTGCTTTTTGCCATGGTGTTTTACCGCAGCAATAGTGATCTTAATGAAGACAGGGATAGTAAAATAAAAATCTCTCAGTAACTATAATGATGACATCACATCATCTCTGTCATCTTGTAAAACTTATTACGGAGCTGAAAAGAATTACAAATAGAAATGAACTTGTAATACACACAACCATAACTAGGAGAAGGCTTCAAAGAAGTGCCTAAACAACCTAACGAAATCAATACTTAGAAAATACATAGATTCTGTCATAATTTCTACATTGACTTTAACTATAATTTATATAGAAAATTCCTTAGAAGGTGGGACTGGGAAAGTGGGGACCGTTTGGGCGTACTTGTTCCTCTTGCTGATATGGCTGAATCTCTTGTTATTCTGCTTTGAAAAAAGAAATCTTTGCTGACAGTGTTACAAGATTACGTCTGCGAAACTATGTTTGCCACCCCAGTCATACCTCTGAAAATCAGACTTGCGTTTGTCCCAGACTGATAGCGCTCGGGATGTGATGACATCTGTCACCTGAAGGTCACACAGAGCATCAGTAGTTGTAAGCGGTCACTTTATGCTGGTGAATTTAGCTGTTTTCACTTCTCCGTGTGTCTTGATTTGGTTATTGCCTTTCCACTGTTCACGGTTGATAGCTAGCATAAACGCAGCCACACACATGTATCTATCTATATTCGTACCTACAGTACAAAATGCAATTTTTATGGTGACAGCTGTACACTATTTATATTTTCAATATAAATCAAGCAACGAGACAAACATAGTTTGTTGTACAGAATAGCCAGGAGTCCAACACCAGAGCTAAGGGCAGCTCGGCACCTAAAATCTTATGTGTAAAAGTGAGCTTTTGGATTGGGGAGAGGGTTCAGTCGGTCAAGTGTTTCTTTTACACTTTGGGGACCCAAATTTAGTGCCCCAGAACCCATTTAAAAAGGAGGGCCTGTGATGTGTGCCTATCCTCCCAGCACTGGGGAGCTAGAGACGGGACATGTCTTAGCGAGTCAAGGCACTTGCTGCATAGAGAGAGAATGCTGGAGTTGGATCCCTGGGACCCAAGTGGAAGAAAGAGAGAAATGACTGCCATAAGTTGTCCTTTGACACACACATGTGTGCCATGGCACATGCATGCTCTTTCCCTGTCATACATGACACATTGAAACAATAAATAAATGTAAAAAATAAAGTAAGGTGGGGAACAGTTTAGAAATACACCTTATATTTCTCTCTGGCCTCTGCACACGCTTGCATATATGCATGAACACATGGTAAAACAAAAAAACGGAATAATAATTAAACCAGCTCTTATATTAAAAAAATTAGACATTAAGTGACCCAATAATCTCAAATAAAGTGTAAGACAGACAAAAATAAATACAAAACTAAAACTAATAAAGAGCAAAGTAAAAGATTAACAGGGAGGGCTTAGAAGTCATTTCTTCCAAAAATTAAAATGAAATCATTGATGCCAATAAGAAAGGGAAAATAACACAAATCAGCATAGAAGTACAGAAGTCCATCCTGTGCAAAACTGCAAATCAACAGATATTCCAAAGGGAGCTGGGCAATCACGGCTTCTTTGGTTCGCTTGGTACCCATGTCAGGCACCATGGGCTGGCCAACAGTGCCCATCTCCAAGAACTTATTAGCCACAGATACTGGGGAGGATGCAGCTTTGATCTGTCTGTCTAAGCTAAGAGCATTTGCGGACTGTCACGGTGGCAATCAGAAGGTTTAGTCAGAGCAAGTGTGCAGAGGTTCTGGGGAGTAGTCCCCAGATACAGTCATTGTGACTCTAGGGCCATGGTCCCTGCTTTCTCATCAGGATTGAGAGTCAATACAATCTAAGATTTCCTATTTGTGTGGGCCCTGGCTCTGAATCAGTGAGCTAGGTAAGCACCTGAGATGTTAGGCTTGAGGGTGAGAGAAAAGCCTGAACCAGAAGCTGACACATCTCCACGCAGCCTGGCAGGCCTCTAATCCATCCTCGCAAATGCCAGTCCTGAGAGGAAACTAGCACATGAATATTTTAAGAATTTTGGTCTACTATTGATTTGTGGCCTGTCAGTATCTAACTGGTTAATTAAATTTGATGAGAAAACAAAGAATTGGGACCAAATCTAGTCTTTGGGCAGGCAGCTATGGTGGACGTGAGAGGTACTTGAGAAAGACTTTCACCTATGGGTGGAGGGGAGGGAGGCAGGGAGGACGTTCCAGAAAGGCCTCAATTGTATATGAGGTCTAGGCCACTTATGTGGTCCTGAAAGAAGACGTTGGTGTTGAATGATCAAATGTCCATCCATAGAAAGATCTGAATTAGGAAAGAGCTGGCCACACACAAACAAAAGGTTAATCCCATAATTGACAACTGTTTTCCAGGTAGACTTAAGCTTTCTATTTTTTTCAGAAATGTTTGTTCTCTCCTTTTTGTTTGCTTTCCACAGGGCTCCCCTTACCGTACCCCCTGCCAAAGCTCTGGGCTGTGAAACCAATGGGGGAACATTGTTCTAATCCTTTGGTCTCTGTTGACTCAGAACTCCAAAGGAAGTGCGCACCTTCCTTCAGCAGGCCGGTGTGCGTACATTCTTTTCGCTTCTCTCTGATCTATACTGTTTATCCCTCCATTTCTTTGTAGACTATTTTAAGTTTAGAAAGATCAATTTGACTGAAAGTCACAGTGTTTTGCAGCCTGCCTCTTCCCTCCTTTCTAACCTGGGCTGGCTTTCATGACATCGGTTCTCAGAGCCACAGGCGCACTTCACTTTGAGCCCTGACTCCTCCCAAAAGGGAAGCGTTCCTTCTGATGAAACAGCACCCCCTCCCACACACCTGTAAGGACACAAGTGTGTGCCATAACAGCTTCGTGTGCAGACAGAGGCATGATGTACAAACGTGGCCTCTGAAGGTGACAGGAAAGGACACTGGGCACTTCTCTACATAGCCGAAAACAATCCAGTCCTGGAAAAGTAAGTTCCCGATTGGGAAGACAATTTCTTTTTCTTTTTTTTTTTTTTTTTTTTTTGGTTTTTCGAGACAGGGTTTCTCTGTAGCTTTTGGTTCCTGTACTGGAGCTAGCTCTTGTAGACCAGGCTGGCCTCGAACTCACAGAGATCCGCCTGCCTCTGCCTCCCGAGTGCTGGGATTAAAGGTGTGCGCCACCACCGCCCGGCTGGGAAGACAATTTCTAAAGAAAAAGAATTCTGGCTGGCCCTGTATATGCATCCCTTAAGTGTAGACGGAACCGTGGGGGTGGAAGGTTACTTCCTGGATAGGTCTTGCCACATGGTGAAGTTGACAATGTGAATGTTTCTGTGGTTGAGAGGCATCGCCGGACAATCTTGTAAACCTGGAAGGAGCAGCATGTACGCATGGCTCCCCTTTAGCCTGCTGCCTGCCACAGACTCCTCGTCTGCAGGAGCTGAGGGATGCCAGTTGCCAAACAGGAAAGTGAGGATCTGTCATTCAGCTCAGCCTTCTGGGGTCCTAAGTGGTGGAGAGCCTTACCCCAGCGACTAGTTCAGAGTACCAACTGCAGTAAGATAAAAGATACCTGTTGGTTTAAGCTACCAAGCTTGTGGTATTGGTTGGACAGCACACGCAAGCATATCCAGGTGACCAGAATCTTAATTGAAGATCAAGAAGACTATTTCTGTTTGTGTTTAGCTTTACCTTTGTCTTGACCATACCGTACTATGTACTTGTCTGGAATTCTCACAGAAGTCTAATAACACCACACAGCTGTTTGGGCAGCATCCACGCTGTTTTAGGTATTGCAGGTAATGCAGAGATGATCTAGCGAACACATCTGATCATCAGCAACATTGTGCCATGTTATAGGACACTTGAGAGCCCCAGGTTCTTGTGTCAGAGTGGAGTCTAGAAGCTGTACTCGGAAGACAAAGAGCAGCTTGAGAAGATTCCCTCCTCAGCAGACACCTTTTCAATGTCTCAGTCATTGCTGATTGATTGGCGTAGCTTCTTTCCCTGTTGCTATAACCAAACACTAGCAAAAGCAACTTCAGGGAGAAAGGGCTTGTTACGGTTCCTCAAGGCAAGGAAGGCAAAGCAGCAGGAGTTTGGCATGGTTGTTCACGTGACACACACAACCAGGAAACAGAAAAGGATGAATGCATGCTTCTGCTCCGTTCCCTTTTTGCCAGTTACATAGTCCAGGGTCCCAGCCAGGGAATGACGCCACCTTCAGTGGGCAAATGTTTCCAGTCCAATTAACACAGCCAAAATAATCCCCCCCTCCAGGTATACCGAGAGGCCCGCCTCCCAGGGGATTCTGTCAAGTTAATTAAGAGTAGCCATCATAGTCACGCCCTACAGTTGCTGGAAGGAACCTTGTGCTCCTTACAGCTGCCTGTCTGACATTTCTAACACTCGCAGGAATGATGAGGAAGGGACACCCTGGAGCAAGTTAGGCTTGGCATGGTATAGCAGGTTGCCATGCTATGATAGAGAGATCAAACTCCTAGTGTTTGGACCTAAGTGCTCCCTGCCACCTGTGGAAGCAGGGGTGCTAGCCCCAGCCTGTCCATAGCAGAGGCAACTGATTCCATTTAGAAGGTACTGACCAGTGCCATTTGCCTACTCCTGTAGAGGGATGGGCATCCCATCCCAGTACAATGAGAGTGTCTGAGAGGCCTCACGCGGTGTCAGAAGAGCAGAGTAGAAGACCTGGAGACGACTCTGGCTGCTTTCCATGAGGGGAGATACCTCCAAACCGATACAGCTTTCTGCTATGAGGAGGAGGTCTCTGGTTCACACCAGAGTAATGGATACTGCCCCTTGAAGGAAAAATGGAGTACCGCTATGATTAAACCTGTCAATGTGACAGGGGCCAGAAATACCTAGAAGGCAACCCTCTGGCAAAACTCCTTGAGGGAGTTTCTAGATTGTTTTAACTGACAAGGGAAAACCCATCTTGGAGCAGGATACACTATTTCATGAGCTTGGGTTTTGGACTAAGAAAAGAGGGTAAGGCAGCTGGATGTTAGCATTCCTGTCTCTGTTTCCCTGCCTGCCTCATTCTCTTGCTGCCGCGCCTTCCCTGCCACGATGGCCTACATGTACCCTCAATCCATGAACTCAAGAAAGCTTTCCTTCTGTGAGTTGCTTTTATTGTGTATTTTGTGAGGAAAACAGGAAAATTAACAAATCTGGTCTCCATCCTGGCATTTGTTTCTTTCAGTTCTTAGTAATTTTGCCCTTTCTGTCAAGGTCAGGCATGGCTGTGGTTTCAAAGGAGAGACTGCTTGGAATCGAGGCAAAGATGGGCTGTCAGTGTTTCTACGACAGAACAGACGAGCTCTTGAAAAGGAGCAGAAACCGAATGCTCAGATGCAACATGAAAGGGAACATTCACTACCTGTGCTAGCATCCTAAAGGGAATGGCTGTGGTGACAATCCAGGTGTGTGGATGAGCGTGTGGGCTCTGAGGCCAGAGCTGACCCAGGTGTGTGGATGAGAGTGTGGGCTGAGGCTTGATCTAGTCAGATATATAAGTTTCTAAATCTGTACCCAGCCAGGCCCCAGACCATCTCTGGAAGATTCCTAGCTGTCATTCACAGAAATGCTGGTAACTTCTGGCTGACAGAGCCATTAGGTGCGTTGCCTTGATCCATCCTCTCTTTTAGGTGGCCTTTGTCTCTGTTGATTCCTGCCTCCAAAGCAGGATCTGTCAAACTGACTTTAAATTTCCTAGCTACTTTTCTTTTGACTCCAAATGCATTTTAAGATGTTACACCGGATTCCAACTTTATGTATTTCAGATTTGCGCCCTCGAGTGAGATTTGCAGATACGTGCACACTAATAAGTATGCTTACTGGTGTCTTTGGGCAGAGATCTTCTTTTTCCCTGTTCATGAGACCTGAGGAAGAACAGACTTAGTGGCGATGAGGTTAAACAGGAAAGTGAACTTCAGCTGGGCGTTTGCTATGGTCATGCCGGCTAGTTATATGCCCTCCTCATTCCCCCACTGGCTGTTCTCATCTGTGATTGTTCTGTATGGCTGGGCTCCCCTTCCCCTTTCTCTGTGGGGTGTGTACACAAGGGCACTGATGTCCAGGGGTACCTGTACATGTGACGGCGTCAGGTGACCTGAGGTGTCTGCCTCTCTCACTCTCTACTTTATCTATTGAGGCGGCATGTCTTACTGACCTGACCCAGCAATTCTGGCTAATCTACATAGCACCTCACCCAGGAGATCCCTTGTGGCTGCTTCCTGAGTGCTGGGACTACAGGTAGCTGCCAAGCTTGCCTGACTTTTCAGTATGTCCTAGGGATGTGACCTCCTGTCCTCACACCAGTCTGACAAGACCTTATCCAGGGAGCCATCTTCTCAGCTCCTGGATTCTATTACTAAGACCTAAGATGAAACAAAACACCTTATAGACACATTTTAGGATAAATAAAGAGAAAAATTACAACTCAATTAGAAAAAAAAACACTTTATATCAAATGTTTTGAATTTTTGCCAGTCATGTACTTTATTATAGGTAGCCCATTTAAAATTTGGTCAAAATTGCCATTTAATACAATTAAAATGAAAGTACTGATTTTGGCTCATTCTGTTTTATTTCCTTGGTAAACTTCTAATTATTGTAGGTAGTAGTGTTTTTAATTGTTATGATGAGCTTTTATACAGTGAGAATTTCTGTTTGGGTTTTTCGTGGGATGCAGCACCCACGCCCATAATTAGAGCTCTCACATCCATCTAACGCTAGAAGTCCTTGAGCTCTGAAGGGGACACCGGCTCAGAGACATTCAGGAACGGTAGTGAGACAGCTCAGACCAGTGAGTTGTGACTGATGCAGATGACCTGAGGAGGGCCAGCTGCCTGCAGCTCCTCTCAGAGTCTGGCCATGCTGCCTGGCGGGCTGTGGCTGGTCAAGTGGAGCTTGGATGTCTGTCGGTGAGAACTGGTAATCGGTTGCGTTTTCATTTGGGGGGGGGGGGCATGCTTGAGAATGTTCTGGGCTTGTGATAGCATTCTCAAACCTTCCTCTCAGTATGTCGAAGGAAGCAATCTTTAGAGAAATCCGCTAGGAATCAAGGTCCTCTGTGGCTCTTTTCTCCAACCCCACACTTTGCATCCTGACAGAAAATGGCTGCCGCTAATTGCCTGCTATAGTTTTTGTTAGGCCACATGTCCCTAGGAAGGATCCAGGTCTCTGTTAGTCCTTAGCTCCAGCCTGCACTTGGTGCTCTCACCAAATTACAAATGATGTCCACAGAGGAGACATGACCTGCAGTGAGCTTATTGATTTGGCAACATGAGATGAGACAAGGAGGCAGTTTTAGAAATCCGATGGATACTGAACTATGTATATGTAGTAATTTGAATGTTTGGCTATTGGAGAAACAAAGAGAGCCAGAGAAGGGGACTGCAGAGGAAACTGAGCTTGTCTGGGTGGCTGGGAAAGAAATAGCCACAGGCAGCACCCTCAAAGTGGCACAACCAAGTAAGCAGCGACAGGGACTCATCTATGTTGACTGTGATTTGTGCGTGGTCCCACGCATACCGCAGAGAGCAAATTGTGAAGTCACCCTTCTCCGGGGAACAGGCTGGACACAATGGCAGAAAGCGTGACTGGACTAGATGTCTGAAGAACGTTCTCTGTGTCTCTGGCATGGCTCAGTAAGGCATTCCCCAGCCTCATACCTTGACTCCAGTTGAGAGTGCAGTTTGTCTGTCTCAGAAAGCTGTATTAAAGTGGGAGGTTTGAGATCCCACCCCAGCCTGGTTATAAACCTTAGATGTGTTTGCTGTTTGTGTCTTCTGAATGTGGCTGCCCTCAACAGGAGTGAGAAAAGGGTCCATGCCTCCTTGCAGGATTGTTGTGGAAATGGAAGAGGTAGAGAGAAAATCATTGTAAACTGGATAGATAAGGAAATGTGAAGTTGCCACGCATCACTCTGATGGTGGTTCCAGCCCCAAGAGCATGGTTACAAAAGCTTTTCAAACACTCATCCTTTAAAATTTAACATTTAAAATAGTACATACGCATCGTTTGGAAAGTAAAATTTAGCTTCAGTACATTTCTTATCTGAAATGCTCAAACTAGAAGTGTTTGTGATTCTAAAACAATTTTGAAGTGTTTATATATACATAAGGAATTATCTTGGGTGTGGGGCTTTCTGGTCCTCTCCAATGTATCTCCTTCCTTGTGTTGTCGTTTCTACCATATTAGAAGCCGTCTTAAAACTGGTGTCCCAAGCCTCTGCTTACCCACCCACCTGTCCACCTTTCCAGCCTTCCACATAGCCTCCCTTTGTTCCTCTCTCCCTTCCTTTATTCCTCTCGCCATGATTAATGTTCCAGGGAAGCTTGGCTAGACCAGAGGATAGATACCCAGGTCATCTGGATCAGCTTTATTCTTGGTCAGAGAAGTGATGTGTTCCTGGGTGAGGTTAGTACTTAGATCTATAACTAATAAAAGCTGAACACCCTCTCTAAAGTAGAAGGTGCTCCCCAATCCATTGAAAGCCTGATAGAACAAAATGGTGGATGGAGGGAGAATTGACTGTCTCTGCTGGAGTGAGATGTTGATTATCCCCTGCCCTTGGACATTCTGGTCAGCAGGCTTTCAAACCTGTTTATGCCATTGACTAAACTGTCTCTGACTTTTCCTACAAGAGACATGAGACTCAATCTCCACTATCATCTGAGCTGATATTTAATAGCTAATCATATCCATTATGTTGATCATTGATTCAATCTATCCGTCTACCCATCTTTTTATATGTGGGGACTTCTGTGTGGGGAACACTGAGGCAGGTGCCACATTGGATGAGATTCATCCAGTCTGTGGGCTAGTAACCTCATTAAGTACTTTCTACTATCACAGCTGGAGATTGTTGTCCTTTGAGCAATGTTTATTTTCTCCAGCAGGAAATCATATCATCTACTTGGGTGTCCAGGTAGGGGCTGAGCGTGTACACTGCTTTCATCTGAAGACCTTAAGTTCTTCTATGTCTAGCCCTTTGTATGCTGCCCACCATGTGCCATGTACCTACAGAGAATGAGGACAGAGGGGGTAGTGCCCAAGGAAGAGAGGTTTTCAGCTATGGCCCTAATGGTCACCCTAAATTCAATGCATGTTTGTTCTCTGTCTCAATAGCCTGTGATGTAGGAGGTCCTTCTGTATTTGTGTTGCTTTCATTGGTTATTAAAGAAACTGCCTTGGCCTAGTTGATAGGGTAGTACTCAGGTAGGCAGGGAAGACAGAATTCTGGGAAAAAGGACAGAATGTCAGACGCCATGGTTTCTCCTGCCTGAGAAGGACACTGGTTAGACTCATGCGGGTAAACCAAAGTCAAGTGGCGATATACATTAATGGAGAAGGGTTAAACTAATATGTGAGAATTAGCCAATAGGAGGCTAAAAATAATGGGTCAGGCAGTAATTTAATTAATACAATTTCTGAGTGATTATTTTGGGTATAAACTAGCCAGGCTGCTGGGACCCAAAGCAGGCCCTCTCTCTCAACAAGCCTTCCCCAATAATCTAGAGGATTCCTGTTTCTCTCTGTAAGCATTTCTCTCTGCAGCATCCTCCTTTCTGCTAAGTTGCTCTCTGGACGGCATCCCAACAGATGGTGGTTGAACGTGCTTTTCTGATGAGATCTCTCTCTCCCTTGGGTTTATGGGTTTATTCCTTTCAACTTTTAGAGGTGAGGTCACAGGAGAGAAACTTTAAATGTATGTTCTCTGGTCTTTACATTTATCAGGATGACTGTTCAGTGGTTGAGTTTCCTTTGAAAGAGGGGTTGAGACGCTGAGACAGAAAACCTTTGGGTGCTGGGTTTGAGTATTGCCAGAGTAGAGATAAAGCAACGTTTAACCAGATAAAGTTGCATGAGATCAGCCTAGAGGCTCAATGAGGACCCCTGCATCATCTCAAAAGAAGAAGGATCAGGAACAAGTATTGCCACGATCTCTGAGGCCCACAGAACTGGGCTGTGGCTCTTCTGTGCTGACTCTTCTGGCTGATGCTGGTCAAGTGTCCCTTCTCTGAAATCTTGGTAAGTAAAAGACATGGGGGAGAATTAGAGAAATGGTGTGGGTCAGCCAATATAAGAATGTTGTATTTCTAGAGAAATCAACTTACGTGGGTCCCAGTGCAACCATTGTTGGAGCTGTTGGAGAGATAAAAGGTGAAGGAAAGGTGTGGCTGCTGATGAGAATGGAGGCTGGGTCTCGTGGTCCTTTGCACTCTTCTTGTGTATAATGTGGTGAAAGGTGCCTTGTTTTCCTTCGCTTTACTGCAGAAGATTCTATGTACAGGGTATTCTAGGAATCCCAGAGGTAAGACTGTGGGCACATGATGGATGGATGGATCTGGAAAAGCAACAGGAGGAAACCTGTAGTTGGAATAATTGTGACTCCTGAACCCCATTTGTCTTTGAAGAAACTGATTGTTTTGAGGTAATGGGAAGTAATTTTGTGTAATCTTGTAAAAACAAATGGCTGAGTTTCTGTTGTGTGGGTCAATCATTTTGCCTCAAATCTTGAAGTTGTCTGGAAGGCATCCTCAGGTTAAGCTAGATGAATATGTTGGGGTTTCCTGACAGCTAGGCCACCTTCTGTGACATCAAGGAGTGGCCATTGTCCCAGTCATGAGCTAAGGAAGATCTTACAGCTTCAGAACCTTGAATGAATAGCAGGTTCTCCACAAGGCATCACACTGCTGTGCAGGTCAGAGCGACCTCACCTCTTCTGGAAGGAACACAGGGGGAAGAAGGGGTCTGACTTTTCATAAGGGTAGGAGGTAGATAATCTTATTGAGATTCTTAGATTATGAGGTTAGGTCAAGGCTGTGAGAGAGGTAGAGGCATTAGAAATGTTTTCTGATTGTTAAGACATCCCAGAATCCATAGAAATATGGCAAATCCCACAAGGAAGGCGGAGTTTCCTGAATAGTCAGCTGAATGGGGACTGGGTTTTTAAAAATGGTTCAAAGAGCTTGTTTACTAACAGACACCTTGTAACAAAGGGTTCCATAGTCAAGTGTGACACAGTCTTTCTCCCTGTGTGCTGCTCCCAGAGTTAGTGGGAGCCAGTGGCTGAGAAGTTCTACAAACAAATGACCAATTTGGCTCCCACCATCAGAACATTTGAAGCTAATTTGATTATTAGTTTTTCTTGTGTAGGAACAGCTGGAGGACAAGGGGAGAGTGCAGCTAGGGAAAGGGTAGACTAGGTGATAGTGTCTCTGCTTCCTCCAAACTCTTGGCAGTGATGGCTGGTTCCTGGAAGAAGGGTGGGCTCCTGGCCTCACACGAGTGCCCCAAGGGTACAAATGAAGAGTGGGGTGTCCCTGCTCCACTTCTTTCAATCTGTTCTTTCTTCCCCCTCTCGCTTTCTCCCCATGTTCTTTTTCTTTTAAATGTTTATTTTATGGGTATGAATTTTTGCCTGTATGTATGTATATATACAATGTATATGTCTGTTTCTCTTGGAAGCCAGAAGAGGGCATTGGATTCCTTGGGACTGGAATTACAGATGGTTGCAAGATGCCATGTGGGTCCTGGGAATTGAGCTCACGTCCTCTGGCAGAGCAGCCAGGGCACTTAACTGCTGAGCCATCTCTCCAACCCCTTTACAGTGTTTTGTGATTCTCATTGAACATGTCTTTGACTTTCTTGGTTAAAATCATTTCTGAGGCTTTTTTTAAAAATCCTTTTGATTTTTTTGGAAACAACATTATATTTTTGGTTTGTTTTTGGATAAATCATCATTGGTATGAAAATGCAACTGATTTTTGTGTGTCAAATTCATATCCTACAGCGTAGTACATTTGTTCATTAATCAGCTTGTGAGACTTTCCTGTTAGTGTCTGATTGATTTTGGTTGAAGTCTTAGTTTTGTGTGAAGCTCAGACAATGAGAGTGGACAGTCTTGCTGTATTTGTGCTAGCTCTGTGTCCCCATCCATCAGATCACACAGCTTTAACAGACCGGCTGTAGTGTCTTAGCTACATCCCAGTAAGTTATTTTCAGGATGAAAGTTAAGATAATCTAGTCTGTAAAACGGGAACTGAAGGTGAAAATATGTTCAGTTTATTTCAGGGCAGTTTTCGAATGGAAATCCAACCTTACAGCTTCTCTTGCTTGAAGCATTCCCAGGTCTCCAATTCTTCCTCTGTGCTTTTGTTTGCCTGTCTCCTTCTGTGGCACCTTCTCTTCCGCTTCCTCACGCATGCCCTTCCCTCTAGCGAGTGATCACCTCTCTGGTTCTGCTAGCTTCTGTGCTCCCATACCAACACCATCCATGCTTGTGGCACTTTTCTCGTCTCCGTTCCCAACCTCACCCCTTCCTTACTCTCCTGTAGCCTTGCACCTCTACCTCTCCCACACTTGGATTGGACCGACTTCTTTTTCCTTCCTACTTTTAATTTTATACCCTTCAGTGAGGCCAGGAACCTTGTAGAGAATGCTGTGACTTTCCCCGGGGAATGGTCTGGTTCATGCCACCTCTAAGGCCTGTGCAGGGTCAGTCACTGTGGAGATAACTTGCCTTTTGTTGGTGGCTGTCACTCCTGTGCCTGATCCTTCCAGCAAAATGTATCATTATCTCTGCCTGTGTAGGGAGTTTGTAAAGAAATCACGTTTGGGTTTTTCCCCTTCTTCTATAGTATAAAGCACATCTTTCTTTGTTAATCGGTTCTCATTTGTTGTTTAAAAAAAAAGATGCTTTCTTTTCTCAAGAGAAAAGTTGAAAAATTAGAAGCCTGCAGTCAAGCTCGCAGTTTTAAGCTGACAGCATTAGTTAAAATGTTCGAATTTCCTTCGGCTGTATTCTTTCCTCGTGGGGTAGTAAGGATGGCAAGTAGCTTAGTACCCTGCCGACGGCGGGACTCTAACTGAAAGGACAGAGCTAATCCAGTACCCTGGTAGTTAAGGTGTGTGGTGAGCGAGTTTGGAGTTGCGCATTAGTGAAGGTCAACGCACAGGTCCTGTCCGCCATGAACAGAGCTATGTCAAACATGGCTGACCGCGTAGCTGAACCTTCAGATAGAAGGCCCTGTGATTCTCAGGGCATGTCTGCATATCTGGAGGTTATGAGTCACTTCTTGGTCATGTGAGGTGACAGAGCCTGCCAGGGCTGGGAGTGCCTCACGGAGGAGTCTGACAGCCTGTATTTACCCATTGGACGTACATGCACATCTTCCTAGGCATTCATTATGCTGACAGTCTGGGAAATGCCAGTGTTCTAATTAACTCCAGCCAGGGAAGGCTGTCTGCCGTCTGCAGTCCCTTTGATTGATATGGCTGCAATTAGAGCGAGTTTCCCTCCCAGCATGCTGTGGAGAGGGCTAGGAGTGGGCCTTGGATTGCCTCTCCAGGCAGAGCTCTGTTGCTGTCCCTCCTGGGAGTGAGGAAGCTGAGGAAGAGGCCCAGGGGCCTCTCCACCTCACCCCCAACTAGGAAGTTGGAATGAAAAAGGGATGGATGCTTTCCTTCAGTTTGCAGGGCTTTTAGGGTTATTATGGGAAACTCTTTTGACTCCATTCTCATTCTCTGAGACTTTTTGACTAAAGGGCTCTGATTTATACTTACTTCAAAGAACCAAGTGGCACGGCCTGCCTCCAAACTCTCAGGGCTGAAATGCGGACAGTTCAGATCCTTAGACTGGGTAGTTATTGATATGACAGATAAAATACTTGTCCTCAGAACTTAAGTCAGGAGATGAAAATCCTTTGACTTGTCAGTCTGTGTCCAGGACGGTGTTGATGCTGCCTCTGACCTTAGGGTGGCTTGGGACTCAGCAGAGAGCCCATGTATTAGCATGGCTTCCTCAGTGAGGTTTAGGGAAACAGGCCAGGGTTAAGGGAAAGGACTTCAGATTGCTCTACAATGCAGAAACGATTTCTATGAGTGAGGGAAGAGTTGGGGACAGAGCTTCTAGGCGGAGCACAAACCGTCATCATGGTACAATTTGTACAGTACCTGTCTAGTGTGTGTTGAGGAGGGCTGGGGTGGGATCTGGGAGGTGGGGAGGCTGAAGTTGGGGTGGGGAGATTGCACTTTAGTTGAGATTGTTTCTGGTGACGAGGGCAGGAGCTGTCTGGAGCCTCGGGAAGGAAGGTACACAGACTAATCTATGCTTTAGGTAGGCGACCAGGTCCATGTTGGTCAACATGAGGTGATCAGAGGCAGGGGAACTGTCATGGTGTCTAGCGTGCTGTTCTGATGGGAGCTCAGGAGAGACCAGTTCAGCCGTTGTCTCTGTGTTTCCTCAGGCAAGGCCTCCTGCTTCCCTCCTGGGATGAGATGGAGTGGTTATTCAGTTCAGGCTCCTAAACTGTATTAAAGACAAAGGCATTTGCATCTTGGTCCTCAGAAAGCAGGTTTCTAGTTACAGCCTAGGCATGTGGATGCAAAGTAGGTGACACCAAGTTCAGATGCTGCTTCAGAAGGTGCGTGTCCCCCAGAACCAGACCTAGGTCCGCGCTGGGGGTCTGGATAAACACCCTGATAAGAAGTTGACATGGAGTGCCCTCATCTGTGGTTTGGTAACAGGCGGGGAGGTGAGAGTGGAGGTTACATGGTGACAGATAAAAGGATGCACTGGGTTTGGGGGAATTTTTAAAGGGGTCGGTGTCTGAGCAGACCGAGGAAAGCTGGAGAGTGACCCTTTCACTGTAGGTGGTTATCATCTAACCTGCAGGCCCAGGTGGAACTTTCTTGTGGCCTGCCTTCTCATGGGGACATTTTCTTCTGCACTTGGACTCACATGTGAACTGGAACTCACATCACTGGCTCTGCCCAGACTTTGGTTTACTGACTAGTCTACCTAGTCTTCATAGCCTCTGGGAGCCCAGGAGACCATTCTCATAGTTTACCAGTTAGTCAGTTTTTCATTCATTCATTCATTCATTCATTCATTCATTCATTCATTCATTCACTCACTCATTCATTCATCTCTAACTTATACAGTTCTCTACAGAACCCAAACTAATACAAAAGTGCTTATTTCTGTTTTAAAAAAATCTTAATGGTGTCACAATTTTTATATAAACAATACATAAACTTAATACAAGCAATGAAACAACACAGATAAGTCCTAAAATGATAGCCAGAATACTGCTTAATACCTCAAGTCTCATAAAAATGTTACTCTAAAGGGGAGGTAAGTATTGTGAAGCCCTCATCAGAGACTGGCATTATTGGGCATTTAACTCCACATTTAATGTTAGATTTTATCCACTCTGGCTGTGAGAGGGAACCACGGTGCCTGCTCTCTGCCCCTCAGTTTTCCTCTGACTTCTGTGTCTGGAATGCTATTGGTCTAACATTATGAAGGTTTCTGATGTCTGTAAAAATTCCACATTTGTTCAATATTCTATTAGTAATGCTGTAAGCTCAACAATATAGTCTTGATGAAGGTGTAACATCTGTGACAATAGTGATTTCATCTTTGTTTTCAGGGCAGTTGGTGCTTTGTCCTTAACTTAGGATTGAGTTTCAGGATAAGCTAAGAAGTTTGATTTTAGGTTCAATTTTTTTTCATTGAATTTATTCTTTGATACATGTATGCAATATATTTTGAACATGTCCATTCCCAACCACTCCTCCCAACTTCATGTCTCTTTCTCATGTTTCATACACAAATAGACATGCAAAGTTGTGTACAGGTCACATCTATACACCTCAGTGATCCCTTATTATTACAGCAGAGCCGAGAAATTCTTATTATTTAGGGATGTGAGTCTCATCCATATGCAAGAGCTGACTATCACTCACATTTGTAGGGAAGCTGATGTGTACAAGCCCACTGGCTATGCAGGTAAAGTGCAGCATGGATAACCATGCAGAGTACACAACCCTGGATCATGATAATTGACTAAGTCACTGGTTGGTGTATTTACTAGTGTGTTCCTGGTATTTATGACAAAGTTTCCTGCACATGGTCTGCTGTATTGGTGGTGGCCTTAGGACTCAAGAGGCCCTGCCAAATGACCACCTATCTTTTCAGATTCATGGAATTCTTCTGGTGGCATTTGAACAAGGCATTGATCAGGATGCACATGTTGCTAAGCAACACATGGCTGTAAGTATGTACCCTGAAGCAGTGTCCCACTGTTGGGGTGGTTTTCCTTAGGCAACTCAGCAAGGTGCTCTCCTCCGTATCCTACCAGTTATCCCTGGAGCACAGCAGGGCCTATAGAGTACCCGCTCAAACCTCGAGAGCCTTTATCTGAAGACTCACAGGAAGTGTTAATTGGCCATAATCACTAACAATGACGCAGTTATTTTCACTGGAAGCCATCAAAGGTCATAACTGGAATTGAATTCACGAATTCAAAAAATTAAAATTTAGAATTAAATATTTCTCAAGGACACAATGGTCTGCAATGTAGTCATGTTTGGTGATGGCTAGCATTCATGACTTATTTGGCACAGCCTAAGATCACTTGGGAAGAAAGTCTCAGTGTGGGTCTGTCTATATCAGATTGGTCCAGGGACCTGATGCTAGAGTGAGTGTCTTATTAACTGATGTAGGAAGATCCTGCCTGCTGGGGTAGTACCATTCCCTAGGATGGACCCCTAACTATATAAATGTGGATAAACTGAGCTGAGCACAAGCCAATAAGCAAGCACAGATGTGTTAGTTCTCACTGGTTTTGACCATGGATTTGGTGTGAATAGCAGCCTCAAGCTTCTCCTACAATGGCTCCCTGGCTATGGTGGCTGGAACCCAAAATTATAATCTTAAAAGTTTCCTTGTTCTCTAAGCTGTTTGGGTCAAAGTCTTCTATCACAGCCACAGAAGTACAAGAGGAACAGTCATCGACTGTCCTCAGAGCATGGCCATTCCTGCTGTCTAGGAAGAAGGGCAGCCGTATACAGAGTCAGGGGCAGTGGTATAGAGAGAAGACCTTCCATCTCCCTGAGAACCAGTCACAGTGGAGGAGGGGCCATGCCAGCTCTTTGTGGACATATACATCAGTACACAGGATTCATGCGTCCTGTGCTGTGTCATGCTTTTAATTCGGTTCCTGTGACCTCAACTGCCTTGTCTGTACCCGCAGAGGGTATAAGAAGCTAAGACACAGGGATGACGGTTATTCCAGCAGATGTCCTTTACTTGAGAAGGTACAAGCCTGACTGATCAGCCAACTTCTTGTCATATCACTGTCTAGACGGGTGACTCACCGCCTTTTTCCTGGCTGGCAAGAGGGTTAGACCAAAGTGCTGTGGTGGCCAATGCCAACCTTTCTATTGAGAAGACTCGGGGCGGGGGGAAGCCATCTGCCCGAAAGGATACCTGTGATCCCTAAAACCAGAACCCTGATCTGTCTGGATTCAAGATTCCTTCTCCTCTGTGATGTTTTGCCAATTTTAGAACATCGCCATTCTAGAATCTTTGGTGTTTTCCCCTGGGTCGCACAGCTGCCCTACCTTGAGAGACTTCTAAATAAACTTTTCTTTAGATGAAGATAAAATAACTTCACAGACACCCTTTTTGTCCTTATTCTAAGGCAATTGATTGGGTTAGAGAACAGAAATGAAGGGTACTCTCCAAGTGTAAAGTAACCTGTAATCTTTTTGTTTTAATATCAGCATTGAAGTGTGTTGTAGGGAGGCAGCTTGGTAGGTCCAGCCACTCAGAAGCTCAGACCTGAAATAATCACACAAAAACTGTATTATTTAAATCACTACTAGGCCCATTAACTTTAGCTTCTTATTGGCTAACTCTTATATCTTAATTTAACCTATTTCTAGTAATCTGTGCATCACCATGAGGCTGTGACTTACCAAGTAAAGTTCCAGTGTCTGTCTCTGGCAGGCCTAGATGGCTTCTCCCTGACTCCACCCTTCTTTCTCCCAGCATTCAGTTTAGTTTCCCTGCCTACCTCCATTCCCTGCTCAGGCCCAAGACAGTTTCTTTATTAACCAATGGTATTCACAGCATACAGAGGGGAATCCAACATAAAAAACAAACTAGCATTCTGGGGGCCAGATTCACAGTTTCCCAGTGTCTCCTCCATCAAGGTTGTTCCTACCCCTGGACTTGTAGTGCAGCTCTCTGTGTCTAAAGGTGGGAACAGATAACTTCCTGTCCAAGTCTGTAGGAGTCAGTGATGAAGAAGAGGGCGGCTCTCAACAGAGCTTGGTGTGGATGGACGGCAGCTGCTCTTTAACGTGCCCTCTGCTTTGTGTCACACTCAAGTTTATGACGGTGATACTCACATTGATTTCCAGGAATAGAGTCAGTTTCCCTACATGAAATGACAGGCTGGCCTTCAGGCCTGCTTAGTCAACAGCAACTGCGGATCATACCCCAGTCCTGAGCCAGGGAGGCCTCGGTACATCTGTTAATCCAGGAGATCTGAGCTGAAAGTGATGCAGACAGTGCCAAGATTGTTGTTCATCATTCAGAATCAGAATCAGAATCAGACAGCACAGCCATCAGGAAAACTGTGGGCACAGTCTCAGGAGTGATGTCAAGTGGTTGTTGTGTTTTAGGAACTAAGTTTGGGATGGATTATTGGGTGCACTTTTCTTGGCTAGAGCTTATGGTCCTTGTATGCATGCTATTGTGTGCGGAGGTACATTGAGTAGCTATTTCCTCTAAGTTGAAACATCTCCTCTTGCAGAACGGTTCCTAAAGACTTGATCAGGAAGTGAAGCAAGACCAAGGAATTATACCTCCTCCCAAGTCTCTGGAGGCTCCTGATACAGGGTCACAAGACCCCACCCTAAGTTCTCTCAGTAGTGCCAGCTTCTGGGGAGCTGCCTCAGGTCATGCTGGAAACTTCAGGGGTGCAGCTTTCACCCATGCTGGATTGGCCTTTTCAGGGATGCAGCTTCCTCGCCATCATCTCCACTCTTGTAAACCGCCTCCCACCCATGTGCCTGCCCATCACCCCAGTAAACCCACTGTTTCGCCAAGCTAGACTCCATGAATACTTGCTTTGGTCTGTAGTTGCTATTCCGTCTAGCAGCAGATATAGGCATTGATTCACATCTGCTCAGGAAAAGTCTGTACACAGTCAGATGGTTCTTATTCATGACTGCCATTGATCTCTACAAAGCTGTAGAGTTGCTGGGGATGAGTGCATCTCCAAAGCCACCTGAGGGTCAGAGCGCCAGTCCACCTTCCCTATCTGCAGAGCAGGCACTACCCACTCTGCATCTGTGTTCTCTCTTCTCCACCCATTGCCCGTGGAGGAGCGTGCATTCTGTGTCTAGCAGGGCATCATCCTCCAGGGGGCACTGAGAAAGAAGTTCAGGACTCACCTATGGCTCAGTGAGTGGCTTCTTCTGCTGTCTCCCCAGATTTTGAATTCTGTGCTCCTTGGGGTGGGCAGTTCTAGGGTGAATTGGGGACTGGGGAGCATTGCTAGGGAAGCCTTCATATTCTGCATTATTAAGATACATTTGTAGTCTCTATTCTAGAAAGGAATCATCATATATATGTTATTACTAGCTCAGCATGTACACATGGTTAATGGCTTGTTTTTTTTTTTTTTTCCCCTGAGTTAACCCAGATACCTATGGAGGATTCCAATGCTGATACCAGCAGACACTAAACACTTAGAATTTCAAGATGAGCTCAGACACCACAGAATGAGAAAGAGAGCCATGGGTAACAAGGAGCGAGGTACAGCCATCACATGTCTCAGAAATGTGGCGGTCACCTGAGCAGAGCAATGATATTAAGCTTCGGATGCCTTTGCCTTTACTCCCTTCTCCCTATATAAGGCAGTGTCGGGGTGTTAAGCTGCTGTCTTTTAGGTTGCTGACTCTCTGATAAAGCATAACTTAGATACTTAACTCCTGTCTTCTCACTGGCTTTTGTGGCTACAGGAACCACAAACTCTGGTATTCTGATTACAAGATGAGTTTATGACAATATGTGAAGAATTGACCTTTAAAACATTAAGCAATAATTTACCATATGTAGCATGAATAATAAAACCCAGAGTCAGATATTGGGGTTCAGCCTGAAAACCAGAGGAAAAAAGCAGCCAAGTGACTAGAGAAGTCTTACTTCTACCAAGGCTGGGCAACCACAGACTAAACAGATTAAGCAGACTAAGAAGCTCGAGCCTCTTTCTCCTTCAATTTTAAATCCTCTCTAGTGTTGGAATTAAAGGTACAAGGCACCACCACCTGGATTTGTTTCTGCACTGATCTGGTGTAGCCCAAGGTGACCTTGAACTCACAGAGATCTATCTGCCTCTGTCTCCCAAATCCTGGGATTAAAGGTATGTGCCACCACTGGCTGGTCTCTAGTGGCTTAGCTTTGTCCCTCTGATGTTTGGGTAAGCTTTATTAGTTAAAATATTACTATAACCATCATACATACTTAAGCAGCATCTTGTTGTAATATGAGCGGCGGGGCTGCGTCCCCGGCACCCGGCCGCCCGCATGGCTAGCTTATGTCCCGAAATAATTACACGGAAACTGTATTCTTTTAATCACTGCCTGGCCCATTAGTTCCAGCCTCTTATTGGCTAGCTCTTACATATTGATCTAACCCATTTCTAATATTCTGTGTAGCACAAGTTGGCTTACCAGGGAAGATCTTAATCTGCGTCTGTCTGGAGTGGGAGAATCATGGCGACTCCCTGACTCGGCTTCTTTCTCCCAGCATTCTGTCTGTTTACTCCACCCACCTAAGGGCTGGCCTATAAATGGGCCAAGGCAGTTTCTTTATTAAATGAAAGTAACTCCTCCATCATTTCCCCTTTTTTTGTTTAAACAAAAAAGAAAGGCTTTCACTTTAACATAGTAAGATTACATATAGCAAAACAGTTATCAAGCAAGAATTACAGTTACAATATTTATATCTATTTTATCTTTTATCATAACTAAGGAAAACTATAACTATAACTAACCATTCTTCAACTCCATCAAAGACTCCAGAAGGATATAATATTACCTAAGCAAACAAGAGATCCAAAACTCTAGAAATGACAGAGACATCTCACTGCCTGGACAGTCACCCAAAGTTCTTTTGTACTGTTGGGGCATCCATCTTCAGCCTACAGGCCCTAGTATTCAGCAGACATTTCCATGAAGCAGGAAATTTCAAAGACAGTTCAGTCACTATCTGCTGTGTCCTGCAGAATGTCTCGTAGACTCTTTTATAAATCAGGAACCCCGAAAGACCATCTCACCTTTAGGCAAGTTCAGCAGTCCTCTTTCTGCGGGTTCTTTGTGTCCAGTTTATGCATCAGTCCAGGCAAGAGTAGTTTCTTGCCCAAATGGCTAACCAACTCCATAAGAAGCCTCTTTGATGCCCATCTTCTTCTTGAAGTAGATTGGTGCTGCCAGGAGCAGACGTATCTCACTATAACAGTCCTAAGTTATTAAAACATTTAAATGCCATATTCTGTAGCCCTTGAAAGATATGAAGAATGCCTATCTAACTGAAATATATCTATGCTCATCTAGAAAATCTAACTAGCACGACTACAAGCTTTACTATTATCGATGATTATCCATTAGCAGCCTATATTTCCTAATTATACATTACATTTTTAAATGAACTACACAATCACAATACCTTAATCAAGATCAGAAATACATATACATATAACAAAATTGACCTTAAAATCTATACAAATGCAAATTATTCATATCTATATCATATCCCCCTTTAAATGTAAAAGAATATTCATAAACAATATTTGGGAATATGGGCGCAGTTTTTTCTCTCCAAACTGCTTCCTGCTGAATGGGGGCGCTGTATTCAGATCTTTCATGGTGTAACCTGTGTGTCAGGGTCATCTCAGTCGGCAGTTGAGTGAAGTAATTTTTTGAAGGTGTTCACAGCAACCTTTCAGGAGGGCGTGGTCTATCATACCATATTGGTATAGCCGCAATCCACAGAGTCTCATCCTCTGTGAAAACAAAAGAAGACCCTCTCCAAAGCATCATATCCTTAGACCCATATTCTGAAATCATAATACCCTTATATCCATTCTGGTTTAGCTTGGCAGCCCATATAATGAAATGTCTCTCTGCACTTAGCTCCTTTACAGTCAAAAATTTCAAAGAAAACACAATAATACAAAGAATCCAGACTCTCTGTGTGTTTTCCATTTTTACGTGGCTTATTTTTCTTTATTTCTTTTAATCTAAACTATCTGTACTCTGTCTCTTTAAAGACTTTACCCTTTTTTAAAACATTAACTTTATTATTTATATATATATTTTTTTCTGTCTCAAGCCTACATACATTCATTCAACAGTGTCTGAATCAGTTCTATTGTGAATCTGTAATTTTTTTACTATCCAGGAGCACTTTGTTTTGTGCTTTTAAATCGCTAAGTGCTTAAGAATCTAAGCTGTGACATTCCTAGGTCAAAAACAGGTACTGCCTGCTTGCCCCGCCCAGTCCAACATGGCGGAGCCGCTCGTGCCTCTGATCCTTGCACAGTGCACCAGTAGCATGGTGGAGTTGCTTGTGCCTCTGAGCCGCAGCATAAAATGACTTCCTTTTAGGCACACAGTGAGTCTAGTTGCCATCAAACAAATCGTAGCACTTTACTCCAAATGCTCCATTCAAAAGCTCTGTCTCCCACAGGAGCCAGACAGAGATTGCAATGGTGGCACAGCGCAGAAAGCCGGCATTTTAAAACAGCCAGTTTTTTCCTGCTGCTGAGTCAGGACAATTTCTTTGCAGCACGCAACCAACAAACAGCAAAAAGCTGTCTTAAATTCTCTCTGTGTCCTTTTTAAGCCCTCTCAGGTTTTACGTGGAGTTCATTAGCACGTTGGGTGCCACTCTGTTAGGCCTTAGCCAAAGTTGGTTGACTCAACATTGCAAACGAGACTTTGGGTGATTGCCCAGGTAGTCAGTTGTCTCTGTCAATTGTTGCACATTTTGGATATCTCTCGATTGTTAAGTGATATTTATTCCCTTCTCAGATCTTTGACGGAGTTGAAGATTATATAATTGTAGTTACTCTCTATGTTATTTAGACTCCTTGAGATAGAATGTTTAGCAAAAGTTTTGTTCTCAATATTGTTTGTTATATTTATTATTTGTTATTATTGTATATAGTTGTATTTGGTTTGGTTCTATCTTATTTAGACAAAAGGGGGAGATGTAGGGACATAGCCCCACCCATTGGGGGCGTGTTCGCCTCGGGCTAATGTTTACGGATAAATCTGCCAGGCGTGAGCCCAGCAGCCCTTTTTCTTTTGCTCCGCTTTTCCGGTACACCGCGGGAACCTGTGGTCCTGTAAGTTTATTTCCTTATTAAAGCTGTATATATCTATATAATCTGTCTACATTCATTTGCGCCACCACAGCATCTATGAAGATTTATCTATGATTTACTCCAGAGATCTTGTCTTTTTCTACTTCCCATGTAGATTAGATTCATGTATAGCTCTCTTAGGGTCCTCAGTGTTGTCTAGGTTCTCTGGGATTGTGAATTATAAGCTGATTTTTCTTTGTTTTATGTTTAAAAATCACTTATGAGTAAGTACATATGAGATTTGTCTTTCTAGATCTGGGTTACCTCACTCAATATGATGTTTTCTAGATCCATCCATTTGCCTGCAAATTTCAAGATGTCATTTTTTTCTGTTCTGTAGTATTCCATTGTTCCATTTTCCTTAATTCATTCTTCAGTCAAGGGGCATTTAGGTTGTTTCCAGGTTCTGACTATGACAAATAATGCTGCTATGACCATAGTTGAGCACATGTACCTGTGGTATGATTGAGTATCCTTTGGGTGTATACCCAAAAGTGGTATTGCTGGGTCTTAATATAGTTTGTTTCCTAATTTTCTGAGAAATTATCGTACTGATTTCCAAAGCTGCTGTACATGTTTGCACTCCCACCAACAATGCAGGAGAGTTCCTTTTACCCCACATTCTCTACGGCATAAGTTGCCATCAGTATTTTTGATCTTGGCCATCCTTACAGGTATAAGATGGAATCTCAGAGTTGTTTTGATTTGCATTTCTCTGATGACTAAGGATATTGAGCATTTTCTTGAGTATCTTTCAGTTATTTTAGATTCATCTGTTGAGAGTTCTCTGTTTAGGTCTGTACCCCATATTTGTTGAATTATTTGTTATTTTGATGGCCAATTTATTGAGTTCATTGTGTATTTTGGAGATCAACCCTCTGTCCGATGAGGGATTGGTGAGGATCTTGTTGACCATGTCCTTTGTTTTATAGGGGCTTCTCAGTTTCAGGAGGTCCCAATTATTAATTGTTTCTCTCAGTGTCTGTGCTACTGGGGTTATATTTAGGAAGTGGTATACTATGTCAATGCATTCAAATGTACTTCCCATTTTTTATTATATGAGGTTCAGTGTGGTTGGTTTTATGTTGAGATCTTTGGATTCATTTGGACTTGAGTTTTGTGCATGGTGACATATATGGATATATTTTCATTTTTCTACATGTTTCTATCCACTTATGCCAGCAACATTTGTTAAATATGCTTTCTTTTTTCATTTTATATTTTTTGTTTCTTTGTCAAAAATCAGGTGTTCATAGGTATGTGATTAATGTCTGGGTCTTTGATTTGGGTTCATTGCTCCTTCTGTCTGTTTTTATGCCAATACCAGGCTGTTTTTAGTACTGTAGTTCTGTAGTAGAGTTTGAAGTCAGGCAGTGTTATGCCTCCAGAAGTTTCTTTATTGTGCAGGATTGTTTTGGCTATTCTGGGATTTTTGCTTTTCTATATGAAGTTGAGTATTGTTCTTTTGAGGTTTGTGAAGAATTTTGCTGGGATTTTTCTGGGCATTGCATTGAATCTGTAGATTGCTTTTAGTAAGATTGCCATTTTAACTATGTTAATTCTTCCTACCCCAAAGCATGAGAGATCTTTCCATTTTCTTGTATCTTCTTCAATTCCTTTCTTCAAAGATTTAAAGTTCTTGTCATACAGGTCTTTCTCTTGTTTGGTTACAGTTATTCTAAAATATTTTATCCTGTTTGTGGCTACTGTGAAGGGTGATGTTTCTCTGATTTCTTTCTCAGCCCATTTATCATCTGTGTAAAGGATGACTACTAATTTTTTTCTACTTTTCTACTTTATTTTATTTATTTATTTATTAGATTTCTGCCTCCTCCCCGCCACCGCCTCCCATTTCCCTCCCCCTCCCCCGATCAAGTCCCCCTCCCTCTTCAGCCCTAAAAGCAATCAGGGTTCCCTGCCCTGTGGGAAGTCCAAGGACCACCCACCTCCATCGAGGTCTAGTAAGGTGAGCATCCAAACTGCCTAGGCTCCCACAAAGCCACTACGAGCAATAGGATCAAAAACCCATTGTCATTGTTCTTGAGTTCTCAGTAGTCCTCATTGTTCGCTATGTTCAGCGAGTCTGCTTTTTCAGACCCAGGCCAGCTGGCCTTGGTGAGTTCCTGATAGAACATCCCCATTGTCTCAGTGTGTGGGTGCACCCCTCACGGTCCTGAGTTCCTTGCTCGTGCTCTCTCTTCTGCTCCTGATTTGGACCTTGAAATTTCAGTCTGCTGCTCCAATGTGGGTGTCTGTCTCTGTCTCCTTTCATCGCCTGATGAAGGTTAATATTCAGGAGGATGCCTATATATTTTTCTTTGGGTTCATTTTCTTTATTGTCTCTAGGATCATGAATTATAGGCTCAATGTCCTTTATTTATGGCTAGAAACCAAATATGAGTGAGTACATCCCCTGTTCCTCTTTTTGGGTCTGGCTCAGCTCACTCAGGATAGTGTTTTCTATTTCTGTCCATTTGCATGCAAAACTCAGGAAGTCATTGTTTTTTACTGCTGAGTAGTACTCTAATATGTATATATTCCATACTTTTTCATCCATTCTTCCATTGAAGGGCATCTAGGTTGTTTCCAGGGTCTGGCTATTACAAACAATGATGCTATGAACATAGTTGAGCATATACTTTTGTTGTATGATAGGGCATTTCTTGGGTATATTCCCAAGAGTGGTATTGCTGGGTCCAGGGGTAGGTGGATCACAAAATTCCTGAGAAACCGCCACACTGTTTTCCAAAGTGGTTGCACAAGTTTGCATTCCCACCAGCAATGGATGAGTGTATCTCTTTCTCCACAACCTCTCCAGCAAAGGCTATCATTGGTGTTTTTTATTTTAGCCATTCTGACAGGTGTAAGATGATATCTTAAAGTTGTCTTGATTTGCATTTCCCTGATAGCTAGGGAAGTTGAGCATGACCTTAAATGTCTTTTGGCCATTCAAACTTCTTCTGTTGAGAATTCTCTGTTCAGCTCAGTGCCCCATTTTTTGATTGGGTTGATTAGCCCTTATGGTCTAGTTTCTTGAGTTCTTTATATATTTTGGAGATCAGACCTTTGTCAGTTGCGGGGTTGGTGAAGATCTTCTCCCTGTCAGTAGGTTACCTTTTTGTCTTAGTGACAGTGTCCTTTGCTTTACAGAAGATTTTCAGTTTCAGGAGGTCCCATTTATTCAATGATGCCCTTAATGTCTGTGCTGCTGGGGTTATACGTAGGAAGTGTTCTCCTGTGCCCATGTGTTGTAGAGTACTTCCCACTTTCTCTTCTATCAGGTTCAGTGTGTTCAGACTGATATTGAGGTCTTTAATCCATTTGGACTTGAGTTTTGAGCATGGTGATAGATATGGATCTATTTTCATTCTTCTACAGATTGACATCCAGTTTTGCCAGCACAATTTGTTGAAGATTCTCTCTTTTTTCCATTGTATACTTTTAGCTCCTTTATCAAAAATCAGGTGTTCATAGGCTTGTGGGTTAAAGCTAGGGTCTTCTATTCGATTCCATTGGTCGACTTCTCTGTTTCTATGCCAGTACCACGATGTTTTCAATACTGTAGCTCTGTAATAGAGTTTGAAGTCAACAATGGTAATTCCTCCAGACAATCCTTTATTGTATAAGATTGTTTTGGCTATCCTGGGTTTTTTGTTTTTCCATATAAAGTTGATTATTGTCTTTTCCAGACCTGTGAAAAATTTTGATGGGATTTTGATGGGGATTGCGTTGAATCTATAGATTGCTTTTGATAGAATTGCCATTTTTACTATGTTGATCCTCCCAATCCAAGAGCAAGGGAGATCCTTCTATTTTCTGGTGTCCTCATCGATTTCTTTCTTCAAAGACTTAAAGTTCTTGTTAAATAGATCTTTTACTTCCTTGGTCAGAGTTACCCCAAGATATTTTATACTATTTGTGGCTATCGTGAAAGGTGATGTTTCTCTGATTTCCCTCACTGCTTCCTTATCCTTAGTGTATAGGAAGGCAACTGATTTTTTTGGAGTTGATCTTGTATCCTGCCACATTCCCAAAGGTGTTTATCAGCTCTAGGAGTTCTTTGGTAGAGTTTTTGGGGTCGCTTATGTATACTATCATATCATCTGCAAATAATGAAAGCTTCACTTCTTCCTTTCCAATACAAATCCCCTTGATCCCCTTATGTTGTCTTATCGCTAGAACTTCAAGCACTATATTGAAGAGGTATGGAGAGAGTGGACAGCCTTGTCGTGTTCCTGATTTTAGTGGGATGGCTTTGAGTTTTTCTCCGTTTAATTTAATGTTAGCTGTTGGCTTGCTGTAAATAGCTTTTATTATATTTAGGTATGATCCTTTTATCCATAATCTCTCCAACACCTTCATCATAAAGGGGTGTTGAATTTTGTCAAATGCTTTTCAGCATCTAATGAAATGATCATATGGGTTTTTTTTCTTTCAGTTTATTTATATGGTGGATTACAATGATAGATTTTCATATGTTGAACCAGCCCTGCATCTCTGGGATGAAGCCTACTTGATCATAATGGATAATTTTTCTGATGTGTTCTTGGATTCGGTTTGCCAGTATTTTATTGAGAATTTTTGCATCGATGTTCATGAGTGAGATAGGCCTGTAATTCTCTTTTTTGGTTGGGTCTTTGTGTGGTTTTGGTATCATGGTAACTGTAGCTTCATAAAAGGAATTTGGCAATGACTCTTTTGTTTCTATATTGTGAAATACATTAAGAAGTGTAGGTATTAGCTCTTCTTGGAAGTTCTGGTAGAATTGTGCATTGAAACCATCTGGTCCTGGGCTTTTTTTGGAAGGGAGATTTTTGATAACCGTTTCTAATTCTTCGTGACTAGTAGGTCTATTTAGATCATTCACCTGTTCTTGGTTTAGCTTTGGTATATGGTACTTATCCAAAAAAATGTCCATTTCTTTTGCATTTTCCAGTTTTGTGGCATACAGGCTTTTGTAGTAAGATCTAATGATTCTCTGACTTTCCTCTGTGTCTGTGGTTATGTCCCCCTTTTCATTTCTGATCTTATTTATTTGCGTGTTCTCTCTCTGTTGTTTAATTAGTTTGGATAGAGGTTTGTTGATCTTGTTGATTTTCTCCAAGAATCAACTTTTTGTTTCATTGATTCTTTGGACTGCTTTCTGTGTTTCTATTTTGTTGATTTCTGCCCTCAGTTTGATTATTTCCAGTCTTCTAGTCCTCCTTGGTGCGTCTGCTTCTTTTTTTTTCTAGAGTTTTCAGGTGTGCTGTTAAGTCCCCAATATATGCTTTCTCCGTTTTCTTTAAGTGGGCACTTAGTGCTATGAACTTTCCTCTGAGCACTGCTTTCATCGTGTCCCATAGGTTTGAGTATGTTGTCTCTTTATTTTCATTAAATTCAAGGAAGACTTTGATTTCTTTCTTAATTTCTTCCTTGACCCAGGTGTGGTTCAGTAGTTGACTGTTCAGTTTCCATGAGTTTGTTGGCTTTCTGGGGGTAGCATTGTTGTTCCCTTCTAACTATAATCAGTGGTGATCTGATAAGATACAGGTGGACACTGATATTTTTTTGTATCTGTGGAGGTTTCCTTTGTTTCCAAGTATGTGGTCCATTTTCGAGAAGGTTCCATGAGCTGCAGAGAAGAAGGTATATTCTTTCCTATTTGGGTGGAGTGTTCTATAGATGTCTGTTAAGTCCATTTGCTTCATTACCTCCAACAATTCTCTTAAGTCTCTATTAGGTTTCTGTCTGATTGACCTGTCCATTGGTGAGAGAGGTGTGTTGAAGTCTCCCTACTACTAGTGTGTGTGGTTTGATGTCTGCCTTGAGTTTTAGTAATATTTCTTTTACATAAGTGGGTGCTTTTATATTAGGGGCGTAGATATTCAGGATTGAGACTTCAACCTGATGAATTGTTCCTGTTATGAGTATAAAGTGTCCATCTCGATCTCTTCTGATTGATTTTAGTTTGAAGTCAGTTTTGTTAGAAATTAGTATGGCATTACCACTCTTGGGAATATACCCAAGAAATGCCCTATTATACAACAAAAGTATATGCTCAACTATGTTCATAGCAGCATTGTTTGTAATATCCAGAACCTGGAAACAACCTAGATGCCCTTCAATGGAAGAATGGATGAAGAAAGTATGGAATATATACATAATAGAGTACTACTCAGCAGTAAAAAACAATGACTTCCTGAATTTTGTAGGCAAATGGACGGAAATAGAAAACACTATCCTGAGTGAGGTGAGCCAGACCCAAAAAGAGGAACAAGGGATGTACTCACTCATATTTGGTTTCTAGCCATGAATAGGGGACATTGAGCCTATTATGCGTGGTCCTAGAGAAGCTAATTAAGAAGGTGAACCCAAAGAAAAACATTTAGGCGATGAAAGGAGACAGAGACAAAGTCCCATATTGGAGCACCGGACTGAAATCTCAAGGTCTAAATCAAGAGCAGGAGACAGAGCATGAGCAAGGAACTCAGGACCGCGAGGGGTGCACCCACACACTGAGTCAATGGGGATGTTCTATCAGGAACTCACCAAGGCCAGCTGGCCTGGGTCTGAAAAAGCATGGGATAAAACCGGACTTGCTGAACATAATGGACAATGAGGACTACTGAGAACTAAAGAACAATGACAATGGGTTTTTGATCCTACTGCACATACTGGCTTTGTGGGAGCCTAGGCAGTTTGTATGCTCACCTTACTAGACCTGGATGGAGGTGGGTGGTCCTTGGACTTCCCACAGGGCAGGGAACCCGGATTACTCTTAGGGATGATGAGGGAGGGGGACTTGATGGGGAAGGGCGAGGGAAATGGGAGGTGGTGATGGGGAGAAGGCAGAAATCTTTAATAAATAAATAAACAATAAAAAAATAAAAAAACAAAAAAAAAACCCCAAAAAACAACAACAACAACAAAAAAGAAATTAGTATGGCTACACCTGCTTTGTTCTTAGGACCATTTGCTTGAAAAACCTTCTCCCAACCCTTTACTCTGAGTAGATCCCTGTCTTTGTGGTTGAGATGTGTTTCTTGCAAACAGCAGAATGTTGGATCCTGTTTTCATATCCAATCTTTTAGTCTGTGCCTTTTTATAGGTGAATTGAGACCATTAATATTAAGTGATATTAATGACTAGTGGTTGTTTACTCTGGTTATTCTTATTGTTTTTGGTAGTAGAGTTTGTGTGTCTCCCTTCTTTGAGTCGTGCTGGTGAAGGGTCGCTAGATGCCTGAGTTATTGTAGGCAGTGTTGGCTATGTTGGATTCCTTGTGTTGTGATTTTCATTCTATTACTTTCTGTAGGGCTGGATTTGTGGCTACGTATTGTTTAAATTTGTTCTTATCCTGGAATGTTTTGTTTTTTCCATTGATAGTGAACGATAGCTTGGCTGGGTATAGTAGTTTGGGTTTGCATCCATGGTCTCTTAGTTTCTTCAGTACCTCTATCCAGGACCTTCTGGCTTTCATGGTTTCCATAGAGAAGTCAGGTGTAAGTCTGATCGGTTTACCTTTATAAGTAACTTGCCCTTTTTCCTTTGCAGCTCTTAATATTCTTTCTTTAATCTGTATATTTTGTGTTTTGATTATAATATGCCGAGGGCATTTTTTTTTATCCAGTCTGTTTGGTGTTCTGTATGCTTCTTGAATATTCAAAGGAATATCTTTCTTTATGTTGGGAAAGTTTTCTTCTATAATTTTGTTAAAAATATTTTCTGGGCCTTTGAGCTGTGACTCTTATCCTTCTTCTATCCCTATTATTCTTAGGTTTGGTCTTTTTATTGTGTCCCATATTTCCTGAATGTTTTGTGATGAGAATTTGTTGGCTTTGCTGTTTTCTTTGATCAGTGCGTTTATTTTCTCTATGTTGTCTTCAGAATCTGAGATTCTTTTTTCTATTTCTTGTATTCTATTGATTATGCTTGTTTCTGTAGTCTCTGCTTGTTGGCCTGGATTTTTCATATCCAACTGGTCCTCAGTTTGTGTTTTCTTCCTTGTTTCGATTTCCGTTCTCAATTCTTGAACTGTTTCTATTACCTGTTTGATTGTTTTTTCTTGGTTTCCCAGGGTATCATTTACATATTTATTCATTTCTTCAAACTCTTTGTTATACTTCTCATCCATTTCTATAAGGGTGTTTTTTACATGTTGTTTAAGGGACTCTATTGCTTTCATAAAGTCAATTTTTTCCACTTCTTCTGTGTTAGGGTGTTCAAGTCCTTCTGTTGTAAGAACATTGGATTCTGGTGTTTTCATGTTGTTTTTCAGATTGTTGGGTGAATTCTTGCCTTGGCGCCTGCCCATCTCCTCCTATCAATGCTATCTAATGGGTCTTTTAAGTCAGGAACAGGTTTCCCTGCTGGCCAAGGGCCCTGCTTACAAAGTGCCCTTGCTCCGTTTCCTGGCTCCCGCTGTGGGCCAAGATCTTTCTCACCACTCAGAAGGATCTTCAGGACCAGGACCAGGCTCCCCACTTGCCAGGGACCTCACCAACAAAAGGCCTACCCCTCTGTAGGCCAGCCACCAAAACAGAGAAACTCCCGCTGCCCTCTGCCCCAAGCTCCCAACCCAGTGCCCAAACAGGCTATACTGGGTGATCCTGCGGCCCCACAGAAGGGAGGAGGAGTGAAAGAGGGCCTTGGGCGTAAGCTGGGATGTGCCAGGAAGAGAGAGGTCACAGCAGAGTAGGAGCAGCCCCAGCAGAGGGTATCAGCCCTCGCAGGCTAACCGGGGGGTGAAGGGGGTCGGGGAATGCTCCCGATCTGTTTCTTGTGTCCCGCCATGGGCCTAGAACACTCTCCCCACTCAGGAGGGTCTTCAGGGACAGGACCAGGCTCCCCGTTCGCCCATGGACCTCTCCAATAAAAGGCCTCCCACTCTGCAGGCCAGGCCCCAAAAAACCTACTGGATTAAATTGTAGTGGGTCGATCTGCTCTCAGTGTGGGCTTCACTGTTTCATGCCTGGACTATCCCCCATCCGCCGTGTCTGTGCGCCGGGGTCCGCCGCTTCCGTCTGTGTGGGCCGGGGGTCCGCCGCTTCCCGGCTACTAATTTTTTTGAGTTAATCTTGTATCCTGTTAAATTACTGAAGGTGTCTATGAGTTGTAGAAGTTCCTAGGTAGACCATCTGATAAAAAAAAAGAAGGTCCTAGGTAGAATTTTTGGGGTCACTTACATAGACTATCATATCATCAGCAAATAGAGTTTGACTTCTTGTTTTTCAATTTGTATCCCCTTGATTTCCTTTTGTTATCTTATTGCTCTAGGTAGGACCTCAAGCACTATATTGAATAGATATGGAAAGAGTGGACAATCTTGTCTTGTTCCTGATTTCAGTGGGATCGCTTTGAGTTTCTCCCCATTTAACTTGCTGTTGGCTTACTGTTGCCTTAGGTATGTTCCTTGTATCTCTGCTCTCTCCAAGACCTTGATCATGAAGGGATGTTGTATTGTCGAGTGCTTTTTCAGTATCTAATGAGACAATCATGTTTTTTTTTTCAGTTTGTTTATGTAGTGGATTATTACATTGATAGATTTTTTCAGATGTTGAAGCATCCCTGCAACTCTGAGATGAAGCCTTCTTGGTCTTGGTGGGTAATTTTTCCGATATGTTCTTGGATTTGATTTGTCAGTATTTTATTGAGTATTTTTGCATCAATGCTAATGAGTGAGATTGGTCTGTAATTCTCTTTCTTAATAATATCTTTGTGTATTTGGGTATCAGGATAATTGTAGCCTCATAAAAAGAATTTTCTATTGTGTAGAAAAATTTGAGGAGTATTGGTATTAGTTCTTTGAAAATCTTGTAGAATTCTGAGTTGAAACCATCTGGTCCTGAGCTTTTTTTGGTGGGGAAACTTTTGATGACTGCTTCTATTTGAGAAGTGATTCTTAACTGAGAAATTGCTCAGATCAGATGCCTATAGGATGTCTATGGAGGATAGCATCATCCCCTGGGCAGGTGGTTGTGGGGTATATCAGAAAGCCAGATAGGCATGGGTCCTAGTGAGCCAGCAAGCAGTGTCCTCCATGGTCTCTGCGGCAAGTTCAAGTTTGAATGCATGCCTTGATTCCCCTCGATGATGGCAATGACCTGAAAGTATACACCAATTAAATTCTTCCCTTCCCTAAGTTGCTTTGGCCATAGAAAGAAAAGAAGAACATGTAGAACATTCTTCATCTTCAGCTGGAACTGTACTCTCCCACCTGCATGCATCCCCTTTATGCATCAGGATTGCCAGTCACCATTCTACTCTGTTTTTTTTTTTTTCCTAGATGAGTTTGACTTTTCAGGATCCGTCTATAACTGAAATCTTGCTGCATTTGTCTTTGAAGGCCTGGTCTATTTTACTTAGATTTGGGAGACAGAGGCAGATAGATCTCTGTGAGTTCAAGGCCACTCTGGGCTATACAAGATCAATGCAGAAACAGATCCAGATGGTGTTGACTCACACCTTTAATCCCAGCACTAGACAGGAATATAAAAATGGGAGAAGACAGATGCTCAGGGCTCAGTCTGCAGTCGCGCAGTCTTGGAAGAGGTAAGCCTCTCGATAGAGGTAGTGCCTTGACTGTTTTGCTTTTCTGATCTTCAGCTTGAACCACAGTATCTGTCTCTGGGTTTCTATTATTCATGCTACAAGAGTGATAGGGCTCAAAATGGATCCTTCCGTGAGCTCCCTATATTCCAGCTACAGTCTTTAACTCACTTGGAATTGATTTTGTGTATGGTATGAATGGGGCTCCAGTTCTTTTCTTCTGCATGAGGAGATCAGTTCCTCCCAATACCATGCATCGAAGAGTCCTTTCTCCATGATCCTGTGTTTTGAAATCTCAGTCCGTACAAAGAATCATTCACCATGATCAAGTGGGAGTCGTCCCCTTGGTGGTTGGACACAGGCAGATTAATAACTGAGAGTCCACGTATTTGCACGATGAAGGACAGAAGACATGATCATTTCCACAGGATCAGATACTACTTCAAGAATTTAACACTCTTTCAGGATAAAATTAAGCAACATTATAAACAGTGGTTAAACTCTTAATGTCTCACAAATAGACACAACAGGAAGCTTTTGCTAGGTCAGTGGTAAAATGTAGCCAGTAGTACATCTGAAAAATTATTCAAATGAGAACAGTGACAAAGGGGTGGGCATTTGTCACTTCTGGTCAACACCATGGGGAATTGTTCATGAACATGTAAAGTACTTTTTCTCTTTAGCCAATTTGCTGGTCTTTTTTATTCTTGACATGTAACTGACTATGACCTTGAATTTACAGTCCTTTTGTGTGACAGTTGGTGTTCATGGTTGGTGTGACAGAATCTAGAACCATCTGCGATATGGACCTCCGAGTACAGATATGGGGGATTAGCTTGACTACATTAGTTGATGTGGGAAGACCCATGTTATCTGCAGGTAGGAGTACTTCCCTGGCAGAAAATGCTGGCCTGAGTAAAATGGAGAAAAGGGCTGGGGTACAGTGCACATGATTCATTCTCTCACTGCTTGTGGACTGCATGAGATATGGCAGCTGCTTCAAGCCCCTGCTGACTTCGCTTTCCTCTCCTGATGGACTATGCCTTGACTGGCTACCCACTATAAACCCTCCCTTAAGTTGCTTTTATCAGTATTTCTTTTATTATAGCAGAAAGAATATAATCTAAGGCATCATGGCCCCAATTTTTGAGTGCTAGTATAGAAACCTGTACCATCAAGTCCTGTTTATTTGATTCTGTACCTGGAGCCCAGGGCTTCATGCATGCTAGGCAAGAATGGTACCAACTGAACTTACACCATTAGCTCTAAAGTCATTCTTTTCTTTTCTTTTTCAAGAGAGGGGTTCTCTGTAACTTTGCAACCTGTCCTGGAACTAGCTCTCATAGGTCAGGCTGGCCTCGAACTCACAGAGATCCGCCTGCCTCTGCCTCCCGAGTGTTGGATTAAAGGCATGCGCCACCACCGCCCGGCTCTGAAGTCATTCTTGATTCAGAATGTTATTTCCTTCTTTTCCGAAGTGTTACCAGAAGCCTGTGAACTAGTCTTGAATGTCTCTCCTATGTCCACCCCCTTCTCTCCAAACTCTTCAATGTGAGTTCGATTAAAGATAACCATTATTTTTGGAGTTACAGTCTTTGCCCTGCAACTGGCCTTCCTGCCTCCAGGCTCTCTGCATCTCAGCCCCTCATCCACCAGTTCCCAGGGTCCTGAGCAACACTCACAGCATCTCATCAAAGAATGCCTCCCAGGTCAGAGTTGCGGTCTCTGCATCTGACCTGGTCTCTCTTCAAACCCAGTGGATGAATGGGCAAAGGCAAGTATTCTCTGTAGAGGAAAATACTACCTACCCAGGTCCATAAAGGTTGGTTATTGACATGATGTCGATGATTTGGGTCAGAAACTATTTTGTATTTTTGTACTCAAATGTTAAAAGCCACCCTTCCAGGTCTAGTTTATATTGATCATGAACTCAAAGTAAAAGCAGAGGGATATTATTATCTCATTCACTGTGTAACATTAACCCCATGTGTGGCTTCATGAAGACATAGGTGTGCCCTTCCGTGTGCACAACTGCATTCATTATTAGAGGGCAACAAACCAGAGGGGTTTGTTTTGATTTAGAAGCAAATGCTTTGTTATTTGGGTTATTTGTGTGGGGAAAGTCTTTGTTCTGTCAACAGTGACCTAATTTCTCCAGTTGGAGCTGCTCCAAAAGTTGGGTTTTTTGTTTGTTTGTTTGTTTGTTTGTTTTAAATGTGGTGTGAGCCTTGCAGCCTTGCAGCCCAGGCACACCTGCATCAGGGAGTTGCCAGTAGTTGTTGCCCACATGAAAAATCAGTATCCCACGTTGCAAGAGAGATGGTGAGAGCCTTCCTCACTCATATGAACAAGCGTTCACTCCCAGTGAGTGTGCTCCTTCCTAACACACTCATTCACAATGCACATGTCATTGAGCAGGCGCCGGGAAGACCTCAAAATGAGCCACTCACACTAATTACAGGTTCTGTCAATGAATTCATTTAACTTTGACCCTGAGAGAGAAGTCATAGATCCCTTAATATGACTGACAGCAGGAGGGAGGCTGCCTCAGGGCTGTGACTTCCTTATTTATTTATTTCTTGGAGCTTTTTTGGCTGTGCAAACACAATCTTGTCAGGATTATTTTCAGGTTATTTGTCTAGAGTCCAGAGGAAAGTGACTTTGTTTATTTTGTGGATTTACATGCCATTTTTATGATCTAATCTCTTGTTAAAATGGATAAAATGGGTTGTATGAAATCAGAAAGGAAATATTGGTTTTAGCTCCTTTTTAATCCAGGTAGATTAAGCAGAGTATTGTTCAAAAGGGACTGAGGTTTGAAAGAAAAGCATTAAGAGAGAGAGAAAGAGAGAGAGAGAGAGAGAGGAGAGAGAGACTGTAAGCCTTGTAAGAACAATAGCAGAATGAACCACAGAGATCAGCCACGGCTGATTCACAGCCACAGGGGAGAGAACAGATGTGCTGGGCTCCGCTGCAGAGGACCTGGCTGATGGACAGTCATATGTTACAAAGGCCCCTGCATTTACAGCTAGAATCTTTTGCTCTCATGTGATGCTCTGTCATTCGGGAGTCAGGTAACCTGGGCAAGTGGATCAACCTTGTAGTGTCTTAGTTTCTTAGGTGGGTGGGGGTGGTAGAGCCCATGGAGCTAGTATTAAGAGCCCTGTATTTATTTTGTTTCCTTTTTTTGCCATCAAACTCTTTGATAAGTGCAATTTTTCTTTGTTCTTGAGAATTTCATACATGCGTATAATGAAATACGTTCAAGTTCACCTCCCCATCTTTAGTGGAAGAACCTGGTGTCTCCTCGGAAGGAACCCAGGGCATCTCACACCCTCTGGTGAGTCAGAATACAAATATCGAAAGTGGGGATGGGAGAGAGCTTAGTCATAAACGGCTCATCCCATGAGTTCAGATCCCCAGAACTCGTGTGTGAAAAAGTGGGGCTAGTCACGGCACTGCGTGCCTTCAGTCCCAGCAATACCAAGGGATATGGAGACAGGCGATCCCTGGAAGCTTGTGAAGCAGCTGACAGAGTTCCAGCCTCACACGGAACATAGTCTCCAAGAAGAGGTAGGGAAACTGGAGAACTCATGCACACACACACTGAACACTAGAACTGGCCTCCATGACGTGCATGCTCAGATCCACACTTATTATACCCACATTTGCACCTGCACCCACACCTGCACCTGCGCCTCCACATCCACACTGTAGTTCTAGCTGAACCTTGTGGTACAGGCCTGTGATCCCAACTCCTCCTGGAGTCTGAGGAAGAGGACTTCATGTAAAGCCCAATCCAGACAGCGGCAAATGCAAGATCAGCCTGGGTAACTGAGGGAGCCCCTGGCTCATAATCAAAACTTCAAGAGAACTGGGATGGAGCACAGTGTTGGGATGTGGCCCAGGGCAGAGAGCTTAGGTTCCATCCCTGGCACCACACAGCTCATTGTTCTGTACTTTTCCTTCACGTTCTGCCTCAGTTTACGTCACCATACCATGATGTTGAGGCTCTAGGAAATGGCAAGGATCTTCATAATACATTGCTTTTCTGCCAGGAAACCTGATACCCAGAGAGGCCGAATGATTTCTCCATGGATACACAGCACGCGAACGTTGTAGCTTGACTCCTGTTGTCTTTTCTGAACGTTCTTTAAACGTCTGCCGGACAAAGTGCCTTGATTGCAAGAAGCACAAATCAACACTGTATGAATTCAGCAGAGAGGAAACTCATTAGCATGATGTGGGGGAGCCACAGAGCAACAGGAGACGAGAGCAGCAGATGCTGCGGGCATCTGAGGCTACACAGCTGGACCTGCCCATCAGGGGTGCGGATGCTCGTTGTCCTGACACATGCCAATGTTTTTCTCCTCTTTCTCAAATAGCCACAGAGGAGGATCCAGGCCATGTGGCCAGGTCAAATCTTGGAGCTAGGCTTCTGAGAGGGAGGAATGACCCTCCCCCATCAACTGTAGAGGAGCACATCTTTTGTGCTTGGTCTCATTCTATTTTATATAGCACTATATATATATATATATATATATATATATATATATATATATATATATCACATATGAATATATATCTGGTGTATTAACGGTGTAAATATACCCACAGAGAGGGAGAGGCTGTTGTGAAGGAGCGAAAGTAGAAGAAGGCCATGTGGCATCCCTCAGAGACATACTTTGTATCTGCAGGAGCTGTCTCAGTCACCCACCGCACACTCTGCTTTTATCTGCAGATATCAGTTCTCAGCACAAGGCCTGAGAGGTTTGGGCAGCATCAGTCAGACCATTGTGACTGATCCTTTTCTCCAAGTTGCTAGACGCTGGACTTCTCAGTCCAAGACAACCCTGAAGCTAGCTTTCTCTCTCTCTCTCTCTCTCTCTCTCTCTCTCTCTCTCTCTCTCTCTCTCTCTCTCTCTCTCTCCCTCCCTCCCTCCCTCCCTCCCTCCCTCCCTCCCTCCCTTCCTTCCTTCCTTTTTTTTTTTTTAATGGGAGCCATCACTGAGTTTGTGACGCCATTGGTTGCTGAACTTAGAGCTACTCGCATCCTGGGAAGGGTACTGAGCAGGTTCTCCTGGTGAGGTGATGTGCTCAGCCAGATGTGAACGCATGCTGGTTCTCTTGTTGACATTTGCCATGCCCCTCCCCCCCTTGCCAACATGAATCGATAAGTTCTTATGGTTATGTAGGACCTCTGCTTGGGTTGGTTTTGTGGTTGACTCTCAGAATCAGTGGGATGATGGGAATGCATCAATAATTACCAGAGATGATGGAATCAATGTAGGAATTCCCTGTGTGAAGATTGTCAGCCACCAGGGGACCCCCGAGCAGAATGGCTGGTCCCCACGAGTCTATGTGGCCGTGTCAGACAAGACCTGGAAAACCAGTCTGTTAGCCCCTCATGAAGACAACAATGACTGTGGATGTGGGTGGGGAGGGCTGCAGAGATGCTCTGGGTGGGATCGCTTGCATCTGATTGTTGATTGCCATGATTGCCTTCTTAGTCCTTTGTCCCCCAGATCGCAGATGTGCCTCCTGCTTCCAGCCCAGCATACACACATCGAGCCAGCTGAATGTCACTTTGCCTATCTCCTCTTCTCACGCTTGTACACTTTCAAATTCTAGATTTGGGATGATTTTCCTTTCCACTCAATCAACCAATGCTGGATGAATAAGTATCTCTCTCTCTCTCTCTCTCTCTCTCTCTCTCTCTCTCTGAGTGTGTGTGTATGTCTCATTATTCCACTCTGCAGGGGCAGTCAGGCTTCCACAAAGCATCCAGAAGACTCAAGGAAAGCCTGCCCATGTTCAAAACATCCAGGAACCTCTAGGAGACACTGGAAGACCGCACAAGCTGGAGACCTCTCTCCTACTGTGTTAATGCTATGTGGTGGCCCCCAGGACGGTGCTCCTCTGTCAGGAAGCCCTTGGCTATTATATGTCTAGTCAGCCACATTCAGCAATCGGAGGGCTGCTGTGAGACCCATGATGGGGAGCCAGGCCATATGCTCCGGAAACCCACTCCAGACTTGCTAACTCGGCCTGGGGAGTTATCAGATGGCTCCTGAGTGGACCGAGCTTGGCAGGCTGTTGTGTTTGTCTTCTTCCACGAGCTTTCAGTGAAGATACTAAGGGTTGGTGCATGTTCAAATTCCTTTGGACCTTTCTGCTTTGATTATTGGAGAGTTTTTAATTTTTTTATTGATTTTTATTGAGCTCTACATTTTTCTCTGCTCACCTCCCCCCTTCAACCCTCCCCCAAGATCCCCCTGCTCCCTATTTACTCAGGAGATCTTGTCTTTTTCCACTTCCCATGTAAATTAGATCTATGTAAGTCTTTCTTAGTGTCCTGGTTTTGGCATAAGAACAGACAGGAGGACCAATGGAACTGAATAGAAGACCTGGATATTAATCCACAAACCTTCAAACACCTGATTTTTGACAAAGAAGCAAAAAATATCAAATGGAAAAAAGGAAGCATATTAACAAATGGTGCTGGCATAACTGGATATCAACATGTAGAAGAATGAAAATAGACCCATATCTATCACCATGAACAAAACCCAAGCCCAAATGGATCAAAGACCTCAACATAAAGCCAGCCACACTGAACCTTATAGAAGAGAAAGTGAAAAGTACACTTGAATGCATTGGCACAGGAGACCACTTCCTAAGTTTTTATTTTTATTTAAAATTACTGGTGCAACTTAAATTTTTATGAAAATACACATAAAAAGCAAACTTTAATATATGTGCATGTGTATATATATATATATATATATATATATATATATATATATATATATATATATATAAAATCTACATCACCAAACTTACCATCACATGCGGAGTCTTGGCCAGGAGGTGATTAGGTCATGAAATTAAATGGTCTTATGATGAGACTGGTACCTTAGAAAAGAGACCCCAAATTCCATCTCACCCTTCTATCAGACACGGATGCTGAGGAGGTACCTTCCATGATCTCAGATGCCCTTTTAGAATGCCAAACTAGCAAAGCCTTGATCCTGAACTTATAACTTCCAGAATATGATAAATAATTATCCGTTGCTTCCGAGGCCTCTGCATAATCAGTTTGTTACACCAGTCTGGGAGGACCAGAGGAGGAGGTGTTTCAAAATAGCCAGTACCATTTTCCCAGTGAAAGTCACACCAAATCTGCATGGTATAGTTTAAAAAACGAAGCACAAATACAGTCACTGTCTAGGCCAATTGGTTTTTTGTTTATTTGCCTTTGGTTTGGTTTGTTTTGGTTTTTGAGACAGGGTTTCTCAGTAGCTATGGAGCCAATCCTGGAACTCACCCTGTGGACCAGACTGGCCTCAAACTCACAGAGATCCACTTGCCTCTGCCTCTGGAGTGCATTAAAGGCATGTGCCACCACCTCCTCCTGGCAACTAAGCCAGCTGTTAAAAATATTTTAGCATAGTGATTGCAGACTTGTGCCATGGTCCAAATAAGGCCTTAAAGTGATACCAGCACCTACATCCTCCTCCAGGCTTCCTCCATCACTTCCCACCCTAAGGTGGGACATCAGAGACTAGACTTGCCTGTTGTGAGACTGCATGACTAAATAGTGCCATGTATGCTCCTATGTCTGTCTTCTTTTTCTCATAGCCCTGTCTGTGAGATTTCTCTTGTCACTGGTTTTCCTTTTTCATTACAGTATAGTACTTATAATTTGAACATGGTAGGACTTTTTTATGTGGTCTACTATCAATGAACTTACTGGTTTTTGATATAATAAAGCTGTTGTGAAAACTCTGGCTTGCATTTTGTTGTGTGTGTGTGTGTGATGACATGCACATCTGTGCCAGATATGTATCTAGGACTGGGGCTGGTTCGCTTGGTGATTATGCATGGAAAACAGGTTTTCCAGTTTGCCTTTCTACCAAACGTTTATGAAAGTCCTGGCTACTATCTATTAGTGTTTTGAGATAGGTCGTGTTATGTGCCCAAGCTGGCTTGAACTTGAAATCATCCTGCTCCTTCTCTTGGGTGCTGGGATTATAGGTGTATGCCACTATTCCCAGTTTCAGCGCCTCTATTCTCTTGCCAATTCTTCACATTGACTTTGTTCACATGAGCAGTTCAAAGGAGTGTGCAGAGGTATAGAAAACAATCCAAATTTGTGTATTCGTGACAGGCGCTGATGGTGGCAGGTTTTTATGGACTTAATGACCTCTTTAAGAGATTTTTATCTTTATTATTTTTGGAATTCTGCATATGTGTGGGTTTCTACATTTTGAGTACAGTACCCCAGAGGTCAGAAGAAAGTGTCAGGTCCCCTGGAGCTGTGTTACAGATTGTGAGCTGTCTGATGTCAGTTCATCTTGCTCATAACCACTGAGATGTGTCTCGGCTCCTTACTGAACTTTCCGTACAATTCTTACTCAAGGCTAGACCTGCTTCTATTTTCTGAGATTTCATTTGGACAGTTAATTTGTTGGAGATATAAGAGGGACCCAGGCCCTTTTGTGGTGTCTGTGCAGCAAAGACTAGCCTCTCTTTGCGCTGCCTCCTCCTATTGCCTCAGGCTGCGCAAAGAAGTTTGTTTTCAAGAGACAGAGCATGTGTGCTGGCCTAGCCTTCATTTGCTTTATCTTTGTTTGAGTATTCTGCAGAGGGAAGGCTTCCCATGAGGTAGATGCTTTGCTGTTTGTGGCTTAGGTCTGCAGTTCGTGTGGAATTGACTGTTTGTACATGGTGTGGGAGAGACTCACTCCACTTATGGAATCAGTGAATTTTCATGCAATAGACACGAGAGTCTGATCATGATTTAATGGAATTACTGTTATTTTCCTATCACAGTGGTTCTGAACCCTCATATTGCGACCTTTAACACAGTTCCTCAGCTTGTGGTGACCCCCAACTATAAAATTGTTTTTGCCATTACTTCATAACTGTAATTTTGCTACTGTTATGAATCATCATATAAATTTCTAATATGCAGGATATCTGATGCGGGACCCCTCACAGGCTGAGAACCACTCTCCATCATAGTATGAAAACCCAGGTGAGAATGTGGAGGTGGACTTTGGTTCTGCTCCTCTGGTCAGTTTGCTTTTCCTAACATCAAACCTACTTTAGACTAACGATGCACTGTGCAGGTCTGAAATCGGGTACCTTGTCACGTCCTTAAAGATCGCTTCCTCTTATTGACCTCGGCTTAGGTCGAGTCTATTGATGTGGGGAGGATAACCATCTCTCAAATATTGAGACTTTGAATCCATCGCCAAATGTAATCTCTACTTAGACAGGTTTGATTTCTCTTGAAAATTATATAACCTAAAGTTCACCGTTTTAACAGACTTTAAAGTATGCACATTGGCGTTCTGATGGACTGTGTTGAATAACCACCACTACGTTCATTCAAAAACATTGCACCACCTCATACCTATTGAGCTAGCATTCCCCACCTCCCTCGGCTGTTGGCTCTCTCTAGCTTCTTTCTGTCTAGAAGGACCTGCTTCTTCTAGGCAAAGATCACAGAGTCTGGCCTTTGTGCTTTGACTTCTTTTTCTTTTGTGACATTTGAAGGATCATGTATATTCTAGGATTTTCAGAGATTTCTTTCTTTTGATCACTGAGCCATGTTCTATAGTGCGTTTGTTCCTCAGTTGATGAGTCTCTGTCTGGGAGGCTTCCATGTTTGGGCTAATATGCTTTGCTTCAGTGAGTGTGCACAGCTTGTGGGTGGGGTGTCTATTTCCATTTGTGTGTGTATGTGTGTGTTCGTGTGTGTGTGTGTGTAGACCCAGAAATTGAATTACTGCATCATAATGTTGCTCCATTTAAGTTTCTGAGAAACTGCTAAACTATACCAAGCAGCTGTCCCTACCATCAAGGTGTAGAGTTTCTTACATCCGTGTGTCCTTCCCAACTGGTGTTCCCTGGTTATAGCCCCCCTTTCGGGTGTGAAAGTGTGTCCCTTCAGTTTTGATTAATGGTATTCTTCTGACCCATGATACCTAGGACTGGCCATTTGTAAACCCTGTTGGACAAAGCCTCCAGAAATCACACAGCCATCTTTGATGTGGTTGTCTTCATTTTGTGATTTACATGAATCTTTGATATATCCTCAGTACTAGACCCGTGTTGGAAATATGACTCATGGGGTTGGAGAGATGGCTCAGTGGTTGGCAGTGCTGGTTGCTCTTCTAGAGGACATGGGTTGAAGTCCCAGCACCCACATGGCCGCTCACAACTGTCTATAACTCCTATTCCAGGGGACAGACATGCATGCTGGCAGAATACCAATATACATAAAATACAAACAAAAGTTATTTTTAAAATGTGACTCATTTGGGGGTTACTTTTTCACTGTCATTCTCAGGTTCTATGACAAATGGAAGTTCTTAATTTTTGTGAAATCCAGTTATTAATTTTTTTCTTTTGTTTCCTATGCTTTTCTGTGTGCATGCGTAAGTGCGCATTTGTGTGTGTACTGGGGGACAAAGTTGATATTGGGTGTCTATCTCAATTCTTTCCACTCTCTCATTCAAATAATAAGGCCTGACCCTGCTTAACTTCCCAGATCACAAATTGGTTGGGTTAACCTGCAGCGAGCAGGAAGGATCTGCCCACCTGTCCCTGTTCCCCCCACATCCCCAGCTAACAATCCAGATACTCAGAGCAAAGCTTGGCTGACTGAACCAACTTCCAATCCTCCTGTGCCTCTGGTGTCCCAGGGAAGTGACTGCTTGGTGATCTCAGGTTATGAAAATCGGCTTCGGTACCACGGAGCTCGTCTTTGTAGTGGTCGCGTTTTGTGCATACTGTCTCCAAGGAGAACATTGCCTGCATTTGCTTCCTTAAACGATGAACTTTGGGAACTTACTTTTTTTGTGCTCTTTGTAATTTCTTTTTCTGCTTTCCTTTGAATGATTTACAGTTTTAAAAAATGATTTCTTGGGCTTCTTGCTCACTGCTATACATTATTTTTCATGTGCGTGCTTGTGTCTGTACATCTCCCTGTGAAAACCATGTTGGTGTAAATCATGAGTCTCTGAGCAGCACATCTCCTTGAAGGGAGAATGGCTGCATGTACCTTGATGAGAACCTCAGCACTGCCGCCTCTCTGAAGTCCTACAGAGATTCCAAATGGGAGCAAATCGCATTTACTACAACACGGTCCACAAAATTCACACACCATGAACTGTTGGGAATGTGGCCACGCGTTTAAAATGCCCTTCCTTGAGCGTCTAAGCTACGGCGCGTCTGTAGGGAAACGAGAATTTGATCAGAATACTCTAACATAGAAAAACTCTAAAGGGAGGAAAATATCAAGTTGATTCAGGCTTATACAGTCTTTTGAGTCTGGTCTTATTCAGACATAATTTATAAAAACATCAGCTTTGGTATTTCATGCTCAAATTTATGTATGACTATCAATCCCATAGAGATAAGTCTTGTACATGAAAAAAAAATTATGTAAGCGTGGGCATCTATTTTTTTTACTAAATTTTGTTTCTGTTTTTATATATTCTAAAGTTGTTTTATTAGGTACATACTAAGTTAAAATTTAACTTTCCTATTAAATTATACTTTTTTCTGTTTAGAAGTATCCCTTTTCTAAAAATGCTTTTTGATTCAAAGTCAATTACATCTGATAGAATCGAGTTGTACCAAATATCTTTTGTTTAGTATGTTCAACCTATATATTCTTCAGTTTTTATTTTAAACTTTCCATGGTCTTATATTTAAAACATGTACTTGGATCTTTAAATCTTTGCTGTTGTAGTATTTACATTTTCACATTATATAGTTATATTTAAACGAGAGAGGCATTTTGCTCTCTGGTTTTCTCTCTGTACCATCTGTTCTTTGTTTGATAGTCTCCTCTGTTTTGATCAGCTGTATTTCCCTTGTTTCTACACCTGACCTTATTACCTTCATAGTTACCCATACATCTACTCTCCAGTGGTTGCTGTAGAGACCAAAACAGGTGTCCTTGGTTGGAGAAGTGTACGTTAAAATATGACTTCTGTTACTTCCTGGATAATACAAGGACATTCTTACACGATGACCTCTATTTTTTCTTGGCAATTGTTCTTATATTTGATTCTCCTTACAGTTTAGATCCTAGACTAATTTTTATCTTCATGAATTCATGTGTAGCCATATGTTAACCCTTTCTGACAGTTTTCATTCCTCTAAGGTTATGTTTTCCTCTGTTGAAAATCTTCTCTTATCTTTATTCTTCAGTATTGTTCAACTTATGCTGAATTTTCAAGTCCTGTATGTTTAAAAGCCCATTAATTTACTCTCGTATTTAAAGGCCATTTCTGCTATACATCCATCTGCTGTTTGACTATCTCCTAAGTTCCATGGCCCTGGCTATCAAGGAAGAATCAGTATTGTTATTTCCCTTTAAAGAGAAAAAATTTTTCTTTGACTATTTTTTCCTTTATCCACCCTCCTCACCTGCAGTTTTAAGTTACAGAGGTAGGCGGAGTTCTAAAATGTCTCCCTGTGGCCTTCAGGCTTGGTAACCTCTTCTTTGGTGCAGATGGGTTCTGGGCATTTCAGGAGGGCAGGCAGCCTTCATGGGTTACACTGTGTTGTGCAGGAGAGATTCTGAAAATCAGCCAGGATCCTACACCAGGGGGCATCGAGTAGATCACAACTAGGCCTGACTCAGTTAAATGTTATCTTTGAATGCAAAGAATTCTCCCATCTTGCTTTGGAGGATAAACACACAGCTGTACTGGGAAGTGCAATGGATGGAGGTTCAGAGTGGTCCATGACCCATATCTGTAAAAAAAAAAATAAAATGAGGCCTTCTGGACTGAGTTCTGACAACTCGAAGGGGCTTGGAGGAAGGCCTTGGGCTTCTGCTGGGAGCCCCAGCTGGGGGCTGCAGTTTGAGGAGATTCTTGAATATTGAATGTAGAATAAGACAGACTCCTGCCCAAGCCTTGATTCCAAGGAACTCTGAGAAAATATATTCAGGAAGATTTACTTTTCCAAGTTTGTGTTAACTTGTCATATGGCACAGAAAACTAATGTTTCTGATTTTATTTTTTATGGTACAGGGATGGACCCTAAGGCCTTTCACATGGTAGGCAAGCACACTAACACTGGAACCACATCCCAGCCCTTGATTTTAAGTTTTCATTTTTTTTTTCTGTTAAAGCAGGGTCTTCTATGTTGGAGGGAGAAACGCTGTTGGTTCCCTGCTGCCCGGCTAGCTTAGACCCGAAATAATCACACAGAAACCATATTAATTAAATCACTGCTTGGCCCACTAGCTCTAGCTTCTTATTGGCTAACTCTTACATATTAATTTAACCCATTGCTATTAATCTGTGTATCGCCATGTGACAGTGGCTAACTGGCTAAAGTTTCCAGCGTCTGTCCCTGGCAGCTCCATGGCTTAACTCTGACTCTGCCATCTTCCTCTCAGCATTCTGTTTAATTTTCCCTGCCTATCTCTGTTTCCCTATAGCTCTGCTATAGGCCCCAAGCAGTTCCTTTATTCATTAACCAATAAAAGCAACACATAGACAGAAGGACCTCCCACACCACTTGTATAGCTGACTTTGAACTCACCGTCAATGGCTTTGAAATGATCTTCCTGCCTTTACCTCCCATGTGCTGGAGTTACAGGCCTGTGCCAGCATGCCCAGCTTCATTTTAATCTTGTTTTCTGCTTTAAAAATCTTGAAGGGAGTTTATCTCCTTTTGGACTTGAGGACTCGTGTCTCCTTTGTTTTGGTCAAGAATATCTTCTAACCTTCCTCGTTCTCTTTCTTCATCATCTTCACTGTGTTCCTCATGATGCCCCGTGCATTTTCCTGCCAGCGTCACATGCATTTGCTTTCAAGTATGGCTTTTAAGTGTCTCCAAGGGAAGTCTGGGACCCAGAGGAAGCCTGGCATGTCCCTCGGGTTCACATCTACCTCCAGCATGACTTACACTTGAATAGATTTCCCAGCATTAAAAGCCTTCCAAAACACCTGTATCAAGCTGTGTCATCTTAGTGGACCCTTTCTGTTTTGTTCCCAGTTAAGAGGTGGCCAGATGCTTCCAGAGGAAACCAATTCAGTTCTCTGTGTCCTTCATGTCCACAATCTTCATTCTCTTCTGATGTGTGTGTATACACACACACACACACACACACACACACCTCACAATAACTTATGCCAAAGGGCTTTGGTGTATGTCCTTAATGTAATGAAGATTCCGCTAGAAATCACAGGTTTCTCTTTAGCCTTTATAAGAATGGTTGTGGAAGGAAAATTGATAGAGAATGTCCTGATTGGCATAGTGTTCCCCTCCCCTTTCCTCTCTAGAGCTATGGCTTTTTATTAATTCTGGTTGCCTTCACTGATCTCTGGTTTCTTGTTGTCCTCTATTCTACCAGTCACCAGAGCTCAGCCTATGCTAAGAACAGGCAGGAAGTGAACACAACACAGGAGGTGTACCCAAGTGACTCCCCATTTACCAAAGAAGTGATTCTAAGTTTTCTTCCATTTCTGTTAGGAATTGATGATGGGATCCATAGGAAGTGAAATAAAACATGCTCTGACTAGCGGGGTGAAGCACCTCGAGCTATGTAACTAGAAAGCTGCGACTTGGAACTGAAACAGGCCCTATGCAGTAGTTTCCTAAGATGGAAGTAGAGATAATTTGATATCATGAAGCAGATTCAGATGAAAGGCCTTGGTGAAATTGAAGCTGTGGCTCAGTAGCTGGACCTATAGCCACGTCATTCGGCCTCGGGAAACAAATGCCATATAGCCGGTATATTACGCGGACCTCTGGGAATGGTTCTCAGTCCTCTATCACAGGCCCAGCCCTTGTTTCTTGAGACCAATTCCAGCTTGCAGAGGAGTTGTGGTCACATGCATGGTCTGTAAGAATCAGGTGGGACAAGGCCAGCTGGACTGGGACTGAATAAGCATGGGTTGAAACTGGACTCTCTGAGCACGGCGGACAATGAAGGCTGATGAGAAGTCAAGAACAATGGCACTAGGTTTCGATCCTAATACATGAACTGGCTTTGAGGGAGCTTAGCCTGTTTGGATGCTCACCTTCCTGGACCTAGATAGAAGTGGGAGGACCTTGGTCTTCCCGCAGGGCAGGGAATTTGGACTGCTCTTCAGTATCGAGAGGGAGGGGGAATGGAGTGGGGGGAGGAGAAGAGGAGTAGGGATGGGGGAGGGGAGTGGGGGGAGGGGGCAATATGTGGGGGGAGGGGGCAATATGTGGGAGGAGGGGGAGGGAAATGGGAAACGGGGAGGAGGTGGAAATTTTCATTAAAAAGAATAATAATAATAAAAAAAGAATCAGGTGGGATGGCCTTAGGACCCGCTAGTCACCATATTCGACACCAGGAAGTTATGGAAATCCTCAGCTTCCTGTTTGGGTTAGCATAATGAAAAATCATCACTGTCAATAGCTTGCCCCGCTGTCAGTGTGCCATGTCCCTCCCCCTCTCTCACCTTCTCAGCATCTCCTTGCCATCCCAACAGCACTGTTAGTACTTAGATTCCCTCTTGCCTGCCCCATGTAGTAAGAACCATGCAAAGCTGGGTGGAGTGGAAGGTCAGTTAAAACCCTGCCCTGCAGGTCCCAATGCTCTATTTGCTGTCTTTGTATTCTCAGGCCTAACCTGGTACACGGTCATAGCAGGTACTAGGTTGAGTATGCACAGTGAGAGAGGAACAGCAGCAGTGCGTACCTGTGTCTTGTGACACAATGTGACACAAGGTAACACTGTCTTTAAAATTGGAGAGTAGGGGCTGGAGAGATGACTCAGCAGTTAGGACCATGCTACTCTTCCAGAGGACCCATGTTTAATCCTTTGACCCACATGGCTGCTCACAATTGTCTGTAACTCCAGTTCCAGGGGAATCTGACTCTTCTGGCCTCTGCAGAAGGTTCTCTGGGATTGTGATTTGTAGGCTGGTTTTCTTTGCTTTATGTTTAAAAAGCACTTATGAGTGAGTACTTGTAATAATTGTCTTTCTGGGTTTGAGAAAGACAAACACAGACATACATGTAGGTAAAACACCCACACACATAAAATAAATGTAAGATTGATCATTTCTATTGAGTAGAGAGCTATAATAATTACAACCAAGCTGTTTGCTTCACCCTTGAGATCTCAAAGGTGTTCCTGGATGAAGGAGAAAAGATTGCCCAGGAATACTTCTAGGTGTCTGAGCTGACGGCTTCAAAAGGCTTGGTCTACTCTGTGAAGATTTTTATTATTATTATTATCATTATTGAGCTTTACATTTTTCTCTGTTCCTTTCCCTACCTCTCCCCTCCACTTCAACCCTCTCCCAAAGTCCCAATGTTCCCAATTTACTCAGGGATTCTTGTCTTTTTCTACTTCCCATGTAGATTAGATCTATGTATATTTCTCTTAGGGTCCTCATTGTTGTCTAGGTTCTCTGGGATTGTGATTTGTAGGCTGGTTTTCTTTGCTTTATGTTTAAAAAGCACTTATGAGTGAGTACTTGTAATAATTGTCTTTCTGGGTTTGAGTTACCTCACTCAAAATGAAGTTTTCTTGCTCCATCCATTTGCCTGGTTTTGATAGGCAAGTGAGTCGGAGACTTTATTTTGTGTGTTGAAGCTGACATTTGTCTCAGGAGGCTGCTGCATGGTTTCCCAGAAGACCCACTGGACTGTGCCATTCATGGTGGAAGATGGTCCACACGGCTGAGCTGAGATCCACAGCTGTGCTGTGCCAATCGAAAGTGTGTTTATAAAGTTCAGGAATCCAATTTCGTCTGGATTATGCCTCTGCTTTGCTTTGGAATGGAAAGCTATCTTTATCGGTCAAATAGAGGATGAAAATGGTTTAGGTCTGGATTTCAGGCCACTTCTCTGTCTAGCCTGCAAGATTGTTTCCTACACCGTCTCTGCGGTGTGAGTCCCAAACACTTCAGAACATGTGGCTGTGTTTGGTACAGAGAGAAGAGCAGAAATAATTCCATCTGAGTGTGTGTCCAACAGGCGCTCTGCACCACACAGCCTTGGATGTGTTTGTTAAGAAACTTGAGTCGCGCCAGTTGTCTACTGTAGAGGCGAGGCTGTGAGGGCGCTCGGATGCTAGGATGTTCAAACCACTCTCCTGGTTCCCAGTGTTTGTCCCAGCGGCTGCTAGATTTCATACTTCATTGTAATAAAAGCTGGTTTTATCTCATGTTCTCGAGGTCTGGTTTTCTCTGTTTGAGTCAGTAAGGGCTGAAGACGGTTGTGAGACAACAGCAGTAGCTGCCAGTTTGGGTTGCCAAGGAAGGTTTGGGGAACTCGGTTCCCCTCCAAGTTCACCTTGTGGACTGAAAGTCACAGGCCTGGACAACTCCACTTTCTTTCCACTTATTCTGTGTGTGTAACATGGGCTCCAGGTTTCTGACCCACAATGGTCACATAGATCTGCCAGAAAAAAAAAAAAAACAGAAAAACAGGATTATTATTAGAGACAGAAATGGGAACAGCTTCCTCTTCTTATCCTTCTCCTTTTTCTCCTCTTCCTCTTCCTCCTTTTCCTCTTCCTCCTCTTCCTCTTTTCTTTCTTTCTTCTTCTTCTTCTTCTTCTTCTTCTTCTTCTTCTTCTTCTTCTTCTTCTTCTTCTTCTTCTTCTTCTTCTTCTTCTTCTTCTTTTCTTCTTCTTCTTCTTCTTCTTCTTCTTCTTCTTCTTCTTCTTCTTCTTCTTCTTCTTCTTCTTCTTCTTCTCCTCCTCCTTCTTCCTCTTCCTCTTCTTCTTCTTTTCTCCTTCTTATCTTTTTTTTCTTAAAGGATTATAAGTAAAAGATTATTCTTCCATCTTGGTTTTGAAGAGATTTTAACCAAGGCTTCAAGAAAGAATGTTTAGTTAGGAAACTCCTCAGACATGTAGTCACTCCTAACTACCTGTAGAGGATTAAAAAAAAAAAAAAAGGCAGAATGAATGATTATCAGTAAGGTAACATCCCTTGAATGTACTGCTTTCTCTATACAGCAATTCTGCCTCTGTCTGCTTTCCTCATAGCTCAGCTTCCTGGCACTAGCCTCACTGTGGGGCATACGCATCTCACTTTTGTCTAGTGCTGTCCAGCCTCTGATGCCTGTAGCCCTCCCCAATGCCTGTAACCCTGAGCCTGACATTTGTGCCTGGGATAGCGAGGCTCTCCCATGCTCAGGAGCTGTCAGTGGACATCAGAAGCTTCAGGGGTCTAGAGCTGGGGTTTCTAGCACACATTAATACATCCCTCTGACCTTATTCCCTGTCATTCCCTTCCCCTGCTCTACTCCTTTCTCCACACCTGCTAGAGTCTAGAAGTAAGCCCTTCCCTATCACGTGATTCTTCCTGGCCCCTTGGTACCTGTGCAGGCCTGGGGACCACTCTCCTTGTGTCTGCAGCCTTTCATTCTGGTCTGTAGCTCACTGCACCGAATCACTACAACCATCACGCTGGATCTTATGGAAACAGAATTATCTTCACCTCTGGCACCTGATCCACTCCTCACTGTGTTAGTGAAACCTCAGTGGCTAGTTGATTGATGACTGTATTTCTATTGTCATCACCATGAAAACTCTTTCATGGATTTCCTTTGCTTCAGCATTCATCAGGTGTCAACCATGTACTAGACACCAGTCACCTGACGCCGCCAGCAATGGGTGCAGCACATGATTGAGACCCTGTGGCAGCCCCTAGAAGTGACTAGAGACAAAGTTGCTACCCACCCAGGTCTCTCTTCCACATGCTATTGAGGTGTGGGGAGTCTGTGTCCAGGCTGGCCAAGCAGCGATGTCTTAACTCTTTGTCTTGCAGGGCTCTAGTGTGATCTGGTCTGTGCTTTAGAGTGGAGTCCGTCCCAAACAGCGTTGTTCACAGAACTGCATCAAACTGACTGGGATGGACATCAGGGAAGGCCTTGAATTTCACATAGCCTATTTCTCCCATACCACTTATCCGAAAAATAAAGATCTTACTATAACTCAAAAAAATCAGCAGCCCTCCTGTACACAGAAGATAAACTGGCCAAGAAAGAAATCGGAGAAACATCACCATTCACAATAGCCACAAATACCACAAAATATCTCAGAGTAACTCTAACCAAACAAGCAGAAGACTTGTATAACAAGAACCTTAAATCTTTGAAGAAGACACCAGAAAGTGCTATTGGGCAGATAGAATTAACATAGTAAATAGTACTCAACTTCATATGGAAAAGAAAAAAAAACTCAGGATAGCCAAAAGAGTCTTGTACAATAAAAAAACATCTGGAGGCATCACAATCCCTGACTTCAAACTTTACTACAGAGCTACAGTACTGAAAACAGCCTGATACTGGCATAAGAACAGACAGGAGGACCAATGGAAATTAATAGAAGACCTAGATATTAATCCACACACCTTTGAACATCTAATTTTTGACAAAGAAGCAAAAAATATCAAATGAAGAAAGAAAGCATATTCAATAAATGGTGCTGGCAAAACTGGGTATTAGTATGTAGAAGAATGCAAATTGATGCATATCTATCCCCAAGCAGAAAACTCAAGTCCAAATGGATCTAAGACCTCAACATAAAGTCAACCACACTGAACCTCATAGGAAGAAAGTGGGAAGTACACTTGAATGCATTGGCACAGGAGACCATGTCCTAAATATAATCCTAGTAGCAAAGACACTTGAGAGCAACAATTAATAAATGGAACCTCCTGAAAATGAGAGGCTTCTGTAAAGCAAAGGACATGGTCAACAAAACAAAATGGCAGCCTACATAGTGGGAAAATATTTTCACCAAACATACATCAGACAGAAGACTGATCTCCAAAATATACAAGAAATTGGCCATCAAAATAACAAATAATTCAATAAAAATGGGGTACCTACCTAAACAGAGAACTCTCAACAGAGGAATCTAAAATGGCTGAAGGACACTTAAGAAACTCAACATCCTTAGCCATCAGAGGAATGCAAGTCAAAACAACTCTAAGATTCCATCTTATACCTGTAAGAATGGCCATGATCAAAAATGTTGATGACAACTTATGCTGGAGAGGATGTGGGGTAAAGGGAACACTCCTGCATCACCAGTGGGAGTGCAAAGTTGTACATTCGCTTTGGGTATCAGTATGGTGATTTATCAAAAAATTAGGAAACAACCTTCCTCAGGACCCAGCAATACCACTTTTGGGTATATATCCAAAAGATGCTCAATTGTACCACAAGGGCATGTGCTCAACTATATTCACAGCAGCATTGTTTGTCATAGCCAGAACCTGGAAACAACCTCAATGCCCTTGACTAAAGAATGGATAAGGAAAACATGGTACATTTACACAATGGAGTACTATACAGCAGAAAAAATAACATCTTGAAATTTGTGGGCAAATAGATGGATCTGGAAAACATCATATTGAGTGAGGTAACCCAGACCCAGAAAGACAAATATAGTATGTACTCACTCATAAGTGGCTTTTAGACATAAAACAAAGAAAAACCAGAGTACAATTCACAATCCCAGAGAACCTACACAACAAAGAGGACCCTAAGAGAGACATACACGAATCTAATCTACATGGGAAGTAGAAAAAGACAAGATCTTCTGACTAAATTTGGAGCATGGGGATCATGGGAGAGGGTAGAAGGGGAGGGGAGAGGAAGGAAGGGGAGTGGAGAAAAATATATAGCTCAATAAAACAATTAAAAAATACAGATTTTACTGACATTTAATAGCTCAGCTGAGGAAACTCTCAGTCTGTATGGGAAGGGGGTATCTCATATAATGTCACATAGACAATTAGGACTTAAACCTTTTTGACTTTGAGAACAAAATCTTTTAAACATGTATGACCATGTCCATCTATCATCCATCTATCCATCTGTCTGTCTATCTGTCTATCATCTATCTGTCTATCTGTCTATCATCTATCTATCTATCTATCTATCTATCTATCTATCTATCTATCTATCATCTAATATCTTTAATTGCCATCTATATGTCTTATCCACCGTCTTTCTCAGCTTTTCCCTCTGTTGTTCGACAAAACTTTTCCTGTGGAGATGCAACACACAAACCTACTCACCCCAGACAGCTTTCCCATGACAAAGCAAAACATGGATACCACCAAAGTCTAATTTGGAGAAGCAATGCTATTTTGGGGATTACTTCCAGGAATATGGGTGAAGGGTCACTTACAGGAGCAGAAATGACTCAAAGACAAAAGCATCACCAAAGGCCACCTCAGCATGGCTGATGCAACTTGTCAAGCTGGGAACCTGGGGCACACTGCATATCTTCAGGCCATCCAACAGAGTGTCTTTTCCATGTGCCTCAGTTGGTCTAAACCTCTTCTAGGTGGCCTGGTTAGTTTCTGCTTTTTCTGGCAACTGTACTGGTCTGAGAGTCTTCTTTGCAGCTGGGTCTTTCCATCTGAAGGGGACTTTCTTGAATGCTTATTCTGGAAGGGAGGGGCCTTGCAATCTGGTCAATTTCAGTGACTTTCTATTTTGAGTTGTTTGCCTTCCTGCTTAAGGTGTTTCCTTAATCTCTGAGGAAACTCTTATTCAACATTCTCTCTCTCTCTCTCTCTCTCTCTCTCTCTCTCTCCTTTTCTCCCTCTGTACAGCTCAATATATCTTCTGAGGAGGGGGATAGTGTAGAAGATCCTGTGGGTGGACGTAGACACATTGACCTACTTCTCTTAGGCAGAACACTGTTGTATGGCTCCATCTTGATTTGAGGGACAGAAAACCTATCACCATTGGCTAGACAGCTACTTGTAGGATAGAAGGCAGCCACCCACATTTTAGAGCAAGTGGCCATTGGGGCAAGTGGTTTGGAACCTGCCTTTCTATGTCCTTTTCAGTGCAGTGATTGCTTCGGGGTAGCCATCAACCCAATTCCTATTTGCTCAGTGTTAGGAATATTTTTCCTCCAAATGGAAACATTTGCTGGGAGGAGGAGGAAGCTCTTAAGACACAGGTTTTTAGGGGTGGGGAAGCTCAGCAAAGCTGCAAGCTTCACAGGCTTCTCTCCAAGGTTATAAATCAGAAAATGATTTCTGGGAAGGGCAGGCTCTTTGGTAGCAATACCTACGAGACGGGCAGAGAGATTCAGGCATGCAGCTTTTGTGGGTTATCACCTATGCTGGGGTGGGCTCTTGGGTGGCCCAGCTGCATTTGACCCACTCATGTCCCTGGAAATAGGCCCTGTCTAGGATTCTGTAAGAGACTTCAGGAAACTCACTGGCTCACTAAGCTGGTCTCCAATGGAATTGTTTCTCTAGTCTGTTGTTGGTGCTCTGTTGGGGTGAACTGGTCTTTGTTCACATTCTTAGCTAAACACCTACCTTAGCTAAGAGTGGAGGTCCCTTTCTGGCCTGTCATTCATGTCTCCTTTACCATTTTATCAGCAGGCGCCCCAAAGTCCACAGTACAAACCTTCCATTCATTAATCATGTTCTGCCTAGGATTTGATCAGGGCCACTCTAGAGTACAGGTTCCTACAGCAATGTTTCCCCAATTTCCTTTCCTTACCTTTGCATTGCCATATTATATTCTGTTTTTATCTATGCCAGAAACCTCCGAGGCATTTTTTTTTTGCTTTGGACAATAATATTTAGAGAAATATAAATACAAACAGCATGATTTTAAAAATTGCCACTGGACAGTTTCATATGTTTATATAATGAATTTTAGTCATTTTTACCCATCATTCCCATCTCTTCTCCCCCACCGCCCCTGCTGCTGGGATGTTTCTTTTCACCAAGCCCCTATTGCTACTTTCATGGCTTATTTTTGTGTGTGGTCCATTGAGCTTATTAGTTTCTTGCCCAAGCAGAAGTAGGAGGTTGTCTTCTAGAGCAAAGGCTACATATTAGCTGGCTACACCACTGAAGAAAAGGATTCTGTTGGGGAGGTGTGAGAACGCAGGAGATGCTCTCCTGCCTGTGGTGGGAGATTGACAGGTCCAACCTTTCCAGATAACTGCAGCTGCTGTGACTTCACAAGCAAAATGGCTGTTCCACATCCAGAAGACTTCTTTCTGCTGATTGTTTTCCCACCCTCTGACTTTTGCGTTCTCTTTTGCCCGTTCTTCCAAAATGGCCCCTGAACCTTTGAGGGGGTGATACAGTTGTTCATTGGGGCCTGAGCATGCCACCATCACGTAGTTTCCAGACTCTGGCCAGTTGTGGATTCCTGCATTGGCTGCCGCCCACTGTCGTGAGAAACTTCTTTGATAAGGCGTAGGCAAAACACTGATGTAAGGGTATAAATCTGAATGAAATAGTGTTGTCATTGGCTTTTATTACTGTATTTGCAGTTGCCTTCCATGTCTTTGCGTACATTATACATTGACTGAAGAACTCACTTTAGAGCATCATCTGAAACATCTATTCCTGTCTGTTCTGAGCAGTGGCACAACACACCAAGCTGACAGTTCATGCCAGGCCCTGACCAGGTTGTGAGCTACGGTCTTCCGGCTTATGTGGTTTCAGTACTGAATTCAACAACAGTCCTTTGTTTCTGTTCTCTGAGGCTTGCTTGCCACGTGCACACCCATCGTGCACGTGGCAAGCAAACCTCAATGTTTTCTTTGTCTTTTGAGCACTTAGCATGTGATCTGTTCAGATCTGCTTTTCAATCATTCTGTTGTTGAGTCAAAAGGGTCTGTTGCCTTCACGGTGTATGACTGATATCTTTTGCTGATTTGGAGAAAGGCTTGGCATTTATCAGATGTCCCCTTTCTTCTGCTGTCCCCTCTTCCCAGCCTTAGTTGGAGCTTCGATCATACCGGATTGTTTAGTGTCACCCCACAGGGCTTCAGTGTTGTTCTATTTTGCTCCTCATCCCTTGAGTCTGCTGGAGGGGACGCCTGCTAGGAACATTCTTTATTGTTGTTGTCCTTATGTCTGTCCACTGTTTTTAATATTTCTAGCTGATCACCCTCCATCACCACCTCTACTGAAATTCCCTGAAAGTCCCTGCATGCTGCTAGGGTCTCATCCTCACCCCCAAAGAAAGTCCATCTTCTGAGAACTTGTGCAGAGTAATGGGTTTCATCATGACATCTTCACACAGGCAGATAGTTTGAGTTGCTCATGTTCACACCTCTCGGTACCCTCCCCTCCACCCTGCATTTGAGATGGAATGTGGGATTCCTTGTTCTGAGCCTGGCTCATTTCGCTTAATGCCATGATTTCAAGTTCTATCCATTTTTTTTTCTACTAAGGACATACTTTTATTCTCTGTGACAGAATTAAAGTCCATTGTGTGAACACATGTAGAGTCACACACATACACACACACACACTTACATATCCATTCATCTGTTAATGGATAGCTAGGCTGATTTCATAGCTATTAACATCTTCTTCACAGTTATTTTAAACACTGTATGGAAGCTTATCCTGTATCTATCTCTAGCACACCAAATCTCTTCACTGTGTGTGTGTGTGTGTAGCTCACAGTTTCTGGGACTCTCGGTAGGATAATTGACTAACATCTTTTGTGCCTCTACTGTGAGAACTAGTCTAGTTGGTGGTGGGAACTGCCTTGCTTTCTATTGCTGTCGTGGTTGCCCCAGCAACACCGTTGATTCCAATGGCTCCTTGGTCTCAGGGTGGGGATGGATGTACTGGAGTATCCTTGTCAGTATTTGGACTGCCCTGATCACTGGCTCTTCCCTCTGTAGCCAGATTTCAGAAAGCACCTGTCCTGTCTTTGTCCCTATGTCCTTCCTGGGTGTGTGTGTGTGTTCATTCTTTTTTCATCAGGGCAAACTCCCTCACTTGGTGCTCAGGGACCGTGATGGTTTCTTCTCTCATTCTGCTTTAGCCTTCCAGGTAGGGGGTCACACATACAAATCTAACCCCTGTTCTGCATCATTTCTGACCTGGGCCAGGTGCCAGCCTTGCCCCTCACAGGTATACGGGTCCTCATGCTACTAAGGCCATAAAGCTTCCTGCCGTCCCCACGTTATCAGTGCAGCTGTTCCCTAAAATGAGCCGGTGACTGTTGAAGCATCTGTGGGTTTGTGTGGATTTCTTTTGTTTTCAAGGGCAACAGACCCTCTTACAATGAGCTCCTACTGGACTCCTAGAAATTGGCTCAAATTTTTGTCTGAGTTGCTCCTGCCAGTGTCGGCACATCCTGCTATAAGTGAACACTAGGGCCCCTATGCTTCTTCTCCTTAAGATCTCGGAAGTCACCTCCACCTGCCCTTGGTTCTCTTTGGGATCCAAGTGCGGGTGTTGTAATAGGCTGCAGGCTCCCTTCTTGGGCTGCATTGTGAGGATGAACACAATGAGATCTCGCTTTCTCTGTTTCGCGGTGGTCAGCCCTCTACCTTCCTGTGTTTAATTTCCAAATGGCTGTTCTATTCTGTGCTTGCTTTTCTTTTCTCTTTGTAAGCCCTTCATTCTTGCAACACGGATGTGGCCTCTTCAGCAGACCCTCCCTCTCACGTTTCCCTTTTCCTGTCCAGTCTCTGCTTCCAGCAAATTGCTTTTGTTCCCATCGGATTGTTCTGGTCACTGGCTTCCTTGTTAGAAGTGTTTCTCAGATGTCTGGTGTTGCTTGACCATCTGCTCATGATTAAGAATGACAGGCCAGCAATCAGTCCTGCAGCTCTGAACGGGTGGGAGGAGTTGGCCTACCGTGGACTTCACTCAAGAACGTTCCGGGAGGGCTTGACAGGACCTCCAGAGGACAGCCTCTGCTCTTTCCTCTTTACTGAGACACGGTCCCCAGAGGGGGGCCTTTCACACCCCCTGCACGGCTGCTCCAGAGAGCTAAGCCACCCTCCTCACTGCAGAGCACACTACTTAAATGCTAAGGGACTTTATGGGTGCATTTCTGCCATCCCCTCTTTATGGGTGCATTTCTGCCATCCCCCCTCCTTTATGGGTGCATTTCTGCCATCCCCCCCTTTATGGGTGCATTTCTGCCATTCCCCCTTTATGGGTGCATTTCTGCCATCCCCCTGCCTTTATGGGTGCATTTCTGCCATCCCCCCCTTTATGGGTGCATTTCTGCCATCCCCCCTTTATGGGTGCATTTCTGCCATCCCCCCCTTTATGGGTGCATTTCTGCCATCCCCCCTTTATGGGTGCATTTCTGCCATCCCCCCTTTATGGGTGCATTTCTGCCATCCCCCCATCTCTCTTGCTTTTTATTACTCCTTTCCCAAGGCTGGGAAATTGCTACTTATTTAAAATGCCTAAATAGCCCTAAAATTTTAATTAAACCCTGCAATATGTCCTTGTTACAACTTTCTCATCAACTTCCCGGGAGTGTGTATGTTACTAGACATTCCATCTCAGTGCAAAAGGCTTTTGTTTGCTGTTCTTTTAAAGACCTGGGATTGCATGCGAGCCCACGGTTGCTCTGGTTTATGAAGGAATAAAAGTTATGAAGAGGCCACTTAGCGAAACCTTCCTGTGGCCCTCCAGGAAAGCATGTGGTAGAGCCTGGTGCTGGTTCTGCTTCCCTGACTGTATGTATGTATTCCTGATGCTTGGGATTTAGAGGCAGGGGCTCACCCACCTCAGTGGGCAACAGCAAATAGCTAGAGAGGAAAGACATGCTGATCTGGGAAGCTTGAGGTGGCTCTGTCAGCAGGAATGAGGGTGCGCTCAGTTCCCGGATGTGAGCTCTCTGACATTCCTTGATGCCTGGATTCTCCAGACATTGTATAGGTCAGCAGCCAGATTTGATCACATTTAGTGTAATTTCAGGTCAGGCTCCAGAAGTGGAGGGGATTTCTTCATGAGCAGGTCTATCCAAAGGCACATCTTAGGGCTCTTGCTACTACAGCCTGGGGTAGAACTAACATACATTCAGGTACACGTGGCCATGCAGAACTCAGAGCTCATGTAGCATTCACAAGACATCCCCCAAGAACAGGTTTAATCTGTGGAGAGTGGGATCCTGACCTGGAAGTCCGTGGTCCCCAAGCGCACGTGACTAGTTCATATCGTCTCCAGTGGAGAATAGGTGACACTTCCTTGTCTTTATGATTCCCTTAAACAGGTGACAGATGATGTCCTCTGCACAACACAGAACCTGAATTAGCGCTTTTTCAGTGTATAGATCCTTATAAACCGTGTAGGACAGAATTGGCCCCAGCACCAGGGAGCTATGGGATCTACTTACTGCTGTCCTTCATCTCTGAGACACTGGGGTAGTTTGGAATGGCAACCAGGCTGGGCCAGGAGTCAAGGGAACAAGGTGACCTTGGGCAGATGTCTCCCTCCAGAGCCCCCTCCCCAACCCTTCCAGCTTGCTTGGGTTTAATAACTCGGCGCAGTTACCCGACATGCACACGCGGCAGACATTTTCAGTTTCCCTCAATTAGATTCTTCTTTTGAGTCTCTTAAAAAAAAAAAAAAAAAGATCTCAATAGGAGCCTCTTAGTATTCTAGCAGAGCTGCCTGCAGTAATGTGTTAGCGGATATAGGTGCCACTCCTGTGCAAAGAGCTTGAAAAATGACCAGACAGAGCCAAGCTCCCCGTGTTTGTTGTCAGCTGCATCGGCAGGGTAATAAATCAACCCGTCTCATGTCAAGGGTCAGTTTGTTTGATGTTTAAAGCGTTTGGCCAATCTAATCAGGCTGGGCATGGCCAACCCACCCGCGAGATGCTGGCGCTGTTCCCTGCTGAGGTGTCAGGAGCTGCACTTCTCTGACCTGAAGACTTGGGGGCCTCAGAACTGGAGTGGCAGGAGACAAAGAGTTCAAAGAGGCAGAGGCTTCGTGCCCAGTCTGTTAGCAGGAGAAATCCTTGGGTCTAGCAACTGGAGGTAGTTATCATCTCGTCGGTCCAGAGACTTGGTTTGGAATGGTTGGACACATTCCTAGAGGATTTAGAAAGCAAGGCTGCCACATCATCTTCACGGCCGTGTGCAAAATAAAATTGTGAGGTCGTTTCAAAGCAAGGCAGAGCAGCACTAAAGGTGTTGGAACATAAATCTTGTTATTGTGTGGCTGTGCTCTTGACTTGCGTTGTTTTGTTTGATGGGTATAATTCTAAGTAAAGAAAAATTAAAAACTCAAACGATCAGAACGAAGTTTTGCTTTCATCTCTGTTGTCAAAGGGGAGATTGTAAATCACATGCAGAATCATGCAGCCATACAATTTGCACTTTATGGCTGCCCCCTCCCCCCTCTCGCTGACTTAGACATAGCAAAACATCCTACCCAGGGCTGCTCAACAAGGAAGACGTGCAGTTCTGGCACAGCCCCCCTGCTGGTCCTGATCTCTGAGTTCGGGAGGAATCAACAGTCTACAGACCCAGCCCAGGGCAGTGAAGCAATCCTAACTTCAATGCTGAGATCTGTGCAAGGCCTGGCTCACCATAGCAAGGCATGGCTGCCCTCGGCATGTATCAGTTGGTGCTGATGTAGCATTGCTCACTCGAGATTGCATCCCCTGGAAGTGTAACACCCATACAGAAGCCCCCTGAAAGTGGGTGACAGGATGAGGTTTGGGGCAGGAACGGGCCACAAGACCAAGATGTCTGGGAGTGTTGGAACCAGTGGTCAAGATCTTGGGGAGAGCCTTGGGTGCCCTGTACCCAGCTCTATCCACATGCCACCAAATTCACTCAAAACACATGTGCAGCAATGATACTGAAGAATCTAATACTGACAGCAAGACTTTTGATTCTTAAATTGGGCCCTTCATGGATCATCCTTGCTGAGGCTGGTAGAAAAGATTATAATTTCTTATGGAGCCTCAAGTACATTGAAATGAAATAGCTTAAAATTTTCACTTGTCTTAAGGAAGCAAAATGCAGTTTCCAGAAATCGTCTGAGACCTTCCAATGTTTTCTAGAAGATGCTCAGAGCTGGGCTCCTCTCAGCTGATTCACAAGAGAGGACAGGCCTGTTGAGGCTCTGTCTGTCTCTAGTTTCTTCCATGACACTGCACAAGCTGGAAGCAGCTCTATGCCTCATTTTCCTCTTCTGCGCTCGGAACGGGAAAACAGCAACAAGACACCAGTGGCTTTTGGAGCTGCCAGCTGAGGTTGCTACTGTTCTAGAATGATCCTAGAGTTGGATGGGAGATCTGGTGACAGTAGATTTTCACTTGAAGACCTGTTAGGTGGAGGCTTACAGACAACACAGGGTGCATTCAGAGCTGGGAGAGAGGGCTCTGGGGCTTTGGCTGCAGAGATGTCCAGAAGGAGCTCTGAGGAGTCTTGAACTTCCGATTCTGGGTTCATGGGGGAGGTGAGAATGCCGAGGTGCTGTGCAGCCTGTCTGGTGGGACCAGAGGGCATAGCTCTGGGTAGCTGTGGGGTGAAGTTGGCTGATGTCATAGGGAAGGAAGAAGCAGGGTGTGTTGGCTACCCTGAAGTCCTGTCTTCCCCATTCAACCACTGTAAAGGCTGGACCACCATGAAGCTCTTCTGCAATCACCTTGTTCCCAGAGGTTAACTCTGCATAAGATGGAGGAAAACAATGACACAGAGAGGAGGCTGGCCTTCCTGAATACAATGGAATGTCTCCGAAGTACCACCCGCCAGGGCGGCTTCCTTCTTCTTCTCTTAGAGGAAGTGGCTTAATGCTGCCAAACCCATCCATCACTATCCTAGGACTTAGAATCTGGGTGTGGTTCGGTAGACAAGAGTAGCTAGTCCCTTAAGGGAGCCTGGCAGTCCTCCAGCCTTGAAGTGTCATGCCAGGCCGCTCATGTGATGAAAGGAGCATCCATTGTGCTGCCAGCTGCCAGGCGGCCTGCTGCTCACAGCTAGCCGCATTCAGCAGGTGCATTGGGAGCCCAATGTCTTAGACTAGCCCTTCGGTGGAACTGCCCAGGTGCCAAGGGATGCATGCTAAGATTCACACTAAGACAATTGTGAGGAGTCCACCAGTAACACCTCAGAATATGGGTGAGTGAGGAAAAAAGTGGCCCAACCGGGTTTTGAGGATCCTGATGCTAAAAGAGTTCACAGAGAAGGCACACTGTGTGCATGCATGAACCTGTGTGCATACATGTTTATGAACAATGCATGCATACATGAATGCATGTGTCTGTGTACATGTGTATCTGTATGGGCATATGTGTGTATGTGCATCTATATGTGTGTCAATACACGTGTTATGTGTGCACATACACCTATGTGTGCATGCATGTATGTAAATGTATGTGTCTGGACATGTGCACATATATGTGTTCATTAATGTATGTGATGTGACCGTGCACGTGTCAGAGACTGAATTCCTTCCACCTGTAGCACAAGTCAGGCCGCTTGTCTTGGTTGAAGGTGGTGGTCTTGTGAGGCAGGAAGGCTTTGTGATGCCCGTCACAGACATCAGACACCAGGGGCTCTGAGCACTGCTTCTGCATAGGTCTCCCTGTGAGCACCAGCCTCTCTACCGGGACTAGGACATGTTCTCAGAGAGCCCACCCAGTCCTGTTGCCCTGGGATTTGCTGTGCTGTTGTTGTTGTGGGACAAGAGGAAGAATCAGTGTTCTGGTTTCTTGCTACTGTTATAATGAAACACTCTGACTAAAAGCAATTTGGGTTGGGAAGGGTTTATTTAAGTTTCCACTTCTAGGCTACCACCCACCCGTGGGAGAACCTGGAGAAGTTAGAGGGACAGTGCTTGGTGGCTCACTCCCAGGCTCATGCTTGGATATCTTTTTCATTCACCACAGGTACTGTATAGGGTGGTACAGTTCACCGTGGGACTCTTCTGTATCAGTGACTAATCAAGACAAACCTACATGGACATTCCCACAGGCCAACCTGATGGAGGCAGTTCCTCAGCTGAAGTCCTCTTGTAGGTGACCACAGGCTGTGTCCAGTGAGCAGTTACAGCTAACAAAGAAACCCAGGCAAGTTGGTAAGGCTACAGGGCCTTGCCCAGTGTCCGACCCTTGTGTCTCCACTTCTGGTACATGATCCTGCAGCCCTGATTCTTTATTCCTTGTGTGTTTTGGGGAACTAAGGAGTGTGCAGGTGTGCAGCCCTAGACTGGGGTTGACATAAATGTGATGAACTCAAGGAGAAGAAAAGCAGGAGGTGGGACAAGAGGAAGAATGTCTTAGGCACACAAACTGATGGAGGCCTAAGCATCTCAGGCCTGAGATGTCATCTTGTGCCAAATCCAAGCTGCCAGAGCAAGACTCACACTTCATGAAGTGGTCCAGGGCCCGGAGGGGAAAAGGCTCAGTGCATTGTGGGGTCTGTCATGAGGGCACAGGGTGGAAGGGACTTGATGAAGTCACTGCAAAACAGGGCTTGTCTTTCGAGTCCCTGCTTGAGAATTCTCCATGAGCTCCTTGGATAGACATGAGTATGGAATTTTTATTATATATTTTTTATCAAAAATTTTTCAACATCCAATATGAAGTGAAAAAAAAAACTCTAGGAATTTTTTCACTTTGTTCACTCCCTGAAACATCTTTACTGGTCAGATGCATCCTTTCCATGAAATGTTGAGTCCCAAGGAGCCTGGGGATGCACAGAGGAGGCACTGGGCTGCAGGTGCCATTGTGTTTGATGTTGGTGTTGCGTGGGCTTTGGAAAACTTCACTTTGGGCTGAAGTCTTTGTGGTTATCAGCAGACTATGGAGGAGGCTATATGTACACAGCCAGTACGTTTGGATGGAGACATTCTAGAGCAGACGTTCCAAACCATAGCTAAACAGGACAGACCCCACCCAGGCAGTGTGACAGTCTGCACCTCAGCTGTGCTGCCCTCAAGATCAGAGGGCACTTCCACTCAACAAAGAGCCTGGCAAGGTATTTTATAAGGCTGTGTGAGGCCCTCGGCCTCAGGCTAACATAGACGCTTGGCTGCCTTTGAGCTGTGGAGCTTTTCGGGGCCTTGGTTGCTTCCCACCTAATATTTGGGTACGTGTTCGATAGTAACATTTAACGCAGGGCCTCACGGTTACCAGTTGGGCAGAGGAAGAAAACAAATAGGTATGAATGACCTGGGTGATGACGGTAAAATTCTGTCACATCACCTAGTTGCAGGGACCCCAGAATAAAGAAAGACTCTACAGGGAAGGCCCTGCCGACAGGACTGTGTCAGGTGGAATTTGGTGTGAGAAAGTCAGGTGCTTCCAAACTGAGCAGTGTGTGTGTGTGTGTGTGTGTGTGTGTGTCTTGGTTTTGTTGTTCAGGCACACACAATGAAATAACCCCAGGAAGCCCAAGGAATAAATCTGTCCGTCATCCAGTACCACTGTGTTGGCCTTCATGCTCACCAGCTTCTTCTTCTTATAATTAAAAGTCTTGCAGGATGCTGTAGATGTGTAATGTGGGTCAGGAACCTTGGGTCAAGGACACAGTGCCGCAGCCTGCTTATCTCATTAGCCATGCAGAGGAGGATGGGCCATTGGGTAGAGGTGCTTAGTGCCCCCCTCCTGCCACACACACACACACACACACACACACACACACACACACACACACACACACACACACACGGAGAGTGCCTCTCAGAAGAGGCCTGCAGGGATTCAGCTGGGTGATCTGCCTCTCCTGAGGAAGAGACATGAGTAATGTATTCAGAGAGAAGGAAAGTGGATTCTGCTTTGTCTCCTGCAGGAGCAGCCTGTGTTCAGATGGGAGCCTGCATCAGTGTGGTGACTTCAGGGACAGGCACCAGTGGCTGTGTTCAGACAGGAGCCTGCAACAGTGTGGTAACCGCAGGGACAGGCACCAGTGGCTGTGTTCAGATGGGAGCCTGCCTCAGTGTGGTAACCGCAGGGACAGTCACCAGTGGTGTGGCCAGAGCAGAGGGAACTGACATGAGGTGAAGATATTTGAGTGGTCCAGACTCTGGGCCCCACCCCACCCTCTGCCTCATGCGCCTAGGCACAGAGAGGCCTATGCCATATCATTTTCTAGGAGTTTTCTTTTTGAAGTGGGTAGAGAGTTGCTTTTAGGCTTGTTTTCAGAGAGCAAAGTGTGAATTGAATTTTTAGAATGAATAGAATATTTAAGCCTATAATCGTACACATTTGTAATTATATGACGTCCCAGAAAATGCGATTTTAGTCTTAACAGCAGAAGGAAGCAGAAGTAGTCAGTGAGCCGTGAACTTGGTGTGAGAGGGATATTTGAGCCCCACTGCAGGGTGGGTGCCTCCTCCCAAAGCTCAGGTCTGGGTACAGGCCCTGCATGTCCTTTCCTGTCATGTGACCTTGCACACATGATTAAGAATGTGGCTACGTGCAATCCTTAGTTTCTGTGAGAGGTCTTGGGACACATGTGCACATGTAGGTGCCCCTGTACCTTGCACATATGCATATGTATGCATGTGTGTGAGTACACAGGTTCCTACATGCGTGTTCATACATGTATGTGAATAAACACATAGGTCCTTGGCTCTGCATATATGTAGAGGTCTGGTCCCAGTCACCCCCTGCTCTTAAGTGTTGTCATATGATGTGGATCTACTCAGAACTACACAGATGGGGGTGTTTTTGGGGGGGAGGGGGGGAAGACCCATAAACTAAAAGCAACAATAGAGGGTACAAGGTTTAATTACTAGATGACAATTTAGTAACAGTGTGGCGGGTAACTGATGGGTACCTGTGCAGGCCATGTCAGTTTCCAGCCATGTAGGAATGGAAGCACAATGGACTAGATCTGTGGACCATTATATGGCCATCATGCAAAATGTACAATGGGAAGTGGGGTGTGGAGTACAGGTCTCCCTGCCTGTACCCTCCTGTTGCCGTGGCCGCTGAGAAGGAAGTTGCAGGGAGAGACAACTTCTTTGGATTCTGCTCCTTTTGGTGATGCAAGAGCCCACAGAATTACTGGAGCAGAATACATGAAACTCCATCTCATTCTCTCCTTCTGGTCTCATGTGGGGTATCCCGGAGGGGAGGGCTGAAGAGTTCCTGTGAGTACACATCTCAGAGGCATTGGCTCTTTAAAAGACAGCCTTAGTTTGGGGGCTGTTGCTAATCCCCCTCCTCACTGGAGATGAGAAACCACACTGACAAGGCTCCCGTAGAGTGAAGGTTGCCAAGGGGCGCGACTCAGTGGTATAGAATTTCCTGGGCCTGAGCTAGACCCTGGGTCCATCCCCAGCACTGCAAAATGAAACCAACCAACCAATTAACTAATACCCCAAGTAAGCAAGCCCAAGAAACAACCACAGGGGCAGCCAACTTTGGACTCTAAGAAGGCGTTCTTGTAGAAACCTAATGCCATAGGAGAACTAGAAACAAGAAGGAGAGAGAAAACTTTAGGCTGTGAGCCACAGTCAAGAGAATGACCTCAACAGACCAGCATGCGATGAGCTACACAACCACACAGCTCACACTCAAGTTCTGTGGATGTGATGTATCACACTGGTGTTCTCTTCGTAAAGATGCAATAACCTACGCTATATAATTAATCAATACCATATGATTGCACGTACAAGGTATTTGTGTGAGTATATTGGTCAATATTTGCCACATTAGAATCTAAAACATGTAAGATACAAGAATACACAGCACACACAGCATTAGTTATCAAAATATGGAGTCAGAAGCCACTTGGAAAGGCAGCAATCACAGTCTCAAGGGGTCGACCAGTCACCAGAGCCAACTCAGATACAGCAAGGATAGAGGACCTCTAGTGTTAAGTCAGGTAAGACTGTCGAACTGAGGGCAGAGAGCTGGGGATGCTAAGAGTCAAGAGACAACATGAGGAACCAGACACTCTTGGAGAGAGCCTATCACGTGCTCGTCGACAGACCAGGCTGGCGGAGGAGAACACATGGTCCTGAAGCTGCGTCATGAACCTCCCCAAGCAGAGAGAGGAGAGAGAATCAGAACAGATTACCAGAGAATGTAAGCCAATTTCAAAGGGCACAATACATTCTGTGTTCATAATGACAGGAGTGGGGAGGAAAATGTCTGAGTAGAGGCTGAGGAATTTTTTTAAAAATTCAGTGGTGGACACCAAACTCCTGATCAAGGCTACCTATAGAGAAGTGAGAAAATAGATTACATCCTGCCTGTCTTCAGGCACCGCACAAGCAGGGCTGGGTGAGTGTCAGGCTGAAGAGCTGGAAGAAAAATCCCTCCAGCCTCACTTGTGTATGCAGTGAGATTGCTCCTCAAATGGAGAAGAGAGAGGGTTCCCAGCTAGGCAGAAACAGAGGGAGTTTGGCTCTGGTGCGTCTGCATTGCAAGATATAGCCGAAGTTGTTTGGGAGCAGGGGAACAATTGAGGCCACAGAAATCTTCTATCGGAGAAGTGAAAGAAAATGAGGTTAGCAGTTGACTCGCTCTGGGTTCCAAGGGAGCCAGACATTTCTTGTGGTTCTTGTGTTCTCACTGCTCCGGGGCTCCCTCTTGACCTGCGATTTTAACCACAGGAGTCTTGGTGGTGGTGGGAGATGGGCTGAATGTCAGTGTCCCACCACCGTCCACTGCCTGGCCAGCACTGGATGGGTCCTTCCTTTCCGAAGTCCCCTTCTCCCAGTTACCTGTCCACAGTCTGGCCTGGCACAAGGGCCCACGAGTGGTCACGTGCTACCTCGCTCGGCAGAAGCAGCTGCCTGTGGTTTGGGCCGTGCGAGGCAGGCTCCAATCTCTATTGTGGGAGTTGATGGAGAATACAGGGGGCACTGGGGACAGAGCTGCCTGGGAGCAATGATGGGGTGCCCTGGGGGCTGGGCAGGAGTGCTGGGAGAGAGTTGTGGACTGGGGTGGACCTGAATGAGCCTCCTATGTTCAGGCCATATGTCCCCAGATGTGTCAAGGTCTACAGGATGCAGTAAGCACATCTTTAGCCCACAAACCCTCACTGTCGACCTCGGATCAGACCAGGGCTGAGATCAGCACCTTTTCTGTCCTGAGAGGCTTCCTGTTTTATATTTCCCTTGGATGTCTGAGATGTACTCACCTGCTTTGTTTTTGTGATGTCCTCCGTCCTCGAGAACCCATTTTGTTTAAGTCCTTTAAAATGATTAATTGATGATGGCCTTTGAGTTAAAATACCATATTTCTCGATGATACGGTGCATATTTTTCACCTGTGAGTATTTCTGAGCACCGAATGCCGAGTGTAATTGATGGATGCTTTTAACTGATCTCTCTCTTTTTTTCTTCCTTCTGAAAAGCTGCTAATAAATAGAAGTTGCATCTTTAATTGACTGCACCTGAGAATCAGGAAGTATGGTAATTCTCTCAGGCCTGTAGCCTGATCTGCATAATAAATTCCATCTCTCCAAAATTTGGGCAATGAAAAGTTAAAACAAGAGGCTTGCCAAAAATCTGGACAGCTTCTTCCGATTGTTTTAAACATTTTAAAATATATTTTTAATTAAAGTATAATTATATACTGGACAGTGGTAGTGCATGCCTTTCATCCCAGTACTCCGGAGGCAGAGGCAGGTGGATCTCTATGAGTTTAAGACCAGCCTGGTGTCTAAAGAGTGAGTTCCAGGGTGGCCAAGGCTACACAAAGAAGCCCTGTCTTGAAAAAAACATATATATATATATATGCCATTTTTCTTTCCATCTTCCTTCCCGTATTCTCTTACTTGCTTATTGTATTTTTAATACTTTAAAATTATTTTTATTGTTTATATTTTTTATTTTTAGTATTTACTTTTTTATCTATTGTGTATGTGTGTGTCTGTGTGTCTATGTGTCTGTATGGGTATGTGCACATCCTCAGAGGCCAGGGCATAAGGGCCCCTGGATATAGGTGCTGGGAATCAAACTCTGGTCCTTGCACACGCAGTATGTCCTCTTAACTATGAAGTCATCTTTCCAGACCAAGATGTCTAGGTCCTCAGTGTGTGACCCAGGCTGGACTTGAATTCACAGCAATCCTTCTGCCTTAGCTTCCTCGGTGCTAAGAGAACAGCTGCAAAGCCCCACACCTGGCTGTTTTCTGAGATTGGCTTGTTTTCTCGTTCCTGCTCAAAAGCCAATCAACCCCTGTCAGCTGCCTTGCCTTGCAAATTTAAGGGGTTTCGCCGGAGGCCTTTGGGGCTCAAGATGTAAATCCTGGAGGACACCAAAGAAAGATGGGTACCTGTCTACTAACCACTTAAAAATATGACATTAATCCTGAGAGGCTCCACTTGGAAAGATAGTTGATCATACATATAATTCACAAGGAGAAGAAAAAACAAGGTGCCCTGTACTCCCCTAGATGTTTCTTCTAATTGGAGACAAGGGCGTTTCTGACAGATTTTAGCAGACCTGGAGACTCCCAGAGGTGTTTGTGGAGCCCCCTACTGTGTGGCTGACCTCTCCTCTGACAGACCTACCCCAGCTTCCCCTGGCTTCTTTCCTAGTCCAGGGTCCTACTGGCACAGGCTGGGAGAGATAGTGGGGGTTGTTGTCCAAAGACTGAGGGTTTTGAGAAGCACACGCTCAGACATGGGGTGTGGAAAGGGACAGGACAAGTGTGAGCAGGATAACAGTGTTTCTTTCCCGTTACTCCTGGGATCTTTCTCCTTTACCTTACGACGCTGGCCCCCATGCACCGATTGTATTTTGGCAGCACTCCTGAAGAGGATTTATTGTACCTTAATAAAACAAACGAAATGTCAAATGCGGTGTGATCTTGGAGACCTTTATCTGTGATCATGCCTGTGGGAGGACCACCCGGACACCCACCCCAGCAATGTGCAGGGGGCTGCAGTGGGCCCCGCAGCATTGTGGGAGGATCGCTGTGGGATGGTCCGGCATGACAAATGTGAGCACGCTGGCACTCAATCCACCTTTCTTTCATTTTCTCCATCGAATTGCTCCTGTGTGAGTTATTGCCGTGTCTCTGCCCCACTCCCAAGCCACCATCGACACCAGCCCTCAGATTAATTGCCTTAATGACTTTGCCCGGGCAATCCTTCTGCTCAGAAGTCTTCAGTGACTGCCTATTGTCTCACAGTTAGGGGAAGCTTTCCTGGGTGCTGCAGGCCTTGTGTATATGTGTGAGGGGGGTGTGTGCAGTGCTAATTGAAACCCCAAGCTTTGTCTCCTGGGCCTCTCTGGGCTCTAACACCTAAGCATTTCTCTAGAAACCTACTTTTTACTGAAATAAAAGGAGACTACCCAGAAAGGGTTTACTGATTTCCATGCTCTGCCCATTTATAGTAGAGAATAATTTTGTTTATCGTTTCATTGTCTCTTTTGATACATTGTTCACATCCCTGAGACTCTCTCTTTTGGGTATTTTAGTTTGTTGCTTCTGTCTGACAGAGGGGAAGAACTTGGTGGTCATAGGCATCCTAAACAACTGCCCACTTACGTCCCTGGCCACATCTTCCTTCTTCTGGAGTTTGTTTCTCATGCTCCTTCTGGCCTTGATGCTTGCATCCCAGCCTTCCTGCAAGACACCTAGGTTTTTTTTTTTTTTTTTTTTTTTTTTTTTGGCAGTCTGTCTTGTTGGCAGTAAAGGGGATGTTCCCTTAAATCCCTCTATGTCCTCCGAAGCTGCATCTGTCCCAGGATGTTTAGCATCCCTAAGAGAATGCCGTTTTGGGGCTTGTGGGCATCTCTCAGAATCTAGCCTTGCTGGTCATTTTTTACAGTTCTTTTATGTGCTTTGCCTTCAGCTTTGCACATAGACCTAATTGTAGACGTCCCTCAGCAGGTCATAGGAATTTATAGTGGGGAAACTGGGGTCCTTGGGGCAGTGCTAATTGCCTGGGACCCCATTGTGCATCTGTGGATGTCCAGTCCTGGGCTTACTGTTGGGCAGGAGGGGAGTCTGGGTATGGTGGTTTTGGATACTGAGCAATGAACAGTTACATCCTTAGGAAAGCTGATTAGGAGCCCGAGAGAGCTGGGTGGGTGAAACCATTGCTGTGCAAGCAGGAAGACCTGAGCTTGAACTCCCGAGCACACAGGAGAAGGCAAATGTGCTGGTGCGTGCTTGTAAGCCCGGTGTTGGGGAGGCAGAGAAAGAGTGGTCCCTGGGGCTCACTGGCCACACGGTCTAGCCTACTGAGCAAGTCCCAGATCAATGAAAGACCCTCCTAAAAACCTAAAGCGGATGACTTCTGAGGAATAACACCTAAGGTTGATGTTTGGCTAGCACATGCATGCACATACATGTATATGTGTACCTACATACAAAAGAGTGTCACTGAGAGAGGGGACATTGCCATCATTCATGAACCACAGTCAACAATGCCCATTTATCTATGCCTATAGAGAAGATCCTAGAAAGTTCCCTGTCAAGGCAATCTCCATAGATTTAGCTTAATCCTAACAGTACGGATAGAAATTGAATACTTTAAAGCACTCCTGCTCTTTGTGAAAGAAAAGAACATACCCTTTAAAATAAATCAACAGTGTGCAGGATGGGGGACCCCATTAGCAAGGGGTCAGATTTCTAAAGGATGGAGAAATGCGCAGGATGCTTCTTATCACTACCACATAGCAAAGAAAGGAACCAAGCTGCCATCTCTGTGTCCCCGTGATGGGGGGATTTCACGGGATTGGCCAGAAAGTGTGTGTGGATCTTGCCATGATAGTAGACTTTCCAGGTAGAGGGCTAGGGAACACAAGATGAGCTGGAGGCCCAGATCTGCAGCAAAGATGGGATCGATGGTGATAGGGTTGAAAGCACTTCCTGCTCTTCCAGAGCAGACTGGTTTGGTTCCCAGCACCTCTAATTGCAGCTCCAGAGAATCCAACTGCTGTCTTCTGACCTCTGTGGGTATTTGTGTACATGTCATGCATACATATACACATACGCATAAATAAAGTTGAATCTTTAAAAACACTAAGTCTAGCCGGGCAGCGGAGGCACCAGCACGCAGGCAAGTCCTGGCGGCAGAGGCACCGGCGTGCAGGCAGGCCCGGGTGGCGGAGGCACCGGCAGGCAGGCCCGGCAGGCAGGCCTAGGCAGCGGAAGCACCGGCGCACAGACAGGCCCGGGCGGCGGAGGCACCAGCACGCAGGCAAGTCCGGGCGGCAGAGGCACCGGCGTGCAGGCAGGCCCGGGTGGCGGAGGCACCGACAGTCAGGCCCGGCAGGCAGGCCTAGGCGGCGGAAGCACCGGCGCGCAGGCAGGCCCAGGTGGCGGAGGCACCGGCAGGCAGGCCTAGGCGGCGGAAACACCGGCGCACAGACAGTTCCAGGCGGCGGAGGCACTGGCAGGCAGGCCCGGGCGGCGGAGGCACTGCATACAGGATAGTGCGGGCAAGAAACAGTGAAGCCTGCACTGAGAACAGATTGCCCCGCTACAATTAAATCAAACCCAATAGATAGCATCGGTAAGAGGAGATGGGCAGACGCCAAGGCAAGAATTCACCCAACAATCTGAAAAACAACATGAAAACACCAGAACCCAATGATCTTACAACACAAGGACTTGAACACCCTATCACAGGAGAAGAGGAAAAAACTGACTTTTTGAAAGCAATAGAGTCCCTTAAACAACATGTAAAAAACGCCCTCATAGAAATGGATGAGAAGTATAACAAAAAGTTTGAAGAAATGAGTAAATACGTAAATGATACCCTGGGAAGCCAAGAAAAAACGATCAAACAGGTAATGGAAACAGTCCAAGAATTGAAAACTGAAATGGAAGCAAGGAAGAAAACACAAACTGAGGACCAGCTGGATATGGCAAATATAGGTCAACCAGCAGAGACTACAGAAACAAGCATAATCAATAGAATACAAGAGATAGAAGAAAGAATCTCAGATTCTGAAGACAACATAGAGAAAATAAACGGACTGATCAAAGAAAACACCAAAACCAACAAATTCTCATCACAAAACATTCAGGAAATATGGGACACAATAAAAAGACCAAACCTAAGAATAATAGGGATAGAAGAAGGAGAAGAGGCACAGCTCAAAGGTCCAGAAAACATTTTTAACAAAATTATGGAAGAAAACTTCCCCAACATAAAGAAAGATATTCCTTTGAATATTCAAGAAGCATACAGAACACCAAACAGACTGGATCAAAAAAAAACGTCCCCTCGCCATATAATAATCAAAACACAAAATATACAGATTAAAGAAAGAATATTAAGAGCTGCAAAGGAAAAAGGCCAAGTAACTTATAAAGGTAAACCGATCAGACTTACACCTGACTTCTCTATGGAAACCATGAAAGCCAGAAGGTCCTGGATAGAGGTACTACAGAAACTAAGAGACCATGGATGCAAACCCAAAATACTATACCCAGCCAAGCTATCGTTCACTATCAATGGAGAAAACAAGACATTCCAGGATAAGAACAAATTTAAACAATACGTTGCCACAAATCCAGCCCTACAGAAAGTAATAGAAGGAAAATCACAACCCAAGGAATCCAACATTGCCAACACTGCCTACAATAACCCAGGCATCTAGCGACCCTTCAACAGCACAACTCAAAGAAGGGAGACACACAAACTCTTCTACCAAAAGCAGTAAGAATAACCGGAGTTAACAACCACTGGTCATTAATATCACTTAATATTAATGGTCTCAATTCACCAATAAAAAGGCACAGGCTAAGAGATTGGATACGAAAACAGGATCCAACAGTCTGCTGTTTGCAAGAAACTCATCTCAACCACAAAGACAGGCATCTACTCAGAGTAAAGGGTTGGGAAAAGGTTTTTCAAGCAAATGGTCCTAAGAAAAAAGCAGGTGTGGCCATACTAATTTCTAACAAAACTGACTTCAAACTAAAATCAATCAGAAGAGATCGACAGGGACACTTTATACTCATAACAGGAACGATTCAGCAGGATGAAGTCTCAATCCTGAATATCTATGCCCCTAATATAAAAGCACCCACTTATGTAAAAGAAATATTGCTAAAACTCAAGGCAGACATCAAATCACACACACTAGTAGTAGGAGACTTCAACACACCTCTCTCACCAATGGACAGGTCAATCAGACAGAAAACTAATAGAGAATTAAGAGAATTGTTGGAGGTAATGAATCAAATGGACTTAACAGACATCTATAGAACACTCCACCCAAATAGGAAAGAATACACCTTCTTCTCTGCAGCTCATGGAACCTTCTCGAAAATTGACCACATACTTGGAAACAAAGGAAACCTCCACAGATACAAAAAAATATCAGTGTCCACCTGTGTCTTATCAGATCACCACGGATTAAAGTTAGAAGCCACCAACAAAGCTACCCCCAGAAAGCTGACAAACTCATGGAAACTGAACAGTCAACTACTGAACCACACCTGGGTCAAGGAAGAAATTAAGAAAGAAATTAAAGTCTTCCTTGAATTTAATGAAAACAAAGAGACAACATACTCAAACCTATGGGACACGATGAAAGCAGTGCTAAGAGGAAAGTTCATAGCACTAAGTGCCCACTTAAAGAAAACGGAGAAAGCATACATTGGGGACTTAACAGCACACCTGAAAGCTCTAGAAAAAAAAGAAGCAGACGCGCCCAGGAGGAGTAGAAGACTGGAAATAATCAAACTGAGGGCAGAAATCAACAAAATAGAAACACAGAAAACAGTCCAAAGAATCAATGAAACAAAAAGTTGGTTCTTGGAGAAAATCAACAAGATTGACAAACCCCTTTCTAAACTAATTAAACGACAGAGAGAGAACACGCAAATAAATAAGATCAGAAATGAAAAGGGGGACATAACCACAGACACAGAGGAAATTCAGAGAATCATTAGATCTTACTACAAAAGCCTGTATGCCACAAAACTGGAAAATGCAAAAGAAATGGACACTTTTTTAGATAAGTACCATATACCAAACCTAAACCAAGACCAGGTGAACGATCTAAATAGACCTGTTAGTCGCGAAGAATTAGAAACAGTTATCAAAAATCTCCCTTCCAAAAAAAGCCCAGGGCCAGATGGTTTCAATGCAGAATTCTACCAGAACTTCCAAGAAGAGCTAATACCTATACTTCTTAATGTATTTCACAATATAGAAACAGAAGAGTCATTGCCAAATTCCTTTTATGAAGCTACAGTTACCCTGATACCAAAACCACACAAAGACCCAACCAAGAAAGAGAATTACAGGCCTATCTCACTCATGAACATCGACGCAAAAATTCTCAATAAAATACTGGCAAACCGAATCCAAGAACACATTAGAAAAGTTATCCATTATGATCAAGTAGGCTTCATTCCAGAGATGCAGGGCTGGTTCAACATACGCAAATCTATCAATGTAATCAACCATATAAATAAACTGAAAGAAAAAAACCATATGATCATTTCATTAGATGCTGAAAAAGCATTCGACAAAATTCAACACTCCTTTATGATAAAGGTCTTGGAGAGATTAGGGATACAAGGGGCATACCTAAATATAATAAAAGCTATTTACAGCAAGCCGACAGCTAACATTAAATTAAATGGAGAAAAACTCAAAGCCATCCCACTAAAATCAGGAACACGACAAGGATGTCCACTCTCTCCATACCTCTTCAATATAGTGCTTGAAGTTCTAGCAATAGCAATAAGACAACATAAGGGGATCAAGGGTATCCATATTGGAAAGGAAGAAGTTAAGCTTTCATTATGTGCAGATGATATGATAGTATACATAACCGACCCCAAAAACTCTACCAAAGAACTCCTACAGCTGATAAACACCTTTGGTAATGTGGCAGGATACAAAATCAACTCCAAAAAATCAGTTGCCTTCCTATACACTAAGGATAAGGAAGCAGAGAGGGAAATCAGAGAAGCATCACCTTTCACGATAGCCACAAATAGCATAAAATACCTTGGGGTAACTCTGACCAAGGAAGTGAAAGATCTATTTGGCAAGAACTTTAAGTCTTTGAAGAAAGAAATTGAAGAGGACACCAGAAAATGGAAGGACCTCCCTTGCTCTTGGATTGGGAGGATCAACATAGTAAAAATGGCAATTCTACCAAAAGCAATCTATAGATTCAACGCAATCCCCATCAAAATCCCATCAAAATTCTTCACAGATCTGGAGAAGACAATAATCAACTTTATATGGAAAAACAAAAAACCCAGGATAGCCAAAACAATCTTATACAATAAAGGATTGTCTGGAGGCATTACCATCCCTGACTTCAAACTCTATTACAGAGCTACAGTACTGAAAACGGCTTGGTACTGGCATAAAAACAGAGAAGTCGACCAATGGAATAGAATAGAAGACCCTGACTTTAGCCCACAAACCTATGAACACCTGATTTTCGATAAAGGAGCTAAAAGTATACAATGGAAAAAAGAGAGCATCTTCAACAAATTGTGCTGGCAAAACTGGAAGTCAATCTGTAGAAGAATGAAAATAGATCCATATATATCACCATGCACAAAACTCAAGTCCAAATGGATTAAAGACCTCAATATCAGTCCAAACACACTGAACCTGATAGAAGAGAAAGTGGGAAGTACTCTACAACACATGGGCACAGGAGAACACTTCCTACGTACAACCCCAGCAGCACAAACACTAAGGACATCATTGAATAAATGGGACCTCCTGAGACTGAGAAGCTTCTGTAAAGCAAAGGACACTGTCACTAAGACAGAAAGGCAACCCACTGACTGGGAGAAGATCTTCACCAACCCCGCAACTGACAAAGGTCTGATATCCAAAATATACAAAGAACTCAAGAAATTAGACCGTAAAAGGTTAATCAATCCAATTATAAAATGGGGCACTGAGCTGAACAGAGACTTTTCAACAGAAGAAGTTCAAATGGCCAAAAGTCACTTAAGATCATGCTCAACTTCCTTAGCAATCAGGGAAATGCAAATCAAGACAACATTAAGATACCATCTTACACCGGTCAGAATGGCTAAAATCAAAAACACCAATGATAGCCTCTGCTGGAGAGGTTGTGGAGAAAGGGGCACTCTCATCCATTGCTGGTGGGAATGCAAACTTGTGCAACCACTTTGGAAAGCAGTGTGGCGGTTTCTCAGGAAAGTCGGGTTCAACCTACCTCTTGACCCAGCAATACCACTATTGGGAATATACCCAAGAGATGCCCAAACATACAACAAAAGTATATGCTCAACTATGTTCATAGCAGCATTGTTTGTAATTGCCAGAACCTGGAAACAACCTAGATGTCCTTCAATGGAAGAATGGATGAAGAAAGTATGGAATATATACATATTAGAGTACTACTCAGCAGTAAAAAACAATGACTTCTTGAATTTTGCATACAAATGGACGGAAATTGAAAACACTATCCTGAGTGAGGTAAGCCAGACCCAAAAAGAGGAACATGGGATGTACTCACTCATATTTGGTTTCTAGCCATAAATAAAGGACATTGAGACTATAATTCGTGACTCTAGAGAAGCTAAATAAGAAGGTGAACCCAAAGAAAAACATATAAGCATCCCCCTGAATATTAACCTTCATCAGGCGATGAAAGAAGACAGAGACAGAGACCAACATTGGAGCACTGGACTGAAGTCTCACGATCCAAAGGAGGAGCAGAAGGAGAGTGAGCACGAGCAAGGAACTCAGGACGGCGAGGGGTGCACCCACACACTGAGGCAATGGGGATGATCTATCGGGAACTCACCAAGGCCAGCTGGCCGGGGACTGAAAAAGCATGGGACAAAACCGGTCTCGCTGAACATAATGGACAATGAGGACTACTGAGAACTGAAGAACAATGGCAATGGGTTCTTGATCCTATTGCATGTAATGGCTTTGTGGGAGCCCAGGTAGTTTGGATGCTCACCTTAATAGACCTGGATGGAGGTGGGTGGTCCTTGGACCTCCCACAGGGCAGAGAAACCTGCTTGCTCTTTGGGCTGAGGAGGAAGGAAGACTTGATTGGGGGAGGGGGAGGGAATGGGAGGTGGTGGCGGGGAAGAGGCAGAAATCTTTAATAATTAAATTAATTAATTAATAAAAAAAAAAGAAAACAAAAAAAAAATTAGTCCAAAAAAAAAAAATAAAATAAAATAGTAAAATGGTAAAAAAAAAAAAAAAAAAAAAACACTAAGTCTACATTAAGAGTAGCAAAGCTTGAGGTGAAGCCCAGGATGAGGAAATCACTGGGAGTCCCAGATCCCAGCACACTACTTGAACATTGATTACTATAGGGGATGTTCATGAAGTTTCTGGAACATGAAAGACATGGGACATACTGAATGGATGCTGCTGTCCCTCTCACGCCTGCCTTCTGTCAACTTCATTGTGATAAGTGAACAGACAAAATGTCCTTCAAATAGAAAATCCCTTAAAACACAGGAGACAGAGCATCTGGAGTTGGATGGAAGGGCGAGGGGTTGGTTGAGTACATCAGACTCTGAATCCCGAACCGTGAACGACTTGTGGTTAACCTGTTGGTGCCTGTGAATGCCATGCTGTTCATCAGCTGCACACTCTGCCTGGTCAGAGCCCTTGTCCTTGCTCCTCAGGCCCCATGTGTTCATCCAATCGAGCACAGGCTTTTGGAGTGAGTCACCCATGAGTCTGGGGCCTGTGTCTCTTGTGCTATCATTTGGGGTGACAGGCGCCAGGTAAGCAACAAGTACTCAGACTTCTCAAACTTCAATGCGTGCTTATGGTTTGAATTTCCCGCAGGTGTCTGTGTCCTTTCCTTTCGAAAGTCTTCAGATAAAATCCATAGCTAGGTATGAAACGCTCAGAACTATGGTTTGCAATGGTCTCGTCTTTGTTTGACAGCTGCCGTTTTATTTGACACTTCTTTCCTTTGCCATGTGGGTTTCAGCTTGGTGGGGTGCCAGGGGTGCCCCCGGTTTATTTTTGGTTGCCTGAGGACTTTGATGTGATACTAAGTTCAAACAAGCAAAACCCCCAATTCATTGTCTCAGACAGTGCCAAGGAATTTACTGGTCTGTCTTCTGATTTTAAAGTTTCAGATCTCTGCTCAGATCCCTGATCTAATTGAACTGGTCTTCATGGCCTTCTCCTCTGCCAGCTTTCTTCTTACATGAGTGAATTTTTTCCTGACCATTAACTGGAGATTCTGTCCTTTTGCCATTGAATATTTTAGGTGACTTGTTGAATATTACTTGACCGTATACAGTTGTATTTATTTTAGGGTTCTCTGCCAATATTCTGTTGGTCTTTATGTCCACTTTGCTATTGTTTTGTTATATAACTTAAAACCAAAAGTAGCAGACATAATTTAATAACAAAAACCCAAACTGCCCAATTTTGAAACGTGCTAAAATTTTCACACACAGAAGAGGTACTTGTACGAACTTGTGTGCCCATGCATGCATGTGTGCGCACGCACACACACACACACACACCACTATGGTAGAAGATCAGTATATGCGTTGTTAATTGTGGCCTATTATTTCCTTACATATTTGCGTCTCACAGCATGATGTATAAAATACCAATGTAAATAAATGACAAGGAGAACATCAAGCACATGCTTTGTGTGGTTGGGTCCGACAGGCAGCGGTGCTTGGGTTAGGACATAGTCCCTGTCTTTAAGAAGCTGCATGCTAATGGGGTCGATGAAGCTAGAAGCTCCCAAAGTGAATGCAAAAATCGGGATGCTGTTCAATGCCCGATTTATTATGAAACTAATTACACAGCCCTGATTACACAGTTCCTCTCTCATTATGCTACATTTAATTGCTTATTTATTTGTATCCGACCATACTGTCAGGCTGACTCGAAGAAGACACAAACCGTCTCTAGTTTGTTTTTGACTTTCTGATGGTGAATCCTGGTTCTGGACACTTGGAAGGGTTCAGAAAGCATTTCTCGAATGAATTTATGAAGTGATTCACAGTGGAACAGCTGGGAAGCACTAGAGGAGGCAGGATGCGAGCTGCGTCGTGAAGCCTGAGAGTGTGGGTGCATATAGGGTTTCCACTTTGAGTCCAGTGTTGGGACTGGAGTGCTATTGGCCGAGGAGGTGTGAAGAAAGTCCAGGAGGCATAAAGTATCTGCTCCAACCCTCCCCTGAGAAAGGTCACCTTTCAGACCTACATGGAACCACGTGTCATTGTATGGGTATGAAAACATCCAGAACAGAGCATGGGTCACATGGCATCGCAGTAGGAGGGGATCTGAAGAGTAGCTGTGAGTCTCTCTCTAGGAGGAGGGACCCTTGCCCACCCTCGTACCCTCGGTGCAGAGTTGGGCTTCCTTGATGCCCCATGGGGGGCAGTGTGCTGCTGGCCATGGGCAGGTCCTAGAAAACTTGTCATTTTCCTGTTGGGATGACACCCCATCCTGCAGCTAGAAAGAGTACCGATTACCCATTCATTCCTGAGTTGTTCTTTATGTTTTACTAAAAATCTTACAACTACTCAAAACCTACCACTCAGTGACTGCCAGCCTCAGTTTCCCTGCAACCTTGTTCTTTCAACTCACTGTTTCTTCCCTGCCGTCTGTCTCTTCTGATGGCCACAGGCAACCAGTGGCTCTCCAAAAGTCCCTGTGTGCCCACCTGCCCTCAGGCTACACTGCTTGTCCTAGCTGCACATTTTTCTATGACTTCCATGACTACTGGCCTCTCCTGCCTTCCTTTGCTGTCTAGGGTGTTCTCCAAGCAGCAGACCTTCTTTTTATCACTGTCTATCTGTATGTGTTTTGGCTCATGAGCCTCATTTAGAGTTCTCAATCATTTTCAGCAATAGCTTTCTAGTATAAAACAATAGCATATAATATCCCGATATATTAATGTGTGTACTTGAAATTACCGAAGTCAGTAGTAAAGACAAATCACTTGATTATCTAAATACATGTAAAAAAAAAAAAAAAGCCCTCCATTTTCTGATTGGTTTCTTTTCAAGTAGTAATGGGAATTTGGCGGCGATAAAATTACCGCGTGTGAAGTAAAATGGGAAGGAACGGTGATGTTAGGATTTCAGAATTTGTCCATTTGCTGTGTACTTTCTCCTCTGAGGATCAACTCTAAAGGAGGGTGTGCATTCCTGACACTAAGCATGTAGAGGTGTGTGGGGTACAGAAGCAGAGGGAAACGCCTAGGAAGACAGGAGGGAGACAGCAGAGGGATGAGAACCTGGAGCTGTGGAGGTTTCTATGGAGGTCCTTTCTATGAAGGGCTATGGGCTGGGGGATGAGCGTCCTGCCTGTTAAAATTTAAAAATGAAATTGCAGGAAGGAGCCCCACGATGCAATGGGACTCACAACATAGGACGTTTATTGAAGGGGGGAGGCAGAGACTGATCCCTAGGGACGTGTGTGTGTGTGTGTGTGTGTGTGTGTGTGAGAGAGAGAGAGAGAGAGAGAGAGAGAGAGATGAGGTGGGCAAGGCCCACATTTTAAAAGGGAGCGTGGTGAATGTGCACAGGAGGTATTCTTAGTGGCTGCAGCTGAGGATATATCCTGTCAGAATCCCTTCCCCAGGGCAGGCCAGTACAGATGCCTAAATACTAACACTGCCTGAGCAGCTAACTAACTTAACCTTAAGTTAAGTTAACCTTAAGTTAAGGTTAATCCTTAACCTTGGATGTAGGGGTGGGTTAGGAGTCAAGGTCTTGGCAGCAACAAAAAACTGTATCTCTTGTGCCAGGAACATGGGCACAAAGCCCAACAGATGAAGGATGTGACCATTCTACAAGACTCTTACTGCCCTGTGTGGCTCTTTGAATTTATTAATGTTGTTTTGCTCAACCTGTTGTTCTGGTTTATGGTAACCTAAAAATAATTTGTTTTATCATATTTTTGCAGTCTGAACATTTTTTTCTCTGTGTGTGTGGATGTTATTGCTGGCTTGTGAGTCTAAGCATCACATGTGCACAGAGTCCTTGGAGGTCAGAAGATGGTATCTGACCCCTAGGACTGGAGTTAGAGATGGTTATCAGCTGCACGTGGGTGCTGAGAGTCGAACCCTGGTCCCCTGGAAGAGCAGGCAGAACTCTTAACTGCTGAGCCAGCTCTTTAGCCCATTTTCTGTTACCTTAAACAAATTAGTGATATTTGCCTCCACAGTGCTAAGCCTCTCTTCGACCTTGAACGTGCGTCTCATTTGCATGATAACCCATCTCTCCTTGCTCACAAGAAGCTGAGCCCCCTCCCCACAAGTTCATTGCTATTCTTTCTGCTTTCTGTTAGACACACGTCAAGGGAGGGAGCCTGTGTCTGTTAAAAGACATTCAGGAGTCACTGTGTGGATTTTGCTCCGGTCTGCGAGCCACTGGCTGTTTTCCTAGAGTTCAGCAAATACCCAGCCTGCATGTACTGCATTCCTAACAGTAAAAATGAACTCAACTTGAGCGTCCCTCAGTGAGCTTGAGATTTTAGGTGCTGTGAGGTGGATGTTATTGCTGGCTTGTGAGTCTAAGCACCACATGTGCACAGAGTCCTTGGAGGTCAGAAGATGGTATCTCCCTTCTCCTGGGAGACCAGATGCCCAGAGACACAGGTGCATATAAACATCTGGACAATCCCAGGGATAGCCAAGGTCTATGCCACAGGAAATGCCCATAGTCCTAGATCTTAAAGCTGAGCAGGCTGCTAAGCAGTGATGGGGATCACCACCTCCCCTGCAAATTCATTGCCGAATGAATCATGATTGCTCCTCAGAGGGAGTTTAAAGATTACATGGATATAGACATAGAGTTGAGCTCCTGGGCATCCCAGGTTTCCCTGGGGATTCTCCATGAAGTGTATGGGTAGACTGGGCTACACATGCAGGTGAGGAGGAACACCCTTGCTGCGGACTGCTCAGGGGCTCCAGGAAGAGAGTCTAGCACCTGCCATCCGGTGTGTTGTGGATGGAGGCTGTGTTTCTGTAATGGCAGAGCACAGTCTCACTCATTCTCCCAATGTTTATTGTGCTAGCTATCATAGGCTGAGCTTGTACCAGCATGCCAGAGGCAGGAAAAGCAACCACAAAGGTTCCTTCCTCCATCACAGGATCATGGGTCCCAGCCTCATGGCTTTGTTCCTTGGGACCTCATCTAACATACTGAATATTCACAGTGTCATTTTTCCCATCCAAAAAGTTGGGATTATATTTGCTTAATCGGACCGTCACAGGATTAAATATAAACTACCTGCCTGGCACATGCTCACAGCTTGATGAATGACAGCCATTAGCGTCACGTCACAAGAAGACACACTACTTGTGCCTCCATCCTTTCTTCGGGACTGAGCAGGCATCAGGGCTGGGCCAGTCCTGAGGACACCGCCGGGATGAGCCAGCATTCAGTGTCATCGTCTGTTGAGTACAAACCTTTGTAGACACTCACTGACGTCTGGATCAAGGATCCTCCCTTCTTGCAATCTCACATACATACAAGGTGGTGAATGGTACCACTGATGGACAGTGACCTGGAAGGCAGGTCTTGGCCCTCCCACTCCCAGTTCCAGCATTTGTGTGTTTTTTGTTTGTTTTCAGACAGAGGTACTGTTTTGTAGTGGGTTTCCCTGGTTACAGCTGGTTGTGTCTTCTCCTGAGCCCCACACTGCATGCTTACCCTGATCTCTAGAAAACATCTCTTCCTTAGGGGCAGGCTGCATACAGGGGCGGGGGTCTCCAACTTTAGGCTGAAGCATCCTTCCAGCTATGCTAGCAGTGATGATCCTGTCTATCTTGAGCTCAGAAGCTCGGGAAGAGAGGCAGAGGAGCAGCCACCTGTGCAACCCCACCAAGGACAAGAATAGTTTCTGTTTGTGGGACTTGAGTGCTTTTCTGTGCAGATAGCAGACATCTCTGTAAGGGGCTTGAAAAGCGTGTGGGCCTTCACTCACGGTCAGCCCCTTGTGAAGAGGACCAGCGGAATGACTTACTGGAAGTAAGGGAGGTGCCATTATTGTCTGCACAGTCAGCTACACTCCCATTGGAGGCCATCACCCTCTTCTGGTATGCTGGGTTAGTCACACTGGGAAGCCTTGTCCAACGCTTTGGCTGCAGTGGATGTTATGTAGGATTATCCTCTGAGACAGACTGTTGCCATCTTCAGGAGTTTTGCTGGGCCTGATCATAAAATAATTATCAAAGCTGGGCCTGTTGACTTTTACTCCATCCTCCCGCAACACAGCCCCATTGCAGGAGGGAGTTTGGAGGGTCACGGGACCCTTGTCTGCAGATCCAGCTACCTCTCCCAGCTAGGTGTATCCAATTTCCCCCCACTATCAGGGACCTCACAGAAGGGGAGTTGGGGATGGTAGGATCTTAGCGGGTAGGGGGTTGTTTTATGGGAGGAGCTAGAGGAGACAGGCGGGAAGAACTAGGAAGGGGATCCATCTATGGGAAAGTCAGCACTCCTATTGGGTAAATGATTTCCAGTACAGCCTTCTGTGGAGGAGCCCCCATGTTCCTCTAAGTGATGCTTTGCCTGTGCTCAGAAAGTAAGTCCGACAAACTCATTGACTCCCAGAGCGAACACTGGAGGACTCACGCCTCGGTTTGTCACTGGGGCCTTATGCAGAGGGCTAGACATTGTTTAGGTGAGCAATAGAGGGTCAGGTTTTGGAAGGAGTAGGAGGGAAGATCCCTTGACATTGGTGGGAAGAGGGCCAGCAGGAAGGACCGGTCAACCCTGAGATCTTTAGGAACAATGGGCATCACATGATGATGCTGGATGTTTGTCCTCCTCCCAGAGGCCAGGAAACTGGTGTCCCCATACTGCCTTATGTCTTTATTCCAGGCAACATAGAAACACACCCTCTGCAAGGGACCACCTTACTTCAGCCAGCTACCAAACATGCAAGACAGCCATGGGAAAGAAAGACAATTCTACCCAGTGAAGTTACTTAGTTTTAGATAAAGACAATGTTTTTCAAATTCCTACCCCAGGAACAGGTACCTGAGATGATCAACCACAAGAACAGACTTAGAGGTTTTGATCCATGGTCTGTCATCCCCATTGCTTTGGAGCTCTGGCAGTGTGTCATGGTGGTGACTTGTGGCAAAGAAAACTGCCGCCCAATGGTGTTGATGTGGAAGAGAGGGTAATGAGTGGGCTCAGGTCCTACAGTCTGGCTCATTGGCCTATCCCCAGTGACAGAGACATGCTATCGGGCCCGGCTCTTAAAGGTTCTACTATATCCTAGCACTGGCTCCCTGGGGACCAAGCCTCTAAAACAATGGCCTTTGGGGACTCTTAATCCCTCCCATGGCAAAGAACAACATTAGTTTCTAGACTGAGCTTCTGGGATGCTCCTAGTTCCAGCAGCCACCAGGAAAGGGGAAGTTCTTGGCCTGTGCTCAATGGAGAAGTGGGAGTGAGGGATGCTGTCACGTCCCGAGGCCACACAGGAGCCATGGTGAAGCAGTGTCCCTGTTCCTTGATGCCCCATTCTCCTGTAATTGGAGCACATTGTAACATGAAGGGGGGCCTGGCCTGCGTGTTTGGGTTTTCTGTCCCGCCCAGTACGCCACAACTGTTTAGTCCCAAAGAAAATCACACAAAGATCTCTATAAGTTATAAAGCTGATTGGCCCATTAGCTCTAGCCTCTCACTGGCTAACTCTCACATCTTGATTAACCCATTTTTATGATCTATGTTAGCCATGTGGCTCAGTACCTTTTTTCAGTGGAGCAGATCACATCCTGCTGCTTTGGTGGTCTGGACAGGAGTGGGAGGAATCAACTTCCTCCTTCCCAAAATTCTCCTGTTCTCATTACATCATTTCTACTTCCTGTCTGGTTTTCCCACCTATATTTCCTGACTGGCCAATCAGCATTTATTTAAAACATGATTGACAGAATACAAACAATTCTCCCGCACCAGCACATAATTTTGGAGTGTCTTCTGCCTCACCCAGTCTGTTTCGGTATGTATCCCTTGACGTTTGCTTAAACCCCAAAGCTAGGTTTGGGGGCTGTTTCACGAGTAATGTTCCAGCCTGCCTCACTGGACCTGGCATTGGAAGCTCATAGGAAAGTCCTGAGACTCAGGTGTTCTTAAGGAAAAGGGTTATTTCTACATTATGTTTATAATGATTTTTTTAAGAGATGATAGTCCCAGAAGTGTCTGCAAAATGGGTGTCGAGTGTCAGAGTCTACAGCATGAGCTTGTACTAGTCCAGAAAGTCTTGCTATCTATGTTTTCTCAGCTCTATGAAATTGAGGTCCCCCAGGGCATCACCTCCCCCAGACTGTCCAGGCTCCAGGAGGTGATATTAGGCTTTAAACTGTTTAATTTACGAACAGCCAACATTGAACAATAACGTGCTAATAATGATGTGTTGAGCAAACCTAAACATTAAAATGAAAATGTACACAGTAGGCACCTTAAATAATTTTCTGTGGCAGATGTTACTTCTGATGTGACCAACTGAAGAAGGGAAGAAACCATCCAGGAACGTATCAGGGTGGTGGTTGGTTTGTGTGTCTGAGGAGACAGTGGTGTTGTAGTTGGGAGGGGCTGGGCAATAGGAGCATGGTTTAGTTGGTAGGGACAGAAGGGAAGACTATAAGAAATCAGACATGCCGGGTTGTTTTTGAAGTCCCTGCAACACACAGTGTGCCTCCTGGGATGCATGTGAAATTGTTTACCTTCCAGGGCCGTGCAAAATACATCTAAGCTGCGTTTTCCTAGTGTAGAAAGCAGTCCACATATGTTGTTATTCCATATTCTACTTTGGATTTTTTCCCACTCCAAATAAAGCTCCACAGTTGACCAGGACATGGAGGGCCTGATGTCAGGATTCTTCTCAAGAAAGCACCCTGGTAGAATGCTGTCATGGAACAGTTAAAATGTTTAGACTAATTTTACGATAAATCAGATGCCATCTTACACCAAATGAATCACAAATGATTCATGGGGAAAAGAACTAAAGCTACATATTTCCATGTATAAGTTATTTTGTATTCATTAAGAGGCATCACTACAGCATTTAAGATGTTGCTTTAATTCATAAGTGAATCTATATTAAGTCTACTTTACTTAATCATTTACCACCTTCCAGGAAGGTGTTATGTTTGCTTTTTCATGGCTGGTTCTTTTACAATCTCAAGAATTAATTTCATTATTACTTTCTGTCCTAGAAGTTTGAGGCTCAGAGATATGGGACCATTTGCCTTAAAGACAGGAATGGAACCAGGCTGTGGTGGTGCATGTCTTTAATCCCAGCATTTGAGAGGCAGAGGCAGGCGGATCTCTGTGAGTCTGAGGCTAGCCTGGTCTATAAGAGCTAGTTCCAGGGCAGGCCCCAAAGCTACAGAGAAACCCTCTCTTGAGAAACAAAAACAAAACAAACAAAAAAAGAGAGAGAGAGAGAAAGGGATAGAGTCAGGGTTCAAGTCTTGGGCCATGCTGATCATTGATCTGCTCTTTCCACTGTTGGGTTCCTCCAGGCTCAAAGCATTGGTGTTTGGTTGGGGACAGAGTTTGACACACATAATCTAGCTTCTCAAGGGTGGCAGCGAGTCTTCCAGTCTGTGGAAGGAAGCGCGAGGCTGGTCCTCTTCCACAAAGGCTGATGAGGTGTAGGTGCTGGAGTTGGTGCCTTTGCATCAACCCTTAGTAAATTTGAGTTTGCACTGTGGTTAGTGTCTCCAACAACAAACAGTACATGGTAGCTTTAGGATGGCATATGGGAATTGATCTCCAGTAAAAGAGAGACAGAAAGCCATGGCCCACCCAATCTCAGCTGTACTGTAGTTAAAAAGTACAAAAGGAGAAGGAGCTGGCGGGACAGGCAACCTGTGTTCCTCACCCCCTCTGGAATTTCTGTGTTCTCTCTATAAAACCTGAGGATAAGGTTAATCTTGAGTTTCTGAATTGGAACTGCTTCATGACTCTGTCACTCAGGAATCAGAAAGAGACTCGGCAGCCTGAGTTTGATGCATCCTGCTTAAGAGTGCTGCATGCTATTGCTTGTAATAGCCAGAACCTGGAAACAACCTAGATGCCCTTCAATGAAAGAATGGATGAAGAAAGTATGGAATATATACATATTAGAGTACTACTCAGCAGTAAAAAACAATGACTTCCTGAATTTTGCAGGCAAATGGACGGAAATAGAAAACACTATCCTGAGTGAGGTGAGCCAGACCCAAAAAGAGGAACATGGGATGTACTCACTCATATTTGGTTTCTAGCCATGAATAGGGGACGTTGAGCCTATTTTTTTTTTTTTTTTTTTTTTTTTTTTGTTTTGTATTTATTTATTTTTTTTTTTTTTTATTCTTTTTTAATTAAAATTTCCACCTGCTCCCCGTTTCCCATTTCCCTCCCCTCCTCCCAAATATTGCCCCCTCCCCCCACTCCCCTCCCCCTATCCCCACTCCTCTTCTCCTCCCCCCACACCATTCCCCCTCCCTCTCGATACTGAAGAGCAGTCCAAATTCTCTGCCCTGCGGGAAGACGAAGGTCTTCTATCTACGTCCAGGAAGGTGAGCTTCTAAACAGGCTAAGCTCCCACAAAGCCAGTTCATGTATTAGGATTGAAACCTAGTGCCATTGTCCTTGGCTTCTCATCAGTCTTCGTTGACCGCCATGCTCAGAGAGTCCGGAATCAACCCATGCTTATTCAGTCCCAGACCAGCTGGCCTTGGTGGGCTCCTAATAAATCAGTTCCACTGTCACAGTGGGTGGGTGCATCCCTCGTGGTCCTGATTTTTTGCTCTTGTTCTCCCTCCTTCTGCTCCTCATTTGGACCTTAAGAGCTCAGACCGTTGCTCCAAATTGAGACTCTGTCTCTACCTTGATCCATCGCCAGATGAAGGTTCTAAGGTGATATGCAAGATATTCATCAGTATAGGATAGGGTCATTTCAGGTTCCCTCTCCTTAGTTGCCCAAGGTACCAGCTGGGGACATATTCCTGGACACCTGCGAACCCCTCTAGAGTCAAGTCTCTTGCCAACCCTAAGATGGCTCCCTTAGATAGGATATATACTTCGCTGCTCCCGTATCCATCCTTCCTATATCCCAACCATCCCAATCCCCCGAGCTCCTCCCATCCTCCCCTTCTCATATTTCTCATCCCATTTCCCCTTTGCCCCATGCCACCTCACCCGCAAGTTCCCATTTTTTGCCCTGCAATCTTGTCTACTTCCCCCTCTCCATGCGGATGACTATATGATTTTCTTTGGGTTCACTTTCTTATTTAACTTCTATAGGATCGCACATTATATGCTTAATGTCTTTTACTTATGGCTAGAAACCGATTATGAGTGAGTACATCCCATGTTCCTCTTTTTGGGTCTGGGATACCTCACTCAGGATAGTGTTTTCTATTTCCATCCATTTGCACGCAAAATTCGAGAAGTCATTGTTTTTTACTGCTGAGTAGTACTCTAATATGTATATATTCCACACTTTCTTCATCCATTCCTCCATTGAAGGGCATCTAGGTTGTTTCCAGGTTTTGGCTATTACAAACAATGCTGCTATGAACATAGTTGAACAGATACTTTTGTCATTTGATGTGGCATCTCTTGGGTATATTCCCAATAGTGGTATTACTGGATCTTGGGGTAGGTTGATCCCTAATTTCCTGAGAAATCGCCACACTGATTTCCAAAGTGGTTGCACAAGTTTGCATTCCCACCAGCAATGAATGAGTGTGCCTCTTTCTCCACAACCTCTCCAGCAAAGGCTATCATTGGTGTTTTTGATTTTAGCCATTCTGACAGGTGTAAGATGGTATCTCAAAGTTGTTTTAATTTGCATTTCCCTTATCGCTAAGGAGGTTGAGCATGACCTTAGGTGTCTTTTGGCCATTTGAATTTCTTCTGTTGAGAATTCTCTGTTCAGATCAGTGCCCCATTTTTTTATTGGGTTCATTAGCATTTTAAAGTTTAGTTTCTTGAGTTCTTTATATATTTTGGTGATCAGACCTTTGTCTGTTGCAGGGTTGGTGAAGATCTTCTCCCAGTCAGTGGGTTGCCTTTTTGTCTTAGTGACAGTGTCCTTTGCTTTACAGAAGCTACTCAGTTTCAGGAGGTCCCATTTATTCAATGTTGTCCTTAATGTCTGTGCTGCTGGGGATAAACGTAGGAAGTGATCTCCTGTACCCATATGTTGTAGAGTACTTCCAACTTTTTCTTCTATCAGGTTCAGTGTGTTCAGACTAATATTGAGGTCTTTAATCCATTTGGACTTGAGTTTTGTGCATGGTGATAGATATGGATCTATTTTCATTCTTCTACACGTTGACAACCAGTTCTGCCAGCACCATTTGTTGAAGATGCTCTCTTTTTTCCATTGAATACTTTTAGCTCCTTTATCAAAAATTAGGTGTTCATAAGTTTGTGGGTTAAAATCAGGGTCTTCTACTCGGTTCCATTGATCGACTTCTCTGTTTTTATGCCAATACCAAGCTGTTTTCAATACTGAGGCTCTGTAATAGAGTTTGAGGTCAGGGATGGTAATGCCTCCAGACGATCCTTTATTATATAAGATTGTTTTGGCTATCCTGGGTTTTTTGTTTCTCCATATAAAGTTGATTATTGTCCTCTCAAGATCTGTGAAGAATTTTGATGGGATTTTAATGGGGATTGCATTGAATCTATAAATTGCCCTTGGTAGAATTGCCATTTTTACTATGTTGATCCTCCCTATCCAAGAGCAAGGGAGATCCTTCCATTTTCTGGTATCCTCCTCAATTTCTTTCTTCATTGACTTAAAGTTCTTGTCAAATAGATCCTTTACTTCCTTGGTTAGGGTTACCCCAAGATATTTTATGCTATTTGTGGCTATCGTGAAGGGTGATGCTTCTCTGATTTCCATCTCTGCTTCCTTATCCTTTGTGTATAGGAGGGCAACTGATTTTTTGGAATTGATCTTGTATCCTGCAACGCTACTAAAGGTGTTTATCAGCTGAAGGAGTTCTTTGCTGGAGTTTTTGGGGTCGCTTATGTACACTATCATATCGTCTGCAAATAATGAAAGTTTAACTTCTTCCTTTCCGATTTGAATCCCTTTGATCCCCTTATGTTGTCTTATTGCTATTGCTAGAATTTCAAGCACTATATTAAAGAGGTATGGAGAGAGTGGACAACCTTGTCGTGTTCCTGATTTTAGTGGAATAGCTTTGAGTTTCTCTCCATTTAATTTGATGTTAGCTGACGGCTTGCTATAAATAGCTTTTATTATATTTAGGAACGACCCTTGTATTCCTAATCTCTCTAAGACCTTTATCATAAAGGGATGTTGAATTTTGTCAAATGCTTTTTCCGCATCTAATGAAATGATCATATGGTTTTTTTCTTTCAGATTATTTATATGATGGATTACATTGATAGATTTTCGTATGTTGAACCAGCCCTGCATCTCTGGGATGAAGCCTACTTGATCATAATGGATAATTTTTCTAATGTTTTCTTGGATTCGGTTTGCCAGTATTTTATTGAGTATTTTTGCGTCGATGTTCATGAGTGAGATTGGCCTGTAGTTCTCTTTCTTGGTTGTGTCTTTGTGTGGTTTTGGTATCAGAGTAACTTCAGCTTCATAAAAGGAATTTGGCAATGACTTCTCTGTTTCAATATTGTGAAATACATTAAGGAGTATAGGTATTAGGTCTTCTTGGAAGTTCTGGTAGAATTCTGCATTAAAGCCGTCTGGACCTGGGCTTTTTTTGGTGGGAAGGTTTTTTATAACAACTTCTAATTCTTCGCGACTAACGGGTCTATTTAGATTGTTCACCTGGTCCTGGTTTAACTTTGGTATATGGTACTTATCTAAAAAAGTGTCCATTTCTTTTACATTTTCCAATTTTGTGGCATACAGGTTTTTGTAGTAAGATCTAATGATTCTCTGAATTTCGTCTGTGTCTGTGGTTATGTCTCCCTTTTCGTTTCTGATTTTGTTAATTTGCGTATTCTCTCTCCGCCGTTTGATTAGTTTGGATAGGGGTTTATCAATCTTATTGATTTTCTCCAAGAACCAGCTTTTTGTTTCATTGATTCTTTGGATTGTTTTCTGTGTTTCTATTTTGTTGATTTCAGCCCTCAATTTGATTATTTCCAGTCTTCTACTTCTCCTAGGTGAGTCTGCTTCTTTTCTTTCTAAAGCTTTAAGGTGGGCTATTAGGTCTCCAATGTGTGCTTTCTCCGTTTTCTTTATGTGGGCACTTAATGCTATGAACTTTCCTCTTAGCACTGCTTTCATAGTGTCCCATAGGTTTGAGTATGATGAGTCTTCGTTTTCATTGAATTCAAGAAAGACTTTAATTTCTTTCTTTATTTCTTCCTTGATCCAGGTGTGGTTCAGTAGTTGACTGTCCAATTTCCATGAGTTCATAGGCTTTCTGGGGATAGCATTGTTGTTGAATTCTAACTTTAATCCATGGTGATCTGATAAGACACAGGTGGTTACCGATATTTTTTTGTAACTGTGTAAGTTTGCTTTGTTACCGAGTATGTGGTCTATTTTCGAGAAGGTTCCATGAGCTGCAGAGAAGAAGGTATATTCTTTCTTATTTGAGTGGAATGTTCTATAGATGTCTGTTAAGTCCATTTGATTCATTACCTCCCTTAATCCTCTTATTTCTCTGTTAGGTTTCTGTCTGATTGACCTGTCCATTGGTGAGAGAGGAGTGTTGAAATCTCCTACTATTAGTGTGTGTGGTTTGATGACTGCCTTGAGTTTTAGTAACGTTTCTTTTACATAAGTGGGTGCTTTTATATTAGGGGCATAGATATTCAGGATTGAGACTTCATCCTGGTGAATTGTTCCTGTTATGAGTAAAAAATGTCCATCTCCATCTCTTTTGATTGATTTTAGTTTGAAGTCAACTTTCTTAGAAATTAGTATGGCCACACCTGCTTGTTTCTTAGGTCCGTTTGCTTGATAAACCTTTTCCCAGCCCTTTACTCTGAGTAGATGTCTGTCTTTGTGGTTGAGGTGTGTTTCTTGTAAGCAGCAGAATGTTGGATCCTGTTTTCGTATCCAATCTCTTAGCCTGTGCCTCTTTATAGGTGAGTTGAGTCCATTGATATTAAGTGATATTAATGACCAGTGGTTGTTAACTCCAGTCATTTTTCCTTTCTTTCCTTCTTTCCTTTGGTAGTAGAGTTTGTGTGTTTCCCTTCTTCAAGTTTTGCTGGTGAAGGGTCATTAGATGTCTGAGTTATTGTGGGCATTGTTGGACTCCTTGGTTTGTGATTTTCCTTCAATTACTTTCTGAAGGGCTGGATTTGTGGCTACGTATTGTTTAAATTTGTTTTTATCCTGGAAAATTTTGTTTTCTCCATTTATAGTGAACGAAAGCTTGGCTGGGTATAGAAGTCTGGGCTTGCATCCATGGTCTCGTAGTTTCTGCAGTATATCTATCCAGGACCTTCTGGCTTTCATGGTTTCCATAGAGAAATCAGGTGTAAGTCTGATAGGTTTACCTTTATAGGTAACTTGACCTTTTTCCTTTGCAGCTCTTAATATTCTTTCTTTATTCTGTATGTTTTGTGTTTTGATTATTATATGACGAGGAGATGTTTTTTTTTGATCCAGTCGATTTGGTGTTCTGTATGCTTCTTGGACCTTCAAAGGAATATCTTTCTTAAGGTTGGGAAAGTTTTCTTCTATAATTTTATTAAATATATTTTCTGGACCATTGAGCTGTAGATCTTCTCCTTCTTCTATCCCTATTATTCTTAGGTTTGGTCTTTTTATTGTGTCCCAGATTTCCTGAATGTTTTGTGATGAGAATTTGTTGGTTATGCTGTTTTCTTTGATGAGAGTGTTTATTTTCTCTATGGTATCTTCAGTGTCTGAGATTCTTTCTTCTATCTCTTGTAATCTGTTGGTGGTACTTGTCTCTGTAGTTCCTGTTCGTTTATTCAAATTTTCCATCTCCATCCTTCCCTCGGTTTGTGTTTTCTTTATTACTTCCACTTCATTCTTCAAGTCTTGAACCGTTTCCCTTACCTGTTTGATTACTTTTTCTTGTTTCTCTTGGTTTTCTTGGGTATCTTTGAGAGATTTATTCATTTCCTCTACCTTTTTGTTTGTAATCTCTAATTGGTTGTGGCAGTTTTTCACCTCCTGTTTAAGGTCCTCTATTATTTTCATAAAATTCACTTTTGAGTCGAATTCTTCTAATTCTTCTGGATTAGGGTGTACACTTCTCATTTCGGGATTCCTGGATCCTGGTGATGTCACGTTGCCTTTCAAGTTGTTGGGGGAATTCTTGCATTGGCGCCTGCCCATCTTTTCCTTCAAATGGAGCCAGGAGAGGCCTGATGTCTTGGACCAGTCTTTGCTGTGACTAACTCTCTAGGTGTATCTCCTCAGTGTAGGGGCAGGAACCGTTCTCTTCCAGGTGAACTCCTCAACACCAAAACATGGATGCGTGGTATTCCAATGACCCGCGTAAAGAAGGCCGAATGCAAGGGGTCGGGCGGGGTCAAGTAGAACACAGGCGACACTGCAGTACAAGCTGGAGGTGCCTGCGCTCCCTTTCGGGGGTTGCTGAGGCCTGCCCGCTAGGCAGGCACTCACTGCTCTGGTTGGGTATCCTTAGTGTAGGGGCGTTTGTGGTCTCTACCGACCGTCCGCCCCAGGATAGTACACACTCACCCGTCCCGATGAAACTTCTGGCACCTACACAGGAACTCCTGGATGCCCCAATGAGCCAGGGACTAAGGGAAGTAGGGCGCAGGCAGAGCAGGTCCAGGAGATCACAGCAGAGACTGCAGCCCCAGCAGCAGGGGCCCGCTTTCCCTGGCGGGGACCTTGAGGCCTGCCCTCTAGTCAGGCACTCACTGGTCTGGGCTGGTAGCCTTAGTGAAAGGGCAGGAAACTGTTCCACAGCTAAGGACCTTGCAGACAAGGCAGGCTTGGGGGTGGGGGTGGGGGCGGGTGTGTAGGAGAGAAAGCCTTGCAGCAGGAGCTGGGGGAGGGGTGTTTGTGCTCTCTACCGGGACCGTCTGCCCCAGGATAGCACACACTCACCCGTCCCGATGAAACTTCTCGGCACCTACACAGGAACTCCTGGATGCCCCAATGAGCCAGGGACAAAGGGAAGTAGGGCGCAGGCAGAGCAGGTCCAGGAGATCACAGCAGAGACTGCAGCCCCAGCAGCGGGGGCCCGCTTTCCCTGGCGGGGACCTTGAGGCCTGCCCTCTAGTCAGGCCCTCACTACTCTGGGTTGGTAGCCTCAGTGAAAGGGCAGGAAATTGTTCCACAGTAAAGGACCTTGCAGACAAGGCAGGCTTGGGGGTGGGGGTGGGGGGCGGGTGTGTAGGAAAGAAAGCCTTGCAGCAGGAGCTGGGGGGGGGGGCGTTTGTGCTCTCTACCGGGACAGTGCGCCCCAGGATAGCACACACTCACCCATCCAGATGGGACTTCTCAGCACCTATGCAGGGATTCCTGGTGGCCCCAATGAGCCAGGGACCAAGGGAAATAGGGGGCAGGGAGAGCAGGTCCAGGAGATCACAAGCAGAGACTGCAACCCCAGCAGCAGGGGGCTGCTTCCCCTGGCGGGGACCTTGAGGCCTGCCCTCTAGTCAGGCACTCACTGGTCTGGGCTGGTAGCCTTAGTGAAAGGGCAGGAAACTGTTCCACAGCTAAGGACCTTGCAGACAAGGCAGGCTTGGGGGTGGGGGTGGGGGCGGGTGTGTAGGAGAGAAAGCTTTGCAGCAGGAGCTGGGGGAGGGGCGTTTGTGCTCTCTACTGGGACCGTCTGCCCCAGGATAGCACACACTCACCCGTCCCGATGAAACTTCTCGGCACCTACACAGGAACTCCTGGATGCCCCAATGAGCCAGGGACAAAGGGAAGTAGGGCGCAGGCAGAGCAGGTCCAGGAGATCACAGCAGAGACTGCAGCCCCAGCAGCAGGGGCCCGCTTTCCCTGGCGGGGACCTTGAGGCCTGCCCTCTAGTCAGGCCCTCACTACTCTGGGTTGGTAGCCTCAGTGAAAGGGCAGGAAACTGTTCCACAGTAAAGGACCTTGCAGACAAGGCAGGCTTGGGGGTGGGGGTGGGGGCGGGTGTGTAGGAGAGAAAGCTTTGCAGCAGGAGCTGGGGGAGGGGCGTTTGTGCTCTCTACCGGGACCGTCTGCCCCAGGATAGCACACACTCACCCGTCCCGATTAAACTTCTCGGCACCTACACAGGAACTCCTGGATGCCCCAATGAGCCAGGGACAAAGGGAAGTAGGGCGCAGGCAGAGCAGGTCCAGGAGATCACAGCAGAGACTGCAGCCCCAGCAGCGGGGGCCCGCTTTCCCTGGCGGGGACCTTGAGGCCTGCCCTCTAGTCAGGCCCTCACTACTCTGGGTTGGTAGCCTCAGTGAAAGGGCAGGAAATTGTTCCACAGTAAAGGACCTTGCAGACAAGGCAGGCTTGGGGGTGGGGGTGGGGGGCGGGTGTGTAGGAAAGAAAGCCTTGCAGCAGGAGCTGGGGGGGGGGGCGTTTGTGCTCTCTACCGGGACAGTGCGCCCCAGGATAGCACACACTCACCCATCCAGATGGGACTTCTCAGCACCTATGCAGGGATTCCTGGTGGCCCCAATGAGCCAGGGACCAAGGGAAATAGGGGGCAGGGAGAGCAGGACGTTGAGCCTATTATGCGTGGTCCTAGAGAAGCTAATTAAGAAGGTGAACCCAAAGAAAAACATTTAGGCGATGAAAGGAGACGGAGACAAAGACCCACATTGGAGCACCGGACTGAAATCTCAAGGTCCAAATCAAGAGCAGGAGACAGAGCACAAGCAAGGAACTCAGGACCGCGAGGGGTGCACCCACACACTGAGACAATGGGGATGTTCTATCAGGAACTCACCAAGGCCAGCTGGCCTGGGTCTGAAAAAGCGTGGGATAAAACCGGACTTGCTGAACATAATGGACAATGAGGACTACTGAGAACTCAAGAACAATGGCAACGGGTTTTTGATCCTACTGCATGTACTGGCTCTGTGGGAGCCTAGACAGTTTGGATGCTCACCTTACTAGACCTGGATGGAGGTGGGTGGTCCTTGGACTTCCCACAGGGCAGGGAACCCAGATTACTCTTAGGGATGATGATGGAGGGGGACTTGATGGGGGAGTGGGAGGGAAATGGGAGGTGGTGGCGGGGTGAAGGCAGAAATCTTTAATAAATAAATAAACAATAAAAAAATTAAAAAAAAATCACAGTGAAAAAAAAAGAGTGCTGCATGCTGAGTACAGATGTCGGGCTTGGTAAATGCTAAGGACATCACTGAGATGCCTGCCCGTATGATCTGTTCTGTCTTCATCGAGTGACAAGAGCTGTCAGGTCACTGGTGATTGTGGTAATTGGGTTCAGTTCCTATGTCAGTGAGATCTTGACCATAGATTAGTGTCTACATACCATATACCAGGTCTGTGCAAGGTATTGGGGTTTACAGAGAAGGAGCTGATCCTGATCTGAACTGAGGCTCTCAGGGAAGGGAGGCCCCAGCCATGGAAAAGAAACTAATTCCCGAGCAGACAGGAGCAGTGCCTTGTTAGGACAGGCCTTGTATCATGACACGCATCATCCTACAGGAGACCTTTGTACTGGGGATTGGTCAGGGAACTAAAGATAGCTTGGCCAGAGCAAGTAGGTGGCCTGAGGATAAAGAATGGACTCCTCTGTGAGGCAGATGGAGCAGTGTGCTCAAAGCTGAGTCTTCTGAAAGCCGGCCTATCAGAATGAGGGCAGCTAAGACAAGGCAGGGCTTTTGAAAATCGGGTTGGAGGGTTGTGGGTTCTGGTGCCCTACATCCAGGCTGAGCAAGGGCTGAAACTGAAGCTCAGCTTCTCGTGTGCAGGGAAAGAGGTGATTGTGGAGACCAGAAGAAAGTGAGAGGTGGTTGGGAAAGGGGATTGTGTGCTTCGCTTCCCACCCTGAAGGAAAGGCACTGTGTCCTTCTTTCCCACGAGCCCCTCTGCCTCCATGTCACCCATGTTGCTGTGTTCTCCAGGCAGGTCTGTGATTCCTGGGGCAAGATTTAGTTGCTTAGGGTCTTGGTGGCTCTTTCTCCCACACCAGGGCTATGATCTGTCTTCACCTTTGGAAGACATCTTGGTTGGTAGTGCCTGTCTGGAACACTCTCTGGCTTATTCCTTTTTCCGTCTCTTTTTCACAGACCTGTTCTACTGGCTTCACAGTGTGCCATGGAGAACACAGCTCTATCCTGCGCAGTGACCCTTCCCATGGCTCTTTCATCCTTTGGCTGTTGGCATCCCAAGGTCTGATACCTGACTCTCCGACTCCACTTTGATTCCGGAGACCTGTTTAGACGCCTCTCTGACTTACTGAACTCAGCTCTCAGTTTGAAGCTGGATTCTGTATATTTGTTGAATAAATATTGGATGAGCAGAGGCCTTTGATCTTCCTGCCACTGACAGCTCTTGGCAAGATGCTTCCATAACCTTGATCTTCTGAGAACCTCCCTGGCCAGCTGAGGAGGGGCTTGCGATTTCTCCTCTGAAGAGCTTGAGTTTTGTGGGTGAAGCCACATTCTCTTGTATGAGACACAAGCAAGACCCCAGCTCCCCAGACAGGGCTGTAAAGTCTTTGTCCTTCTCTGCACTCTTTCCCGACTTACCTCTAACTGGGAGTGTGTGGTGGCTGCTCTGCTTGCATTTGAGCCGGCCTTGGTCACCATAGAGACATACATCGCAATGACAGCACCCACAAAGGCTCTTTCACGAAGTTGTCCTTTCTCTTCCTCTTTCAAGGCCCCTCTTTTCATAACGACCTTCAAAACCCAGTACGTGGGAGATCTTTTGCAAACAGCAGGGAAGACAGTCCTACGTTAGCAGGGGATGCCGACACAGGTTCCCAGAAGGCAGCCACTCAACAGATGTCTCCACTGCTGCACCCCACCCCAGAGGGTAGATTATCCTCTTCCACTGAGCCAGACTTGAAAACCAATTTGAAGTCATTGCATCAACAGTCAGCTCCTCTGTTGGCTGGCAGCTCTGCTCTCTGAGAAGTGACAGCCTTCCTGACACCTGTGCTGCCTGGGAGCAGGAAAGACACCGTCTATGGTCCCAGCAGGTCTCTGCTTATGCAGCCCACATGGGTTTGAGAGGAAGCCATTTCAGGACCGTCCTACCATTGCTTCATGAATCACGGATGGGAAAGCGGGCTAGAGAGGTTTTCCTTTCCTGTCCCCACCCTGCCCACTTCCATGCTTCAATTATTGAAACACGCGTCCTCTGTTTGAGGAATCTTTTGCAGCACCAGGGTTGGATGAGGGGACAGTTTGATGTTGGCTGTCTTTGGAACACCCCTCTGGGTCAAGTGGAGCCATGTTTTTCAGTTTTAGAATGGGACCTATTTGAGGTAGGGCAGTAGAATGCCATCTAGCATAGAAACTCCTCTAATCACGAGCTACCTGCAGCAGAACAGCGTGTGTGTGGGTGTATATGGGGGGGAGGTAGGAGTGGGAATGGATGGGAAGGAAGCCAGCACTCTCCTAGTGATTGGCAGGTACAGGAGAAGGTGGGGCTATGTAAATGACCTATAAAAGATCCAGGTTGCCATAGCCCAGGGCCTTTGAGCCTCAGGCTTTTGCTCAGCTCTCTGGTTCACTTTCCACTCTCAGGAACCTTTTCCTCTCTTTTTAAACTGTCTGTGTTTCTCTGACTATCCATGAGTTCTGTTCCACTTATCTGTTCTTGGATACAAGAACCTGGATATCTCAGTGGACTCTGATTCACACCTTCCTGGTTGGTTTTGTTTGTGCGATAAACGCCATTACTAAAACTTGTCAGGGAAAGGGTTTACATCATCTTACAGGTCACATACTGTCATTGAGGGAAGCCAAGGCAGGAGCTCCAGGCAGGAACCGAAGCAGAGACCATGGAGAAATGCTGCTTACTGACTTGCTCCTCATGGTTCAGGAGTGGTACTACCCCCAATTATTAACGAAGAAAATGCCCGCGGACTTGTTTATAGGCCAATCTGATGGAGGCAATTCTCTATTTGAGGTTCCTCTTTTCACATGAACCCTAGCTCAGGTTAAGCTGACACCAGGCATAGAGGTGTTCCCTGCAGTGTGGTAACAAGCCTTCATATAGAAAGAGTCATGTCTTACACGTCCTCTGGCTTCTATTTCCTCTATTTCCACTTCTACCAGAAACAATATCAGACTGCATTTCTTAGAGAGAAATCCTTTTGTACTTTGATTCTTGTTTCGTTAGAGTAAATTCTTAAATGTGGCCACCAGAAAAGAAACCTATGGTTTACAAACTTTGGATATTTCTGACAGACTTCTCTTTTGAGAAGTCTTGTCCGTTTTCAGTGCCAGGAATCTGATGTAAGACAGACTGCCCTTATGAAAACCCCAACTTAGTTTTTAATGAAATGATATTGGCTCACCTTCTGATGAAAATGTGACATTCTTCTTGCTATGAAAGGCACTTCTTAGATTTCAATTTTGAATGATAATAAAGACACTTACAGGTACAGTTTCTTCTGTGCACAGAGACAGACTAAGTTATATTCCTTACATTCTCCCTTGTAGGGCTCTTCTTGTTAATCTTAAGTAGTCCATAATGCCAGCCTGTGTCACTTTAGTTTAAGAGGTATTTAGGGTTATTTTTTTCTGCATTTAATTTTCATTTTTTTCTCTTTCTTATTCAAGAATTCTTAGTTTTGTGTGTGAACCAAGTGCCCAGAAGAAAAAGCTATACATATATTAAATATTCTACGAGGCCAATTGATAAACATCTATGATTATGGAGAGCTGGAATGTTGCAAGTTGGAGGCAAATTATGTTGGACTGTCTTTCATTAGTCCTCCTCATAGCCACGCAGTGCCCATCTCGATGTCTATCCTCACACCCGCTATCTTAGTCTCTGTTCTATGGCTATGAAGAGACGTAATGAGCAAGGCATTTAACCGGGTGTTTGCTTACGGTTTCAGAGGTTAGTCCATGGTCATTATGGAGAGGAGCAAACAGGCATGGCAGTAGGGCAAAAGCTGAGAACGTCCTGATCTGTAGGCAGCAGGGAGAGAGAGAGAGAAGAGAGAGAGAGAGAGAGAGAGAGAGAGAGAGAGAGAGAGAGAGAGAGAGAGAGAGAAATACTGAGCCTGGCATGGACTTAAAAACCTCAAAGCCATACCCTGTGACACACTTCCTCCAGTGGGTCGTGTCTCATCCAACAATCCTTCTAATCCTTCTCAATCACTTCTGGGGGGGGGCATTCTCATTCAAACCACCACATCCTCCTTGTGACTACCTAGCAAGTCTTCTTGGAATGTGCAACCAGGCCAAGAGAGAGAGAGAGAGAGAGAGAATCTGAGACCTAGGGCAGAGCTTTCTCTGCTTGGCTATAGCCTCCTACCTGATACACACACAAATGCATGAAAAAATGTTGATTTATGACTCTTTGTTCTGTTAATATAAAAACTTAAATTGTAGTTTTTTTTAAACTCTTTGGGAACCCACCACCCAGCTCTCAAATAGATACACGGAGACTTATGAATACCTGGCCTTTGCTTGACTTCTTTCTAGTCAGCTTTTCAAACTTAACCCATTTCTCTTCTACCTTTTGCCTCTGGATTTTTTACCTTTCTTTATTCTATGTGTCTTTCTTCCCTTCTAATTCCATGACGGATTGTGTGGCTGGGAGGCCGGCTCTGGCATCCTCCTCTTCTTTTCCTTTTCTTGCTCCTCTCTCTTCTATAGATTTTGCCCCTTATTTATTCTCTCTACATGTCAGTCCCACTATCTCTCTTTCCTGTCTAGTTATAGGATGTTCAGCTCTTTATTAGACCAATCAGGAGTTTTAGGCAGTCAAAATAACGCAGTTTTATGGAGTTAAACAAATGTGACATAGCCGGGCGGTGGTGGCGCACGCCTTTAATCCCAGCACTCGGGAGGCAGAGGCAGGCGGATCTCTGTGAGTTCGAGACCAGCCTGGTCTACAGAACTAGTTCCAGGACAGGCTCCAAAGCCACAGAGAAACCCTGTGTCGAAAAACCAAAAAAAAAAAAAAAAAAAAAGTGACATAAAAGAATGCAACACATCTTAGCATCATTAAACTAATCTTCCAAAACATAAATGAATGTAACACATCTTAAACTAATATTCCGCAGCAGAACATGGTGTTTTCTGCAGCCCAAATCTGTGTCTTTGGGCCATGGTCACTCATTTGACTTCAGAATGAACTCTTTTGTTCCCTGAAGTGAGAGTGTATTTTTCCATAAATACATGGCAGTCTCAAGACTAGAGATCTTTTGTGGAAGACTTGAGTTTGGATATAAATTTTTCTAGACAACATTAATTTGAAGTTTTAATCAAGACAATCCCCCACAGGTCTGCCTGACACAATCAGTCCCTCAACTGAGGCTCCCTTCTCAGATAACTATAGGCTATGTCAAAGTGACAGTTGATGCTAACTAAAAGAGGAATATAAAAGATGTACTATATAAATGTGTATAAAAGTCTAGAAAATATAATTAGTATAGTGGAATAAATATTCACTAACAGTCTGAAATGATGGTTTAAAAAATTCTCAAAAGCTGGGAGATGGTGTCACACACCTTTAATCCCAGCACTCAGGAGGCAGAGGCAGGTGAATCTCTGTGAGTTTGAGGCCAGCCTGGTCTACAGAGTGAGTTCTAGGATTACCAAAGATACACGGAGAAACCCTGTCTCAAAAAAACAAAAGAATAATAATAAGTAGTAGTTATCATAACTGTGCAGTCTTACCTTAAAGTCAGAAATGTTTGTCACTTAAGAATAGCTTCACAGAAGAGAAAGAGAAAGGCAACCAAGTCACATTCTGAGGTTTATGTAAACTCTATCACCAATTGAAAAAGTCCATAAGATCCATAATCTTTTAAGATAAGTGTACTTATGGGTGTGGATGAGTCAAGCGCATGCTAAATTGCAAAAGGAATTAAACTCTGTATAAAGTTCATTGTGATTATTACAAGATTTAATTTCTTCACAACTGAAAGGTAATTTAACATTAGAAAATGATGATAAAAATTTGCAGTAAAAATGAAACAGTTTTGATCATTTGTGTATGGGTGTATGAGGCAGTATATGTGTAGTATTCTTTGTGTGGTTTTGTGTGTATGTGTGTATAATATGTTTCATGTGCAGTTTTCTGTGCATGGTATTGTGTTTGTGTGTGGTGGTATGTGTGTGGAGGTACAAATGCATGTGTATGTGTATGTAGTATGCTGCATGTGTAGTATTGTGTGTGGTGTTATATGTGTATATGGTATTGTGTACATGTTATATGTTTAAATGTGTGGAGGTATACATGTAGATGTGTGTATGTATGTATGTGTGTGCCACAGTACATGTTTCAGAGGTCAGAGGACAACCTGGGGCAGTCACTTCTTTTCTTTCACTTATTGAGTCCCAAGGTTTAAACTCAGGTAGTCAGGCTTTGTAGCAAGCTCTTCTTTCCACTCAGCCATTTCACTGGCCCAGAAGAGATGATATTTTTTAACGCTATATTAAAAAAAAATAGCAACCTATCTCCAAAGCAATGCAATGCATCCCCATCTCATTACACATACGACTTCTCTCGTAGCTGAACATTTTTTATTTAAAATTTACTATTTTTATTTGCATGGGTATGTTGCCTGCATGCATTTCTGTTCACTGTATGCATGCATAGTATTCTTGGAAGTAGAAGAGGACGTTGGATTCCCTGGAACTAGAGTTACATATGGTTGCGAGCCTCCCTGTGGGTGCTGGGAATTAAACCCAGGTCCTATGGTAAAGCAGTCACTGCTCTTAACTGTTGAGCCACCTCTTCAACCCCTCAGCTGGGAATTTTAAAAATGAAATAACAAGGTATGTTTTTTTTTTTTTATCATCGTTAGATTAACAAAACATTGCAAACTTGCTAATAGAACTGTTGATGGATCAGAGACTCCTATCTAGTGAGGGTAGCCACATGGAAGCAGAAGCCATTTCTCCCGGCAAAGGTGACTCTGAACCTTTGTTTTGTTGAATTCTCTGAAAGGATCTGGGTGAAATGTCACAGTACCACTGACCCAGACCTTCTACTTCCTGATTCACAACAATGACCGCAGTCTTACGAAATGTGTAAAGATAGCATACGCAGTGGTGCTATTTGTGTCTGTGGGACATTTGTAACTTAGTGGGACAGCCTGGATGTCTTTCCGCAGGGAGACGGAGCGGCTGCTGCCTACACATAAAATGGATGGTATACGGCAGTGCAACCAGCAGACCAGATCAATAGAAGCCAATAGGAATAGATCTCAAAATAATTATGAGTGGGAAAAGAAAATGCGGAAAGACACAGACTATAACTCTACTTACATAAAATTAAAAAAAAACACAGCATCGGACTGCACAAAATTAATATAAATAATGATATTCAGAATTAATGCAAGAACAGAGTTAGGGGATGCCCTAAATACAGGGTTTGGGATCATTTAGGAGTGGGTGTAAAACAAACTAAAGCAAAACAAATGGAGCCTCAAAATCCATGGCACAGCGCTGGCAGCATGACTTGCTAGGACCCTAGTGAGCATGCGCTATGGTGCCACAAGCCGGCTCAGGGGAGCCACTCAGACCGTGGGAGAAGCAGGGTCCTGGTAACAGGAAGGCACAAGTTTGGCGAATGACAGACAGACACAACACACAAGAGAGTGGTTGGAATCTGCTGCGATTTTACTGAATTCATGTTTTCATTATATAGTATTCAAACAAAGAACAAATCAGAAGGTCATGTGTCATTGGTTGGCACAGTATAAAGCTTCTTTTAGTCACATCGGCAATATTTAAGAAAAGTATATTATCAGGAACAGGTGTTAGACATAAAGCATCCTTAGAAGAGGAAATCTTGTCCTTGAGAACGTAAACCTCAGACAAGTGGTTTCATCTTATGAATAAAAAGTTTCTGTCTCATTATTGCTATCATGACCCTTCCTCTTCCTAACCCTTTATTTCATCTAGTGACCAAATATGCCTAATCAGTTCTCTGCACCTGTTGAACTATACTTTTTAGTACCTTCTTACGCAGCAGACACCATGGGGGTTGGGATCTAGCAAGCCTATCCATAAAGTTCAAAGTATAATATAACAGTCTTTGTCCATCAACATTAACCCATCTATTCCCTTGCTCATCATACTCCCCGTGTATGACAAGGGTTCTGCTGTAGTCTTATACATTCCCATACTGTGCTTCCCTATTCCAGAGCTGTTCCTGAAGAGATAATCCTTGTCTTGTAGATATATAGAATATCATTATTATGAAAGAGATTGTGCAAAGCTCATATCCCGTCTATACCTCAGTGGTGACTAATACAGGGCCATCTGCCATTGACCTCCAGGAAGCTTAGTCCCATAGGACATGTAGCTCCCGTCCGGCATGACATATGTCATGTCACACAGACGACACTGGAGTTGGTGTGGCACTATGGTAGTTCATGGTACAGAGCTGGCAGGATGACTTACTAGGACCCTAGTGAGCATGCACTGCGGTGATTCATGGTACCATCTCACATCTTTAGAAGGTTTTCCTGCAAAAACCTTCCAAAGCAAGGACACGTTACCTCTGAAGTTCCTGGAGTTCCTAAACTGGGTTTGTGCCTATTCCACGGAACCCTGTGACATATAGCTGTCAAAGCTCTGGGCTTTCCTACCCCCTACCTTGTAGCACGAATAATAAAAACCAGATACTGGGGTTCAACCCAAAAACCAGAAAAGCAAAGCAACCAAGCCACTAGAGAAGTCTTACCTCTACCAAGGCTGGGCGACTGCAGACTAAGCCTCTCTTTCCTCCCATTTTATATTCCCTCTAGTGCTGGAATTAAAGGTATATGGCTCCCTAGTACTGGGATTAAAGGTGGAGGCACCACCACCTGGATTTGTTTCTGCACTGATCTTGTGTAGCTCAGGGTAGCCTTGAATTTACAGAGCTCTGTCTCCCCAATTCTGGGATTAAAGGTGTGTGCCTCCCCTGCCTGACCTCTAGTGGCTTAGCTTTGCCCTTCTGATCTTCAGGCAACCCTGAAAAGTATTCAGTGCTGATTGGCTTCCCAGCACCCCAGCCTGACTTATTACCCTCCTCTGAATTTTCCTCACTGCCTCCCAAGTATTTCTACTCCTGTTCCTGAAGATTTAAGTCTTTTCTCAACCCAGCACTACCTGGTCTCTTCGGATTGGTGCTTGGAACCTTTTTAGTGTTCTGTTAGACCCAGGTAAATGCCTGAGGTCTTCACGGTGGTGGCTGATGCCCTTCAAGCTGACTGTCACCTATGGTTCTTTCCTTAGCCTTCCTCATTCTCTCTCCTGTCTCCTCATGAGGGGGCCCTACGCTTTATCTTCTGGGAGATTCTTCCTGCAGATAGCTTCAGAACTTTGCCTCTCTCTGTTGCTAGTTTCTTGGGGAGGCCCACTCATCGGGAGTGATCTCGATGCTCAGAATCTACCAACATTCTCTTCCTGCCCCCTTCTTATTTGGAGCACCTTTGTTAGTGATTAGCTTTAGGTCTAGCTCTGTTTATCTGAATGGTAGTTGTGTAATGACTGAGACTGCTCAGCCTTTTAGATCTTGCTACACCTCTCGTCATTGCAATGATGGCAGACCCATGAAGGACTCTGCGGATGCTGGGGAAAGGACCAGAAACTCTTCTTCCTAAGGAAGGGTTTGTAGGTCAGAGGATGTTTTCTTAGAATGATTTAGCCTTGAAGTTACTTTATGAGTCCAGCAGGCAGACAGGAGCACCCTGTGCTGTGGGGTGGTCTTTGTGTGGAGTAGGTCACTGTGGGTGGGGTGTCCAGGACTAGCGCTGATGTTTGCAAACCGTATGACTTCACTGTTTACTTCTCTGAGGTTCATTTTGTTTGTGTGTGAGTTAAGAATAAAACAAAGAGCATGTCTAAGTGCCTGCCTCAGGAGGAGTTCCCAGAGTGGACAATGACTGACTGTGAGCAAAGGTAGCGAGGTGGAAAGGACACGCTAAGGTCGTCTGTGGAAGGAGGCACTTTCGACTCCGTCGCTTAGCGTAGAGAGCCATGCAGTAAGAATCCATGTTGGCATCCTGAAGACACTGCGATCCACGAGCTTGCTTCAGTGAAGCTATTTGCTGTGGGGTCTATCTCGGTATCTCCCCAACCCAGTACACAGATTTTCCAGTGAGCCAAGACCAGCCCCGGGTGGGGTGGGTGTCAGCCAGGCTGAGCAGGAGGCTGCAACCTGTTCAGAATGACGGGCTCCGAGATGTGGCGAAGGCTGCCTGCTCAGATCACACTTTCTCATCCGCAGTCAGGAAACAGGAAGCGATTTGACGCGGCACGCTGCATCAGTTATGATCAGCCCGGGGAACATTCTCAGATAAGCACTTTCTGCCAGCCCGGGCATCCTCGTCACGGGCAATCGGCAGCAGAAAGAGGGAGAGCGGTGGCGTGTGCCAGACTGCAGTCTGGTTCTATGGCTTCTTCCAGTTCAGAGCCATGGCACCCCCTTGCTATGGGGAGGGGGGCGGCTTCTCCTTCTGAATCTCAACCCTTTGGATCCTCTGCCTCCTGCACACGCTGGGGCTTCGGAAGGAAGAACGAAGAGAAGTTGCTTGTCAGCACGCAAAAGCTCTCACACAATTTCTCACCCGGAATCCCATACATTGGATTGTGCCTTAGCTTTGGTCTGTGGAAAGGGTCCTGGTGGGATTGGTTGGTTGGGAGCAAAGATGGAGTTTCTCTGAGATGGTCGTCACAGATGGCAACAGGAAGAAGGAGTCAGGACTCCACGGTGTGGAGGAGAGCACACCCCAGTCTGTACTGCAGATCAGGATGGGATCTTCTGCATTGTAATTCTGTGCACAGTGGATCTGAGGAAGAAGGAAACCTTGGGCCTGGGGTCAATTTTAACTGGCAATCACTGGCATGTTTATTACTTACATCTGCATGTTAAGATATCCTTTATTTTCCATTGACGTGTTATAACTGTACATATGCATTATTAACATGTGTAATCCTGTGTAAAAATCAGACTGCGGTCATCGCCACACCTATCACTCAAGACAGGTCATTTCTTTATATTAGAAACATCCTTAATCTATTAGTTAGTCTGAGATAGTCAACTGAATACTGTCAGCTGGAGTTGCAGTCTGGCTTTTCCTTCTGAATTCCAGTCCCTTGGGGTTCTTTCCTGTTGCACAAATTGGGGACTCAGAAGAGAAAGGAAAAATGGAATTTTGTTGCTTGGATCTGATTTATATGTGTTTTAAAGAGAATCCTCAATAACATAAAATAAAGAGAATCCATGTCAGACAGTTTGCTGTTTGTTCTTAGATAGGATAGCTCCGCACTGAGTCTTCTGTAGTAAGAATCTTCGCCAGCATTTGGTCACATCCACAGATCTACACGCTTACTATAATAAACACTAGAACACACTAGAAGCCATTTCTCCTATCCTGTTGCACCTCTGGGCCATTCATGGCTCCCCACTTCTCAGGTTGTGGTAACTTTTCCGAGATGAACTTTTAAGTTTCTGTACATCATTATACCATAAGATCCAGTTTGCTATGCCGCTAAGAATAACAGAACTTAGTTTTCTCACGGTTGCATGTATTCCATGTGTGTATGTATGAACAGATCCCTGTACACATCCTTTCTGTATGCACTCGTTAGTCAGTGGACGCCTTGGTTGCTTCTACAGTAAGCAGTGCTATAGCAAACATGAGCACCGATCCTTCTTTACACACTTCGTTCATTTCCATTGGATGCATACAAATCATATGTCAGCTCTGTTTCTTGTTGTTGAGGCTTCTACCTTGTCTTGTATTTTGTGAGGCTGCATTTTCCCATTGAATCCCTATAATAAAGACTTTTATAAATTCTCTCTTCACCTTCCAATTTTATTTATTTTTTTTTGAGAAACTTCTATTGTTTTTTTTTCCATAATGGCCTTTGTAATTTACACTCCAACCCATAATAGGAGAGTTCCTCTTCATTCATACCCTTCCAACATTTATTGCCTTTTATCTTTTTGATAAATCACATCATACTGTTGTTTTGATTTCATCTTGTGATGATTGGTGATATTGATCATGATTGTTTATATGTGGTACACTTGTATATCTTCTTTTGAGAAATGTCTAGTCATATCATTTGCCTACCTTTTAATTAAATTATAGAGTTTTTTTTTCCTACTGAGTTGTTTGAATTCCTTATATATTGACCCTTTCTTAGCTGAATGATGTGTGAGGAAGACGCTTCAGCCCTGGGACAACTGTCTGAGAAAAGCAAGGGGAGTGGGAAGTTCCGTTCATCCTATTGAGGAAGGGCATGGTGGGGAACGACCCATACCATAGCAGCTGTGAGGGAGAAAGGGGAGAGGGGAGAAGGGAAAGGAGGAAGGAGGGGGAGAGAGGGAGGAAGGGAGAGAGGGAGGGAGGGAGGGAGGAAGAGAGAGAGAGAGAGAGAATATGCAGTGGCTCTCTCCTTTCCAGCTGTTACTCCATCTAGGTTCTAGTCTCTGGAGTGGTCTCACCCATATTCAAGCAGGGTCTTCCCTCTTTAGCTAATCCTCTTTGTAAAGGACACCACAGATACCCTTATCTTTTTTCTGATCTTAGAGGAAACAATAATGTTGGTCGCAGGCTTCTGGTAACTAGCCTTTATTGTGTCAAGGTACTTTCCTTCTGTACTCAACTGGTTGAGGGCTTTTTAAAAATTATTATAAAAGAATATTGGATCACATAGTATCTGTCCTCTGTATATTGAAATGGTCATATCATGTTAGTTCTTCATTATGGGTGGTGATGAATTATTGGTTTGTATGTGTTGAACCACCCCTATATTCCTGGCCTGAAATCTACTCGAGTGTGTTGGGTATTTCAGTTGTACTGTTAGCCTTGACTTGCTTATTGAAAACTCTATCTGGGAGCTTGGTTGTGAGAGTCACTTTGGACTCTCTCCGGCTTGGGTATCGGGTGTCTCCTCGAGAATGCCCTATGACCTGGTAAAGACAACGTATGTTCTGCAGCTGCTGATGAAATGTCTGCTGAGTGTTTGCTCGGTCCCTTTGTTCTATAGTTTAGCTTAAATCTAATTATCTTTCCACCACCTCACACTGTTCTGCAGGCTTGTCAGATTTCTGCTAAGAAATCTGTCATGGAGCTTGGCATCTGGGTGATCTATTGATACATGGGAGGCATTGAATTGTTGCCCTAGGGTCTGCCTCTCGCTTGTATAACTGACTGCTCCAGCTTCAGTCCACATATGGTTCTGGCTTAGTTTCTTTGGATGAATTGATATCTTGTTAGATAGTAATCATCCTCACCTCTTTTAATAGTTATGGGCGTGACTGACACCGTGATTCCTGGCCACAGTTGCTTCCTTTTGTGTGAACTGCCTTCTTCCATATCTTCACTTTTACATCATGTGTGTCTTTGCTGTCACAACAAGCTTCGTCCAACCAGTGTGGTCCTTGGGCCTTGTTTTTTAAAAATATGTTCAGCTAACCTCTTTTGTTTTCAATTGGAGAATTAAACGTTTGCATTCAAAGGCAATTATTGAAAATGAAGACCCATTCTGTGTTCTTAATATTGCTACCTCTTTTGTATATTCTTTGTTCCTTCCTTTCTTCTTGTTTGTTACCTTTGTGGTTTGCTGCGCTGGTAAGATCTGTGTATCTGCTGTTCATGGGTATTCTAATTTGACGTGTTTTTATGGTGGTAGTTATGACCCACTGGTAGGAAAGGACTTCTGTAAGCACTTCTTGGAAGGTTGGTCCAGTGGCGATGAATTCTTCCCATTTTTGCTTGTCCCTCACTTCTGATGGGTAGTTGTGCTGGGTGTGGTATTCTTTGTCTGCAGGCTTTGCTTCTAGGACTCCATCACACCATCCATTTGGGTTGTCAGCAAACCCTGACTGTAATGTATCACAGGGAGGACTTTTTTGGTTGAATCTAGGTTTCCTTTGAGTGTTCTGGATCCAGATGTCCATAGTTTTCTCAAGACTGAAAAATTTCTCAGCAATTATTATCAAGCTACTCCCCTTCCCTCCACTCCCCTCCCCTCCCTTACTTTCCTTCCCCTTCCTTCTGTTCTTTTCCCTTCGAATACCCACTGACATTCCTTATAATCATGATTCTGAATTCTTGTTCAAGCAGTTTCCAGAGAGTTAGTATATTCCTCTAGAGTGGTGGTTCTTAACCTAATGCTGTGACCCTTTAATATAGTTCCTTATGCCGTGGGGACCCCTAGCCATAAAATTATTTTCCTTGATACTTTATAACTACAAATTTGTTGTTGTTATGAACTGTAATGTAAATCTCTGATATGCAGGATATCCTATATGCAACCCCTGTGAAAGGGCCTTTGACCCCTCCAAAGGGGCCGTGACCCACAGGTTAAGACGCACTGCTCAAGAGATGTGGTGACTGTGATCATATAGGAAAGCCCTGGTGAGAGAGGAGATATTTTAAAGATTTATTTTTATTTATATGTCTCTGTGTATGTCTATGTGAGGGTAGCCCACATGTGTATATGTGTATATATCGTGTGTGTGTGTGTGTGTGTATGTGTGTGTGTGTACCCAATGAGGCCAGAAGAGCTCAGCCTATTCCCCTAAAGCTGGGGTTACAGGCAGTTGTGAGCTGTCTGATATGGGTGCTGGGAACTAAACTTAGGTCTTTTGACAGAGCAGCAAGTGCCTTTAGCGACAGAGTCATCTCTGTTTTCAAGAGATACACTTCATGCTCCTACCTTTAGTTGGCAGACAATTGCTTTTCTTTCTCACTTGTAAAGCTGATGTGTTCAACAGGAACACAGAAGTTTGGAGCTTCAAGCTGAGTTTCAAAGAAAAGACACAAAAGGTTCTGTTCTCTGCCTGTGAAAGGAGGTGACTTAGGACAAAAGATACTTTCAGGGCTAGGATGGGTGACATTCTTCATCCCTGTCCCGGAAATAGGGGATATCTAAAACTTAATTCTCATGCGGGGCAGTGGTGTCACATGCCTTTAATCCCAGCACTTGGGAAGCGGAGGCAGGTGAATCTCTGTGAGTTTGAGTCCAGCCTGGTCTATAGAGTGAGTTCCAGGACAGCCAGGGCTGCACAGAGGGACCCTGTCTTGAAAACCCAGAAAGAAAAACCAAACTATTTTTTTTTATATAACAGGGTAGATGCAACCTCTGGCCCAGCTCCTATGGCCCAGCAAAGGGCTGATTATCCTGATTCACAGTTAAATTTGTATATGGTCTGTAAGATGACCACAGAAATTAGATGCCCTCCCCCACACAGTTTGGACAAACTATAAATGCATTTATTTTTGTGTACCAATTTCTGTTTCCTAACTTACTGTACAATACAGGAAAACAAAGAGTCAAGTTTCCAGACTTAAGGGCCTAGTGACAGCATGATACCACGCTTCTTAGGACTTGCTTGTCACACATCTGGAGGGACAGCTGTCCTATTGTTTACAGAATGGCTTTAGTAGCAAACCTCCTAGGAGCTAACCAATGGTGCTGGTTGGAGAAGCCATAACAGTGTTGGTTTCAGGTAAATATTTGAGTGCACTGTCAGTGATGTGTGTGAAGGCCTCTGTGGCCTGGGCAGGACTTGACTGTGACTGGAATAGATCTGGCTCAGGTAGGTTGATGACTTTGGATACAGTGTGCCTGGCTCTAGGGAACCATTTCATCTCTGTGGGTCTGTAAAGGAGGGGTTGCCCTGGAAGGCCAACGTGGCAGAAGCTGAAGCAATTGTTGGGGTGGCAGAGGCAGGTGTCAGCTACTATTTAAGGGTGATGTGTAGGCAATGCCCCTCCCATGAGCACAGAGGCATGTGACACAGAACCTCTGGTGGCAGACTGGGGTGTACATCAGGGTATGAGCATTGCTCAGGTGATCTTCCTGGGTCTCTGGAGGTTTGCTTGTTCAGGTAGGCTGTCTCAGGACCACAGATGGGTAGGCAGGGCTTCTGACTGTTCCATAGGGATGGATCAGCTCAGTGATTAAGTCGAGCTGTTTATCTACATCCTGGGTGGGCAGGGTTTCAGGCAGCACTGGGCTGAGCAGCAGGAGCTTTGGAGGGGGAAGAGCATCCACTGTGTAAGCCATCTTGTGCTAGACAGACAGCTCTTCAGATAGGCCCAGGGTCTCGGTGCCCTGCAGGATTTTCCAATAGCGTGCACTCCATGTTTGTGGTACGAGTCTTGACAATTGAGCCTCCTGCTTCCCCTTTGGGGTGGGGTCCCCTGTGGTTCAGGGTTGATGTCAGGAAGTGGGATTGTGGATTCTGTGAGCTTCATTCTCTTCTCTCTAAGGCTGTGGCTCATCTGTGTTCCCTGGCGTCCCCCAGCCACATCGCCACTGAACTCCAGCACCCTCTTCAAATCCCCCAGGGAAATCGCTGTGGTTTTTTCTGTTTTATTCAGGTTCTGTAGAGGAAAGTGTGCCAGGCACCTCCGGTCAGCAGGCTTTCTGATGTTACCCTCGGTCTGTCAGCCACGTTTTGTTTTGATGTTATTTTTTCATCCCCTCTCCAATTATTCTTTGTAATTAAATAAACCTCCGAATGGGAGGCTTGGCTTTTCCTTTCCCCACCAGGGACCATTTTGGGAAGTTACCTTTGCAAGACAAACCTCCCTTTCTCTTAGATCCGTGCCATAAAAGGAGTAGAATGCCACAGTTCAAGTGTCTGCTGTCAATAGCAGAGTGGGCTATTGAAAAGATGAAAGGGGGGTGGCTGTACAACTCGCGCACGCAGTTCTGAAGGCTGGGAGATGCAATTACCCGTTTACCTCTCTGACACACGATTATCACATTGCGGGAGAACAAGTCAAAACACATCCTGCCAATTACAGCCGACACATGACCCCCACACCACCGAGGCTTTGGACTCCATTTGTCTGCGCTGGGAGCCTCCTTCATGTCATCTTTCCTGATGTGAGTTTGCAAAAATGATTCCTGTAATTACCGGCCCAAACAAGCTACACAATTAGCAAGAGGGCTTCTGAGAACGCTTTCCCCAGTGTCTTTCTTTGTTGCTTGCCTACTTCTGCCTTTTCACGGACACCCTTCACACACCTTTGCTGGTCCTCATCAAGGGAATAGGCATGAGGATCACACCCTTCTCAAAGATTGGTCTAGGGTACCCTGGAAAAGGGCAGGCCTTTGGGCAAATTTAAAAATAAACATAGAAAGTAAAATCTATCTTCTTCCCCGTTTTGACTTGAGGAACATGCCATTTCTAGAAGCTACCCAAAAAGTTATCCAACCTTGTTGAGCTTCTTGGTAGTCACCAGTGGGCTACCTGGTTCAAGTGTGTCTTTAAGGCATGGTTGCCTCCACTTAGAATGTAGTGAATTGGTCTTTAGAGATGGAGTCTAGGGCACCTGTCACATCTTTCTCTGAATCACTCCTGTGCTAATTTCAAGTCCTAACTCCTGTTATGCAGGCTGGTGATGTCAAGAAGCAAGGTGGGCAGGAAAGCCTCAGAGGGCCTGGTAGTATCTGTAAAGGACGTTTGCAACAGGAATCTATGGTTGAGTCTATGCCACATGATCATACCCACATAGCTTTTAATGTCTTGAAGATTTCCAGGAAGTGACAGGGTGTAGCTTGGTTCCTGAGCAACTAGCAAGCATTTCTATGACTGGTGCTAATGGTTTGGCTGGAGCAGGGACAGACATTCTGATTTGCTTCATGGGATTTTGTCCTCAGCTGCAGAATGGCAGGGGCAGCCTCAGTATGAGGCCATGGCTGGAGAAGGGGCCTCACAGTAGAAATCACATACAGACATGCTTAGTGTCTGTGTATTGATAAAAAATGTCAGCCACACATGGATAGAAGGTCTCTATCTCCAAAGTAAGACAGGTTTAGGCTTGAGATACACCTTCTTGGCTGACTAAATCCTCTCTTTCAGCATGCTATCAACTCATAAGGCTTCACTTTCGATCCCTGCGTAAGGGACAAACTGAGTTCCATGGAGATGGCTCAGTTAGAAAAAGACTTGTTTTGCAAGTGCAGAGAACCAAGTTTAGTCCTAAAAACCCACCTAGAAAATGGATGCTTGTCATCCCAGTACTGGGAAGAGGAGACAGACAGATTCCCCAGGGCTTGCCATCCAGACTAGCCTACTTGGTGAGTTACAGGCCAGTGAGAGACCTTGTCTCAAAAAAGAAAGAAAAGATGTGACCCTGAGGAACAACATACAAGGTTGTCCTCTGGCTTCTACATGTACCCCCCACACGTGTGCATGTATGCCTGCACAGACATATGTACACTTGTGCATAAATACACACACACAAGGAAAATGTGAATAGCTGTATTACAGGATGGCTATGGGGCTGAAGGGGAAGCAATATCCACAACGTTTCACACGTGGCTGGAAAAAAATATCACCAGGGAACCAGAAAGTACTTTTTGTGAAGTTTTCAATTAATAGCATTTTTTAAAAGGCAGCTTCATAGTTTTTCATACATTTTTCAGGATGTCAGGAAAATTGGGGATTATTTCCCAGGAGGAATGTCGTTATAGCAAGTAACCTAAGTTAATTTATGGCAATGTATACTGACAGAAATGCTTTACAATGGAGTATACACAATGGTCTTCCCAGTGCTGGGGGTTTATGTGCCCCCAGAGCTCAGAAGGCGGCATTGTGAGCAGACCACAATGGCCTTGCAGCTTTAGTTTACATAATGCCAGTCCTAGACTGGGATCTTTATTAATGGAAGGAAATGGGAGACAGACACCCAGGGAAGGGGCCATGGGGACACAGAGAGAGAGCACCACGGGAAGAAGGAAGTACTTACTTGCCACCTAAACCAGAGGGCAGTTGGGGAATGGCTACCTCGGACTTCAGAAGGGACTGACCGCTCTGCGAATGCTCTTGTCTACAGCCTTTGGCATGATAGCAACACTCTCGGTTCCTGACACTTAGACACACCTCATTTGTGCCCCATTTTAAAGGCAGCTTCAGGGAAAGCAGGGTACACACCAAGGCCCGGGGTGATGAGAAGTAGAGACGGTATGTCCATTCACAGCTGACTTTTGTCTAAATGGTTTTCCTCTCCTAATTGGAAGGCCCTTTCCCACAGTCAAATCCCGGCTATCCAGGAACACAAATTTAATCTACAGATTCTCGTCTATGAGAAAGCTATGGTGTGAATATGCCAACCTTGCAGGGGCCAAGAGGGACCCTGGAAGTCTTCGGTGCTTGAGAAATTTTACAGTAACAAATTAAAATTCAAGATTTCAAGTGTGATCTTTCATATGAGCCCCAGACACTATAGCTAGAGGTTGGGGTGTTCCAGGAGTGAGCCCAGGGTGAGGGGTGGGAGGTTTCTGAGAGACTAGATCTCAGAGCACATGTCCTACCTGCAGAGGGGAAAAGCAAATGGGGAGAGTCACATGGCCACACCCTTTGGCCAGCCTCTGCGTTCACCTCCGAGTTCCTGACCCCTGAACGACACTGCCAGACAGTCTGCCTCATCGGGTATAGCAGGAAGTCATGCGTGGTGGTTTGAATGACAAAGGTCATCATGGGCTCAAGTGGTTCAACACTTGGCCCCCAGTCAATAGTGCTGTTTGGGGGTGTTATGGGATCTTTTGTAGGTGGAGCCTTGATGGAGGAAGTATGTCACTGGGGGTGGGCTTTGAGTGTCTATAGCCTGGTGCTATTCCCTATTCATATTCTCTCTCTCTCTTTCTCCCCCTCCCTCTCTCCTCCCCCCTCTCTATTTCCTGATTGCAATATTATAAGTCAGCTTCCCATTCCTGCTCCGCATCTTCTCAACCACAATGAACCGAGTCTCAGCCAGAAGTGTAAGCCAAAATAAACCACCTCTTCCTCCTTGTTGCTTTTGGTCACGGTGTTTAATCGTAGCCTTGGAAAAGTTAACTAATAGCCTTCTACTTTGGTAGAATCTGAACTCAGCTCAATGGGGCTTCCACATTCACAGGAATGTTGGCTGTCAACGCTATTACAGTGACACGGGGCCCTGGTGTGTGACACTCTTGCACACGGTGGAGACAGGTCTCTAATCCAATGGCAAATGGCATATGGCTACAGACCCATACAATACCTAAAGCTGCCAGAGGAACATGGGGTTCACTTTTGACAGGCCTGCGTCTTTGCACGAGGAAAGAGTAAGACCCCTCTAGACAGGCCGGGCTGGCTTTCCCGGCCGCATGGCAGGACCAGCCGGCCCGGGAAGTGCCACCGCTCGTAAACCTCCTGGGGATCTTGCAGGGACCCACAACCATCTCTGCCGAATGCTGTCTGCCTACAGCCACTGGGGACTCGCCAGCATTCCCTGCCGCCGCTAGCTGCTTGGGGAACAACCAGGGGATTTAGGAACATTACTTGGTTCCAAGAAAGACCACAAACTGAGACTCCACCCAGGCTCCACCATCCATCCAAAGGAAAGTCCTAACATTCTAACTATTGTAGATAGGATCTGTTATGCCTAAATCTGCAGGGTCCCCACAAAAGCCAACAAAAGAGACTGAGTTCCCTATGTAAAAGCAAAGAACCTTTATTTTAATCAAGTTTGCAAACTCGGTTTCTACACATGTCCCACGTATTGGACTATCTGGAGAGCCCTGAGCTAAATTAGAATTGGTTTTTTTTTTTTTTTTTTTTTTTTTTTGGTTTTTCGAGGCAGGGTTTCTCTGTAGCTTTGGTGCCTGTCCCGGAACTAGCTCTTGTAGACCAGGCTGGCCTCGAACTCAGAGATCCGCCTGCCTCTGCCTCCCAAGTGCTGGGATTAAAGGCGTGCACCACCACCGCCCGGCTTAGAATTGGGGTTTTACACCGCTAGACAAATGTCAGCCAATCAGGGGTCCTGAACCTCAGAGACCCCCTCACCCCCACCTTTACTGTTTTAGCTTATCATGGCTGCCCCCACAGGATCACCTGCCAGCACGTACCCATCCCTTTTCACCAGGACACCTCAGTCAACCAGGGGTCCTGAACCTTAAAATCCCTCTGCTTTTATAAAAACCCCACCCCAGGAGCAGTGTGAAGAAGCAGCGAGAACGACCCCCAGACGGACCCGAGCCGCGCACAGCTGCAGCCCCGCGTTCAGCGCCGACGTGTCCCGTCCCCCGTCCCCCCCCCCCCCCCCCCCGCCGCCACCATGCCCAAAAGAAAGGCTGAAGGGGATACTAAAGGAGATAAAGCCAAGGTGAAGGACGAGCCACAGAGAAGATCGGCAAGGTTGTCCGCTAAACCTGCTCCTCCAAAGCCAGAGAGCCCAAACCTAAAAAGGCCCCTGCAAAGAAGGGAGAGAAGGTACCCAAGGGGAAGAAGGGGAAGGCCGATGCTGGTAAGGATGCCAATAATCCTGCAGAGAATGGAGACGCCAAAACAGACCAGGCACAAAAAGCTGAAGGTGCTGGAGACGCCAAGTGAAATGTGTGCGTTTTTGATAACTGTGTACTTCTGGTGACTGTACAGTTTGAAATACTATTTTTTATCAAGTTTTATAAAAATGCAGAATTTTGTTTTGCTTTCTTTTTTTTTAAAGCTATGTTGTTAGCACACAGAACGCTTCATTGTTTTGGGTGGGGAGGAACATGTGTCACTAGCGGTGTCTCCCAAGCTGGATGGATGATGGTTCATGATGGAAAACATCTTTCCCTGATAATTTTGAAAGACTCCTCTTGGCTCCCAGGAGAGACGTCCTGGGGACATGTTGACATATGTGGCCACCATGGCACAACATGCCTTGTGTGGGAAAACTCAGTTCATTTTTATATCCTCCTCCCCCTGTACCATCAACATAGACTTAACTCCCTTAAGACCAGAGACCTGTTGGAACCTGATCCCCAAAATTGGTTTTGCCAGTCTGTTGGGCAATCTGGACTTTGCAGTGATATTGAGTGTCCTCAAAAGTGCAGCGGTTCCTTTTATAGAAGATTATGGATCTGCAGATTGACAATTCTGCCATTTTCATTTCATTTCCTGAAAGTCAGGGTCGGCTTGTGAAAAGTTGTGAAACAACATCCTCAATGTGAAATGTCAGCCCTCACTCTAAACTCCCCCCCCTTTTCAGAGCATCCAATGAAGACTCACCGGGTTTTATAGTGACTTTCTGATTTTGGTAGTCGATACAAGAAGGGAGTTTGGAAGTTCTTGTATACTGTTACTGATTGTCTGCCCATGTTCTGCCTGGAAAACCATGATTGTTTATGGAAAGTGTCTTTAATAAAGCTGGATACAGTTTGGCTTGGAAAAAAAAAAACCCACCCCAACTCTATTTATGGTTCTCTGATCGTGTCAATACCTTGGGCACACAGAGAGTTCACAAATTTGTGTAAGAATAAAGGCTTTTTGCTTTTACATACGGAACTTGGTCTCCTTGTTGTTTTTTTGGGGACTCCGTGGGTCTGGGTATAACACTAGGCCATGCTCCCAGAGAAGCATGCCATGCCTGGGCAAGAGATACTAAGCAAAGGTTTCCACTGCGCCATAAACGGACTCCCGGCAGGCATGCAGTGCTGGGCTTTGGGACTTGGACACTTTTGTGTTGTCTTATATAAGCAGAATGACCCCAAGCGAGTCTTACACTTCTGGATTAGCTTCTGTCTGTCTGGAGCTGGAGCTTTTCACAAAGAGTAAAATATAAGCTTTGTGAAATACAAAGTAGTAAGGTGGGAGGTCCTTGCCAGGGGGCTCCTCTGCCTAGGTCCTTCTCTGCCAGGGGGCTCCTCTGCCAGGCTGCCCCTCCAGTGCAATTTTGAATCCCATTTGCTCTGAGAGGCTTGGGGACCCTGAACAGCTCACCTGTTTGCATGGGAACTGAAGCCACTCCTCCATCCTTCGGGATAGCCCTTCGTTTGTCACAGGCCCCAGCAGAGCCTCCTCTCGGTATCCCTCCTTCCACAGGGAGCTGCAAACAGCTTTGGGATCCATGCCCTCTTGTTTGGCTTGCTTCGACTCTCCTGTCTCCACAGGGGTACTCTAAGGGCGCTTGAAAGGTGGTTGCCTGGAAGAATTTCCAGGAAGGCTTTTGACTTCTGGGAATGCCTCAGGACTGAGGTTCATGCTGTTGCTGGGATGTTCTAGCCTCAGATTCCAAATGCCTTAGACTGTTTACTAAATCCTCCATGCCCTCCCCACCCCCAGAGGTAGCCAAGCTGGTTCATTAATTCTGAAAACACCAGTCGGAGCCCTTTCCTTGTGCCACTGGTGCCAATATATTCAAATGATCATTCAAATGATTTAACAGGCAAAGGGTCAGCCTTCCCAGAGTAAATCCCATTTCTAATGTTCCCATCTGAGTGATTTCATTAGGGTGCAATGTTAAAGAGAAGTGTATACCGCTGCATAACTTATACAAATGTATGCAAATGAAGTGCTTGAAAGAGCCCTAGTGGAATTCCTTGGAGATTCCCCCAGCATTCCACTGCTGCCCGCGGATCAGCTGTTATCATCACAAAGAGCAGCAGCTCCCAGCAGGGACAGGAGGGTTAGAGAGGCTAAGACTGGGGAGGGGAGAGCGACAGCGACACCCTGGAAGCCCTTGCAGTTCTGGAGAGCAGCGCCTGCCCCAGGCTGGCTGTTCAATCAACCTCCCCCACAGAGGCGGCTTTGCAGCAGTCTGCCTGGTGCTCGGAATACAAATCAGCTCTAAACTTTTGAACCCTTTTGGTAGGAAAAGAGAGAAAAAAAACCTTCAGGAGAAGAAGCCAGATGCAGATCCAGCCATGGGATGAGTTTAATTTATTTTCAAAGACTGATGTGGGGCCACCAGATCTGAGTTTTCATTTGGATCTTCTTGGGGGCTGCCCTGGCCCAGGACTGACTGTTCTTGGACTGAGTGTTCGATAAATCAGGAAAACCCCAAGGTCAAAGCCTTAGTGAATTTTATGGGTACACACAGACACACACAGACACACACACAAAGACATACACACATACACGTATATTCATTTATTTTGCAGTGGATGAACCCAGAGCATTTCATGTGTTTGGCAAGTGCTATGCTAATATTGATGGATATTGGGGTTCACAGGGCACCTGCCAGGAACTGGAGGCTCTTGTGTTCTCCAACAAGGAATTAGACAGAGTCATATAGACAGTGGCAAGTGAAACACGAGGATGTAGTGAGAAGAGCGCACTTCCAGGGAAGCAAGTGGGATAAAGGAGGAGCAGGGGTGAGAGTTTAGAGGCTCAAAGGACACCCATGCAGAAAGGGCGGAGCTTCCACAGGTCATTGGTGTGATGTGTTCTTCCTTCTCTCTATTCTACATGCTACATGTTCAAGGTCTATGCGTATGTGGAGGGGACTGTTCTAATCTTTGCACGTGCCAGAAAGTTTGTTTTCAGGGGTATGATAATTTGGTAGGCTTTGTACAAAGACTTCCAGGTTCATTCTTCTGACTCAGTGCCACTGAGCTGCGTGTCCAGTCCTTGGTGCTTTTCTGTCTCACTGTGTAGCCCAGGGCTCCCTTGAACTTGAGATTTCATCCCCCCACCCCCAACAGCCTCTCTAGTGCTAGAAGGACGGGAGTGTACACAAGAGACTTTATCACCACCTTGTCACAGAGAGATCTAAAGGGGACTGCCCTCCTCTCTCCTTCACTGTTGGGTCTCCTTCCAGAACATAAGGGACCGTCTGTACCTGTCTCTGCGGAACCAGGTGGCAGAGCTGGCAGAGGCATTAATAAGTGGGGTACAGAGGCCTGCAGGCTACTAGTTCAGTCCATTTGTTTGCTGTTTTGAGTCTCACTGTGTAGACCAGAGTAGCCTCAAACTCATAGACGTCCACTCACCTCTGCCTCCCAAGTGCTAAAGGTCTGCACTACCATGCCCCCTTTCTGTCACCCTGGAAGTTCATATCCAAGGTGAAGGTCATGTGTTGCCTTTGGTGCCTCCTCCACCCTGGTCACCTGGAGTAGAAAGAGCTTTGAGGCGCCAAGCCTTAACCAGGGGTCTGCTATTTGTGGGGCCTATTTTAGCCTAGGAACATTGGGGTGCAGAGCTGGAGGAATTGCTGTCTTGGACACAGCCCTTGTTTTAGCCCTTGCCAACAGTCCTGCAATGGTCTCTCTGTGCTTGGTGCTGTTCACTGCCTAGAACTTGGAGCTGCCTGGGAATAGACATTGGTGGGGACAAAATGTCACCATCTTGGGTGTGTGTATGGGTGTCTGCTTTGGGGGTTGTTGCAAGGAGGGCCTGCTTGTTTGTCCCAGCCACCCAGCTAGCTTAGCCCTGAAATAACCACACAGAAACTATACTAATGAAAACATTGCTTGGCCCATTAGCTCTAGCTTCTTATTGGCTAACTCTTATATTAATTTAACCCATTTCTATTAATTGTGTATCGCCAAGTGGCAGTGGCTTACTGGGTAAAATTCCCAGCATCTGTCTCTGGCGGATCCATGGTCTCTCTGTCTCTTCTTTCTTTCTCCCAGAATTCAGTTCTGTCTTTTCCACCTACCTAAGTTCTGCCCTATCAGGCCAAGGCAGTTTCTTTATTCATTAACCAATACAAACAATACACAGAGGTGACTCCCACATTAGGGGTTCACGGTATACAACTTGACATCAGGGAAGAATTTCCATCCTGTCACTGCCTGAAGAACTATCCTCACTAAGACACCTCAAACCCCATGTTGAAAAGACCTCTGTATGAATCCTTGTTTTCCACTAATGCTGGAGGAATTCACTTCTTACACCTACAACACCACATTTCTGACACTCATTATCCCTAGAGGAAAAGGATGGTTTTATGTTCACGTTGCATGTTTAGCAGAGTGCACATCAGGAGAACAATTAAAGACTGATGTAGGCAGCTAACTTGGACTTGGTCTGCTGTAGTCCTTTCTCCATGGTCTGTGCTAGTCCTTTCTCCGTGGTCTGCTGTAGTCCTTTCTCCATGGTCTGTGCTAGTCCTTTCTCCGTGGTCTGCTGTAGTTCTTTCTCCGTGGTCTGCTGTAGTCCTTTCTCCGTGGTCTGCTGTAGTCCTTTCTCCGTGGTCTGCTGTAGTCCTTTCTCCGTGGTCTGCTGTAGTCCTTTCTCCGTGGTCTGCTGTAGTCCTTTCTCCGTGGTCTGCTGAAGTCCTTTCTCCGTGGTCTGCTGTAGTCCTTTCTCCGTGGTCTGCTGTAGTCCTTTCTCCGTGGTCAGCTATTGTCCTCCATCCATACATTTCAGCCTCTCTATCCCAGTCTTTTGTGATCTGCAGTTAATTTCCTGAATGTCAACGTCTATGGTTTCAGTTATCCAATGATAGTTTCTCCTCAAAATACCATACAGAAAATTCCTGAAGTAACAATTTCCTAGTTTTAAATTTTAGGCTGTTTGGGAGAAGGGATGGAGTCTTGCTGTCAGCCCATTGCCCAGAGTGCTCCCCTTGTGTACCGTCTCTTCCTGCTCATCATCTGATAACAGTGGAGGTACCTCAGTGGTTAAGTTTATAAAATCCTTAAGCTGATAGCAATGTTGCTGAAAGTGTGGATATCCTATAGAGGACCTCTGAAGGGATTCCTTTAGGCTTTCAATTCAGTATGGAAGGAAAAAACTCAAATGCTAAGGTTGATAAATTTCATGACAAATTGCCTCTAATATTTTACTGTCCTTTTGTTATAGAATAGACTTTATCATATGTATGTATTTGCAAGGACAAATTGGTGGAAATAGTGCCCCATGTCACCCTTGGTGTGGTTCCTCTACTAGGGTCTTGGAATGCACTCCTCTGGAATGGCATCTAGGCTTAACATCTTCTGTGCCCTTTGTCTTTCCAGATGTTCCTTTAGCTCTGCCCTGCCCTCTTCTGTGTTATGTTTTTTTTTCATTTCCACATAATGTCCAGGCCCTCTCTATGCCCTCACAGCCACCAATATCTTATCATAGATTTGAACTCAGATCTCCTTCTTCATTTAGCAAACCATCAGTGTGCCAGACAGGTGCTGGCTGCTGTGTGCAGTGATGGAAGCAAGTCCTTTGGGTCCTGCCTACCTGTCCATCTCAGCTTAGCTATTGGCTATTTAGGACCATGCACTAGAAGTTGAGGTCCTCCAAGGTTATCCACTCTCTCCATATCTTTTCAATATAGTTCTTGAGGTCCTTGCTAGAGCAAGAAGACAACAAAAGGAGATTAAGGGGATACAAATTGGAAAAGAAGAAGTCAAACTCTCACTATTTGCTGATGATAAGATAGTTTACATAAACAACCCCAAATATTCTACCAAAAAAACTTCTACAACTCATAAACACTTTCAGTTATGTAGCAGGATACAAGATAAAAAAAAAAAGCAATAGCCATCCTTTACACAGATGATAAATGGGCTGAGAAAGAAATCAGAGAAATAACACCTTTCACAATAGCCACAAATAGGATAAAATATCTTGGAGTAACTCTAACCAAACAAGTGGAAGACTTGCATGACAAGAATATTAAATCTTTGAAGAAAGGAATTGAAGAAGACAAGAGAGAATGGAAAGATCTCCCATGCTCTCAGGTAGGCAGAATAAACATAGTAAAAATGGCAGTCTTATCAAAAACAATCTACAGATTCAATGCAATGCCCAGCAAAATCCCAGTAAAATATTTTACAGACCTTAAAAGAACAGTACTCAACTTCACATGGAAAAGCAAAAAACCCAAGATAGCCAAAACAATCCTGTATAATAAAGGACCTACTGGAGGCATCACAATCCCAGACTTCAAACTCTACTACAGAGCTACAGTACTGAAAACCGCCTGGCGTTGGCATAAAAACAGACAGAAGGAACAGTGGAACCAAACTGAAGACCCAGATATTAATCCACACACCTTCAAACACCTGAAATTTGACAAAGAAGCAAAAAATATAAAATGGAGGGAAAAAAAAACATATTAAGCAAATGGTGCTGGCAACACTGGATATCAACATGTAGAAGAATGAAAATAGATCCATATCTATCACCATGTACAAAACTCAAGTTCAGACGGATCAAAGACCTCAACATAAAGCCAACCACACCAAACCTCATAGAAGAGAAAATGGGAAGTACACTTGAATGCATGGGCACAGGAAAACACAGACACTGAGAACAACAATTAATAAATAGGACCTCCTGAAACTGAGAAGCTCTGTAAAGCAAAGGACATGGTCAACAAGACAAAATGACAGCCCACAGAATGGAAAAGATTTTCACCAACCCCACATCAGACAGATGATTGATCTCCAAAATATACAAAGAACTCAAGAAATTGGTCATCAAAAGAACAAATAATCCAATAAAAAATGGAGTACAGACCTAAACAGAGACCTCTCAAGAGAGGAATCTAAAATGGCTGAAAGACACTTAAGGAAATGTTCAACATCCTTAGCCATCAGAGAAATGCAAATCAAAACAACTCTGAGATTCCATCTTACCCCTGTAAGAATGGCCAAGATAAAAAAACACTGATGACAACTTATGCTGGAGATGATGTGGGGTAAAGGAAACACTCCTGCATTGCTGGTGGGAGTGTAAATTGGTACAGCCCCTTTGGATATCAGTATGGTGATTTCTCAGAAAATTAGGAAACAAACTATCTTAAGACCAGCAATACCACTTTTGGGTATATACCTAAAGGATGCTTAATCATACCACAAGGACATGTGCTCAACTATGTCCATAGCAACATTGCTTATCATAACCAGAACCTAAAAACAACCTAAATGCCCCTTGACCAAAGAATGGATAAGGAAAATGTGGTACATTTACACAATGGAGTACTACAGAACAGAAAAAAATAATGGCATCTTGAAATTTTCAGGAAAATGGATGGATCTAGAAAACATCATGTTGAGTAAGGTAACCCAGACCCAGAAAGACAAATATTAAATGTACTCATTCATAAGTGGCTTTTATATAGAGAGCAAAGAAAACTGGCCTACAAATCACAATCCCAGATATCCTAGACAACAATGTGGACCCTAAGAGAAACATACATAGATCTAATCTACATGGGAAATATAAAAAGATGAGATCTCCTGAGTAAACTGGGAGCATGGGGACCATGCAAAAGGTTAAAGGGGAGGGGAGAGGAAAGTAGGGTAGCAAAGAAAAATGTATATTCAAAATTAATAAAAAATGTATTTGAAAAAAAGGGAAAAAAGAAGTTGAGGTCCTCAGTGACAAGAAGTCCTGTCCTGGATGCATCATGGGTTGGGTGGAAGACAGGGCATGGGTGGGATGTGGCAACAGAAAAGGCTTAAGAAAGTGAGACTCGTTCTTTTGAGAGGAAGCAATAAGTTTGTGTGTACTATGCTTTCTCCTCCTATAGATACGACATGCCTTGGGCTCCCATTACCTATAAGCCTTCAGCTTAACTGACATCCCAGTCTTCTTCTATACTTCAAGGACAGAAACTGGCCTTGGTGCTCACTGAGAGCTGTTAATTGCCACTACCTGTGTAGACATACCTTGTGGGTGTGCCATGCAAGGGACAGAGAAGGTGGTAGGTACTCATGGCTCAGCCAATCACAACCACCTCCCAGAGGGGCTTTGAGGACACCAACCCCCAGGAAGGCATTGAGCTAGGAAATGACTCAGCTGGGGATGACTTCAGAATGACTCGGGAGACACTGCTTTGACATCTGGGGAGCTAGGCCTGGCCACTGCCAACAAAGATGCACCGGTGTGTGTTAGGATGTTATCTGAGGTACCCAGAAGCAGACACTGGAGACCCCCTGCATGGTACAGTGGCAGCTGGCCAGGTAGAGAAGTGTCCCTGGCTTAGGCTCTTCCACCAGGGAAACCTTGTATAAAACTGCTAGCTCTCATAGCAGAGAGCAGGCAGGTGAAGGGTAGTCTTCCAGAAGGAAGTCCCTTGTCTGGCCAAAATGGTTTCTCTGGCCCTGCATAAAAGGAGAGTCATAGGCCCACAAGGCAGGTGACTAGGAGCTTCTGGAAAACTGGGGATCTTCAGACATGAAGTATGATGCACAGGGGAGCCTTCATCCTAGAGAGCTGGTTCTCAGGGAAGGAGCAGTGTTTGGAAATATATGGCAAGCAGGACAGCCAGGGTTTGAGGGCAGCCTGGAGAATTTGTTACCTCACTGTACTCCCCCACATTCCCCAAGAGCTATCGCCAGCCCTGTCTGGAGATGAGCTGGAGGCTCTGGGGATCCACTGTCCCGTTTTGCAGAGCTTGGGTGGGAGTGATCAGGAGACCATCCCCTCCTCCTCCTTGTTGTAATATGAGCAGCAGGGCTGCATCCCCGGCACCCAGCTTATGCCCCAAAATAATTACACACAAACTCTATTCATTTAAACACTGCTTGGCCCATCAGCTCTAGCCTCTTACTGGCTAGCTCTCATATCTAGATTAACCCATTTCTAATAATCTGTGTAGCACCACGATCTGGTGGCTTACCAGGAGATCTTAACCTGCGTCTGTGTCTGGTGGGCGAATCATGGCGACTCCCTGACTCAGCTTCTTTCTCCCAGCATTCTCTTCTGTTTACTCTGCCTACCTAATTTTTTGTCCTATTAAAGGGCTAAGGCAGTTTCTTTATTTAACCAATGAAATTAACTCCTCCATCACCTCCTCTTCATCTCTCCTGTGTATCAGCTTCCTGTAGCACCAAGCAGGCTCCATTCCTATGTCATTTCCAGAAGTAGAGGTTTTGTGGGTGAATCCAACCATCACAGTGAAAGGTGGCTTTCTGTCTGGAATGCCGGTGACATCCTGGAGTCTCTGTGGAGACTGGATTTAAGATCTGTGAGTGATGAGATAATTTTAAGAGACCCAGTGTCTAGTCCATATCGAGCTTCCAAGTTATCATGGATCCTGACCAATGCCTCCTGCGTATGTTTCAGGGGCTGTGGACATATGCATACAGCATAGATGATCCCTCCCTGGCTATCCAGAGCTGTGGTCACAGCTGGGAGTCCCATGTCATAAGTGTGTCTGACTAGACAGAAGCTGTGTGACCATGGCCTTGTCACAGATTAGAAGGTTTGTTCTGAAAGGGGAGGATTAGCACCCTGTAATGGCTAATCCTAATTATCAACTTAACTGTATTTATAACCCAAGTTGCCAGGCATCCCCGTGAGGGATTTCCTTCATTGGATTATTAACAGGAAGATCCACCCTAAATCTGACCATACCTTCTGGACACCGAAGTAGGAAACTTTGCTTTTGGCCTGCTTGCCTTCCCCCTCTTGCTGGCTAGTTCATCTATTCTGCTGCTGTCTTTTTTAGATCTAGCATGTTCAGGATTCCAGTGTAGACTGAAGACTAGAGGTTCTTAAGGAATCTTCCAGAACCCCAGTACCAGATTAGGACTGCTGAGACACCCAGACTTGTGGGCTGAGAGCCTGTGGTTAGAAACATTTAGAAAGCTTACTGTGGGGAAGAAGAAATTTAGTGACTGTATATAAAACTTTTGACCGTTTGTGGATAAATAAGGGAGGCATCAATGTTGGATGCTCCTAGAAGCTCTAAAGCGACGAGGGAAAAGCATGAGCCTGATAAAAAAAATTAATTGGCTCCAGATGTGCCGAAATAGTCTACAGATTTGTAAGTGTGCCCTGGACGAGAGTCTTCACTCCAGCAGCCACAGCTCAAGCAGTGGAAAACCAAACAGAATCCCTCATTATGAGGTTGGCTAACCTATAGTGAAACTTCAAGATATGGTCTTGGAGGGTGTCTCGGATGGGTAAAGAATGGGACCCTTTAACTTGGGGTGGCGATATGTGGAGGACTCTAATGAGGCTGAAGATTTGGAGCCCTCAGATCTCCCTGACTTAGCAGGGTGCATTTTCACCCCACTCCCTGAAGTATTGCCCTTACAATCTGGCCTGAGGGAATTGATTTTTTTTTCACGATACCCATAGTCTCTGGCATTTGAAACCCTTGGTCCCTAGTTGGTGGAACTATTTGGGAAAGCTTAGGCAGTTTGGACTTACTAGAAGTATGTTATGGCAGGGGCAGGGAGCAGGTTTTTTTTTTTTTTTTTTTAAATATTTATTTATTATGTGTACAATATTCTGTCTGTGTGTATGACTGCAGGCCAGAAGAGGGCACCAGATTCCATTACAGATGGTTGTGAGCCACCATGTGGTTGCTGGGAATTGAACTCAGGACCTTTGGAAGAGCAGGCAATGCTCTTAATCTCTGAGCCATCTCTCCAGCCCCAGGGAGCAGGTTTTGAGGTTTCAAAGTTGTCTCTGTTTCTGGTGTGGGATTTGAGATATAAGTTCTCAGCTCTTCCTGCCGCCGTGGCTGCTGTCATGAGAGAGCAGGAGTCAAGGGAGTCGTGATTCCCTGCCATGATGGATTCCTTTTTTTACATTTCCCATGGGCTTGCACAAAGCATGGCACCTCGAGTTGAGTCAGGACCAAGCTCCTCTCCCTGCACCAAGGCTGGGAAAGTAATCCAGCATGGGATACAGGTTCCCAAAAGCCAACCAAGCACCAGGACAGGTCCTGATCTCACTATTAGGAGCCCCACAAACAGACCAAGCTATACAACCGTTGCACACATGCAGAGGGCCTAGGCTGGTCTCATGCAGGCTTCCTAACTGTTGGCCCAGAGTCCATGAGCTCCCAGGAGCTCAGGTCAGCTGTCTCTGTAGGTTTCCCCATCATGACCTCGAACTCCCTGGTTCTTACAATCCCTCCTCCCTTCCTTCAGCAGGACGGCCCAGTGCTTGGCTGTGGGTCTCTGTCTCTTCTTCCATCAGTTACTGGATAGTGGTGTAAGAGGTTCTTCTTTCTAGGTGTTGCTTTCATTGGTCAAATAAAGAAGCTGCCTTGGCCTTTTGATAGGGCAGAACTTAGATAGGCAGGGAAGACAGAACTGGATGCTGGGAGGAAGAAGGCAGGCAGAGAGAGCTGCCACCATGAAGCTGCCAGGTCAGACATGCTGAATCTTTCCCAGTAAGCCATGATCTCATGGTGACATACAGATTATTAGAAATAGGTTGAATCAAGATGTGAGAGTTAGCCAATAAGAGGCTAGATATAATGGGCCAGGCAATGTTTTAACGAATACAGTTTCTGTATAATTATTTCAGGGCTAAGCTAGCCAGGTGGCAGGACACGGCCCGCTCATCTTACTACAGATAGAACATGTCTGATGACAATTAGGATAGTCACCAATCTGATTACAGTAGAAGGCCAGTTCAGGCAACGTTCCCACTATTGCTAGGGGTCTTATCTGGGATCATCCTTGTGGGTTCCTGGAGTCTTCTTGGCTCCAGGTTTCCCTCTAACCCTGAAATGCCCCCCATCAAGATGTCTCTTTCATGACTTTCCCCCTTCACCCTGCCCCCACCCTGCCCCCTGAGCCCAGTCTGCCCAACTTGTCCTCTCAAGGTCCCATACCCTGCTCCAGTTTACCCAGGAGATCTCTCCTCTCTCATCTTCCCAGGAAAATCCACAAGTCCCTTTGTGGGCCCTCCATGTTATCCAGCCTTTCTGGGGCTGTGGAATGTAGGTTGGTTTTTCTTTACTCCTAATATCCACTTATGAGTGAGTCCATACCAGGTTTGTCTTCTTGGGTCTGAGTTAGCTCATTCAAAATTTTTTTTTCTAGTCCCATGTGATGGATTCTTATTCCTCTGGAACTAGAAGCCAAGACAAATTCTCTCTTCTATAACTTCCCTTGGCTATGGTTTGATCACAGCAGCAGAAGTGTGACTGACACATGTCGTCACTGTTTCTGGGATCTCTGCCATGGTTTGGATGTGGCTTGAGTGTGACCCTCAGGGATTCATGTGTTGGAAAGGTAGCCCTACTGTGGAGACCTTTAATAGATGTGGTCTAGTAGGAAGTCATTAGGTCATGCCCTCAGAATGGATTGAGGCAATTTTGGAGGTATCTGAGGGTTTTTCTTTCCTTCTTCTTTCCCCCTGTGGAGAGTTGAAAGAATGTAAAGCAGCTTCATTACTGTCTCACCATGTGAACTTTCTTTTCCTCATGTGTTCCTGCCATGATGAGATCCATTGTGATATGATGTAGTCAAGGAGATCCTTGCAAAGCTTGATTGGCTTCCAAAAGGCTGAAATAAATATTTTAAAATTTTATTCATCCAGACTCCAGTATTTCATTATTACAATAGAAGAGGGAATGTACAAGTTCTGGCATCTCTCCCTGGACATTGGGTCTGAAGAAGCCCAAGATTTTGATATAAAGTTATTTCCATGTGAAGTACATAGTAGGTGCTCAAAATCTTGACCACCTATCTCCTAATTTATCTTTCTTGTCCATACATTGAAAAGTCTATGCTGCTAATTTGCTTGAAACAAAAGGTGGATGTAATTCTTGTGGCAGATCTGAAGGTGTCATTTCAAATACGGCATGGATTTGTATTAAGGAGAGAAGAGGCTCAACAGCAATTTAACCAAGAGAGTCCTTGTTCATGGTCACAGTAGCCCCAAAGGACACCATACTGCTTTCTGGGGCTTTATTTCTGGATGCTTTGTGAGTGTTTGTTGATGAAATGAGGGAAAGGATGACATGGAAACCATAGCTTCCATAAAGTGACTCAGGACACTCCGTTTTGCTAACAGCCTTCCTGCCAGCACAAGCCCTGGTTGGATGGTCTAGAAACCCCCAGGAACTGTGCCCCCATTACCATTCACACTGCTGTGAAGTCCTCATACCTTTTGGGAGCTAGAGGAAGGCAGGTCCCAGCAATTGCTTGGTTGCCAGCCTGGTCCCAGCTACAGGTAGCCACAGTCACTGTTGTGATCATCCAACAGGCTGGATGGTGGGGATCTCTCTTTCCTTGCCCACTCTCTTTTCCACTTGTTATTACTCTAGTGCCCCAGAGTTTTCCCTGAGGTGTCTGAACTTTCTGTTCTGAAATAGTTCTTGTACCGGGTTCTCCTGGAGCCTTTGCTGGATGACTAACTTGGTAAGTTTGATCTTGGCAAAATCAAACACTATAAACTTTCCCTGTTTTTCCATCCCCTTAGTGGATTCTTGCTTACACACCCTACCTCATTTATCCATCAAGAGCTCATTGAACCCCTTGGTGACCCAGATATTGTTCTAGGTGCTCAGAATGTAGATTGGAAATAAAGATAGAAAATAGAGCCGGGCGGTGGTGGCGCACGCTTTTAATCCCAGCACTTGGGAGGCAGAGGCAGGCGGATCTCTGTGAGTTCGAGACCAGCCTGGTCTACAAGAGCTGGTTCCAGGACAGGCTCCAAAACCACAGAGAAACCCTGTCTCGAAAAACCAAAAAAAAAAGAAAAAAAAAGAAAAGAAATTAGGCAGAAAACACACACACACATATCATTCCTGGAGCCAACAACCTACCAAGGGAAGACACCAGACAAAATATTTAAGTAGTCTGTACATTTTATTAGATGACAATGGGTATTAGGAAAAAAGAATAAGCAAGGAGAGACTATAGGGAGTACTGGGGAAAGTGGCCAACTATAGTTTTCCTGGAAGGTGACATTTAGTAAAGACATTGAAAAGTGGACAGTTGGGTCATGTGATGACTAAGAAAGACAGATGCAGCTAGTGCAAAAATTCTGAGGCAGGGGTGTGCACTGTGTGAGAAACAGGAAGTCAGGAAGAGATGGGATCAGAAAGGCTGTGGAAGGTCAAGTCATTCAGGGCTTCCAAGGGCAGTGAGACTCTCTTCTCCCCAGTCCCATGGAGAATTCGTTTAGAATAGCCAGGTCTTTGGACTTGAATTCATCAGCTGTGTTTTTCACAGTCATTAACACCATCTTAGTATACAGTTTGTAGCTTGGCCTCACATGATCTGCCGATCTGGTCCAAGGCTCCTCCCCAGCTTTCTCCACATGGCACAGCAGGGATCCTGGTCTAGCCTGGACCACTAAGTTATCACACCATGGGAGAGGCGAGAAGAGCTGATGACTGAAGTGGGTAGGCCTTCTCCTGAATCCTTTCAATTGCCCAAGCACCGCTGGTAAAAACGGCAAAAGAGGCTGGGTAACAAAGTAGTCACAGTGTGTGGGTGAGGGGGTGTGGCCAATACAGCGGGACCGGATTAAGTCGCCTGTACCTTGGTAAGGGTAGGGCTGGAGTGTCAAGCCATGCCATCTCCACACAAGGCTTCCCACCACACCAGGGCCATAGCAGGTATCCTTGGGTGGCACCCCGAGGACATCCACCTCACAGTGCTGAAGGACAAAGAGGCTCTTTGAGGTTCCTACTCCACAGCTGCCAAAAGGACACAAAACAAGGCAAACCAGAACAGGGCCCAGACTGCACCAACTCTCTGATACCTGGCACTTCTCTTCATCAGGGCACAAGCCCCTGGGACAGCCAGGAAAACACAAACAAGGTGTGCACTGCTCAAAGTGCCTGGAGCATGCCTGTGAACGGCATTTCAAGATTATTATCTCCTCCTTCATTTTCTTTCTTTTTTTTTTTTTTGTTTTGTTCCTGTTTTGGGGGGGTGGTGATGGTACCTTTTGATTTTTGAGAAAGGTTTTCGTGGGGTCCCAACAGGCTTTGGTCTCACTGCTTAGCCAATTGTCATTTGTTTTGTGTTCTGGTGATAAACGCCATGACCAAAACTAACTTAGAGGGGGAAAGGTTTATTTCACCTCATACATCCACGTCACAGTCCATCACCAAGGAAGTCAGGGCAGGGACTCGAGCAGAAACCCTGGAGGAACCTACTTTCCCTCGGCTCCCATGTTCATGCTTAGCCAACTTTCTTATTATACAGCCCAGGAACACTGGTTTAGGAAGGTACCACCCAGAGTGGGCTGGCCTCTCCAGTATCAATGGACAAGATAATCACAGAAATGCCCATAGGTTGCTCCTGCAATTGAGATTTCTGCAGTGACCTGGGCCGTCTCAAGTTGACAGTTGAAACCAACCAGGACAGTAGCCAAAGATGACCTTGAGTTCTGATGTTCTTAGGATTATAGGTGCCCCCACCATACCTGTTTTATGTAGTGCTGGACATTGAACCCAGGACTTTACGCTTGCTAGGTGGGCATTCTACCAACTGAGCTACAATCCCAGTCTTTCTATTTCTTTTGATTGTAAAATATTTTCTTTCATGAAATGATAATGGTGGTGGGTACCAGTGTTTAGATACCCTCATTTAGTGATCCAGCCATCCCCTCCCTCTCTCTCCCATCTCTATCTCTCACTAGCTAGCGATCAGACTCAGTACTTTGTATATTCTAAGCAAGCTCTTGACCGCTGACCTACATCCCAGCCCATGCTCCACGTCTTAAAATGAAACCCGCATACTTAACAGGTATTCCCTGAGAGCCTGATGCACACCGAGCAGAGTTATAGAAGAATCTGGCTTCCCACTTACCTCTGGAATTCTCATCCTGTTCCCTGGGCTCACAGCCTGCTCACTGCCTTCACAACTTGTGTTCACGATGGGTTCTTGGAACAATAGGGCTGAGCTGCTTCAGCGTCTAGGGGAAAAATCCCACAGTCAGATAGGAATGCATAAGTACCATTTGAGAAGACAAAACCCTTTCCAAGGACTAGGAGATGCTCTAGCTATCCAGTTGTTCTGAGAAGCTGGTAAAACCTAGGGGAGCTGGCAAACAACACCACTGTGCTTGGAGGCGGGGTAGACTCTCCTCTGCCGTGTGAGACATCCTTAGTCACCAATACTGAATCCCCAAGGGGCACCTTGTTCATTGTGTAGGGGCCACTGTTCTTGTTGTGGGGATGGGGCTAACTCCCTTTAGAGGTGGGGGTCCTGTCTTCACTCCAGGCTTCTGCAGTGGGCACATAGGCAGACTCAGGTCTCCAAAGTAGGTCACAGTTAAGAGAGAGGGCTTGGAAGAGGAGATATTCAGTAAGAGGTCACACTGAGCTGACATCTCTGGTCCTCAGTTTTGTAACATGGATGAAATAGCACCAGGCTCACTATGAGGAAGCTGCTGCAAAAGCACCTGGCATGATAAACCCGTCTTTGCCTTGCTGGGAGTCTGTGTGAGTGTGTGGGCTGGCATCTGGGGGTGACCCTTTTGCCTCACGGTTATACTGGCCCAAGGGCCCATGAGGCCTCAGCTTGTGGGTAGAAAGAGAAGAAACATGGGAAGAAGTCCCGCCCACTCTTCAAGAGCCTTGCCAGGAACAGGAACTGACATACATCATCTCTGCTCACTTGCATTCCCAGAAACAAACCAGCTAACTCCACGGGGAGCAAGGGAACTATGAGATTGTCCCAGATGTCAGCAACCCACAGCCGACAGTATCAGTACAATGTCGTGCCGCGGAAGACAGAGGGCTCTGGTGCGGAGAGAGATGATTTCTCTGCCATATGTCCTGGTGCACAGGGTTGTTATGAAACTCATTGTAGGGTGCAGATAGCTCAGGGTGAAAGCTGTTACCTAGAAAGAACCGGCTCTGCCTCCATCATGAGCTTGTGCAGATCTCAGAACAAGTCCCCTGCGCTCTAACTGCAGTGCCTGACAATGGGGATAGGGATTGCGGCAGATACTTGAGGGTTAATGACAGCATAGGGAACGAATGGCCAAAAAACAGATATCCAGTCGATAGTCCTGCTCTTGGCTTACAGACTGTGGGGCTTGGTAACCTAAGTTCTTTGTCCTCTGGAACCAGGACAGTGGAGGAGTCTGAAGCCCACTTTTCCCCCTCTGATTGCCAGCGGTATCCTCTAACTAGCTCTGCCTGATGTGGGAATAACAAAGGGGATTTATCCTGTGCTCCTACAAAGCTGGGAAGGACCCTGTGCTTGCTGCACTTTCACTACCATGGCAAAGGTGTTTAGGACTCAGTGCTGGAGGGGTCGCTTAGCCTCGATGTGTGGTTTCTCCCCTGGATTTAGGTAGAGTACCCTCCGCATGCTGGAGAGCTCACTGTTCTGCCAACGGAGTTCATTGTGAATGCGCAGAGTGTCAACAGAGGCAGGCTTTGCCTCCTTCAATACGAGCGGGTCCCCTGTGGGAACATGGGATCCTCGCTAATCCACGCGGAGGTGGTGATGAGAATGCTCATAAGGGCTCCTGTGAGGAGACGATCACCCCTCTGTCTACATCCTTTTCAGAAATACCCTGGTGGCCCCATGCGTCTATCCGCAGTGGGCGCTCTGATCCACTGCAGTGTGTGAGATCCAGGTCTAACCACGAGGCTGCAGAATATGTGACGGATGGTGGCTGTTCCCAGTGGCCCCCTGGAACATGTGCGGCTGAACAAACCAGTGCCATGATATCAGGTTTCTACTGGCTGCTCTGAAGGACTCCATGTCAAGGGCCCCAGGCCTAACTCTTCTTGAGAGGCCTAAGTTGACAGGGTCAGGCTATACACGTTTTTGATTCCGGTTGAATGTAGTTTTCAGATAGTAAAATCCGGTACTTAAGTGTGATATCATGTAGCTGGGTACCCACCTCCACCGTCATTTTAGATGGTCCATGCCTACCTCCCACATTGGATTGAAGCTCCTTCATGGGCACTGGACATGCCCTGGCACTGGTGGGAGCTGATCCTTTGTTATACAGGATTATCCGATAAGCCAAACTGCTGCTGTTTTTAATGAGTTCAGCTATGCCCACTGGTCAGAGATCATCCTAGCTAGGCTTATTGACAAATCATGTCTCCTCATTATTTACCAAAACAGGGCTGGGGGAGGGGTGTCATAGGACCCTCACCCAGTATCCAGAAAGTCCCCTAAGCAGGTCTATGCATTTGTATTTCAACTGCAGGTGGCCTCAGGGAGGGGCTAGAAGTATATAGCCTGGGAAGGAATAGGGAGGAGACCTCCTCCGTCTCTGTGGCCATGGGGGAGCCATCATTCTCAGGGGATGCAGATCTTACAGTGTGACTGCCTCTGTGAGTCCCTCACCCACTGCTCTGTAAGGAAGCCCAATAAACTCAATTGTTCCTCAGAGGGCATTTTAGAGGAACCTTACCTGTTTGTCATTGAGACGGTAGGAAGAGGGGAGACATTGTTCATGTCTCCCCAGGGGAAGAAACTTGAGCAACAGCCCTACAGTGTGGTTCTCCCAGAACACTGTGCAGGTCCTGCAGCATGTATTTCCTGTGGTGTGTGTGTGTGTGTGTCTGTGTGTCTGTGTGTCTGTGTCTGTGTGTGTGTGAGGTCCCTTGTGTATCAGAGGGCTGCTCCTCCAAGTGCTGGGTGTCATTCCCCATCACTCACAGGCCGTGTTTTCCCTTTCACCGGTTCCTCTTCATTTGGGGTTAATGTTGCTGTCTACCATACTCTGAGGTGCCTGGATTCCCTTTCTTGCCCCCTGGAGCTGTTCTATGATCAGAGGGGTCTGCGAACACGAAGCCTGTGGAATGAGTATATGAATGGCATGCAGGAGTGTAGCACACCCCACAGGCATAAATGTGCCCTAGTAGGGACATTCAGTTATTGCCCAGCCCTGCCTGCACCTGCTGCCCTGTGTCGTCAGGGGCAAGTTACCTAAGCTCTCAGCCTGGCTATCTTCATCTGTGAATGATGATGCAATAGCACCTGCCACAGAGGCCTGATTATTGGTCACTTGAAGTGCTGGCTACCAGGCATTCTCAGCAAGAATTTGGGAAGGTCATGCTTGCTCAAACCTTCCTTTGTGTGGTGTCAGGATGCAGCAAGCACAGTCAGAGCTTCACCCCTGTCATTTGTCTCAGGGGTGACTTGCTATATTGAGGCGTCATCCTGGTCACTGGATAGGAACTGATACGGCCTTTGTGAGTGAGGATAGCTGGCAGTCTGGTAGGAAGGGATTGGGACAGATGTTGGGAAGATAGCACGGTTGGCTTCTGCTGCCCTTCTGGATTCATCGATCACTTCTCTCAGCTTGGACCTGAGGCTCCAAGTTCCCTCCTGCAGTCTGTGATAAGGTGCCCCGGTGGTGTCCCTTCTCACAATCGGTAAGATACACACTGGAGTCAGAGTCACCAGCCCAGATGTGATAGAAGTGGGGCAGCCTGGGAAAACCCCGGCTCAAAATGGCTTTGCTCACCTAAGCACGGTGTTTTCATTTAAGAAAGGTCGGGCTGAACACTGACTCCCCTGCAAGGAAGTCACTCCCAGACCAATTAGAGAAGCATAGTCTGCTCCACGTGGGGAGAGCCGTGGCTCATGCAAACCGTCTGAGGGAGGCACAGTCATCACGACACCACCGATGTGCAATTGTGGGCCCTAGCTCAGAGCCTCTTCCACTAAACAAGAACCAGGCTGGATGTTTCTCAAAGCTCCCAAACATCCCAAGTCTGCATAGCAGGATTACTAGAAAAGACTGGAAGATTCTAGGGTACAACAGAGGCTGCTCAGTGAGTACTTTGCAGTGTTCAGAGACAATGCTTCCCAGTGCAGCTAGAACAGCACCGTGGCAATGGCTGCCGTGGTAGTTTGAGTAAGAATGGCTCCCACAGGATCGCAGATTTGAATGCTTGATCACAGAGTGTCACTGTTTGAATGGATCAGAAGGTGTGGCCTGTTGGAGTAAGTGTGTCACTGAGGATGGACTTTGAGGTTTCAAACACCCATGACAAGGCCAGAGTCAGTCTCTCTCTTTATCTCTCTTTCTCTGCCAGCGGATCAGGATGTAGCTCTCAGCTACTTCTATAGTACCGTTGCTGTGTGCCACTATACTTCCTTGCCACAATGATAATGGATCAAATTTCTGAAACTGTAAGTGAACCCCAATTGAGTGCTTTCCATTCTAAGAGTTTCTTGAGTCACAGTGTGTCTTCACAGCAACAGAGCACTGACTAACACAGATGCAGACCCTCCCAGTAGCATGAAAGGGTGTGGGAGGGACTGTGAGGCCTGCTGTCACACTGAAGTGAAGAGGACAAGAGGCTGGGCCAACAAAGACATCTGCCATCCTGGCCTTCACTTTCACTGTGTCTCATCTTGGCTCATCTAAGACTCTCTGGACTGTTACATGGACCTGGGGAGATGTGGTGGCTGCTTCTGCTGAGGTAGACTCTGTTGCCACAGGTAGTCAGAGACCCCTCCTAGATGAGGGTCTCATCTGCAGCATTCAGAAAGGTGTTCCTGTAAACTGTCTGCCTGCTACATGGAGGGCCACTATCTTGATGGCCATAACTGTAGACCAGGGCTCCATTGAACCGTTTTCATTTTTTGTGTGTGTGTGTGTGTGTGTGCCAGCTTAGGATATCTTATTCTTGTGGGCATATGAATGCTTGGCATTCTCCTAGAGGACAAGCTCAATTACAGCCTAGTCAGTCACTAGGTTGCAAGTCATGGATGTTGACTAGATCCCTACCCAGGTCAGCAGCATGCCAGGAGCAGTAACTCCTTCCTCATGGGACTGTTGGGGATAAAGTGAGACTTGGTCCTCAGGGAAGTGAGAAAGTGCTTGGTGTTACCTCTGGTACATGGCTACACACAGTATGCATGAGTTGTCACAGACGTCAGAGTTTTCCAATATAGAAAAGCCCTATGCTCTAATCACAGGATCTGCAACCCACCTGTCCTCCAGCAGCTTGCACTTGGACACCTGAGGACCCAGGAGCCTGGTGCTTGGTTGTCTCTAACACTGATCCTCATATGTGGCTTTGATCAGTGATTCTCCCTAGACCCCGGGTACCCTGTCTATAGAACTCAAGTGAGTGACAAGGTAAAGCCAGGTCTCTGTTGTCAGATAGTCCCGAGGTTTGTCACTATCTAGGTAATTCCATCCTGTGGGAGACCCCTTGACTGGGGAGGTGATCTGTGTCTCTCTGACGTGAATCAGAGTACCAGCACTACAGCTATGTGAGCCCGCCCACCCTGAGTTCCCACCAGGCAAGGGAAAAGATACCAAATTCCAATTGCTTTGGAACAAAGACACACACCCACTTGCATGTGTGAAGATGCTTTCCCCAGGATAAGGGTCTTGAGTTTTCTTATCCTGGTAGGCAGCTAAGGATGCTATCCTATTTCAAGGTGTGACTTTTAATCAGGTGCCAAGGGCCTTGCCCCATGTTGGGAGCCCAGTGGCTATCACCACCTCTGGGACTGTGAAAACCCTGGCTTGACTCTGCTCTCTACCTTTCTGAATTGCTGAATAATTTTTCACCAGTGTGTGGGTTGAACCACAGCCTGCAGGCACCAGCCAGAGAGTCTTGCTTGCAGCTCAGTGTGGGATGCTGGAAACTGTATCTCTGAGCAGAGCACCTTTGCTTCCCATACAACCAAGATTGCTTCTGTTTTTGACCAACTTGATGAGTGACCAGCATGGACAAGTCAACCTTCTGGCCTTTGTTGTTTGGACAGTCTCATCCTGTCTGGGTGTCAATACAGTCGGAGCAGAGGAGACAAGCAGATGGCCCACTGTCACTGAATGGACAGTACCATATCTCTGAGGGTCAGAGCCTCCATTGCTAACTTGAGCTATTGCATCAAGGGGTGACTAGTTTGTTTGACTTCTGCATGAGCCCCCTGTGGGGGTCACAGAGTGTGACTGTAGAATTCACTTTGTGACTTTTGGGAGATGTAAAGGTGTGGTTTTCAGAAGATCTCTGAGTCCTTTGTCTCACCTTCTCTTCCAGGGAGAACTTGCTGAGTATGGTTCTCACCCCTAAGCACAAATGCCTATGGCTTTTAGTTCTCTCGACCTGGAAAAAATCAAGTAAGTTCCAATTTTACCAAGGAGAATGTCTTGTTTTTGTTTTTAATTTAAAATTTGAGTTTCTTGTGTAACACACTATTTATGGTCACTAAGGCATATCAGGTGAAGAAAAAATCTTGGGTTTATCAAAGGCATCATGGCTGTGAATATAACGTGGGGATTTATCAGTCAGAAATGATGCTTCAGCTCACCAGGAAGAATGTGGAATCAGGGGAGAGACATGTCAACATCCAGCTGAAGGAGAAAGAACAGACACATGAACAGGGCCTACAGATGTGGAAGAGAGAGTATTCCTGCATCTTAGCACCCAGGAGGGATGCTGGATGCTTTTTCTTAGCAAGCTGCCAGCAAGTGGGCTTCCAGCTTGAAAAGTGTAGTATTGAGCGGAGGGCTGAGTTCCTGCCACCCAGCTCCTGGCTGCCTGGCTTAGCCCCTGAAATAACAACGTACAAATTGTATTCTTTTAAACACTGCTTGGCCCATTAGTTCTAGCCTCTTATTAGCTAATTCTCACATCTTGATTAACCCATTTCCAATAATGTGTATAGCACCACGAGGTGGTGGCTTACCGGGAAGATCCTAGCCTACGTCCATCTTGGGTTGGAGCTTCATCACGTCTGCCTCACTGCCTTCTTCCCAGCATTCTGTTCTGTTTATTCTGCCTACCTAATTTTCTGTTCTATCAATGGGTCAAGGCAGTTTCTTTATTAACCAATGAAAGTAACACATAGACAGATGACCCTCCTCCATCAGAAAAGGACTGGGACGGGCTGGTGGGCTCTGAAGTCTACAAATACCATGGAGATGAAGTGAAGGGAGGGTACCTTCTCCCCTTGACCATGAAAGACTAGGCTCAAGGGTTCCTCAGCTCCATGTCCCTGACTCATTTCCCTCTTGAGATGGAGTCTATACCAGTATCCTCTTCAGAGGCTGGCACTCTACCTCCTCTCATGAGACAGCCTGCATTGTTGGCTGTGAGAGACCCTCCCACCCTCCCAGAACTTAACAGCCTCCTATTTATAACTGTGGGCTTTTAGACTTGGCTTGCTTGTTGTTTTAAAGCTAAATCATTATCTCTTGGAGCGAATTTATGACTTATTCTTTGAACTTATGGACAGAACACACCAGAGGGCAATGAAGAAGACAAAATCTAGAAAAGAAAATGTTAGACTTCTTCAGTTTTAAATTCCATTTTCAGATCACCTTGTTATATATGTTTGCTGGGAAATGTTCAAAAATTGTAGGGAATGCTTTTAAAAGGTAAAAGCAGCCATTCTCAACTGTGCAGTGAGGGCACTGTCATCTTTGTTGGGCCTTTGTTCAATCTTCCTGTAAAACTTTTCTTGACATCAAGGTGTGCAAACAAGTGTGTGTGCAACACCTAAGCATTTCTCCAAGTAATTAAACACTTCAAAAAGCAACATTTTAAAAGGTGGTATAATCACGCCTTAGATTGTACATCAAACAACACTTTACATAGAAAATCCCCAATTTTTGGGCATCTCCTGCAACAAAGAGTTGGCACCTGGTGGTCTCTGGCTTATTATGGCTTGACTTTTGATGGTACAAAAGTGATGATTATGCATTAAATAGAAACTATATGTATGTGTGACTGCATGTGTAAGCATATGAGTGTGCAGGTACACATGTGTAAGAACATGTACATGTAGGTGAGCCTATGAGTATATGTCAAAGTTGAGTATTCAAGTGAACAATTTTGAGAACATGACTATGTAAGTGTGAGAGTATGATTGTATGAGTATATGTGAGCTCATGAGAGGGCAGGTGAGTGTGTGAGCACATGAATGAGTGAGTGTGAGAAGGTGTGAGTTTGCAAGTGTGTGAATGAGCAAGTTTGTATGAGGATGCAACTGAGCAAGCGTGTGTGTGTGTGTGTGTGTGTGTGTATGAGTAAGTGAGGGAGCATGCACGTCTGCAAGTGGAGGCCTGGGTCAACCTTAGTGCTGTTTATCAGTCATTCTCTACCTCGTTTGCTTGAAACCAAGTCCATCACTGGTCTGGAGCTCACTGGACAGAGCCGGCTGGCTGCCCAGCCAACCCAAGGGCTCCACCTGTCCCTACCTCGCCAATTCTGGGACTGCAAGCATGTGTCACTGTGCTTGGCTTTTTGAAGGGGGTTATTAGGATTGAATGTGGGTCCTCACATTTGGACAGCAAGCACCGTAGAGATGGAGCCATTCTTCAGCTGGAAGGCAACTTTTAAAAATATATGTCTACCAGACACTTGCATTTCTTTCTTCTTTCTTCATTTTTCTTTTATTGCTCTTTAGAAGTTCACACAGTATTATATAAGTGAAAAAATAAGACTGGAAACAAATATAGCTGACACATGACTTTACATACATGAAAGTTTAATAATGTTTTTATAACTCCCTAATAAAATGTAGTCTTTGTTTATTTACTATTAACTGGAATAAACTTATGTACACATTAAACTGTTCAAGTATGAAAGGCAGATGTCAATAGCTGGTGGCCAGCAAAAAACATGACAATATACAATATATTTTCCAGGGCTTGTAGGTTATAGATTATAGGTTACAATATTGCTAATAACCTTCTTGGACACCTACTGTGTGTAGGTGATGTTATGGAGTCATCCCTGGACCAATGTTAGTGCCTCTGTGGGTGTCATAACAGAAATGCAGCAGCCCTTGGGGACTGTGAATGACTCGCTGGCATCCCAGACACTCTCAACAGAGGGGACCAGGTGAGTGATGGTACCTACCTGTCTCACTATATTTGGTCCAATGTTATAGTGAATGAGGGTAGTTTGGAATCAGTTTAAGAGGTAACGGAGTCCTACACTGGCATAGACAAAGGGTGGGAGGAACAGGAGTCACATGTCTGATGCTGAATGCTGGAGACTCTAAGAATGTCTGGAAGGAAACAACCAGGTCAGGGAGCAGTTTATCCACAGACCTGACAACGGCCTGGAGTGAGCCAGGAAGGCTGATGCTTGCTCCCAGCACCTCCACGTGCGTGTGGATCAGTGGATCACCTTCTAAAAGATCAAGAGGCTGTAGCCATCTCAGGGAGGGCCACTATCAATAACCGGTCCCTGTGTAGGTGATTTTCACTGAGGTGTCCGGGAGCTTTAAGAAAATCCCACGTTTACAAACTGACTGCTGATTGCTATGCGGCCGCCACAATTGCTGCTGGAGATAATGCTTTACTGCTTATTTTTGTCTCCCAAATAGTTTGGAAATGAATCTGGCTGCTATGGTGTCTGAGAAGTATAGAGGGACAGCACCCCAGTGTCCATAGACAGCACACAGAACTGCTCTCTGCTTGAGGGATGCTGTCAAATAGAGGAAGTGTCAGAGCAGAGACAGACCTTAGTGGATGTTAGTTAGGGTTTGGGGATGACCTGCCCCCTCCCACAGGCTAATGTGTATGAACACTTGTACTCCAGACGGTGACGCTATTTTGGCAGGGCGTATAACCTTTAGGAGACTTAACCTGAGGAAGGGGGGTCACAAGGGATGGATGTTTAAGTCTGTGATCCGGTCCCCATTTGGATTGCTTCTCTTCTTGTACTATTGCGATGTGAGGAGGTGAGGAATAACGGCTGCAGGCTCCTGCCACCTCTCCCGCTTGGTGGACTGTTCTGTCAAAGTTGCGAGGAGCCAGAATGCACCTTTCCTTCCTCAGGCCGCTTCTTGTCAGGTCATGAGGACTAGGAAGGTAACAACAAGGGCACCCTGGCAGTGTGGAGTCAATCTGATGTTTTTTATGAAGTCTTGGGGTTACTCAGGGAATGTGGCTTGACATGTGTACAAGACCATGGATTCCATCCCCAGCACAGCAAAACCAAACCGAGCAATTGTGAGCCTGGGATCTGACATAGGACTGGGTATCCAGGCAGTGAGATGTGAAAACAAAGTCACATGGAGGCCAGCATAGGGTTTCTCAGAGATACCCTCACCTTCAGTAGGAGGGCTGGTTGCAAGCACCTCGGTATTTGGACTCTGGGTAAAAAGAGATAATAAAGAGGCAATTGACTCTACCAGAAGGCTGAGGGCCTAATTCCAGGATTCTCACCACAGTGATCAGGTTGGCATGTGGGCCCTATGGTGTCTAGGGAGTAAATTCCACTGTGGTACCATTAGCTGGGAACATGATTAAACAGGATCCAGTTCTTAGAGAGAAAATAGAAGCTTGTTTTGACTTGTGCAGTTCCAGGGTTTGTAGGTCACTCATGGAACCTGATGCATCAGTGATTTGGTTGGTTCCTCAGGAGGACATCGTGACCTCAGCTTCAGATCGGGTTATCTCTGATGAGATCAGGAGATGGCTCTCACTCCAAACACAGGTTAGGTCAGCTAGAAGGGTATTGCAAGGTCCAGTCCCACCCAGGATTCAGTGTGGTAGCCACAGAAGGGCAACTGTGACATTCACCAAGAACACAGCTTGACAACAAGGTCACTGTACTCCCCAGGATTTTGGGAGTGTTACCATGATCTTTGGTACTCTTCAGAGTTTGCTAAACATAGCCACATGCCAACTACCCCTGGCTTAGGGTGATATCATGTTTTGTAAATGGGCAGACTGAAGCTCAAAGAATTTTAGATTAAGTAGCCAGTAGACAGCCAGGACAGAGGTAACTTCCTTCTCTCTTTCTCTCTTTTTTTATTCTCTCTGCCATTGCTTTTCTCTCAAAAAGATCTCTGTATGGCTCGGCTGGTCTTGATCTTAGTGTATTTCTGCCTTAGCCTTCTAAGTGCTGGGGCCACAGGCTTCCTTTTCTTCCTAAATTATGTGATAACCTTCTTGTTCCATAGCCAGACTTTCAGAATTTTTTTCTCATGGCTTTGGAAAGTAGTGACAGTATTGATCGATCCCCAGAAATGGAAAGTGAGAACCTGTTCCTGAAGACACACCACACCCTTTGGACAGAGCAGGTGCGCTGAACTGACCTGGAAGCCCCCTTCCTGAAGGCTAGCTCACGCAGTACCAGAATGAGCCGTAGAAGCTTCCTAGAAAGAAAAGCGATCAATAGTTCTGCCCAGTTATAATAACTATAAACCACAACAATGCCAGATAGCATCCAAGGTATAGCAGTGTCACTTCTATCCTAGGGGTAACCAACAGCTGTCTCATGGTATTTAAAGTCTACTTGATAGGAGGGAATTCGTGCTTGGTCTCGTAAACCTAATCCACTCCTGTGGCTGGTGGGGTTATGACCTTGGCAGAGAATATACTACGGCTACTTCCACAAGCTGGTGTAACCTCTGACTCTGTTCTAAGTACTGGTCCTTATGTCTACAGATAAGCACAGTTCCCGCTCCTCGTGCAAGGTGCTCCTTTGGACATAGCAGATGTAGAACATAGCAGACGGTCACACTGATCAAAATACAGAGAACAATTGATCCTGACTGTGAGGTACCCAGCACCGGTTGACTCATATACAACATACCCTGCACATCCAAGGCCCAGGGAACCTTATGAAAGCTAGGACAGAAAAATTGTAAGAGTCCAAGGACCAGGATGGGTGCTGGGAGGTAATGTCTACTACGTATGTCAGGGTAGTTGCACCCATGAAATCTCAACAATATGGCTACCTAAACAAGATTAGAAAAAAAATGACACAAGCAATAAACGAGCCATTGGGGTTGCAGGAAATGTCACAGGGCCCCATCCCTAGATGCCTAGATGAAGAGCTGTAGATAATTAATCACTGTTGAGGGAGATGGGACAATCAGCATTCTCCAGGGTTGAGGCCCCTGATAGATTATCCAATCCCGTGTGGTCAGCACTAAACACACACACATATGAGCAACACCGAATGAACTCAGAAGATTATATTTATTAATTTATATGTGACTATGTATGTAACAATAGTAAATAATGAGAGATCTTGAGTTTGAGTAGGAATTGGGGAACATAGAAGTTGGAGGGAAGAAAGGGATAGGGATGATATAAATACAGAACTCATATATGAAATTCTAAAGAATAAATTTTTAAAAAAGAATGAAAATAGTGGCAATAGCATAGAAATTGTTTTGTTCAGGCATCTGGAGCAATATTGATGTTCTGAGGGTGCAGATTGGATGTGCCAGTAGGTAAGAATAACCTATATTAGTAATAGTGTGAATCTTGTATTTAGCATAATTGGAAATGGGTTTTCCCCCATGGAAGTGGGAAATAATGAGAATTTTCATAGTGATGTCTTCATGCAAAGAGATGCATATTAGACTTCTTGGGCTCTCATGGTTTCGAAGTTATTATCATGGCAAGCTGCAAAGTGACAGTGACAGTCACACAAGGAGTCAGAGGGGCTCAGAACCCAGATCTCCTTATCACTGATCTCAATGCTTTTCGCCTCTCTGCGGTGTGTTTGGAATGTCTGCCCGTGGCTGGAATATTAGAGCTATGAAAGCTCAGCCTTAAAGAGTGTCAGACAGTCAACCACAGCTCCACTCAGTTTGCCCTCCCTGTCTGGGCCTGATGTCAGAAGCGATACACAGCAGCTGTGACTGTCATTCATTTTGTGTGAGGACACAGGACACACGACATGAATTTGGCTCCCTACTTGCCAGGAATGTGCTAATGGGAGACTGAGAAAGCAGAAGCAACATCTATATCTTCCTTGGGGCAGGTTCAGACTCAGGCCTTTCTGCAAGCTTCAGTTGGTATTGTTTCTAGAATGGCAGAAACGACCTGTGTATACTTTAGGTAAGGAACTCAAGACAGAGAGAAGCGAAGTGTCTCGCTCAAGGCTGCCCTCCACCCAGCTAGAACTCTGAGTCAGCCATCCGTGCCTGGGTTCCTTTTGGATCCCTGTGCGGCACAATGGTCTCTCGAGGCTTCTGATTATTTCAGGTTTGTGCTTCGTAATAGGTTGTGAGCATGGGGCAGTGGGCCCATATGGCTCCCGAATCCCCTTCTTTCCCAAGCTACTTTTCCAAGTCTCTCTTACCTCTTTTGTCTCCTTGTGAAGACTTCTCCATCTTCAGAGATCTGTTTTCATGTCTGTTTTGCACAACCCGATTCATAAAATCACCCAATTTGCAAAGAATTCTTCATCTTTTCTGCCATTTTATTTTTAGTTTATTTATTTGTTCATGTATCCATTCTTTATTACAGACATCTGCTATTTCACTGGCTAAATACTTTTTGGTCCCAGTTAGGTATTAAGTTCTGAGAATATTGGCTGAGAAGGCCCTGCCGTGGCCTTTGGCATCATTTTGTCTTTGGGCGTGCCCATCTCACACAGAGAATGACACTGGAATGGTTAAGTAAGCGCTGTAATAAAATGCATGAGACTCACAGCATTAATTCTGCCAGAGTCCAGGGGAAGGGTCAATGATGGAGGTCAGAGATTTGGAGGCAAAACTTCAAAATAATATAGCACGTCAAAAAAGGAACTGCTGGACCCATTCCAGGTAGCCTTGAAGGACATGTTTTTTTTCCAGAGAAAGTGTGGACTCCAGAATTCAAAATGTGCTCAAAGTTTCTCCTCTGTATAGCTGCTGAAAGGAAGAAGGAAGAAGGGAGGGAGGGAGGGAGGGGGAGGATGAGGGAGGGAGGTGGAGGGAGGGAGGGAGGGGGAGGGAGGGAGGGAGGGGTGGAGGGAGGGAGGGAGAGAATGCAAACAATCTCCAGTGTCTATCCACATGGCAGCCACAGAAGCCATAGAAGAAGCCTGAAGAGCAGCTGGACCAGCTTTGTATCCTGTTTCCCAGGTGTCACTCTTCACAGGAGGTGGGATCAAGTCCCCAGCCCTCTGTGGAACCAGTTGGGATGCAAAAGATATCGCTGGCCCCTTACTCCCAGTTTTGCCCCATCAGGCCCGGAAGCATTAGACAGGAAGTCCCACATTTCAGTTACGCTAACGCAGTACGCTGTTATAGCTATCCCATTTCTGTGCATTCCATTTCACATTCGGAACAGGCACATGGACAGGGTTCAGTATTTGTGGAGGGTGCTTGAACCAATCCCCGTAACCAATGGCTCTAACCTCCATCACTGACTTTCCCCTCGACTTAATGCTATGGATACTGGGTCATGACTGTTTTGTACAGAGTTCAGTATTAGCCTTCATGCCGGCATCCCCTGGGGTCTTGGAGTGTGTCTCCTATAGACACACAGGACTTTGTTTTTCTAATACAAGCCCAGCCTTACAGGTCCTGCTTCTAGCACTTCTATATGCCACAGGAAGAAGAGCTGGGGGCTCCAAATGACAGACACCTGATCTCCAAGGGCTCTGGATGCCAGGGGTTTAAATCTAAGCACCTGCAGGGGTCTCATTATAGGGTTCTTGTCTGTTTTTTGCCTTGTTTGATTTAGGATGCCTGGGCTGTGGCTGTGGCTGTCTCTACCTTGAGTCCTCCCCAGTGTCCGGATGTCTGTCCGCACTCCATCCTTTCCTTCTAGTGTGATGTCTCTAATAAGAGCACTGATCCCGTGGATTAGGGTCCATCACAATGACATCTCAGCTGATGACTTCGACCAAGGGTCCCCGTTTCTAAATGAGGTCATGTTTATGGACATTGACAGTCAGGATGACACCATGTCTTTTGGGGAACACAGGTAAGCCCTTAATGTCTGTCCCCATTTCAGGGAGGACAGGGGCCAGACAGAGCAGGAATCCCTCAGTGCGCCACAGACATGCACACAGACAGGACTTACTTTGGATGATCCTGAGCTCAGAAAGTACTAGATTCAGTGCCATTGTGGTCATAGGAAGAAGGGAGGGGTTGGGGATGGAGAGAATGGGAGAAAGAGGAGGAGAGGAGAGGAGACCGAGATCTCATGGTTCATATTTAGAAATAATTCTGTTGATAATTCCATGAGTCTCAGGCAAGGTGAAACCAGCCAGTTAGATGCTGTTCTCACAGAATGAATGACCTGACCTTGAGCTGTTCCCAGAATGAGCTGGGCCCGTCTACCTCCCGGGTCTAGTCCTAGAGGGAATCATAGATGCCCTTGAGAAATCTGATTCTCGGGCTGTCAAGGACACACCCTGATTCTCATATGATCAAGCCTACAAGTTAGAATTTAAAAATGTAACTAGGAAGTGAAGCCTGGGCTTTCTGTGGAGACAGTGACCTGCCTACCCTGGGTAATGGCTGTCCCTTTTAAAAGTCTCTTTGTCCGGCAGTCGGAGTCTGAGAAATCCTCACACACGCAGTCTTATTTCCAGTAAAAAGCCTCGGTTCATTAAAACGCAGCCCCCCTGTGCCGTGTAGCAACAAGAGCTGTTAGCAGTGAATTTGGCTGGAATTGACAGGAGCCCTGGGGGAGGGAGGCTTACTGATGGAGGGGGAGGGGACCAAGGTCCGCAGCCGCATCAGTACTAGCATCAACACTGGCTTCGTAATTTTGTTCAGAGAGGTCCCTGAATATCTCCAAATCCCCTTCAAAACAACAAAGGGTAATGTCTGGGTCTGTGGATTACAGAAATCCTGAAATAATTAGCTCACTTAGCAGGGCTTGTCCAAGCACCTGCTGCTGTATGCCGGCCTTGTGGAGGAGGGGTGGCTCAGGGGACACAAGAGACCCACAGCAATTTCAAGTTCCTTGTAGTGACACACAGGCAGCTGGTCAGGCTTCTGTGCTGCTACACTGGGGGCTGAGGGGAGCCCCAAGAGAGGAATGGGGCCATGGCCTCACATTGAGGGGTGGAGGGAGAAGACAGGCATCAGAATAGTCCAGGATATGGTCCCTACATGAAGCTTCATGGCGTATTAAGGTTACACTGGGGATACAGTATGTTACCAGGGGCAAGTGCACTCAGGGCAGTGATGAAGGGGCTGTGTGCACACACGTGACTCTTCTAGGTGACTGACAGTTTAAAGACCCCTGTTTGGGCCTGCCTTAAAAGCAAAGTTCCCTAGCTTCCATGCACACCTATTTCCTAGAGAATGAACACAGGTTACAGGGGAGTGCTAGGGATGGGGTATTTTAGAAGCATCTGGGACATTTCAGGAGTAACCCAGCAGGGCAGGAACACCCAGCTGGAATCAGGGCCCTCATGTAATGACTTATGTGGGGATGCTGGGGGGGCCTCCTCACCTCTGAAGAAAGGTGGACCGGACCACAGTCTTCCCTAGCACTGGCAGCAGAGACATGGCTCAATTTTACCTTTAGGATGCTCTTTTATATTTCATTTATTTATGTTTTTATTAGCATACATTAATTATAGAGCAATAGGTTTCATTACATTTTCATACATGTATATACTTTGATTCTATCTCCCCCATTACCTTCTCTTGTCTCCTCAATTTTGCCTTTCTAGGTATTCTCCCTACTATTCACCCCACTGTGTATGTATCCATGCAGGTGTACATGTATGCGCACACGCACGTGTGTACATGTGAATGTGTGTGCGTGCACGTGTGAGCACATGTGTGTTTGTGTGTGCACACATGTGTAGGTATAGACATCGGTGTGTGCATGCCCGTGTGCAGATATGTGCATGCATGCTTGCAGATGTGTGAGTGTATTCATGTGTACCATGTGTGTGCATGTGTGTGTGATCAAGCACGCTCGTGTGTAAGTACCAGAAAAGTTACTTGCAGAGGCCTCAGCACCTCACTGTAGCTACACTGAAGAAAATGTCTCTTTGTCTCCAGCAGGCATCAACTGTTGAGGATTCTCTATACTCACCTTGCTGTTTGCCTTTAGAGTATTGTGGTTTGGGAGACCAAAGGTCAGTGGGTACAAGGCCAGAGGGAAAACAGTCTGAGCTGTCCATGGGCATGGCTCTCAGAAGGCCAGAGGAGACTAGGTGGGGGTGGCGCAAAGGTGGAGAGAAGCAGAGGGAGGCAAAGAGTGTAAAGGTGAAGGCGGTACAGAGTGATGGGAGAGAGAGGCCAAGGCAAAGCAATAACATGTGGTGTGATAGGGACAGCTGCGAGCACCTTCAGGTCTGCAGGCTCCTTGGTGGCCAGTGGGGATGGGTAGAGAGTAGAGGAGACCACATCTGTGCTTGCCATGAGCTCTGCCCTTGTAGTAAGGGCAGTAGTACTGGGGCTAGGCCTGGTGGCCAGGTGAGCACGGTGGCCCAGGTATTCAATTGTAGCTGCAGGTTTGAGTGCCATTGGTCATTGCTCAGTGTCTGGCCTGGACAGTAGGAGAAGTGTGGGTGCTCCTACATATCAGCTGAAGTCTGGTGATCTCCTTAGACCCTAGCTGCCTGGTACCCCCTTTTCCTCCATAGTACCCTCCTCTTAGGCCCATTCTAGCTGCCATCTCCACAGCCCTCCACCCTGCCATCTATCCAAACTGTCCTGTGCCTCACCTCCAGGCTCAGACTCAGACTTGGTGATTTTTCTATCAGCTTTGCATCAGTGAATTCACAGCCCCCCAGCCTGTCTTCTCTTGGAATTTTGCCCTGAGTCAAGGACCACAGGGCAGGGACAGGAGATAAGGCCTGTCGAGTTCGGCAGTAGGCTGAGGGGTAGATACATTTCAGGATGGTTGTTTATCAGTTTCAAACATTCAGCAGTGGCCAATCACAGCCAGTTACTCTAGTCAGCATGGATGTGATGGATGCATATTTTTATTTTACATGTTTGCAATATGCAATACTGAATGAATATTTGGTATTCACTGTGTCCATGTGTTTGTATGTCTCCATGTGTTTTAAATATGCATGTAAGTGTGTGTAGGTATGTATATGTGGTCTGTATATGTGTAGTGCATGTGTACACATGTGTACTATAGATTATATCTGTATGGTGTCTGGTATTAATGGATAATATGCTATGATTTGTGTATATGTTTTTCTGTGTGGAATATGTGCAGTATAGCCTATGCACACAGTATGTGTGTGACTATGGGTTGTATACATGTGCCTAGAATGAGATATATGACATACTTATATGTACATATTTGTGTATTATATACATGCTTATTGTATGATGTCACTTGTTTGTTTCCAGGCCACCTGGCAGCTCAGACCTGAAATAACCACACAGAAACTGTATTAATTAAATCACTGTTTGACCTATTAGCTCTAGCTTCTTTTTGGCTAGCTCTTACATATTAATTTAAGCTATCTCCATTAGTCTGTGTATTGCCATGAGGCTGTGGCTTACCAGGTAAAGTTCTGGCATCTGTCTCCTGCAGGACAACCTAGCTTCTCTTTTACTCCACCTTCTTTTCCCCAGCATTCAGTTTAGTTTTCCCCACCTACCTATATTCTGCCCTGCGCATGCCTAAGACATTTTCTTTATTAATCAATGGTAATCACAGCATACAGAGGGGAATCCCACATCACATGCCTCTGTGATGTGTTGTGTGCTTATATGTGGTATGCAAAGGTTCATGTGTTTTATACACGTGCACACATATTGTTCAAAATACAATGTATATGCATAAGTGTGCATTACACATGTGTGAGTGTATGTTTTGTGCATGTGTTCATGGTGTGATGTACAGATACAACATATACACACATGCTTTCATGAATATAAGCACGAATGTGCATTTCTGTGCACCTGTGTGTGTACTGGTTGGACTCAGATGCCACAGTATCTCCGGTGAAGACTAGTGACATCCTGTACCTGAGACCTCCCATAACTGGACTTCCATGCTGCGGTAACAACAGAGGTGTTTACCCCCAGCTTTGCAGAGTCTGAGCTCACAGAATCTCATGCTCTGGTTCCTGCTGAGTGTCCTCTGGCCTGGCTTCTGAACGGTGGTGGGCATGTGAGTTGAGCCTGGGGGTGGGACATGCTGTGCCGCATGCTGACTGCTGTCCCAGGTGCAGCTGGGTTGGGAGCTGGTTGTGAGAGCACTGCGTCTATCAGGAGTGGATGGTGTTCTGCCTACCATTTTCCTAGCCCATAAATTGTCAACAGCAAATAGAATTTCCAAACAGGCACCGGGGGAGTTTATTTCTCTGTCTCGCTGGTTTTATTGAAGGTTTATGAGAGACGGCAGAGCAGTTACCAGCAGGTTTACAGAGGTGTCGGGGGACAGCATGCCCTCCCTGTTTGTGCACAGAGCCTACACCCAAATCAGCCAGCAGCCAGCAGCCTGGGGTGGTGAAGGGAAACAGCGTGGAGCACTTGCATTATGGGGAGTTCTTTCTACTGATGTTTTCGGCTTTGATTTGCCCACACTGTCTGCACCCTTCTGGGTGAATGAGCGCCTCTGGCACACTGAGGTTCAAGTTCTCCTCACTTAATTGTACTTGCTTCAGAGTGAAGCTGCAGTTTGGGCTCTTGCTCAAGGTTTCTCCCAGGTCGCAGGCAGAAGCACAGCTCCCAGAATGTTCTCCCAGGTATTAGGGACTCTAGCCTCAGGACTGGAGAGAGAGTCCCACGGACCACATCACTCATCACATATGAGACCCTGCCCAGTTACTGACAATAGTGCTTGTCCTTGTTAAAACAGGTACACTATTGTGGACCTGGAAGAGTGCATCACAGTCCCACAGTGGGGTGGACACCAGGAGCTGGGAAGCAGGGAGAGACTGACTGCCAGAGTCACATCCTAGCAAGACTCTACATCTCTACAGGGTCTCCATGGGGACTCCTCTCAAAGAGGAGGAACATACTCTTAGACATAAAACACTGTCTGACCCTGTAGGTAACCCCAGGGCTTTTCTTTTCTTTTTTTTTTTTTTTTTGGTTTTTCGAGACGGGGTTTCTCTGTGGTTTTGGAGCCTGTCCTGGAACTAGCTCTGTAGACCAGGCTGGTCTCGAACTCACAGAGATCCGCCTGCCTCTGCCTCCCGAGTGCTGGGATTAAAGGCGTGCACCACCACTGCCAGGGCTTTTCATAGGTGTCACTGTCTATCCTACACTGCTCCGTTATCATCCCCTCTTGGCTACGGTCATTATTGTAATCAATGGCACTGTAGTGCGGATGCCACTGTTCACAAAGCCCCCAGTTGTGACCACCAGGATGGTGTTTGTATCAGGACCATGTGCTTGAAGCTGTCAGCAGTCCCTGGGGTTACCCAGTATCCTGACCTGGGTAGAAAGGATAAGGAGAGGCTAAGCAGAGCAGGTACCAGAGTTGGCCCTACTGGTCCTGATGTTATGAACTCAGATCAACTGTCTTAGAAAAACCCTCTTGGGAAGATAAGATTGGACATTTGAACTTATTAGATGAAATACGTGGTACTAGCTTAGTATGTGGAAGATCTTTCACTGGAGACAGACTTCAGTTTTACCTCTCACTCGACCCTCTGGTGATTATCGGAGGCTTTCTTGATTATCCCCAGTTCAAAGGCTTTTTGGGCTAACACTCACGGCTTTTCTCTTGTGTCTTATCCCAGCTTTCTTCCCTCCCCTTGTTCCTGTTAGGCCAGGTAGTTGCAGGGACCTCTATACATGTGTGCCCACACCCAGTGGGAGCAGAGGCAGCGCTGTGGATGGACAAAGATCAGACTCAAACTTTAGCTGAGACTCTAGAGTTTGAGGCACCTTGGGTTTGCCTGTGAAATGTGGCCCTTTGAAAGCCCTGTCCAGTAGAGATCTTTCCTCAATTCTCTTGTCCCAGACAGATTCCATATGGAGTCTTTATATTTTAGCGTTGGCAAGAGAGGAGAAAACACCAAATTCTATCCATCCCATTCTGGAGACAGCAGAATGGGAGCGGAGACCTCCACGGTGGCTGAGGAGCTACGACGGCTCCAGAAAGAATGGCAAGGGGAGCATGCTTCGCAGGGGAGTCACCAGGAGGAGGAGAAGGGAGTCTTTCTGTGTGTAACTGTGTCAGAGGGACACAGAGACTGGCCATTTCCTGCTGGGTGGGCTCTGGAACTGTCTGGTTTGGAAGAAGTAAAGGACCTCTGAACTTTACTAGTTAGCTGAAGTCGGGAGACCGCTGGCCACTTGTGTATCACACTCACAGATTTCCAGAAGATTCCCTTTTGCCATTTCAGGGAAGAAAGAAGAGTGAGACTGTTCTATCTGTCAGTTTTTCTTTCCTTTGTTGGATTGATAGGCAAGTCTTCTCTGATCTTTGCTTTGATCACCTTGAAGCAGTGGAAGTCACACTTGCTCCTCCATTGGTGATCTGAGCTGAGGATCAGTGAGCTGGGGACAGCACCCACAGCTATTCATACAAGCACTGTACAGATGGAGGCATTTGTCTTAGCTTAGGAGTCCATTTTCTCACTTAATCAAGGACTTCGCCTTGAAGACACCCTGTCTGCCTGGGCTCAGAATTCCTGTCTAAGAATAAGCCTAACCTGGCTTATTGTCTGTAGTCCTTACTATCTGTAGTCTACATGCACATGAATATATGATTAAGCACAAATTTATATCCAAACTATTACATATAGATATAATACACACAAGCACATACTGTGTGTGCACACATGCATGCAAATACACATATGCACATAATTCATATAATGCACACATGCATGCAAATACACAAAAGCACACTTTTCTCCGTGTACACAAGACACACATGTGAACATGTTTGCTCACATGTATGGGCACACAGGAAAATGTGTTTACATGCACATAGACACATAATTATACCTGTGTGCACATGCCTTCTCAGCGTTGTGGACACAGATTTCCCTGCACACATGAGGCCAGTTCTGTTATGGGCTGGATGTGGAATACTAGATACATGCTACACACATCTGGGACATGTAGGAACAGCTTGTAGAAACTGGAAGAGCTGAGATTTGTGCCCATTGGGATCCAGCAGCACTCAGAAGCCAACATAGACTAGCCATTTGATCAGCATGGGGCAGAGCCTGCTGACCAGGAGCAGGAGTCGGGAGCACAGGGCACTGATATGTACATTTATGGTAATAATACTTTGGGTGAGTAGGTTATCTTCCATCCCTAAGACAAGCTTTATATTGTTCAATATTTTCCATTCATATTCTCTCTCTCTCTCTCTCTCTCTCTCTCTCTCTCTCTCTCTCTCTCTCTCTCTCTCTCACTCTTGCTGTCATCTCGCTCTCTCTCCACCTTTTGTTCTGATATTTTGGAGGGAGTTCCTGTGAATAAGGTAGATCTGCCTCCAACACTCACCAAAGACCTAGCATGCACGTATCCTTAGGGAGTCCAATAAATATGCAAGGTCAAATGAAGCGCCAAGTCACCCTGCATGGGCCTTCAGGAAACTGTGGGTCCTTGGAGGGAAGTAGCTTGGGAGGCTCCTACCCCTCAAAATCTTCTTCCACAGCAGAAGGTAAAGTGGGGGATCATCAATGTCTGTTACCCCTTCACTGCGCGTTACTGCCCCAGGCTGCAAAGCCGTCTAGAAACTCTCAAGCTAAACATTTAGTTTTCTCTGTTTTCCCTGTAGAAACTTGCTCTGACACAATTCTTGCCACGTTTGCTTTCCAATGATCTCCCCTTTGCTTTTTATTTTCTTCATCCCTCTTGATGGCTTTGGCACTTCACAACCCAGATTTACATGTCATGTCAACCTAAGTTTCCTAGATATGCCAGAGTATCAGTAACCACAGAAAGATCGTGTCCCACAAGGCAGCTTGAGAATGCTACTAACATCCCATACTAGTCCCGAGGTCTTTGCAAACTTTGCTCCCCTCTCATTAAGTGCAGCCCTATCTGGCATGGAGAACCAGGCGTCACACTATACCTTTCTCATAACCACTTCCCTTAGTCCTCATAGTGATTTACCCCTCATCCTGTCTCTCCATATTGCTCCGTGTTTTGGATCCCATGAGGGCTTCTTCAGGACAGATCTAATTTTTGCTTTTTGCCTTATGACTCCCAGGAGCTATAAGAAACAGACTGTCAGTTTGCCTCCTCTTTCTTATCCATTTTCCCTGTTAAATCAGAGGTGAGGAGAGGAGATGCCTCCACATGCCTATCCTTCTTTGTAACTCCTTCCTTACACGGGCACACTCCCTACAGGTAGACAGCTCAACCTTGGTGGTATGTCTTGTTACACATCTCAGGGGCCATGTGACTGCCACCACTGCTTCCTGGGAATCTCATTCCCTACACGCAACTTCCAGGGACTAAGGTACCCTTTCCAGTCCTTCAATCTCTGTTTCATGGGTTGGCGCCTCCTCATGGAGGCTCACCGCTCTCTACCACATTGAAAAAGATGCCGGCCCTAGGATCCACCCACAGACGGTCCACTCTTAGGTGGTTCAGCCTCAGCTCTGTGTCTTATTACCCGTTAGGAGACATGCAGCTTCTCCTCCCAGACTGGCCCTTGGATTTATCAGGTCCCAGTTCAGCCACCAATTTGTTGTGTCCATTTTATTTTTTTCCAGGAAAGTGTAAGGAGACATTTCTCTTGCCCAGATAGAGAACTGATATACCAAGGGAATTATTTTTTCCAGGTCTGGTTTGGTGAACCAGTAAGTTGACTCGAGCTATTTATAGGACCATAGATGACGAGAGACTTACAGAAGCCCTGATGACTCAGGAGCAGCTGCCTCCCTGGAAAGCTCCACTCCATCATGGGTGATGAGCGAAGGCTGCAGCCCCAGTGTCCCAGCTTCTGGTGAATCTCAGCCAAGGGCCTGGCACCTCTTCCTTTCCTGCCCCACCCTATAAGGGAATGTTAACAGCTCCGTGATGACCACAGTAGACCTAGCTATCACTGTGCGTCTCTGTGTATTTTGTTGCCATGGCTACAGTGCCAAGGTAGTCTGAAGGTCAAGGCTTGTTTCGACCTGAATGAAATTGTTCCACTATAACAAGAGTCTTGATGACCCTGTCTACTACTGATAGGACCCCCATACATTGCTGCCTTGACAGCAGAGTCCTGGTGACCATTGCCTGCTTCTACCCCAGCATCAGCACCCTGATGACCCCTGTGCCCACTATCCTGACAGCTTCATCACGGGTAGGAATCCAGCAACACCTGCTTTAGTGAGAGAGTGGCTCATGGTTTTGTAGGTGGGTCTACACCTTTACCAGGGCTTCCCATACCAGCTGGGCACTCTGCTTTCTGCTCGGCCACATTGTTCTGAAGTCAGCAGCTTTGAAGACGCACAAGGCCCCTGTGTCTGCTGGAGAGGTTTGAGCAGTTCCAGCAGGTGGGTGTCTTGGAGCTGAGACTCAGGCACTCAGGGGTGGGGGGACTGGGCCTTTGGAAAAGGGAGAGTGAACAGGATTCCACAGAAATGTTGCTAGAAATTTGGGGTTCCCCTTAGAGTTGTCACATATTGTTGGGGAAAATAGGGTCCTCTCTTGGGGTTCTTAGTCTCATTAATAAAAGAAATTTAATAACGGACTCTAAGGGAATCTCCAGGACCATTTCATTAGAATTTAAAATCAAAACCCCAGGACAGGCAAACTAAATTTCAGCAGCTGCCTCGAGGAGACGAAGAGGGAAAGAAACTCGGTTGGCACTAAGCTGGCGTGAAGGACAGCCATGTGCCAGATAAATAGCAGTGTGGTAGGGAAGAGGAATTCAGAGGAAGGGAAAGGAAACCCAGAATCCAGAGACACCCAGCAGGGCCTTATGGCCACTTTCAGCTGCTACATGGGGGGTGAGAATACCTAGAAGGGAAAGTTCATCATCTCATTAACTGGACAATGGTCCTTCATCTCTTCAGTATGGTTTAAGGTAAACAGACCGTTCTTGGGTGGCCCCACTTTTCCTCGTGGTGGTCTCTTAGCTGGGTGAGAACTGTCCAGTTTGAGTAAATGCTTCCAAACTTCAGGGAAGTTTGGAAGGCCAGGCCTCTGCACAGGCCAGGGAAATAGCTTTTCCTGCTGAGTCTCCACGAAACTCTGATCAAGGCCGCTGAGTCAGAAGGACCTATAGTGAGGAAGAAGCGTGACCCAGATGTCTCGGGATAGACATCTGTCTGTCCACAGAGTCACATCAAGGCCTGGGGCAGAAAGCCTAGCAACACCCCCGTGGTAGTAGGGGGGTAATGTGCAGCCTCTCCTGACTGACGGATGCTGTCCCTCCTGCCTGACAGGTGCTATCCCTCTTCTCCTTCTGACAGACAGGTGCTTGTCCTCCTGACTGACAGGTGCTTGTCCTCCTGACTGACAGGTGCTTGTCCTCCTGACTGACAGGTGCTGTCTCTCCTGACTGACAGGTGCTGTCTCTCCTGACTGACAGGTGCTGACTCTCCTGACAGGTGTTGTCCTCCTGACAGACAGGTGCTGTCTCTCCTGACAGACAGGTGCTGCCTCTCCTGACTGATGGGTGCTGCCTCTCCTGACTGACAGATGCTGGTCCTCCTGACAGATTCTGGCTCTCCCGACTTACAGATGTTGGCCCTCCTGACTGACAGATGCTGGCCCTCTGCCCCTTCTGATGGACAGGTCAGTCCTTTTTGACAGTTCTGCTCCTCCTTCCTGACAGGTGCTGGCCCTCCTTCCTGACAGGTGATGTTCCTCCTTCCTGACAGGTGCTGGCCCTCCTTCCTGACAGGTGATGTTCCTCCTTCCTGACAGGTGCTGACCCTCCTGACTGACAGGTGATGTTCCTCCTTCCTGACAGGTGCTGGCCCTCCTTCTTGACAGGTGCTGGCCCTCCTTCCTGACAGGTGCTGGCCCTCCTGACTGACAGGTGATGTTCCTCCTTCCTGACAGGTGCTGGCCCTCCTTCTTGACAGGTGCTGGCCCTCCTTCCTGACAGGTGCTGGCCCTCCTGACTGACAGGTGCTGCCTCTCCTGACAGGTGATGTTCCTCCTTCCTGACAGGTGCTGGCCCTCCTGACTGACAGGTGCTGCCTCTCCTGACAGGTGCTGGCCCTCCTGACTGACAGATGCTGTCTCTCCTGACCAACAGGTGCTGGCCCTACTGACCAGATGTGGTTTCCTTCCTGAAAAGTGTAGGAACCAATGTTTTAACTCACATTTTCACAGGGATCCCAAAGCATCAGAGTTGCAGTCTGGCATGGACTCTATAGCGTGGAGCCACAGGATGCCACAGCCTTGCCAGCGTGCATCAGGACAAATTCACGAGGCCCCTGGTGGGCACGAGTTGAGAAGATGCACAGAAAGATTGATCCTCTTGAGGAAGGAGGACAAGGGGTCCCAGCAAGGGGGAGGACATGGGAGGAGGCTAGCAGTCAGTCACACCTCCCCCAGGGCTTCTGAGGTTCCCTGGGTCTGGGGTGCTCACTCTGAAGAGAAGACAAGCCAGACAAAAGGAAACAATGTGCAGGAGTGGAGAGTTCTCCAGAGGTCTCTTCCAGGGAAGACAAAAACCTCAAAGAGTAGCCAGGTCCCCCGGCTGTGCCAGCTTGTGGCTTTCCACACAGGGTGCTCAGCCATAATGCATCCTTGCAGGGACCAGCTCTAGCTGTCTGCACTAGGCATGTCTTCATGCACACACATGTGTGGGAGAGAGGCAGAAGCAGGTGGAGTGAATTTCTCAGTGTCATGGAGCATTGCCTCCGTGTGCAGAAGGAGTGCGAGCACCTGTCTACGTGAGGCAGCAGACAGCAGATGACAAACATAGGTACTGCTGGCTGGCTCAGGGTTGCCTTCCTCACACTCCTGCTTGTGTGACTTGCAAGATGCCAGGTGCATAGAGACTTCTGTGCCACATTCTTGAGACAGCGATGCCATCTGATGTCTGCCCATCTCTGCAGGAAGAGTCAGCTGTGGTGTCTTTTGTGGTAGGTTGAGGGATTTTTGGTAGAAAAGGGTCCACATCTGGCTTGGTTGGTGGCCTGGCTTTGCCTCTGCCCTCAGTGGAGTCTGCTGTCTCTTCTCCTCTTCTCTGTTCCTGTCACACACTCCCAGCTTGCAGCAGATGGGACTGGAGAGAGAATGAGCTGTCCTGACTTCCTCTCTGGTGTCTTTGAAAGGCTAGAGATGAGGAAGGTCTTGACATACTTATAGGCTTAAAATGCAATTCCTCATTTGTAGCCATGCTAAGATGTGGGTGATATTGTAAACCAGAGGCTACTTGTGGCCTGCAGGCTATACCATGATTAACCTCCTGTTTTTTCTTGTCTTCTCTCTTTTTTCCTTATCAAGGAGAGGAAGAACCACGGTACCCTCCAAAAATCATGGGAGGGCAAAGGTGCATTGTATCTCCTAAGAAGCCCTGGACTGAGTTCCAAGGGAGAAATGGAAGCTCTTGACCCCTGATGTCTCTTTAACTAGGTAAACAAAGGAATGGAGAAGAGGATCCTTCCTAGTCAGACTGTTGGAGAAGTCATGGCAATCTAGGAGTGGTCATGGTGTGTACTTGGCTCTGCGTGTCTGTGAGCCATGAAGAGACTTCATGTGGACAATATGCTCTTTACTCCATGGGAATCTGTGTACATACTGACCTCACATGGCACATCTGGGCAAACCTGAACAAAACTGTCTCTGTAGGATCTCCTGCCCCCAATGGTGGGAAGTTACTAAAATTGCAGTATTCCCTTTCATTCTCATATGGAGATTAAGGGACAGAAACTGTATTCTAGAACCCAAAACTATATCTATATACATCTTAGAGTACATCAACATACATTTGGGGCCATGTTTATGGGGACTCAAAGCCACATCTACAGGGGTCTGAGGTTATATTTCACTTTCACTTAGAGCTGAAGTTGTATCTACATATGAGGGAACATGTACATGGCCCCGAGGCTGTGCCTACGTGAGCCCAAAGGCACTTTTAGATGGGTTAGCCTCTTAGGATGCTATCATTACCATAGTGTTAGCTATCCACCCATCCCCAGATTCAGGACTTGAATCTAGGTCCTCACACACGCCAGGCAAGCGTGCTAGCCCTGAGATGACAGCTTGTTGTTTCTTTTTAAATTTATTTACAATTTATTTTTTTATGTGGACATGTATCCTGATCCATTTCACACCATGTGCATACGGTGGTCTTAGAGGCCAGAATGGTATGAGATCTGCATGGGTGCTGGGAAGCAAACCTGGGCACCCTGAGAGCAGAGGGAGACTGTAACTACTGAGCCATCTCTTCAGTCTCCTACCCCACTCTTTTTCTCATTGAGATGGGGTCTCTCTCCATCCCCACTGATCTCACACTCACTCAACAGCCCAAGCAGACCGCAGACATGCAATCTTCTTCCCTCCGATTTTTGAATAGCCGAGATGAGTCATGGACCAGGCCCTGTTGGTCTTAGGTACATTCCGAACTGGACGAAGGAGGCGATCAATGACTGGATTCCAAGACTTTAAAAGGACGGGAGACATCTGCCACCCTCTTCCTTCCCATGGGTGTTAAATGCCCTACTTCCAAGTCATACTACAAACTATAGGAAGTTCTGTGGGTATAGATGTAAAAGTAACTGTCCTAGATTTATTGGGCTCCTATAACAAAATACTTGCCTAGTAATTTGTAAATATTTGGAAGCTATTTCTTACAGTTCTAAGCACCTAGGAAGTCTGAGGTCAGGTGGTCAGCCCAGCAGATTTAGTGTTTTCAGTTTCCAAATGGTGTCTTGTGAATGTGTTTTCCCATGGCAGAAGGCAGGATGGCCAATGCATGGACAAACGAAAAAGATGGACGGGGTCAGAGAACTCTGAAGCTTCTCTCACAAGGCTAGTTACATGCGAGAGGGTGGAACCCTCTTGGGCTAGTACCTCCCAAAGGTCCTCATCTCTTAAGATCTTTGTTCCATTATATGAATTTTGGGAAGACATGTACGCATGCTCGCACACGCACATGCACACACACACATGCACACACACGCACACACACACACACACTTAAAACTAGCACCCTGCCCCTACCTTCACCAAAGAATTGTTCTTCTTACTGGCAAAATGCATTCCATCTCAGTCACTCCGGAATCTTAGCTAATTCTAGGGAAAAGTCTTCTTTCACATATTTCAAGTCTCACCTAATCACATATAGGTGAGACTGGAAGATAGGTTTTCCCCCCACACTGTTGAACCAATGAACTTTATTGTGGTTACTTACAGGAATATGGGGAAGGGGTTTTTTACTGGAGCTCAAAGCACTAAAATACGGTTGTCATTGTGAACCTCCAAACCTGCATGGTATACAGTTTATGAAAACCGGATGCTCAGAGCGTACTGCATTCCTGTCGGCATAGCTACAGGATAAAGATCATCCTGTCTTGGCGGCTCAGTTTGTCAAAACCTCTTCTAACTAGCATGAGTGATCTGAGTTTCGAAGGTACATTTTATACTGAGACAGTTGAGCTGCGAGTAGACATGACCAAATGTGTCATAATGGTGGTGCAGACATTGGACAGACATCCAAGCTCCAAAGGAGAAAAAAGAGGAAGGAAAAAAAAGGGGAAAAAATTTCAAATCTTAAAGATCAAAAGTAACCTTCTCTGTCTCCATGCTCTAGGGCCTCTGCAAGTGTATGCATGTGGTGTGTGTGCTCACGCATGTGTGTGTATGTGTGTGTGAACATGTGTTTGTGTTGGAGTATCCCATCTCTGTGGATTTGCCATGTGAGGGTTGAATACCAAGGCACGGAGTAGCTCTGCATCCATGCCTTGAGCAATTCTCTCTGTCATGGCTGTCTTAGACATGGGCCTGGAGGTCTTTCTACAGTGCCTTCATCCCTGTGCTGATTCCCTGCCTGGGTTCCATAACTTTTGGGGACATTTTGACATATACTAGGAGTTTCCAAGCCCCTGTGACTTTGCTGAACAATCTACATGTCACAGCTTCCACAAGTGCCTGCCAGCATTGCACCTAGAGCACCAGAAACTCTGTGTTTCAGTCTGGGAGGGATGCTGGCCCTGGGCAGCCATAGTTCTTCTTTCAATTTGTTCTATTCTGCTTCTGGGCCTTGCCCTCTGATGGTACATACTTGCTGAACTCCAAAATGCCTTGGGAGTCTCTCTTCTGTTGCTTTTGGATGACAGGTCATGGCTTGTACTTAGATGGGCAAATCATACTAATCTCCAAGTCAAGGGTTCCCTTGGACATATCTAGTCCTGCTGTCTCCCAAACAGCCTTTTTCAAATTTCCCAATATGGATAGGCTGAGAAATACTTAAAAAATTTCAACTTGCCTTTTGATGTACAACTCTTGTTTTTACATCTTTTCATGTTTCCTATTTTATTCTAAAGAATAAACACTATCTAATTTACTCAGCCAAATACTCAGTTTAATTAGTTTCAGGTTCTACCTCCTGCAACCGTCAACACTGTTTGGCCAGGGTGTTAGCCTCTCCTTTCCAGTTCAACAGCAACACTCCTAACTATCGACTTCTACCAGACACTTCATCAGAATGTCCTCTCCACCCTTATTTCTGCTAGCCCCCCCCCACCACCATATAGATGTTCTTTAAGGAGGCTGAGGCTTTCTCTATGGCTCTCCATCTCTCCAGAACCCTCGAGGGAAACCATCCAATAATGGTCTAGCCTTGGACTTTTCATGGAACATGTCTTCAGATTCTCTCACTCCCTACATCCAACACCCAGTTCCAACGCAGTCTCTGTGGCTTTAGGTATTTGCTGCAGCAAGGCCCAGGCTTGCCTCATGGTATGTGGATGTCTATGGCAAATTTGCTATCAACCAACTGGCTTTTAAATGACAGAAGTTTATTTATTGTAATTCTGGAGGGCAGGAAGTTTCGGGCAGAGATCTGGTAGATCCTGGAGAAGAATCACTGTATGCCTCGTGGATGTCTTTGCGTGTTTTTGCATGGCAGATGGGCGAAAGCTTTCTTGGCCCCCTTTCCTGCTTTTATGACATGGATATTGGAAATGTCTGCCCCTTCTGCTCCTCCTACACCATTACCCATGGGTTAGGACCCTAACACGGATGTTTGGGGTGAACACAGTGGCCAATCTTATGAACAAATTTATCTTGAGCCTTGAGCAGCCCTATGCTTTTCTGATGTTAATGTTGTTACAAATCCACCCGGCTTTCTTGAGAATAAATTTGATCTGTAATCAACAATGTCCTTAAAGCACTTAGCTTCCCCATAAATGTGGGCTGCGGGAGAGGTTACAAGGATAGGGAGTGGGGGCAGGTACTTTGCTCTTCAAGTCTTCTTGTTGATTTCAAGTGGTGTTACTCCAGCCAAGTCGAAAAAGCCTTTTGTTAACCACTGGCCTACTTAGACCCGAGTGACAGAGTAGATCAAAGGAACCCAGTGAGCATGTTTGTATTGCTCTGGTGTGTCTGTGGCATGGCTATCTGTGAGGATAATTTAGCACCTAGACAGCTCAAGGCCTTGAGGACTTTACCTGCTAAAGCATGTCACACTAAGAACAGGTGAGCTTGGGATTTCAGGACAGGCACATATCATGTTCAAATTCAAGACAGAACATTACATAGATGTTGACTGATTTCTACTAGGGTTTTCCCTTCCCATATACTGTCTTGGAGTTGCTTTTGACACATAGCACAGGTAGCATAGGTAGGCCTGAATGGACCTGTCTTTGGAAGCGCCCCCAAATTCATCCTCAGTGTGCTACGTTCCTGCCTCCAGCAGCCCTGCATCTCATAGCTGCTTTGAACCAAACAGCAGATGCAGGAGAATTAGAAATCAGGAGAACAAGCTGCCTGGCGGTGGTGGCACATGTCTTTCATTTCAGCACCCAGGAGGCAGAGGCAGGCAGATCTCTGAGTTTGAAGCCAACTTGGTCTACAGAGCAAGTTTCAGGACAGGCTCCAAAGTGACACAGAGAAACCCTGTCTCAAAACAAACAATCAAACAAACAAACAAACATCAAGAGAACCTCTTTGCAGTGGGTACAATCATCTCATTCAGTCTTTGGGTCTTGTTCTATATGCAAGGGTCCTAACTGGTCATTGTCAGGAGGCTTCGCATATGTCTGTTGCTTGTCTGACAGGAGCTGAGTCGTTGTGAGACTTTAAGGAAATGCTCACAAGATCGACAGGGAATGATGGGACTCAAGTTTGTGGTTGTGAGAAGCAGGTACATTTTACTAGACTCAGACGTAAGTGACAAGGGCCACACTGCTGACCTCTGTCATACAGCCCTCATGCCTCTTCTTAAGGGCACACTGGCAGCTTCCAGTAATGACAGCCACAGCAAAGCCAGCGTATTTTGAAGTGTAAATCTTGTGCTATCCAAGGTTTATCTCTGGAGTTCCTGGAGGTCACTCGAGTGTCAGAATTGCTTTGTGCAAAAGCTGACATCTGGCCACCCACTCAGTATGTGCCAGCTCCATGGCCAGAGCCAAGACTCTTCCTGAGTAACTCCAAGGTTTCAGGTCAGTGCCTCTCAGACCGGAATAAGCCAGAATGAGCCCGAGTGTCCTCTCAAGGTAATGAGGTTGGCAGGTCACACCTTTCCTGGGTGCAGGGTTTAGGGATGGGTCTGCTGCCCTATGCTTATTCTGACAAGGTCCTTGCCCATTCCAACTTGGCCCACACCCGCTCAGCACCATCTGCCTGCTCCTGGCTGGCACTCTCTCAGGCTCACAGCGCTGCGATGAGCTCGGAAAGCTGAAGCAGGGTTTAGTGGAGGGTGAATCTGAAACTCTTCCTCTGTCTGCACCACCCCCAGGTCCCCACTCCCCCTCCTTGCTCCCCTCCACAACCAATTTATCTGCCAGTCCAGCCTCCAAGCAGAGCCGAGGCCAAGTTGGCTGCTTGCCCATGCTTATCAGACTCTGTGACCAGATGGCAGGGGAGCAGCCCATGGCAGGCAGGACAGAGCTGGGAAGTCCCTGTGTTCAGAGAGTGCTCACTGGGGAGGCAGAGGGCCAGAAGGTTCTCCAAGCTGCAAAGGAGGTGAGGGTGAGAGTAACTCTGCTCCTGAGGGAGCCAATGGACTGTGGGGTATGTACACATGCACACATGTGTGTGCACATAGGTGCCCTTATGTAATGGCACACATGTGGGTGTGTGCATGGTGCATGTACTTTTGCACACACGGATCACATGTGTAAGCATGCACATGTGCATATATTCCTGGTGCTCTGGAGAAAGGGTGGGAGGTGGCACTGGCCATGGCTGGTGTGTCTCACTTGTGCCCTGCTCTGTCACTTGTGTGCAGCACAATCGGCTCCACGCTTGACTGCTTGTCTTGCTCCAGCCAGCTGCACTGGCTCCACTGGAGGCTGCACAGCCTAAGCTGAGGCCAACTCCCCTAGCTGGGGAGGGGCTCCCAGCTGCTGGCCAGAGGCAACACGCAAATCAATTCATTCAGTCCAGATTGTGCAGGTGCTGCTCTCTGAGCCGAGCCCACACCTCTGCAAGATGGGCCACTGTGAAAACGGAGAAGAGGCTTCCTTGCAGCAGGGCAAAAAAGAAAGAGTATTCAAGGTCACTTACAGCCGACCCTTGGAGCTTCCTCTTAGATGGCTTTAGGTGAGGGAGAACCAGCTTCCTGGCCTCCCCAGCTACCCTATCGATGGCTTCAACCCCCAGAGTGTGTTCATGTCCTTTCTACCAAGTGCCAATCCCTGGGCAGTTTTAGCCTCTCCCTGGTAGACACCCCATCTTTGCCTGGTGCTCTGCATTCTTTCCAGAGCCCTCAGGCTGCACCTGCTGCTTCCCAAGGCCTCTGTGCTGGTGAAGAGGCACAGAGCACTCAAAACCTGCAGCCTGGCCATTTCTGACTTTCTTCCCAACTGCACCTGCATTTGTATTCATCCTCTGGAGGCCCAACTCCCTCCTCGCTCCCCACCAGTCTGGACTACAACATAAACAAGCTTTGACCATTATCCATGGTCACCTGTACCCCATCCTCAGGTCTTCTGCAATCGGGGCCTGGAGTTGAGGTTTTACTCATCTTTGACTCTTGAGGAACTGTATTTTATCCACTCTCCAAACTGTCCCAGTAAGAACAAAGCTCTTTCTTACTGTAAAGATTGAATCCTCCCACCTGGTGCTTAAAGTTCAGGCCCAGGGCTCTATGACCTCAGTAAGCATCCTATTCTAGGGCCTCCATGACATTCTCCATGATGCCTATCTGCTTCCTTAACGGTACCCTGCCTCCTCCTATGTGGAGGATAAACAGGCCAGGACCCACATGCAGTCCCGCCAGGCTCCCACTGAGCCTCCATCTCGACCTCAGCCCTTCATCCTACTCTTGTATGCTATGGACAGCCGCCCCCCCCCCTCCACGACCTTTCCTTTGGGACCAAACTTGTCTCATGTTATCCCCTTTCTGTGCTTTTGGGGGTTATTCACAAGGTGTTTGTATTGTGGTTACAAAAGCATGCTGCATTCTGCCACCCATCCTCCTTGTTCACACAGCACACGCTTGTCTCTGCCCCTTCTCTAACTCAGGTCCAAAGCTCTGGCTGGCCACAGAGTTGCCCTCTTAGCTTTAGCCTGTCTCTGACCTCTCAACTTCCTGTTTTGTCTGAGGCATCACTTCCCCCTTGATGTTAATGCCTATGCATTTCTCTCCTGTGCCCTCCACCAGGTGAGATTTGGTTGCTGCTCTGCAGTAACCAGCTGCTGGTTGATGTGGGAGTCCCCTCTATATGCTGTGATTACCTTTAATGAATAAAGGAAGTGCTTTGGGCCTATAGCAGAGCTAGAGAGGAAAACTAAATAGAATGCTGGGAGAAAGGAGGTGGAGTCAGAGAGAAGCCTTGTAGCCCCACTCGAGACAGACACTGGAACTTTAGTTGGTAAGCCACAGCCACGTGGCAATACACAGATTAATTGAAATGGGTTAAATTAATATAAGAGTTGGCCAATATGAAGCTAGAGCTCATGGGCCAAGCAGTGATTTAATTAATACAGTTTCTGTGTGGTTATTTCAGGGGTAAGCAGCCAGGAACCAACAAGGGGCTCTCTTCTTCTATAGCTGGTATTAACATGCTTGGCCTTGAACTCAAGTCTGTTCTTCCCTGAACTCAATTTGTCTCAGCATTCCTCCTACCTCCATGCACCTACAGGTTTGACCTGTTCTATTCCACACACATTCCAACTGCATTGGTATGGGCCAGGGCCTGGAAACCTTCTTTCTAAAGAAGCAAAGCACTGTGGAACGACAGACATCTTGGTCCTCCTAAGAAATGTCACGCTGCCAGAGCTGCTGTCATAGGGCACCTAGATGGTTTACACAGGCAGAGACTCAGATCACGTGGTCTAGGAACTCCGATGGAGGCGAAGGCTTTCTGACTGTGTGGCGGGGCACAGCGAAAAGAAGCCCACTCCCATAAGCCTTTCTTCCAGTGGCCATCCTGACGGTGAGACAGAATGGCCTGAGTTGCTTAGTTCACGTTCCAGTGGTAGTAGACAGAGAGGCCTTCTATTTGAAAGTGGGATGGATGAATCACATTCAGCCCATAGTGGGCCACCCACCTGCTTTCCCAGGCTGCACTGGGAGCCAGGAGTCAGAGTCCTGCAATCCTGTGGTATCTTCAGCAGGGCTACCTTTCCCCTAAAGCAGATGCTCTTCTCTCTTGAGAGGGCAAGGAGGCCCATAGCTGCCCATGGCCAGTCTCATTTCTGCTAGTATGTGTGTTTGTGTGTGTGTGTGTGTACGCATGCACTTATTTGTAGGGGGTAGGGTTGTGAGTACACATGCTGTTTCTGTTCTTGGGGACTTGTGAATCATGGATTGAGCAGTGACTATCATCCTGGGGTTTCTCCACAGCCTTGCCTTCCCATTTGCCTCCTGACCGGTCCTTATATGACCAATCATTCTTACCTGCTTATTCGTTTGTCAAGTATCCCTGAAGTACGGGCAGAAAGCTCGGGTGCTGTCAGGGCTAAAGGTGTAGTGATGAAGGTGAACAGATAGTTTGAAGGAAGCTCTAGATGATGGTGAGACCATGCACACACACACTGTCCACTCCCTGCCCCAAATGATGGTATATAGTCCTGCCAGCCCTGGAGGTCACACCCAGGTCCCACAGCCAGCAAAGTTTAACTGAGATCTCCAGGTCTGATGTACAGCAGTTAGCAAAGAGATGGCATCAGCCTTACTGTTACACAGAGAGGATTCTAGGGCTCAGGATCTACCTGGTCACTGAGGCAGCAGAGGGGTGGGGCACGTCATGATCTGGCTATACATAAAGAAGTAGGAAAGGAGAGGAAGGGTAAGGTGGGAAGTGGGGGAGAAGAAGAAGAGGAGAGGAAGAGAAGGAGGTAAGCCGTGGATGGGGGAGGAGGGGCAGGAAAAGGGATAAACACAGGACCTGGGCCTGAGGAGAATCATTCTCTAATATTCTTTAACTTGGAGTCCCATGAGGATGCTGGCTTTCAAATTACGACTTCTGCTTCCTGGTTAATTGTCTCAGTTTGGTTCAGTCTGCTACGTTGTGTCTGTAGACTCATTGTAGCTTTTCTCCTTTCTCTATATTCCCCCTGCCATTACAGTGCAGTCTGAGCCAGGCTTGCTACTATTTCTTCAGGATTCCAACATCAAGGCTGTGCTGAGCTGTTCCCAGCTCAGTGGACAATGCCAGGGCAGCCATGGAGTCTGTCCTTGGTTCCTAGGCCTATTTTCTTGACGTCCTCCTCGCTCTCATCATTCTCTTCCCTCCCTTTCTCCCTCCCTTCTTCTCTCCCTCCCCTCCTTTCCTATTTACCCCTTCCCTCACTCAGTCTTTCTCTCCCTCTTCCACTAGTCTCTCCTTTTCCCCTCTCCCTCCCTCTTTCCATATTCACTCCTTCCTTACCCCTACCACCTTCCTTTCTCCCCTTCCTCCCTCACTCCTTTTCTCCCTTTCTTCTCCTCCCCCCTTTTCTCCCCCTCCTCTCCCTCCCTTCTTCATTATTCTCCCCTCCCTCCCTCTTTCCCTATTCATCCCCTCCTTCCCTTTTTTCCCTCCCCCTTTCTTCCCCTCCCTCCCTCCCTCCCTCCCTCCCTCCCTCCCTCTTCTCTCTCTATTTATTTTCCATCAGACACTGGAGACCCTGAAGCTCCTTCCAGGTGTGCTCTCTGGAAGAGGCAGGTTTTGCTCAAAGACCTCTAAATTATCCTCCCTGCTGTGACTCCGGAACCTCCCTTCATGGCCCTGAGTCCTTCAGGCCTCCATCAGCCACTTCCTTCCACATGGAGTGGGATGGCCTAGTTTTCCTCTTAACAGCTCCAAACAACAAAGGTTTCAGGTCTCTAATAGGCATGTCTAATGTCTAATAGATCTTCATGGGCGACTGTCTAAGGCAGAAATGAGACCCTGTAGCAATGAAGGTCAAACACTGTGATTATACCACAGATGCGGATGGCCAGCATTGCCTGCCATTGTCTCTTAGAGCCTATGGTGTCCAAGAGGGGAAACCGTTCCCCAGATTAGTATCTAAGTTTAGCAGATAGGCACAGAGCTCTGAACTAAATGCTTTGAGAATGGTCTCTGATGTTTTGCTGAGCAACCACGGATTCCATCAGACAGCAGGGATTTTCTGTTTCTGTACTGCTTTAGACAAGTCAGGCCACATTAGTCATGCCCTGTGTGACAGGTGCTATAAGGGAGAGACTGTGAGCCTCCACAGGAGTGGCATCCCTCATACATGGAAGTGGGGGTGGATGCTTGGCTGCTGGGAGCAGCATCTCCGTCTCTGTGGAGCTGAGCTCTGTGGACAGTCGGACATACGCCTGGGGCTGCGCACGTCTGCTTCTAGACTCTGCTAGCTTCACGCTGTGGAGAGCATCTGCCCAGCTCCTGCTCTTAGATGTGGGTAGAATATGAATCTGCCGAGCACTCACAGAGTTAAAAAAAGAAACACAGGCTGCTTTTATATCTGTTGGAAGCAGCCTACATTCTGAGAGCGTGGGTCTTGGTGCTCACAGCCCAAGACGTGTCCCAGGCTGACTGCTGGCTTAGTGTTCATCACTTCAGGGCCGGGGGAGCTTTGGAGACTTGAGGAACACAGAACCGAGTCTAATAAAACAAAGGGACTGGGTGGGGAAAACAGAATTGAGTCTCGTGTCTCCCTGCGCCACAGCCATGGGGATCCCACTTCTGCTCTAAAGATGTTTGCAGAGATGGGGACTATAGGGGTGGTGCTGCCCATGTGTCTGGGGAGGGGAAAGAGCAGAAAGTACTGGTGCTTCTTGGGAAGCTCTTGGGAGCACTTGGGTGCCTCTTTGTGAGTGCTTGGTAGGAACAGAATCCTCAGCAGAGTTGAGGGAGGAGGAGGCAGTTCGTTCCTTCCAGGTGGTGTGAAATCAGCTGAAGCTGGTAATTCCTGGGCTTCCCCTCTGTCTCCTCCTGTCGTCTCTGTGGAAAGAGTGGGTGGAGGTGGACGAGGGACGGAGCAGTGGGTTTTTGGGGTACATCCTCTTCTTGCGCTTCCATAGGATGTGTCCTGCAGCTCTGCCGGAAGAAAATACAGGTGTGCGGTGACAAGGTCAGCCAAGGACAGACAACCTTCTGGTTTAACGAGGGCGTGCCTGTCAGCAGTTTGGTCCAGCCCTGACCTGGCCACCCACTGGGGAGAGGCTGCTGCTGTCCTCTGCTGAGCTTGGATTTGGTTCCATTGTTTGTGATCTGTTGTGGTGGGTTGTTGTCAAAAATGGCTGCAAAGTCAACATAACAAATGGGAACAATTTACTCTCTGTTAGTTCTGGAAGAGGCTGGAACTCAAACCCCCTGCCTTTTTCATGTAGGAACACGGGCGCCTCAGTTGGGGCCATCTGCTGATCTAGAGTGTTTACCCACCCCATCACACCTGCAGAGGCCCTTTTCCCTGCTTTCCTGGGACCTAGACCTGCAAACTTTGGGAGCCACGACCTAAACGAAGGTTTAGGATAGGGTAAGGATGAATCTTCAAAACAGAGAACTGAGCTTAGGGCGATCCGTGAATTGTGTCTACTCCGGGGAACTAGGCTGGAGAATGGCCCCAGCTCTCTGGACAGAAGCCTGTTTCTTACTTGCAGGGGCCTCAGTTTGTTCTTCCATAACATGGGCATCCTGCCCATATGCCAAGGATCACCATCTGGTTTGTTGAGACCCCGCACATAAGAAGTTTGGCACCGTACCTGATAGAGGCTTCCCTAGGAAGAGGCTGAGCTGGGCTCTCCTCTGCCACTTTCTACACTCACGTGTCTTGTGTCTTACACGGACCTGAAACTCAGTCCTGGATCTTTTGGAGCAAGACTTGCATGGAGAATTGGGGAGTAGGAATTAGGGCAACGGCTCAGTAAGTAAAAGTACTTTCTGTGTAAACATGAGGACATGGGTTTGAATCCCCAGTATCCCCATAAAAAGCTGTGTAGCTGTATGTGATTATACAAGCCTGCAAGCCCAGCATTGGGAGCAGGGGCAGAGCCAGGAATATTCTTGGCATTTTCTGATCAGTCACCTTACCAAGATGGTGAGCTTCCCATTTAGTGAGAGACCCCGTCTCGATGGAATAAGGTTGAGAGTGATAGATGGGGACATCTGACATCCCCTGCACACTCATGTGTATGTACACACACACACACACACAATTAAAAATAATGAGAAAGTAGACGTGTGAATTATAACTGTCTTAAGTTTGCCCAGGTGTCAGGCCTGAGTGAGGAGGGAGCTGGAATCTGGGTGTTAGGTGTGCACAGAGTGGCTCTAAGTAGGCCTGGCCAGGGGCTCTGTGCTAATGAGGTAGCCTCCAGCCTGCTGAGCACTCCTCTGTGGGGATTGGAACCTCAACAACCTGCCGCAACACGCCTGCCTATGGAGCTCAGCTCTCTGTTCTCATCTTCCCATGGCAACTAGTGAAGGGGCCAGGACAGCAATCTGCAAAGGCGTGGGTGGGTGTCTACAGGAGAAAGCTGCAGAACAGCAGCCTGGCTTCCAGCTCAGGGCTCCTCAGCCTGTCACAATCACCCTGGAGCTCCCGAAACACTGCACATCCTGTTGCCAGATCTGTTCTGCACAGCAGAAAAGGAAACCAGGAGAGGCAAAGTCTGAGCCCAAAGCTACAGAGTCACTTATTGGAAGATGTGGCTGGGGCCGACATGAGGAGCTTCCGATGATGTGGGTTGTTTGCTTTAGGGAGGAGCTCTGCTAGCTTGGGTTGGCAGAGTCTGTATCTCTGTGTAGGATTTATCAAAGCGCCCTTATTGTAACCAAAAAGAGAGGCCAGCCATCATGAAGAGAGAGGGGAAGGACTATGCAAGCCAGGTGGGCGAGTCAAGGTCATTCTAAGGGACCCCACAGAAACAACTGACCTGAGCTCATAGGAGCTCACAGACCCTGGACCAACAGCCAGGGAGCCAGCGTGGACTGACTGAGGCCCTCTATGTATGTGTGATAGTTGTGTGGCTTGGTCTATTTTGGAGACTCCTAGTAATTGGATCAGGGCCTGCATTTAATGCTTTGGGCTGGCTTTTGGGAACCCATTCTTCATACTGGAAGGGGTTTAGGTTTACATCAACTTGACAAACCCTACTTTGTTGACACCCATGGGAGGCCTGCCCCTTTCTGAACAAAGAGGAGGAATGGATGGGGAGGGGCCAGAGGGAGATGAGGGAAGGGAAACTATGGCGGGAATATAAAATAAATAAAAAAATTAACTAATATAAAGAAAATTATTCATGTAGCACTCCCCAAATATTTGGCAATTCGTCTTGATAGATCCTGGGATCCAGGACTCAACAAAAGCCTGTAAAAATGGGGACATAATGGTGGTATCCTACCTGAGTTGGTGGCAGCCAAAAGCAAGGCTAACAGTGGTGGTTTGGGGTATCCTACTTAGCCTTTGATTTCAAGATAAACCATAAAGTTGACAGTCATGGTCAGAACAGGCTTGGCCACCAACCAGACTGGGGCTGTGAGCGTTGAGAGAAAGGAAGGGGTCTCAGCATCCTCTGTCAGGAGAATGCTGTCAGGAGGCACTGATGCATATGTCACCGTGGGAAAGAGACAAGTCTGTTCTGCCACCCCCAGCCCACTCACACTGCTGGCTTTCTGATAAAAACCTTTCCACTTCTCCTGAAATGTCTTCAGAGCCTAGCGGCCAGTTAGCCGACACCTTCACGGCCAGATACTATGCAAGTTAATGTTTTTGGAGACAGGGTTTCTTGTGTAGCCTAGGATGCCTTTGGGTACAGGAGTCTCCTGCGTCTGCTTCCTGAGAGATTAGAGGTGAGTACCACCAGCTTTCTTTTCAGAGTTACGTTGCACAGCAAAATCCACCTGCCTCATAGATTATGAGGGAGATGCTCCAGGCCTGACTTGGTGGGTCGGGAGGCAAATGAATTAGAGACTGGACCCATGTAGTGGGCCTTAGAGTCCAGGCAAGGATGAGTGTGTGGGATCTGCGGAGATGTAGGATTCTAATGCAAGAGTCAGCCCAGAAGACAAACTTGTGCCGGACCCACTATGTGCTGGCAGGACCAGATGTGCTTCCCTTCCTATTTAAAGACCCACTGTGTGCTAGGTAGGACCAGGTGTGCTTCCCTTCCTGTTTAAAGACCTACTGTGTGTTAGGCAGGAGCAGATTGCTTACCTTCCTGTATAAAGACCCACTATGCGTTAGGCAGGGCCAAGTGCACTTCCCTTCCTGTTTAAAGAATGGTTGAGGGTGACAGCCTAGTAAGATGCTTGCTGTCCAGTCCTGGGGATCTCAGTTCAGTCCCTCAGAACCCACTGAAAAGGAGAAAACAGCTGGATGTGACAGGATGTACTTGTAGTTCAGCTGGTGCATGTATTTGGTTTGGGAGGGCGTGGAGAAGAGTCTTGAGGCTCTCTGGCTGGCTAGTCTAGCTGAATTAGCAGGTTTCAGGGTCTATTTCAAATGAATGAATGAATGCAGAGCAGGAGCTATTGAGAATGATTCACACATTAACTCCTGCTTACACACACACACACACACCAAAACAAAATAAATAAACAAGCTTCTACATTTTCAGACTGTCCCCAAATCAAAGGATGAGCCCAAGTTTGTAATAATCTGAGGCCTGCGCAGCATTCCTTAATACTCCATCTGCTATTTAATTAGTGCTTATTTCTTCAAGATTTTCACACTAATTGCTCATTAATCTTGGTTTTCGGTGCTCTAAGGGTGTCTATGTGAGGAAATCATTGAAGCCGAGGAAGATTGCCAGGACTGGGGCTGCTGATCCTAAGGCACAGTCGCCACCTTTGACCTTAGGGCTCTTCATTGCTCTCCAGCACCCCACGAAGCAGGCAGGGACAAAGCTCACTGGTCCCAAATTCTGGACTTTGCCCTCTACGTGTCAGAGGCTATCCTGTGCTGTGCTGAATGGCTGCAGCCTATGAGGTTCCTCCCGTGGAAGATGAAGTTAGAACCAGGGCCACACATGCCAGTGGAGCTAAGACCCAGCTGCTTCTCATCACGACCTCTCAGAGTCTTGTTACAGACCCTGGGTTCACTTACCCAACTGGTAGTCTGGATGTACACATCAGGGCATCAGGGAGAAGGAGTAGCTTCCCACTCCAGGAACTAATTGTGTGTGTGTGTGTGTATGTGTTGTCCAGCTGTTCACATCAAGAGAAGCAGTAATCCCCATCCTGGGTACATCCAGAAGTCCTACCATTCTCACTTGCTCCTCTCTCAAGAGGTCTTCACCTCAAGTGAGGCTTGAGCACGTGCACTCAGCCTGCCCTGTCCTTCCCTCCTTCAGAATTTCTTGAAGAAAGCACATACCTTGTGTGGCTCCCTTGTAGCCTTGGTCTTAACAGAACAGGTCAGTGTGGGAAGCTGGCATTTTCCATGGTTCTGTGTTGCTCAGGAGCCACTCTGGCTGGGGCCTCACTGCTCACCCCAACTACCAGTATCTATCTAGTCTTCCGTAGATTCAAAACTCTATCAGGAAAGAAGTGCAGTCCGTGTTCATGAGCACATTCATATAAACTCATGTGCACATAACCACACATATCTTTACAGATACTTGCAATGCATACTCTGTACATAAGTGCACAGGAAACATAAGTGTGTAAATATTCATGCACATGTGAGAACATACAAGCTACATACCTATGAACATCATCCAAAATAACAAAATATTTCCAGAAAGGCAAACAAGCATATGTGCCTAGATATGCTTGCCCAGATGAACATTCAAAATACACACATACATACATTGCACACACTCACATGCTTGCACACATATGGAAATACACATGCCTCATTCCATAGCTGGTCACTGTTATGAACTAAATTGTGTCCTTCTGCAAATTTGTATATTGAACCTCTAACTACTAATGTGAGTGTATTTTGAGATAGGGCTTTTAAGGGTTATAATTAAGGGAACATGGGATGAGGCTCTAATCCAGTAAGATTATCAACAGGGGAAGACATACCAGGACATGTGTGCACCGAGGAAAGGGAATCAAGGACAATTGGTTGAATGTACAGTCCCCCGTCCTGTGCTGACAACATTTGGGACAGTGGTGTACACTTCAGGAGAGGGAGCCTGACTGGAGACAGAGAGGCTCTGGGCTGCTTGGCCCTTCTGTCCCTGTTTGCACTCTCACCCTTACAGGCCTTTCTCAGACAGCCAAAACCATGAACGTGTGCTGTGGCCCTCATCCTCACTGTTTACCCTCTTCTTTGGCTCAAAATTCCAATTACTTACCTTGAGAGATGGACTGGAGAGATTGACTCAGTGGTTAAAAGCCCTGCGTGCTCTTCCAGAGGTCCTGAGTTCAATTCCCAGCAACCACATGGTGGCTCACAACCATCTGTAATGAGATCTGGTCAGTCGTCCTCATTAACTTAGACCATGAAACCCAAAATGGACAAGTTCAACTGATCTACCATACATATATGGGCTGCACTTGCCTGCTTCAGCATTGCCAGGGCTTCAATTTCAATTTAATTTCATTTCATTCACCTGGATTTCCAGACCTACATGCTCCGATCATACTTTAGTATTTACAGCCCTGCAAGCTTTGTTGAGACATATTTGTTTAACAGAAGTGTTCAAAGTCTCCATTGGGTCCACAAATGTGTGAGCCTCTTGCTTCTCCCTGACTTCCTATCCCCAGCTGGCTTAATTTTCTTTCCTGCAAGTCTTAGCCCAAACACTACATTCTCAGAGAGTCTTTCTTGAGCAGTGATTTAACAGGCACACCACAAAGTTCTCTCTGGAATTGGAGTCTAACCCTGCTCCCTTGATCTTGGCTGCTGGGTTTTGGAACCTCCAATTCTTATTTCTGACTCTTTGTGACTTCTCTACTCAGCATAGTGCTCTCCCCTATGATGACAGTGAGGATGATGATGCTATTGTTTTATGAATAAGCACTTGCTTTCTTATTATCTACTTTTTCCACCTAGAGGATGATAGGGACTTTTGGAAGGTCGTGGTGTCACCAGCCTGGATGAAGACAGGCATGGCTTCCCCAGGAATGCTTCTGCTTCCTTTCCTTTCTGTTGTCTTTGCTGTTGTTGATCCAAGGACTTAGCCCCATGTCTCTCTTGGCTCATTGCATCTCTCTATCTGGCCTGTATCTTCTGGGAACTCCTTGAAGTGCCCCTTCGACTGGTATTACTCTTCTTCCTCCCTGTCTGTTGCATTACAGATCTCTTCTTTCTGCTCTTTAAAAACTTCCCCTGTGGTTTCGTTAGGGCTTTGAGAGATCAGTGGTATAAACACACATGTCTTTTCTTGTCAAGCTGGGATCCTCATAAACTTGTTTTATGAGATGGAGATAGAGGTTCTGAAGTGAATGCCCTAAAGTTTCGAGGCCAGAAAAGGATGGTGTTGCCAGGCTGTGGTCCTGTACCAGTCCCTGATCACCCTTCTCTCTTAGGGGTTGATTGTTTTCTAGAGTCTTTTGCTCTGTGAAGACTTGTACACTCATTTTGTCAAAGTCTTATACTTGGTACTTGTGTAGAGAGTTGGGGTACGCTAGCCAGATGAGCTAGCAGCCCACAGAACATACACTCAGGCTCCTTTCATATATATGTATAAGTCCCCCCATTTATTAACTCATGAGGATAAAAACTGAGTTGGGCCTATCTTCAAAATACCGGTTCTATCGTTGGAGTTCCCAATGGGCTGTAGAGAGTGGAACAAAGGGAATCAGCAAGAGAGGATATTAGTCCCAAAGAGTTGAGTTTAGAAACTTGACTTCAATGTGCTGGCTGCCCTGATTCTCCAGAAATTGGATGGGAACCCCTGCTGTGCTCCCACAGCCCCTTGGCTGGCAGTCCCAGTGCCTCCTCACCAGTCTCCTCCCTTTAGAGCTTTGGGGTGTCTTCTGCTCTCTTCCCAGCCTTCTGCTCCCCCATGCAGCTGGTCCTTAGTTCATGGGAGAAGTCTGAGGCTCTCCACTCACAATGTTCTCCTAGCTAAGCTGTGGCTACTCACAGAAGGAGCCAGGATATTTGCTTCTCAAGGTTACTAAGGTGGTCTGATGGTAGCGGTAAGCTAAGGCCAGTCAGGCGGGTGTGGCTGCCTCTGCAGCTGACCTGTCCAGAGTCCATTTGCCTCTTCTCTCTTGGACTTGGGTTTCATTAGAAGTCATGTTAGAACTTCCTATCAAAGGAACTTCACTGAGAAGGCAGATAAGCCACTCTGCTAATGTGCAGGGCAAGTTAGGCCCTTTATGGTAGGTAATCACTTTTCTACATTATGGGAAAGCACTAATCCATTTAGGACCCTGGGCTTTGCTTATTTGGCTCAGATATGGGTAGAAGTGGCTCTTATTTCTCATTTGGATATAGCAGACAAGAGCATTTTGCCAAGGTTAATCTTATCATAGATGAAATAGTCAGGCTCCTTAGGTATAACATTCAACAGACTATGAAAATCAAAGGTAACAAGAATGTGTGTGACAACCTGGGACAAGTGATGTCTATTGTTCTAGGGCAGCTGCAGCATCCGCATCTCCCAGTGGGTCATGGTGGTGCAGTTTTTTGAGCTGCAGGATTGAACTGCGGTTGTTCCTTGCAGCAATTTGGATGACTGTGACTTTCTTCAGTGCATTGTGGGCATTGTTTATTCCAACAAAACTTCATTCTTTGTTTTAAAACATTGTTTCCAACTGTCATCATGACTGGCCTGGAGCTCTGTAGCTTAGTTTGACCCAGAACCACCATCCTCCTGCCTCAGTTTCTAAAGAACTGGGATTATAGACCTGCATCATGTACTTGGCTTTCCAGACCCTTGAACAAATATCTCACTCTTAAAACCCTGGTCTACCCTGGATACACACAGCGTTTTTGTCCTAGTGGGGTCCCTTCCTCGGCACGGAGGCATCGTTTTGGTGTCTCATCCCAAAGGACACTGAGAACAGAAGGTATTTTGCTTCTTTACGTTTTGATTTGTCCTATCCAGTTTCTTATGAGGGTTAATGTGCTAAGGAGGAAATGCAGAGGGGCTTAGAGTTCACATAGGGTCATGGAGACCATGCAAGCCCTACGAATGCACAGCATGAGCTCCCAAGGACAGAGGAGATATGCTCTTTATACAGCTGAAGCTCCAGAGAGGCCCTACAAATCCGTGCTGTTAGTGACCACTGCTTTTTTTCCCTCTGAGACAGGGTCTAGCTACCTTGCTCTGACTTCTGTGAACTGTTAGCGATCCTGGTTCTGCCCCTCAAGATCTGGGATTCCATGCCTGTGCCACCATGCCTGGCTTAAAGGATCTTTACTAAAAGCAATCTGGAGCATTTCTCACCCTAAGCTGTGGCTTGGGGGTTCAATACTTGCTCATAGGAAGAAGTTGATTACATATTTTCTAAGATTCACAGGCACACGTATGACAAACCTGGGGGTTAGGATCAAAGTTAGTAGTTAGAAGCAGATATCATTTGTTTTAAAATGACTTTATTTTAGGTTTCAAAAATAAATGGTGTATTCTACTGCCTCTGTGGCCTCTACAGCTTGGTGGACTAGTTCAGATCAGTTCAGAGAACCCATGAACACTTGTGTTTAGAGAATAAAGCCATGGAACAAAACCACTCCAAGGTTTAGCCACATAAACGCATTGAGGTTGGCTCTTCCTTGACCTCAATATAACTACATCTTGATAAATGCATCACAAATAGAAAATATTCTAAGCTCAAGGTGCACTCAGTGCATGTAGCCTACAAACACTCTGACTCAGCATCCTGGTGTCTTCAGGGCCTTGTTTGTTTCCCAAGGGCTGGGTGGGAATTAATACTGCCTTGCACCACGAGAGGGGGCCCTATGTAGCATACACCATTAGCCTGTCAAGTGAAAAGCCCCAAATGTTAGGTCTAGTTGCCACCAGAAGATGAGGCTTTCCCTGAAAGCTGAGACATCACGTAAAAGAGATAGCCAAGGGACCATCTGCAGCCAGGATGCTTAGCTGGGTCCTCTGGGTCCACATGGGGTAGAACAGTCTTTTGAGCCTCTGGGACTTTAGCAGGCCTTAAGTGCTGCCTGGCAGCTGGTAACACCTGGATCTCTGTTCTGTGACCATCTCAAGATGATGACATCAACCCAAGATGAGGACGACTTCAAGGAACAGTATGTGGGTGAGAAAGACCAAACACCCAGCTGTGGAATCCACTAACCATTGATGTGTTCTGTGTCAGAAAAACCACTAGGCTCAGTCCATGCTCAGGACCAGGGGGCCATACTAGAACTCTGGAGAGTGACCAAAAGTAGGTAATGAGAGGTACCATGAGCTGGCAGCTAGAGTTGTGATGGCCATTCTTGGCCTCAATGAATAGCAGAAGCCAGGTGAATATCAGGTCAGATTGATTAGCACATTCACTTAATGTTTATACGTGCATGTTCATACATGTGCTGGCACACTTGTGGGTATGTATATACTTGAATGTGACACACGTGTGTGGAGCTAGAGAACAACCTAGGGTGTTATTCTTTGGATTTGATGCGTTGGCTTTTCTTATCAGGTCTTTCTCTCTGGCCCGAAATTCTTTCAGTAGTGTAGGCTGATGGGCCAGTGAGCCCCAGGGACCCTCCTGACCACGCTTCCCTGTCCTGGGATGACAAATGTGGACCACCACACAGTTTGTTGTATGTCTTCTGGAGATTGACCTCAGATCCTGCTGCTTGCCTGGTGTCTTAGTGACATCCATTGATGTGACAAAACACCATGATGAAAGTGACTTCAAAACAAAAACCTTGGCTAGGACTCATGGTTGCAGTGGGTTTGAGTCCATCATGGTGGATCAAAGGCTTGAGATCAGGTTGTAGGAGAGAGCTGCTTGTTGGTTCCTGGCCACTCAGCCCCGAAATAATCACACAAAAACTGTATTAATTAAATCATTGCTTGGCCCATTAGCTCTAGCTTCTTATTGACTAACTCTTACATATTAATTTAACCCATTTCTATTAATATGTGTATGGCCACATGGCTGTGGCTTACCAGCTAAAGTTCCGGCATCTGTCTCCAGCATGGTTACATGGTGTCTCTCTGACTCTGCTCTTCTTTCTCCCAGCATTCCATTTAGTTTTCCTTCTTTAGCTAAGTTCTGCTCTGTTATGGGTCCAAAGCAGTTTCTTTATTCATTAATGGTAATCACAGCATATAGAGGGGAATCCCACATGAAGCAAGAACTTGGGATGATGTGGGCTTCTGAAACCTCAAGGCCTGACCATAGTGACATGCCCCTTCCACAAGTGAACACCTCCTAATCCTTTCCAAACAGTTCCACCAACTTGGGATCAGATATTCAAATGAGCCCATAAGGACCATTACCATTTAAACCAGAACAACATGTTAAGGAACAAAGGGCTTGTTTTGACTTACAGTTCCAGAGAGGCTACAATCCATCATGGTGGTGGAGGCATGGCGGCAGCAGCACCAGGCTTAGGGGGGATCACATCTCATCTACACACAGGAAGCAGAGAAAGGACAGAGGAAGTGAGTCCAGTCAATAAAACCTCAAATCCCACCTCCAGTGACACACTTTCTCCAGCAAGGCTCCACCTCTTAAAGAATCCATAAGCTCCCCAAACAGCATCATTGGGATGCTCAAGTATTCAAGCACATGAGGCTTGGGAACAGGATTTTATATTCAGACCCTGACACAAGACAGTCAGTTCACTGACTGAGCTGTCTCCCCAGCCTTCCATTTATATCAGTACAATATTGTACTGGTTGGTTTTGTATGTCAACTTGACACAAGCTAGAGTCATCAGAGAGGAAGGAACCTCAGTTGAGTGACAGCCTCCATGGGATCCAGCTGTAAGACCCCCAGTCTATGGTGGGTGGTGTCGTCCTGAGCTGGTGATCCTGAGTTCTATAAGAAAGCAGGCTGAGCAAGCCAATAAGTAGCTTCCCTCCATAGCCTCTGCATCAGCTTCTGCCTCCAGGTTCCTTCCCTGCTTGAGTTCCTGTCCTGACTTCCTCCAATGATTGATTATGATTTGTAAGTGTAAGCCAAATAAACCGTTTTCTACCCAACTTGCGTTTTGATTGTGGTGTTTGGTGACATTAATAGAAACCTTAATTAAGACAAATATTATGAGCATGATAGCACAGGTAAGATTTCTAATGAAGTCTAGAAAAAGGCTCAACTCCTCTGGCAGAGTGTAGTAGGATATTGGGCATTCATTTCCTGGCCACCCAGACCACATGGAAACCATATTAATTACAACACTGTTGGGCCAAGGACTCTAGCATATTTCTAACTAGCTCTTACATCTTAAATTAACCCATTTTCTATCAATCTGTGTATTGCCTTGAGGCTGTGGCCTACTGGTTAGGTTCTTAAGGTTCTGGCACGTCCTCCTTCAGCAGCTACACGGCGTCTTCCTGACTCTGCCTACTCTCTCTCCATATCTCTGTTCATATTTCACACTTGGCCTTACTCTGCTAAGCCATTGGCCAGAACAGCTTCTTTATTAACCAATGGTAATAAAACATATTCATAGCATACAGAGGGGAATCCCACATCAAAAGAGTAGAAAGAGGCAGGGAGGGCTTCTCAGAAGAGGTGAGACATGAGCTGATGTTTGGAAAGTAAATAACCTGCCCCCATTGTAGATGCTGTTTCAGCTTATGGGTTCCCCAGAGCTTAAAAACTCGTTCCCCACCCGAGATATACTTGCAGTTCTCAAAAAAATGCTCCCAAGAAGTGATGAAGCAAAGCTAAGTGTTTCTGACTCTGCAGCTCCTACCCTAGCAGTATTAATATTTCAAGTAAATAGGAGTATGGGTTCTACTCTGCCCCGGTCAGCCTGCATCCTGCTCTTCCCAGAACAGCCTTGACAACATCAAATTCTGAGGAAGGGGAGGGAATCATGTTAATCACATTCCAAAGAGCACTCAAGCAGAGGGCTGTTTATTGGAAATACGGATATGATGGAGGAACCTGCCAGAGCGATCACTTCTGTGGCATTCTGGGAATGTCACCGTGGGAACAGGAAGCCTCGTCTTGGCTGATGATGGCACGGCTTGGCAAGTGGAAGGTGTGGGCAGGGATAGGAAGGGCAGGCTGTGGGATCTTTGTTGGCAGATGGGGAAAGCACCTTCAGGGGCTCCCTCTGGGTACCGGTAGAGCTGGCAATGTCACCCTACCCAGGATGGGGGTGGCTAGGCCTAAGGTGAAAATGAAGGGGCTCATGCTGCTCTTCCCCTGACTGTGGGCTTAAGAGGGGTGGGTCCTGAAGCAGCCTCTGCAGCCTCATACCATCTACTGGCTCCTTCCAGCTCCTCTGAAACTGAAAACTTGCTCCAGAGGTCCTGCACCCTGCTGTTAAAGATCGGCTCACTTAGTTCCATGATGGCTATTCTCGGTGGTCAGCTTGACTACACTTGAAATTAATTACAATCAAAGAGACTTTGATTTTTAAGGAAGTCAGGAGGGGTTTTCCTTAAATTGCTGGAAGTGGAAAGGCCCACTTTTAAACCAAATCTTTTAAGTTAGGAAGTTCCATCTTTAATTTGGGCCACCCCTTCTGCTGGTAGCTGTGTAGAGGACATGGGAGACAGAAGGGTTTGCTTTCGGCCTGCTTGCCCTTGTTCTAGCTCACTGGCATTGGTCTACTTCTTTAAGATTCCAGAATATACTGAAAACCAGCTGAGACATCCACCTTTGTGAACTGAATAGCTACTGGATTAGTGGACTTTCCCTGTTAGACAGTCATTGTTGGACTAGCTGGGCCACAGCTTGTAAGCTACTCTAGTAAATCCCATGTGTATGTGTGCATGTGTTTGGCTCTATCGGTTCTGTTCCTGTAGTGAACTTTGGCTAATACAAGCTCTAATTTCATGAACGTTGAATGCCCTGGTAGCGGATACTCAGTGGAGATTCACAGAGAGCTTGAGGCAGGCAGCCTGTAACCCTCTTCATCTCTAAGGAGAAGGAACATCTTTAGAATCAAGCTTTGTATCTGGGCCTCCTACCTGCCGGTGAACTTGCTGCCATCGGCAGTTGAGAGCATGGCCTTGAGGACAAGCAGGTCTGCATTTGAACCTGGATCCTGACCTAGGCAGGTGCATTCATCTTGCTGAGACTCAGCTTCCTTGGATGTGGAGAGAGTGGATAGGAACAGAAGGGGCATAGGATTGCGGAACTTGCTGGCCTGCTACATGCAGAACTCAGAGCTAAATACATGGTGGTTCTCAGTCAATCGCTAAGTACGTCACGCATGTGCCAGCTCTTTCCTGGCTGGGAAAAATCTTGAGAAAAGATGGCTTGCATCGACTTGAGCATGAATGGAGTCCCCAGTGGCAGCGAGTACAGACTGGCCAGAGCCGTGGAGTGGAGTGAATGGCAGGACACTCCTGGACAGATGGTCTCCAAGCTGTTCCATCTCCCTCTCTTGCTGATTTGAGTCTGCTTGGTTGCCTGTCCCTGCAGGGCTCTATGTTGCTGTGTGTACAGCTGGAGAAAGCTGATCCCTGGCCCCAGATTTCCGGAGCATCAGGATTTCCACACTGGTCAGAGAATCTAAGGTGGCCCTGGGAATCTCTACACCTCCAGGGTCCAGTCATCATAGCAGTGGGCCTTAAGCTCCTGGTCATTGCTCCTTGTATCTCTGGACAGAGAAAGCAGCTCTCGGAATTAGAGGGCATTGCTAAGAACTGTGTCCACAGTCGTGTGTACGACTAGAGCCTTGGCCTAAATGATGCATCTCTCTCCACCATAATGAGTTCTTTGGTTCTGGTGGTGTATACTTGCAATCCTAGACCTGGAGAGGTGGAGGTGGGGGACCTGTTCACTGACCAGACAGGTTAACCTACTTGGCAGGGTCAGATGGCACCTGAAGAAAGACATTTGAGGTTCTCCCCTAAGTATCCCTCCATATATATATGTAACTACCCCACATATACATCTACCCCCTCAATATTACATGTACCCTCTTCTTCTGCCCCCCCCACATACATGTACTCCCCATGTACATGTGTATTTACACACATGGACGCACATGGACATGTGTACCCCACACACACCTAAAAGTGCCCCCATATGCACAAACACAATGTACATGTGCACACACATGCATGTACAAATAAATATGTACATTAATGTACACATACGCCACCCATGCACACACATGTACATGTGCACCACATACATGCATACACGTGTACATATGGATCCTTTATACACACATGTACCCCTCACGCACACTTGCCCATGTTCACACAAACGTGCACACATACATGTACATGTTTGACCGCTTATATGTACAGCACACATGTACATGTACATACAACATTCACACACCAATAACTTCTTTGTTGTAAAAGATCTTTTGGAAACCTCTGTGTGGAAATTTTCTCGAGAGAGACATTTGCAGGAGTTGGCTGAACAGAGCTGTTAGGATGTATTTATTGTTTTGTTCTAGGGTTTCGACGTGGAATACTTCCCACAAAGTCATGGAAACATGCCTTTGGAACTCAGGCAGGAGAGGTGACACAAAGTCCCTGGGTGGAAGGGAGGGTTGGGGCTGTTCCTGGGGTAGGGTGAAATCTGATCACGGGCAGCTGTTGTCTGGGGCCTCAGGGCAGGTGGAGCACACATCTTGCTGGGGAACTCTCCTCCCAGCAGGGTATCCCTGGGGATTTCTGAGGAGCAGCTCCCCTGAACTAACAGGTCCCTCAGGAAGCAGGCATGGCTGGTAGTTGTTCCCCCTCTACACAAAGCCTTTGCAGGATACCCCCCCACACACACACACACTTACTATGGCTAATGTGTTATTCTGTGCCTTGGAGTCAGCCTTCCTCAGCACCTGGATTCTGCTGGTCCTTATAGGATGCTCTAAGATGATGCTGGCCTGGGCCCACTATCTCTGCTGCACAGGAGCTCTGTGTACATGCTGAAGCCTTACAGACACTCAGGAGCCTGGCAGAGAATATTTGGTGACAGAATGGTGGCAGGGGCTTCTCATCTAGACCTTACAGACTTCCATGGATTAATTTTTAGGTGTTCGTTTTAATTTATTTTTTTCCTGAGATTTTCACGGACATAGGACTTGTATTTTGACATTTTGGTGTGTGAGACTCTGTCCCAGGAGCCATCCTTGAGCTATGGTGTCAATAACCCCCTTTCTTCTTTTCGCAAGGGCTCTCTGGGGGAGGATTCAACCCCTCAAGAAAACATGAGTGGGTAGGCCCATTTGGCTTCTTTGTTGAATGTGCCGGGGTGTGTCTACCTCTCAGGGGCCTCTCTGGGCCTCCCATCAAGCAACCATGACTCCAGCAGCAGACGACATGCTGCATGCAGGTGTGAGCTAGCCCTTCTGTAAGCTGCAGGTTGCCTTGGAACCCAAAGGTGACAACTTCTCTCAGGCATCGGTTGCTTGGCAGGAACTGTTTGTCACTTCTCTATTTGCTGTTCTGACCTTGCCCCCATCACAGAGCTTATAATTTCAGAGTGATTAATAAGCTCTCAAACTTGCAGATAGCACATGTCGCAACACGCACAGAGATATAGTCAGAGTCTGAAGTTACACTGCCCGGCACAGCTACCCATCAAGTCACCCATTCCCAGTTCCTCAAATAGAAACCAGAGATATGCTGGCAGCTCGCGTGCCTTTGTCTTTGCCTCCTGACCCATCCTATTTGCAAACCTTTTTGCTCCACTGCCCAAAGCCATTATAATCCAGACACTCCCTAGTCTATGCTCTCTGTGCCTGGACTTCATCTGGTCAGGACAGCCTGCCTGGCTGACGTAGGTCCAATGTTAACTCTCCTGCCTCCTGCAACACAGGTGACATCTCATCTTCTCTCAGCATCAGAGCCTTCCTTGCTGCTGGCCTTGGGCCAGTGTGAGCTCGTCAGCATCGTGTCCCCCTCCCTGCCATGTCCATCAGGCCCCTCCCAATCCAGCCTTCATCTCCCAGGACTCAGACTCCTCTGCATCCTTCGGGTACCCTTGCTTCCTCTCACTTTCTGCCTCTGCCTCTTTCCTCTCTTAGGATTTTTGCTGTTTGGCTGAGTCACTATGTTCATGTCTCAGGGTCTGTATCACTGTCAGACTGGATGCCCTCCCAGGGCTGGTGCTGCCCTGAGAGGTGACAGTCCCCAGAGCCAGTGTTAACCTACAAGTGATGTCTGCCCAGACCTGATACCAACCCCAGGTGATGTCTTCTCAGAGCCTTTCACATCCTCAGAGGTGATGTCATCCTGCAGCCTATGTCACCCCTAGAGCTGGTGTCCCGTCCGGAGATGATGTACACTCCTCCCCCACATAGGTGATGTCTGGGGATGTCAGTTCGCAAAGGGATAGACAATTAGATTGAGCCATGTGAAAATGTGCTGATAGACTTAGAAAGATCATAGCTTGTCAACCTATTGTTATTGGTCGTCAGACGAACTGGCGTATTCATGTCACTGTCCCTCTCTTGCTTCTGCACCTCTCTTCCCTCATTTGGTTGTTTGGAGAGTTCTCAGCTGTGTGTTGACCTGAACTCCACCTCAGTCTGTACAGTAAGGGGTATGTGCACAATTACTGTGATACACTGCTGTCCTCAAGTAAACCAGGTTCTGAGGGAGGGGCAGGTTGTGTTCTGTCCCGTGGTGGAAAAGAGTGGGAGGTTCTGGACACAGAGGGGGGCTTCAGTTCGGAACTTGGTGTGAAGCTGGCTTTGGGATTCAGATCTGAGGTTTCTCTTATGGGTCTGGGTTTTGCTCATTTCATACACTTAGGGGAAGATTTCCTCTACCCCAGGCCACTTTTCCACTTGCTGTCCAGAGGCAATTACTGACAGACATCCTTGCTGTCAAGTGTTGGAATTTGGGAAATAAAGTGTTGTATTACTCAGCTCGAAAATCCAGACTTCATCATGCCCAGCCTTCCCCCATGGAGAAGTCTGTGCCTCCACCCAGTCAAGCCAGCACTGAAGACTTACAGGAAGCTGTCAATCAGTCCAGTTGGCCCATGCTGGGGACTTAGAGATGAGCTTGTAATCTTGGTCCCTTTCACGGGGTGAATGGAGCTTGGAGGTTCTCCAGTGGGAAGGTGGTCATTGTAATGACTAACATTAGATGTCACCTTGACGGAATCACGTGGGGAGAAATCTCCAGGAGCACCTAGGTGGAGCTGTTTGGGGTGGGTTAGCCTTTGGGCATGGCTGAGAGAGAGGGATTTTACTACAACTGGTGAAGCAGGAACACTTGGAATGTAGGTAACAACATTTCTTGGGTTGGGGTCTTGGGCTACATATAAAAGACAAAGGGAACTAAACATCCACATTCATCCCTCTTTGCTTCCTGGCTGGGTATGCAATGTGATGGTTTGGCCTCAAGGTCCTGTTGCCATAACTTCCCCACCATGAGGGACGGCTGGCTTGAACATAAGCCCAAACAAACCCTTCCTTAAGTTGCTGACATCATGGTATCTTATCTCAGACACAGGGAAAGTAACAGTAGGAAACCATGCCCAAGGAAGACTGAGAGGCTTGGTGTGACCCATGGCTGTAACACTGTATCCATATCATTAACACTGTATTCATATCGTCAACAATGTATTCATATCATCAATGATGTATTCATATCATCAACATTGTATTCCCATCCTCAACATTGTATTCCTGTCATCAACACAGCTACCTGGCTCCATGAGGCAGCTTCAAGATGACATCAGGAAAATCTCAACCTTAGGATTTTGGAGAAAGAGAAATAGCAAAAGAAGATTGCATTTTACTATGTGTTGATAGTGTGTATGGGGACAAGTGAGTGAGGGAAGTAGGGAAATTTCTTCTGATAGTTATCCCAGGTGCTAGATGAAAATCCCGACACAACATGTATGCATGTATGAATGCATGCCTCGTGTGCGTATGTATGTATGCACACACACATTTACTTACGATAGGTCTCTCTTGCCACGTTTTATAAGCATGAAGGACCGCATACTATTCTAGCTCTCCCTTCCAGATGCTGAACTGTCTGAGATGATCCTGTGATCAAATACCGTACTTCAAAAATCAGCACATTATTCTTTGAAGCTCAGGCTCATGGTCTTCCAACACTATTAATTGGAATAACAGCACCAAAGATGACTAAAAGTGAAAAAACATCCCAGTGGTAAGTGTTAATGTGATAATTACGCTTCCTAATTAGAAATGCCCAAGGACCAGAGCTTCAGTTACTCCTTCCAAAGACAGACAGGAGGGCTTTGAGGGGTGGTGTTCTTGTTACTCAGGTCACCCGCGGGGACAAGTGTCTGACACGCTGAGAGGCCTTGTCTTGCTCTAGCGTTCTTGTTACTCAGATCATGGGTGGGAGTGTGCCTGGCACACTAGGAGTTACTATCTCACAGTTGGCCTTGGCTCAGCCATAGTTGTGTTAACTTAATACAACCCAGGTTCACCTGAGAACCGGGTCTTTATGGGGGAGCTGTCTATGTAAAATATTGGCTCATGTACATGTGTGTGAATTCTTTCCATTGTCTTCATTGATGTAGGAAGATGCAACCTGAAAGTGGAGGGCACCATTCACTGATTTAGGGATCTGGGCTGTATAAACATACAGAAAGGCATCTGAACACTTGGTATACATGTATGCCTTTCTCTATTTCCTGAGTGAAGATGAAACATGAACAAGCAGCTTCCTGCTTCTGCCTCCATCCCTCCCCTGTCTATTGCCACATCTTCCCCCAAATGGTGGAACTCTAAGCGAAAATCAATCCCTCTCCCTTTTCGCCAGGGTATTTTATCACAGCAACTGGAACTAAACCAATAGTCTCCTTCGCAGTCCTTGGCCAAGGCAGCAGCCTCTCTGTGCAAACTCCAGGCTGCATGTTAGCATCCTAAGTCACCTGCAGATAGAAATGGAAAGCGTGAAAGCTTTCGAAGAGAGCCCAGCAAACCTTTTCCATGAGGCGCCATATGGTGAACGCTGTAGTTAGGAGAGAGCCCATAGCTGATGCTTTAGTGACTCTAGTGTTCTACAGCCGTGTGAGAACATGTGATTCATGCAGTCCTCGTGTGTAATCCCATGAGCTGAGGAGTTCACCGGAGATTTTATTTGCATACCCAGGCGGGGGTCTTACTTGGCTGACCCTGAATCTATGTGTATGACTAACACTGAGAACTTCAGAGGTAATCTAAATAGTGTCCATATGTAAATTTCCCCAAGCCTTTCACAGTCCCCTGAGAAAATACAGTCACAGACACTGACTGACCATCTGTGGCCGTCACTCAGTAGCAAAGACAGCACTGGGGCCCAGGGAATACCTCTGTTATCTGAGTCCGCTAAGACTGTGCATCCTCTGAGTGATTCTCTCTCTTCACCACTTCTCACTCTTCTTCCCTTTCTCTCTCTCCCTCCCTCCTTCCCCAGACTTCTCTTTCATCTGTACCTACCTCTAGAGGATGTGCTGATCACTATAAAACCCTGCGTCCTCTTTCTTTCTACAGACATTAGAAGGCCCTTTTGGGGTACAGAGCAACAGGTTCAATGACTTTGTTTCTAGTACATCTCCCCACATTTGGCAAGGATACAATCATCAATATTTACTATGTGCCAGGCTCTAAGCTGGGTAGTCTCTGTTGTTAAATCACCAGTGTACACTAGTCTCGTGGGGCCTTCTGAATCCTAGGTTTTCAAGTAGGGATCAGGGGCAGGGTGCAGGTCAGGTGACACTTTCTTAGTAAGTGATAGAGGTAGAGATTCAAGTCCTTTTCTTGTAATGGGGTAGCCTTGCAGGGTGTACTGCTGCTGGGGACGAGCCACACGTCCCTGTGGACCTCAGCAGTTAATATAAGAAAAATTACAGGTGATATGCAAGATATTCATCAGTATAGGATAGGGTCATTTCAGGTTCCCTCTCCTTAGTTGCCCAAGGTACCAGCTGGGGACATATTCCTGGACACCTGCGAACCCCTCAAGAGTCAAGTCTCTTGCCAACCCTAAGATGGCTCCCTTAGATAGGATATATACTTCGCTGCTCCCGTATCCATCCTTCCTATATCCCAACCATCCCAATCCTCCGAGCTCCTCCCATCCTCCCCTTCTCATATTTCTCATCCCATTTCCCCTTTGCCCCATGCCACCTCACCCGCAAGTTCCCAGTTTTTGCCCTGGAATCTTGTCTACTTCCCCCTCTCCATGCGGATGACTATATGATTTTCTTTGGGTTCACTTTCTTATTTAGCTTCTATAGGATCACACATTATATGCTTAATGTCTTTTATTTTATGGCTAGAAACCGATTATGAGTGAGTACATCCCATGTTCCTCTTTTTGAGTCTGGGATACCTCACTCAGGATAGTGTTTTCTATTTCCATCCATTTGCACGCAAAATTCGAGAAGTCATTGTTTTTTACTGCTGAGTAGTACTCTAATATGTATATATTCCACACTTTCTTCATCCATTCCTCCATTGAAGGGCATCTAGGTTGTTTCCAGGTTTTGGCTATTACAAACAATGCTGCTATGAACATAGTTGAACAGATACTTTTGTCATTTGATGTGGCATCTCTTGGGTATATTCCCAATAGTGGTATTACTGGATCTTGGGGTAGGTTGATCCCAAATTTCCTGAGAAATCGCCACACTGATTTCCAAAGTGGTTGCACAAGTTTGCATTCCCACCAGCAATGAATGAGTGTGCCTCTTTCTCCACAACCTCTCCAGCAAAGGCTATCATTGGTGTTCTTGATTTTAGCCATTCTGACAGGTGTAAGATGGTATCTCAAAGTTGTTTTAATTTGCATTTCCCTTATCGCTAAGGAGGTTGAGCATGACCTTAGGTGTCTTTTGGCCATTTGAATTTCTTCTGTTGAGAATTCTCTGTTCAGATCAGTGCCCCATTTTTTTATTGGGTTCATTAGCATTTTAAAGTTTAGTTTCTGACCCTATCCTATACTGATGAATATCTTGCATATCACCTTAGAACCTTCATCTGGCGATGGATCGAGGTAGAGACAGAGTCTCAATTTGGAGCAACGGTCTGAGCTCTTAAGGTCCAAATGAGGAGCAGAAGGAGGGAGAACATGAGCAAAAAATCAGGACCACGAGGGATGCACCCACCCACTGTGACAGTGGAACTGATTTATTGGGAGCCCACCAAGGCCAGCTGGTCTGGGACTGAATAAGCATGGGTTGATTCCGGACTCTCTGAGCATGGCGGTCAATGAAGACTGATGAGGAGCCAAGGACAATGGCACTAGGTTTCGATCCTAATACATGAACTGGCTTTGTGGGAGCTTAGCCTGTTTGGACGCTCACCTTTCTGGATGTAGATAGAAGGACCTTGGTCTTCCCGCAGGGCAGGGAATTTGGACTGCTCTTCAGTAACGAGAGGGAGGGGGAATGGAGTGGGGGGAGGAGAAGAGGAGTGGGGATAGGGGGAGGGAAGTGGGGGGAGGGCAATATTTGGGAGGAGGGGAGGGAAATGGGAAATGGGGAGCAGGTGGAAATTTTAATTAAAAAAGAATAAAAATAAATAAATAAGTAAAAAAAAAAAAGAAAAAAAAAAGAAAAATTACAACTTGATAGAATGCCCTTGAAGTTTTGGATTTTGGAGCTCATTTAGAATTAGAATCAATGTACTGAGAAAGTCTTAACACACATACATGCACACGTGCACATACATGCAACACATGTACACGCATGCACACACACAGGTGAATACATGAACACATGTGTACACACACAAACACACACGTGCACACAACACGTACATCCTGGCATGATAACTTTCCCAAGTGCCAAAGAGTAGGATGATAAAACAAAAACAAAATGCAAAAATCCTCTTACACAATGGTTATTTTGTTGAGACAGGACTAGGGCTAATTCTGTGGATACTTAGACTAATCAGTGCAAGAATGTTGCTGTCCCTGCGTCCTGGCTCCCGTAAAAATGGATAGAGAATGACGAAATTGACCAAAATGGCTGAGGAGGCTTAGTGTTTGGCTAGATACCATGAGTGACCTGGCATAGGCGCTAACAGGGATTCTAAGGGTGGTCCCTTCCGGCAGGGGATATAGGACGAGCATCCAGGCACTGTCAAGGCGTGCACATCTGTACTGTGCTTCATGGTTTAGTACATGGCCTCATTTTGCCTTGCAGCAAACCCCGTATTACTGTATTTCACAGATAGGGAAACTGAGGTCTGGGAGAGTGGACTAGCTTGTCTCTCTTTCTATATCCCAGGTTAAATTTTAGGCCTATGCGTCTGGACAGAGACATTTGTTGTTGCTGCTGCTGTTAATTTTTTACTCAGTCAGATTTGGTCTCTATAAAACGCCATCAGTGTGAAATAAATGTAGTATCGGATGCCTAGACTGAGTGAGGAAGGCGAATTGGGTCACTGGGTAGAGTAATTCATGGCGGCCTTGCTCTGTATATTGTGCAAATGAAGTTTCAGCAGGGTGACTGTGGATGAATCAGCTTACACTCACCAACCCAGTGAGTGGCCCTCTGGAGGCTGGACCTTCCTTGAGAATGGTGGGTGACTTGTTCTTACCCAGAGTCTAGATAATATTCAAATGATGTTATCTGTCCATACCATTCACCCCCACCATGATTGTGCTTAACCCTGCAGTGTGGCTCCAGACTTCTGGAGCTGTGTGGCCTGGGAACAGACATTGCCTATGAAGTCCAGGGTCACAGCTGACGTTTTCCAAGAAGAGAGATGACCTGGGCCTTTCCATAAGAAGTCATGAGGAAACTAAGAACACAGCAATGCTCTCTTCTGTTGGTCTCTAAGCCCCAGCTGTCTCCTTGCCCCCTGGCCCTCTGGAGAACACTCACTAGGATAGCAGGTGTGGGACTGAGGACAGCTGGAACTGTTGTGAGCTTCGTCACTGCTGTACTGCTGGGCCAAATCTGTTCCTAGATGTTCGCGCCTCCCTGTTCCCTCACTTGGCGGCAGGTATTCGCAGTTCTGCAGGCACCCTCTCTAGAGCAGCACAGAGCGCCAGCTCTCTCCATCAGCTCTGTGATAAGGTGGGCCAGAAAGGAGGAGAAACAGCAGATGTCCAAGACAAGCCAGATGATATACCCAGGTGCTATCCTCCCTGGTCTCTCACCAGTGATGCTCTGTGCTCGCTTATGGGAGCCCAAATGCTCCTGACTTTAAATGTCTTTGGGCACAGAACTAACTATCACATCCTTCTGAGTCTCATTCCTCAGGGACATTGTAAGCCAGCACACTGATGTGTGCCCACCACACTGCCTGGATTCTCCGTGCTAGCAAGTGTCAGTGTTAATGGATCCACTAAAGTCTCAAGGTGAAGAGACGGAATGCAGATGTTCCCAGTTGTGGGAGGAGTTGGAGTGTAAGAGAGTCTACTGATGTTCTATGAGTCTCTCGGGCACAGCAGATCTCTCTTACACTGTCCACGGAAGCAGTTTTGAGGCCCCAGCAGAGCACTGTGACCATCTTGCCTGGAGTGCTCTTTGCTGATTCTTTCCAGGTTGGGTTTTATCTAGAGCAGCAGCTCTCTACTTGTGGGTCGCAACCTGTTTGGGGATGAACGACCCTCTCACAGGGGCACACGTATCATATATTTACATTATGATTCGCAACAGTAGCAAAATTACAGTTGCAAAGCAGCAACGAAAAAATGTTATGGTTGGGGGGATCACTACAACATGGGGAACTGTATTAAAGGATAGCGGTGTTAGGGAGGTTGCGAACTCCTGATCTCTTGTGTCCCCGAACCAGAACTTGACTGCCTCTGCACCAAGGTGGGGAGGACAACCTTGTGCACTCACGTATCATTTCTGCCCAGGTGTTAAAATAGAACCAAGGACAGACTGAGGCACAAAAAAAGAGGCTGGGAAGTCAGATAGGTACAGCGATGGTCAGGAAGATGGTAGCCACCAAGACAGACAGACAATGGATGCTCACTCTCATTATTCTGTGAACAATGCCATACTCACATTGTGGCCACTGAACACTTGCTACTTGGGGAGTTGTGCGGAGTCTCTTGGGCCATACTCTAGAGAAACAGATTGGGTAGGGTGTGTGTATAGACTTGTCATTTATCCTTGCTTTGGGAAGTTCAGTTTGGGCTTTTGGACTTGAGCTGGTGTGAAGTGTGCACCAATACCGCTGCTTGGCTCTCCCTTTTCTTCACGCAACCTGAACTTCCAGCCTGTTCTTCCACCTTCAGTTTGTGATTTTTCTTAGCTGTGGGCTGAGGTGAGTGTTTTGATTAGGGCAGGAGAGGCTAAGACACAACGGTCAGTAGGTCAGGCATGTGCTACGCACTTTCAGTTTAGGGTATTTTCAACCTAACAAAGCTTGATTGGGTTGAAAAGCTTCATGTCTGGGAAGTGACCTATTCTAGAAAGTGGTTTGTGCTGGTATGCAGATGGGCACATCCACAGTGCTCAGAGTGGCCTGGCAGAAGGGCCAAGGCTGCAGACTGGGTCAGGTCATCTGCTGTGGAACCCCTCTTGCTCCAGAGACCTGTGACTCTGTTCTGTGCAAGCCTTCCATTGTGCCTTGATTTGCATATGGAATTTGTGTTGGAGTTTCCTCTCTACTGCGAGGTATGGAAAGTGGAAATTCATTTCGTTGTGGTGTCTACGCAGCTATCTCGAGGTTATTAGGGCTATGGTATTAGGTTGGAGCCCATGACTGAGTCCTGGGGTGTTATAAGAAAATGGAGAGACACAAGAAGGTATGCATAAGCTCTCAGCTCCTCACCATCCACATCACCTTGAGATCGTGCCATCAAGAAGCCATTACCAGATGTGACCCTTGAGGTTTCACCTCCAGAACCACAAGTCAAATCTCTCTCTCTCTCTCTCTCTCTCTCTCTCTCTCTCTCTTTTTTACCATAAGAACCATAAGTCATAACCTCTTCTTCATAGGTAGGGCTACCTAGTCTGTGGTATTATGTCACTAAGAGCAAAAATGGCTATCTGGAGAAGGTCCCCCACCTTGGGTAGGGTGACCCCCATTCCTCGCTATTCACTCCATTAAAGTTGAACCCGTCTGCATCTGTTACCCTTCTAGTTGCTGGAATCTCAGACAAGAGGCAGCTTAGGGGGATGAGGGGCTCATGTTGGCTCACTGTTTGAGGGGATACAGTCCAGCATAGAGAGGGTGGCATGGTGACACCCTCTTCATCTCGGCAGAGGCATATACAAGGAAGTTCTCATCTCCTCACATCTTGGAGGCACAGAGGTACAGGAATCAGAGAGTGGTCAGGGAATATGACCAAGCTAAAGACCCTCAGGTCAGTCCCCAGTGACCCACACCCCCAATTTGGCAGGTAGGAGGGCTATGTTGGAAGGTTGTGGATCTCTTAGGAGGTGGGGTTTTGCTGGAGAAAATGAGTCATGGGGCTGAAAGTCCGTGAGACTTTGTGACCCCATGACCCTGGAGTTCTATGCCAGGGAATGACCAGGACGTATCACATAAGGAACCTGTCAGTGGGAGACCATATCAGACATGAACCACATATTGGCTGTTGACGAAAACACAAGGACCAGAGGCCGGTGCGAATCTGAAACAGGGAGCTGTGTACAATTATACATCAGCCGGTGGAGGCAGTCAGCTGTTATTTTTGGTCAAACGTTTTTCTAGATGTTTCTATAAGGTGTATGTTTTGGGGTGATGTGGGTTTTACTCTTTTGTTTTGATATATATGCATGCGGTGTGTCTGCATGTCTATATCCATGTTCGCATGCATGTGTTCATGTGTGTATGCATGCATATAGAGACTACATTCTGACATCAGGTGTTTTCCTCCATCCCTCCATCTTTCATCGCCCAGCTGAACTCAGAGCTGGCCCTTTGCCTAGTCTTAGCTCCCTGACTTGCTACAGGGATCCCCTGTCTCTGCTCTCCGAACACTGCCATCCTAGGTGAGCCTCCCTCCTGACATTCACCTAGGTTTTGGAAATCCGAACTTCTAGTCCTCACATTTTTAGAGCAGACACTTTACTCCTTGTGGGCTCTCCCAACCCTTCCTGTGCTTTGGATGTGAAATGTCCCTAGAGGCTCATGTGTTTCAAGATGCTGGAGGCTGGGGATAACCTAAGGGAGGCTGCAGGGGGTGTGCGACAGAGCTGCAGAGGGCTAAGAGGCAGGGAAGGGTATAACGAACAAGCCAAAGGGGACATGGAGACAATGTATGTGGGTACCCTCCAGGTCAAGGACTGCAGTTACCCAAAGAAACCTGCTTTCTAGCCTCCCACCATCTCTCAAGGCAGCAGGCACCCTTGTAGAGACCCCTAACCCAAGTCTTCCCTGTGGAGATAGGGCTGTGTCCCTTTCTCCTCAGTGCTCACTACCTACAGCTTCCTGTTCTTTTTCTATGCATGTGGGTGACTGTGCAGCATCCTTCCTGCTCATACTGGCTGCACTTCCTTCCAGAACCATCTCTCTCACACGTAGTAAACTAGACCCTTCTCTCTGAAGGATGGCAGTGCCCTGCCACAGTGCCAACCAGTGATTCCTCCTGCAGAGGGAGAGGTTCTTAGGTCCTGCGTCTGAGCAGCCCTCCCAAGGACTCAAGGACTGCGGGAGACTTCCTGGCGACTACAGTCCTGACCCTTTGATCCGCTCTGAGCTTTGAGCTGTACTGAGCCTCAGAATGAATTGTAGCCCACCCCTGACTGTAACCGGCCCCTCCGAGGGGGGCGGCTCTGAGAGAGTGGCCACACTGAGCTTGCATTTATCATTGTCAGCACAAGAGGGGATGCTGCATTCTTCAAGTGAGCTTGGCTTGGAGTCTGGGGCCTGGCAGGGTCCTTTGCCCAGAGGCTCTCTGGTGAGAGGTACGCTACTAAGTAATGAGTTATTCATGATTAATTATAACTAATTTGGCCTCTTTCTTCCCCAGGTACTCAATCTAAATATTTACCAAGAATTCTGATCTAAGGCTCATTATCCAAATGAATAGTATTTTCTTCTTTTTTTTAAAAAATAATGAGATTGTTTTCATCCCAAATCAGTGATCATTTGGAGTTGGATCAGGAAGTGATTCAGCCACACATTTCTGACGCAGGGACAGCAGGTGAAGGGTAGGTGAAATGCTGGTCAGCAGTAGAGGAGGGCACTCAGTCTTTGTGGAGTTTACCCGAGCCTCCGAGCACAGTGGTCTCTTGTGCCACGCCCACCAGCCTCAGTGGCAGCCTCTGACGGTCCCCGGGATGTGAACCAGAGTGCAGAGTGCAGAGAAGCATGTTCCCACGTGGGACAGATCTCCTCTGTGCACTGGGGGAATGTCCAAGCACTGGGCCTCAGTGCTGGGAGGCTTTCCAGGGCTGATTTCTGAGACAGAATGCCAGATCTGAGGTGCTTTGCTAGGGGCACCCTAATAAGCTCAGGTGTGGAGTCAAATCCTCCTCTGAGGAAGCTGGGCTCTAGGGAGGCATTATGTATTAAGTCAGGTGCAGCAACTCCTCCCCCTCTGCCAGGAGTGTCCCTGGGACGCATTTATAGCACTGTTTGGCTAAGAGGAGCTGGCTTGATTTGGTTTTGGGGGTGCGTGAGGCAGCTTCCCTGAAGGCCAGAGAAGACAGACATCCACTTGCATTGCTTTTATTCTAATGCTGCCATGGACACTCTGTGGTGGCTTCACTACACCAGGAGGAGGTGGTGGGGCAGCGCATGAGGGCAGATCAGGAGTCAGGGATGGAGAAGAGGCCAGGGTCCTTTAGAACTTTGTTAGGATGCTCTCTGCTTAATCCTGGGACTGGGCTATCCCCTCCCAGAGCATCACTGCCTGCTCTCTAGCTGGATATGGAAGAAACTCTCTATTCCACCACCTGATATCTAGAGCTGAGGCACCACTGCCTCACAGCCCCCCACAATCCCACCCGTGGGTGATGCTTGTCTGCAGAGCCAGTTCTTTTGATTCATTCTATCTATCTATCTATCTATCTATCTATCTATCTATCTATCTATCTATCTATCTATCTATTATCTATCTATCATCTATCTATCTATCTATCTATCTATCATCTATCTATCTATCTATCTATCTATCTATCTATCTATCTATCTATCATCTATCTGTCTATCAATCATTATCTATCTATCTATCTATCTATCTATCTATCTATCATCTGTCTGTCTATCATTATCTATCTATCATCTGTCTGTCTATCATTGTCTATCTTTCTATCTATCACCTGTCTCTATCTATCTATCTATCTATCTATCTATCTATCTATCTATCTATCATCTATCTATCTATCTATCTATCTATCTATCTATCTATCTATCTATCTATCATCTTCATGGAAATGTGTGCATGTGCCTGCATGAGCATATGTATACCATATGCATATACCAGAAGAGGACAGCAGATCTTCTGGGACTGGATTCACAGATGGTTGTCAGCCATTGTGTGGGTGCTAGGGACTAAATATGGGTTCTCTGGAAGAACAGTAAGCACTCTTACCTTCTGTGGCATCTCTCTAGCCCCTAGGCCTGTTCTTTTTTTGTGTAGATTCCCTAACACTCACCTGCAGAGGTGAGCAGATTTCTGGCTTAAAGTCCAAGAAACTGTACAACTAACAACCACCCCTGGGACTCTGAAACTTTTTTTTTAATTACTGAAAATATGGAAGCCTCCTGTTCAACATCCGCCTGTTGATGGGCTCCAAGACCACCCAGTGCTTCCTAGCCAGGGTGGTCCTTACACAGAACATGGCAAGTTCTAGAGATATACTTGGTTTTCAGGACCTGAAAATGCCACTGTCCTTTGGTGGGCAAGAGCCCCGAGCCCAGTCAGAAGAGCCACAGTACCAGGACAGTCTCACAACCAAGATCTGTCTGGGAAAGCACCAGTCAGGAGTCACGCTGACTCTGGCCAAAGGGGAACATTGTTCATAGCATACAGTGACCTTAAGGAGTGAGCAACAAGGAGTGGACTGATGGGGAGAATGTCCGCATAAGGACGGGAAACCACTCTCTTCTGGAGCATTGTCTTGCTAATGCTTATTCTGAAGCAGACCATGGAAGAGGTCCCCAGAAAAGAGATGCACATGGAACTGGAGCCATCTGCATGAATTTCTGGACAGATGCATGCTCCTGATAAATTGGAATGAACTGCATTAAGCATGTTGTTTTTAGAAATAAATGGTTTAGTTCAATGTCACACATTCTGTGAACTGAGCACTGGCATGGGAACCATGCTCGTGGAGGAGGGTCCATTGCCAACACACGTTATCACACACTGCATATTGATTCCCACAGGAGCTGGTTTTGCTCTGAACTGAATGTCATGCTCCTGTCCCAGCCCCTTTCCTGCAGAAACCTTGCAGCCTGTGTTTCTCTCTTCTTGTTGCCTCCACTGTGCTCCCCAGGTCTGTGGTGGTGCTACCCAGGTCTGTGGCAGTGCTCCCCAGGCCTGTGGCGGTACTCACCAGGTCTGTGGCAGTGCTTCCCAGGTCTGTGGTGGTGCTCCCCAGGCCTGTGGTGGTGCTCACCAGGTCTGTGGCAGTGCTTCCCAGGTCTGTGGCGATGCTCCCCAGGTCTGTGGCGGTGCTCACCAGGTCTGTGGCGGTGCTTCCCAGGTCTGTGGTGGTGCTCCCCAGGCCTGTGGTGGTGCTCACCAGGTCTGTGGCGATGCTCCCCAGGTCTGTGGTGGTGTTTTCCAGGTCTGTGGCAGTCCTTTCTCTGTATGTGGATTGGCTCCCTATGCATTAATCACTCACAATGGGGCCCTAGATGCTGTAGGATAGCAGGAGATCTCCCCAGCAGTGGACCTGGGGGATGAGCAAGAGAAAGTTTGATCCCTGGTAGCCAGGCCCATGCACTGAGCCCCAGAGGCCTTAGACTGGCTGAGTATACTGTGAGGCTCTGAGTTGAGGAGATCTGTTGAGGTGGGTTCAGAGGAGCAGTTCCCCAGATGTGAGTAAGAGTGAGGTGCTGCTAGACTATGTGTGTTTGTTTGCATTTTCCCTTTGTGAGTGAAGTCTGGCAGAGGACAGGTCTGCTCGGTTTGATAGGCAGGACCTGGCATAGCTCTCAGATGAATACAGCCTTGTTCTGTTTTGAGCTCCTTCTTTTATATCCTACTTATTAAACATAAGAACTTAGTATTCCCTCCAACTCTCCTAGGGTGTGCTCCAGGAAGGGCTTTGTAGCCACGGCCATACTTTCAGAAGTCAGATGTCACCATGTGGGCCATTCCGTCATAGGCCCAGTGGCTCCACATTCAGGGTTTTGTGTCCACTCTTTTGGATTTTGGTCTCTCACACGGGAGTTTAGCAGATACCAGAGACTTCCCGACAGGGCAGAGTGACCAGCTGGGTCTCTGGAAGCTCTGATATCTGAACGTCCTTTTCATGAAGGATAGACTTCCTCAAACTGAAGACTGATATGTTTGTTCAAGTCACACTGTGGAGAACCACAGCCATACTTGGGATGGGGTGATGAAGAAGACCCTTTCCTGTGTAGAGAGGGGGATGGCTCTGAGTGATTCTCCTTTTCCTACTCTCTCCGAAGGTCTGGTTTTGGTGGGATGTGTGTGTGTGTGTGCCCATGGCCACAGAGGTGGTCTTGGGGCTTTTTTTCCAAGTGTGAAGAGAGAACTCAGACTGGATGAGTTGTGAGTGCTTCCTTGGCAACTGTGAAGACAACAGTCCCATGCTTTTGATTTATTCTCTTTTAAAATGAGCACTGGTAAGTAGGTAGGCTGGTGGGCCTGGAATCCTTCCATCTGCGAGGCTGAAACAGGAGGAGTTGCTGCAAGTTCAAGGTCAGCCCCATGCCAGAGAGTGAGACCTTGTTTCAAAATAAATAAATACTCTTTAAAAGCAGAAAGATGCTCAGATAAGGGAATACTTGGCTTTAATGGATGCTGTAGACAGATGGGAAAGGAATGACCTCTTGGTGAGACCTAGCAGGCCCTGCTGCCGGATGTGGATCACATTCTCCAGAGTCCTTCTTGTCTAATACGCAGTGGTGCAGAAGGTCAGAAAGTACACTGTGACCTGCTGGCTCTGGTCTCCTGCCTACTGCACAGCCATTGCCTTTGCTCTGGCTGATACGAGGGCAGTCATCTTGCTGGGTGACGATCCCCAACCTTACCAGTTTGCAGTCCTGTGTTCATTGTGTGCTAGTAGGTGATGTCAATAGTCACACAGCCATGCTGCCCTGGTATTCTTAGGGCACTTCCACTGGTTCCCCATGGGGACCCGGAAGACACAGTGTGTTTTGTTGCCATGACCCATGAATGCTCCTACTGGCAGTGTACCTGTCCCCAAGTGTGGTTCTGCAGGGGCCTTTCCAGCTGCAGGCCACTCAGTGGTGACTGAGAAGATGGGCCTCTCAGCGCCACGCTCCAAGCAGACCAGGATATTGCTAGTTTGCTGTTGCTTACCTTGTACCCCTTTGCTCCTCACTAACACAGAGGATGCCTCAGAAACCTGTAACATGGCAGTGAATCACTGTGTTCTGTGTTCTGAGGGAGGAGGAGAGGAAGAAGAGGAGGAGAGAGGAGGAGGAGGAGGAGGAGGAGGAGAGGAGGAGGGAGGAGAAAGAGGAGGAGGGGGAATTAAGTGCGTTCTCACAGAGTACAAACAGAACCTAGCAGACCTGGAGCCTCCTAAGCTTCAGCCTTTCCTTTTCACCCGATGTAGGAGGGTCTCTGTCTATGTGTACTTTCATTGGTTAATAAAGAAACTGCTTGGCCTTTTGATAGGCCAGCCATAGGTGGTAGAGTAGACAGAACAGAATTCTGGAGGAAGAAAGCAGAGTCAGGCAGAGGCCATGGTTCCCCTTCCCAAGACGGACACTGGCTAGACTCATGCCGGTAAGCCACGACCTCGTGGTGGCATACAGATTATTAGATATGGGTTAGTCAAGATGTGAGAGTTAGCCAATAAGAGGCCAGAGCTAATGGACCAGGCAGTGTTTAAATGAATACAGTTTCCATGTAATTATTTCGGGTATAAACTAGCCGGGGAGCCAGGATCCGGGTGAGAATGCAGCCCACTGCACCTTTTGCAACATTTACCCAGCCATGTGACCTTGAGGAAATGCCAGATCTGCCTAAAGTGGTATGGGTCCACTGTCTACAGAGTAGGACCAAGCCTGTCCTCCCCCAGTCATTGTAGAGACCCATAGACAAGATTTATATAAAGGGATGACTAAGGGCCAGATTCACTGCCAAGTTCTTCTGTAATGGTAGTGACTGCTTTAGGAAAAAGCCCCTCCCTTTTATATTGCATTTTGTACATTATCTAAATTCCTGCTCCCTCCACACAGCTGACAGCCGGACACGTTCTTAAAGTCAGGCCTCTCTGACAAAGCTTGCTGATGTTTTAAAATTCAACCTTCCTCAAGGAGTCTTGTTAAGAATATTAGGGACACAGACTGGGCTTGAAGAATGCTGGATTTGCCCCCTCTGGGGAATGGTGAGGGAGCTCTCGTCCTGGCAAGCGCATTTTCACACCGAGCAGCGCGCCTCGCCTGGAGCCATCCTGATTTATCAGACAGCCTTGTGCTCACGGATGGAGGGATGGTACTTTTCTCTGCTCCATTTCCTTGAGTCAGAAGCAGGCCTCAGCCCATTGCTGATGCTGATGAATAGCAACTCACAGGCCCAATTAAAAATGAAGACAAGCAGAAGCCTTTCGAGATCGAGCCAGGCTGGCATGGCGCCTCAGCCTCTGAAAGTCAGATGCCTTGCTGGGTCCCAGCACAGCTCATGGCCTGCGCATTTCCTGTAGGAGATGTTCCCTGCAGGGAACGAGCAAGTCTCTCTCCTGACAGGGTCTCTGCAGCGACCTTCCAGCTCATGAATCCTGAAATGAACCTCAGCCATCTCCTTCCGGGTTTCGGGTTTCCAACTGCCCCTCTGGCACACAAAAGGCTTCTAGTAGAAGGGCGTGATAACTAGTGGATGCCCGACTTGAATTTCCCAATGTGGTACCTCTGTGGTCGGCAGTGATCCTTGCCATATGCCCGGCAGCTGCTGTGTGTTGGGCACATGCCTGGTCACAGGACAGGCTCTGGGGGCAAAGGGCTTCCTTATGCTCCAGCAGCACCCTCAGAAGCACACGGTAGGGTGAAACAGAGTCACATGACAGGCAGGCAAGGAGTGGAATAGAGTATTCTGCTTGGTTGGCTAAATGTGCAGAGCTTAAAAGGGAGCAGAAGAAGGGCTAGAAAAATCCAAAGGCAGTGGGGCTCCGGTGACTGCAGTGGCAGGTAGAGCCAAGAGGCTTGCACTGAATGTTTCAAGTCTTAGGGAAAGGAAATCCCACCACCTCCAGTCTTGCTTTGTGGGTGAAGTACTCAACAGTCTGTGGGTCTGGCTAGAAATCCAAGAATGTGCCATATTCACTCAAAGTGGGAGAAGAGATGGAGAGACAAGGGAGGAGCCCAGGGTGACCCGGTTGGATGCTGCATGTTCTGTGGGGAAGAAATGGGGCCTGACTTAAGCAAGCGCAGGAACCTTGCTGGTGTAAGGAGGTAGCTCTGGGTGCCCAGTTGCCGGACAGAAGCTCCTGCCAGCATGCTCTGGGGGAAATGCTCCATGTTCCTCCTACCCAGTGAGCTCACATGCCATAGATAAAACTCTTCCACCCTCGTCTGGGAACAAGGAGCCAATGCGCTTTCTGTAAGGCAGCCGTCGCCCCCAGTTCCCACATACTGTGGTTCTCTGTATCCTTTAATTCTTTTTCTAGAAGGTTGGGCAGAGCTGCAGCCTCAGCTGATGCCAGGGCCAAGGTCATAGGTCGGGTTCTGGACGATTGAGTTCAGGCCACAGGCTACTTGTTATTGCTCCAAAGTGGGCTTTGCTAGTCTGCATTGGTGATGACTTGGTGACAGAACCATGGATGCCACCAGCAGTTGTTCCCTGAACGGTCTCTGAGAGAGCCTGCCATTTAGGAGGGTTATGAGGTGATGACGGGAGTTGAGGTTTGATCTTGAGATATTTGTCAGCTGTTTTCCTGAGATGGCTACAAACCCAAGGGCCTGTCTCCACTGGCAGTCGAGGGGCGTGGCTCTTGGACGCGAGACTTACAGGAAGGCCCTGCTGAAAGAATCAATTCTCTAGGACTGGGTCAGAGTCCTGAGGGCCTACCGGGTGCTGCTTGAGAGCTCCTCACCTGTTCAAAGCACCCGGCAGAGCGCTGTGCTCCCACCCAGGGGAACCCAGTCACCACTTAAGGCAAATCTCCTGAGACCTTCTATTTCCTCATTTATTTTTTGATCTAAAAAAAAATGAGGTGGGAAACTGGTTCGTGGTGTAGCTGGCAGAAAATATGTTATCTGTCACGTTCAGCTAGGCCGCCCTCCCGTTACTTAGGTTACAAGATTCTATCTCCTAAATAAGGTCAGTCCTGCGGGGGAGATTGCATGGGCCGCTCAGGTCTGCAGAGTGAGGTGCACAGAAACCCACCCGGGCACTATCGCTGGGCAGGAGGCTGATGAGTCACCTCGATAGAAACACAATTGCTCACTGGAACTCCCACAAATGGAGTTTGGAAAACAGATTAACTGCCTGGGTCACTGTCTGGGGCAGAGGCAGGAGCCTGCTCAGCTGCTTCCCTGGGGCTTCCCACTCTGCTCTGCTCCTGGGGGTGGAGTTGTAGTCTATCTTCGGGAGAGGACTCTGGTTTTGACAGGCTCTGCTGTGGGTCTGAAGGTTAATGGTAGCTCCTTTCCTTCAAATGCCGAGCCTCCTCTCTCCAAGTTCAGGGTCAAAATAGCAGCCGTGACGCCAGGTGGATCTGCTCCAACAGCGTGGTCCTAAAGCCTTCTGGTGCAGGAGTTGAGAGCTGTGCTCTCCCCTCTGGCTCTGCCAGCTGGGTAGACAGGCACACGCGCCCTTGAGTCAGTATTTAGTATCTAAGCGTTCAGGGACTCCCTTGGAGACCATCTCAGTCATAATCCTTGCTTTTTCTCCTCGTAGTTGAGTTTCTATGATGGAGACAGGCAGGACTTCACCTAGGCCCCCAAAGTCAAGCTGTTCCCCTTGGGAACACAATGCTGCTCTGCAGTTGAACCCCATTCAGTGGTACTGGTTTGTATGTGGGCTTTCCTGTGTGTTCTTTTTTGCTTGCTTTAAAAACAGTATAGATTCCTCTAAAAAATTTATTCTTTTAAGGAGGAAGTCTTCTCTGGACCACCCCATCCTAGGCTTCCTGCTATACTCAAGTCCCACGCCTGCTTTCTACCCGTCAGAGGTCAGCAGTTTGTTCGGGCATCTTCCGCGGTCCAGGCTCTGTTCTGGAGCTACCTGCTGGCTGCTTGCCACTGCCCACAGGGTTATCTAGAGACTCTGAGAGCTATGTCTAACCAAAGAGGATTCCACAGTAGAGTAGGCCCATCTCGTGACTCAAACCCCAGCTTTGCCACTAACCAAGTTTTGACTCTGTGTGGGTTACCTAACTTAGTTCAGGATCCCTTCTCTGTTACAAAGGACACCCCAATGCCTAACTGCTGTTTTGTCATGGAAACTTCTCTCCTTATTGCCCATCAGTCACAGGGCAGGGCTAGAGTCCTTCACTAGCCTTGCCTCCTCTCAATCTCATGACCTGAGAGACACCCAGGGACATCACATATTCTGTGTTCATGGAAGACCAGGGTGGAGCCTGGAGCCCACCATTTCTGCTACTCACCCCCACCACAAAGACCCCCTCACTGACATTCTGCCTCAGCAGTAGCCTTCAGGCTTTTCATCTGACTCTGAAATGGAACTGGGGTGCACGGTGAGTAACAACGTGTCTGATTCTAATTCCTGGGCACTCAGAGACAGAATGCTTCATCAAGGAGAAAACGGGTCTCCTCGCTATTGTAGCGTGTACTTATAAAACGCAAACCACTACGGCCATATAAATAGCCAACAGAAAGTGGGTACTTACACGGGGCTAGATTTACACTAAATGCTGTGGCTGTGGTATTTAATTGAGTCTTCAGGGCATTTCCCCTCTTCTTTTCATAGATGGGAAATTTGAAGTCTAAAGGGGCCAAGTAGTTTGCATGGTATCGTATCCAAAATGCCTTCAACTGAACTAAACGTGTTCAACCCAGACCCTTACTGGGTATTGTGGGCTGCCAAAAAAATAAATGGAAACAGTATGGATTTCATAGGCTTTTATTTTGTTTAATATTTAAATTTTATTTATTAAATTTTAAATTTTAGTATGAAATAAAGTACAATTGCATTTTGAGCCCTCCCCCATAGACAATCCTCTCAATGCCACCAATGTAACAAGTCAGTTCTTACCCATTGTTTCAGGGTCTGTATTTTTTAACACATTGAATTATTAGTTCTATTAGCATTTGTTTTTTTTCTACATTTTCTCCCTCACACACTTTTTTCTTGTTACAAAAGCTGCTTTGCCCTTCCATCATGGTACACTGTTGCTGGTAGGGATTTGGGGCAAGTGTGACCGCTGAATCACTCCCACTCGTGAAACCTCAGCTCTACCTCGTTCCCTCTTTATGTCGAGCACCACTGCCAAGGCCCACAGTTTAGGTGCTGACTGGCATCATTTTAACAGAGTGGCATCTCTGTGTGGACACGCCATGCCAAGCAGAGGCCACCTAGCACACGTGGTGGTGACTCATTGCCCAAGGCTACCCTCCAAGGATCAGCATCTCAACTGTGGCAGCTTTTGCTTGCACCAAGTCACAGCCCACAGACCTCAAATCCTTGGTGAACGGCCTCCACGTCTACTGAAAGTCTGTGCAATTCTCACTCCTTCACACTCTCCAGACCTTCGCTCTCCCAGTCAACATGACTTCCTTCTCTACCTGTCTTCCTTCTCGTCTGTCTTTGCAGATTGTCTCAACATCCTCTGAGATGTATCACTTGAAAACACACCACTCAGTTCAGATCCTCCCGCCATGTCTTTGACTGCCTCCTTCCAGCAAGGGTCTTAGAGATTTCCTCCCCCTTTTTTCCTTTCAGTCCTTGTCTGTCTGCAGCTTTCAATACACCGAGGGCTCTGGTCTTGCTGCTCTATACTGAGAGCACTTCCAGGATTGCCACCGCCAACGAGACATAGGGTCACCTCTTGACTTACAGAGTTAGGTCTCCTCCTGTTCCTCAGCTCTTCTCTGGTTCTCTCTGATGACTCTGTGAAGTCTCAAGCTCTGAAGGGCCTGTCCTCAGAGCCTGTCTCCTGGGCATACCCAAGCCCTTGCTGTGTCTCTTCACCAGGCTTCACTGTGCATGCCCAGCAGCTGAAATGTGGAGCCAAATTCCTTGTTTGCTGCTCACCCCTCTCAAGCCATTATTCTGATATTAGTCCTGGAAAGGCAGATTTCATCTTTTTGACCTATGTTCCCATCTGATTTTTGATTAAAGGCCATAGACGTGTGAGCTATGCATGGGGTCCACCTGGTAGAGGGCCTGTCTAGAGTGTGTGAAGTCTTGGGTTCCAACCCCAGAACCATATGAACATGCCAGGCATGGTGGTGCCTACCTGTCAGCCAAGCACCTAGGAGGAAGTGATTGGAGGATTAGATCAAGGTCATCCTCATCTGCATAGTGAGTTAGAGGCCAGCCTGGGGTACAGAACGTGTTGTATGGGCTGATTTTGTGTGTCAACTTGACTCATGCTAGAGTCAACAGAGAGGAAGGCACCATAGTTGAGAAAATGCCTCTATCTGATCCAGCTGTAAGGCATTTTCTCAGTTAGTGATAAATGGGGGAGGGCCCAGCTCATGGTGGGTGGTGCTATCTCTGGCTTGGTGGTCCTAGGTTCTAAAAAAAAAAAAAAAAAAAAAATCAGGCTGAGCAAGTCATGTGAAGCAAGCCAGTAAGTAGCTCCCCTCCATGGCCTCTGCATCAGCTTCTTGAGTTCTTGGTTTGAACTTCTTGCAATGAAGGACTATGATCTACAAGTATAAGTCAAATAAACCCTTTCCTCCCCAACTTACTTTTTGGTCAAGGTGTTTCTTTGCAGCATTAGAAACCCTAACTGAGACACATTGTATCAAAACAAACAACCAAACCTAACCAAAACAATAGGTACAATCTCAAAGACACTTGCAGTTTTGGTGGATTTGTACCCTTCTCAATGTCTTGACAGCATCAGGACCCATGTGGAAACCACTGTGCTCACCTGCATTCCGTGACTGGGCCAGAAGCCCATATGTCCCACGGGCTACAAACAGGTGTATCCTGGGCCTGGGGCTCAGAACTGCTTCTTCAGTGGACCAGGAACTGGGATTCCTCTCTTCCCTGCCACATCCCTGTCCCTGTGATATTTTCCTTGTGCCTAGGAAATGGCTCCAGAGCACTCTGTGTGTGTGGCTCCTAGGACAGGCTTTGACTGACAGCTCTCTATGCTCCAGAGCTGACGTGTAGAGGGCTGTGTTTGCAAACTCTGAAATAAGGAGGACTTGAGGAAGCTGCCTCGTCCCCATAACCTGGGCAGTCCAGCTAACTTGGGACATGTTCTGTTAGGTCCTTGAGATGCCAGTGAAGGTAGATGAACTCATCCTGGCTTCTGGGAACTTTGGGACTCCCCAAACTGAATTAATGTACATAACTATTTATTTTGGGACCTAAGGTCTCACCTATTAGGAAATTATCACTGGAAGACTTAGCCATTTTGGAGTCTCTCACAAAGAAAGTTCATCAAGATCATTAGAAAAATCCTCATCTCACACGGTCATCTCCCTTAATAAACTATTTCCAATTATTGCCCCTCCTCCTCCCCATTCTTTGATGTGTGGGGCACATGGATAGAAGGTATAGAAAACCCAAAGAAAGAAGGACAATAAAATTATTGTTCTAACACGTGTTTGGCACGTGAGGGTCAGAGCAAGCCACACATCACCTGAAGAGAAGCAGGTGAATGTGAATTAAAAGTGCTGCTTCGAGAATGCTGTACTCATACCCAGGTGGAGATCATTCAAAATCATGGCAGAAAAACCACGGCTTGAAGGTAGGAGGTAGGTTACTTTCTGAATAAGTGGTGGCTATGTGGGGGTGAGCAGCTATGTGGGGGTGAGGTATGAACCAAGAAGGGAGGCACAGGAAGCCTCCAGTGTTGTCCTGACTTAGCTGTTTTGCTTTGTGTTTTGTCTGAGTAGGCGAGGCATGAAGAAGATGCTGACCACACTAATTTGGGGACCAGGTCTCTCTTCTAAGTTTTACATTCACCTGCCACACTTGGAACCTCCTTAATAGGAGGGAAACATACCTAGAGGTCATGTCCCTGGTTCTAGCCTTCAGGAAAAGGAGCTTTGATCCTGAATCCCAGAGAGACCATCATGCCCTGCCACCTGAAGGCCTTGCAAAGGAGACCGATTGTTCCGTTTTCTATCCCTATGTTATTATTTATCTCTCATAAAACAGGCTATTCTCCCGGCACACACCAGCTTGAAGAGATGCAGGCATCAACAACCCTGGGAGGGAGTGTCCAGTGGGGCCAGCAGAGCCATCTTGCCAAGGGAGAAGTCATGGCAAGAGCCCAATAAACAGAACAGCAGAGCGAAGTCTCTGAAGGAGACAAGGGTCCAGAGTAACCAGTGCTTCTGAGAACCATGACTTCTGGAACCCAGTGGAAGAGGGTGCCTGAGCCCCCAGGGTCTCCCTGTACCTCAAGTCTCTGCAGCTTTATCTTCCACTGCCAGCTCTGGCTGCAGCTTTTCCTAGAGGACCCCACAAGTCTGCTGTTCACATCCTGCTGCAAACTAAATGTCATCGAGGTTCAACCTCCCAAATCCTGAAGATTCCTTTGGGAGTCACTGGGGGAGCAAGCATGGAAATTTTATGCCTTTGTTTTGGGGTAACCACAGTGAGCCTACTGGCTGCTCAGCTGTGTTTGGCCTCTCTCACCCCCTGTCTTCTATCTCTGCTCCTAGCTGGGTCCCGAGTAGATGATCTTCACACAAGCCTTTCTTCAGGGAAGGTTCCAGAAAAAAAAAATCACACTGAGCCCTAAAGATAATGCAGGGTGGACACATGCATGCATGCATGAATGAATGAAATGTTTTTGTTCAAAGGACTCCCAGTGAGAGAAGAGGCTATGTCACTGTGTCTACTCTGTTCCCTGGAACACCAGGAGATTCATGCACTGTCCTACATGCTGGCCCGAGTGTGTGGGAAAGAGACTCTTAAAGGTATATCAGCCCCCTTCTAACACATGCACACATATACAAACAAGTACACACACACACACACACACACACACACACACCAGGAGACTCATGCACTGCTCTACATGTGTGGGAAAGAGACTCTTAAAAGTAGGTTGTTCCCCTTCTAGTTTATATTGTGTCATAACACATACACACATGTACAAACATGTAGACACACACACAAACACCAGGCCAATCTGCTTTCAAAATGCTGAAAACTGAAACTTAAAGTTTTGATAAGTATATATCATAACACACATGTGCATGCAGGTACACACACACACACACACACACACACACACTAATGCCAGGCTGATCTCCTTTTAGAATGCTGCTAAGGTTTTGATAAGTATTGTATCATAACACATATGTGCATAAGTACACACACCACACACACACACACACACACACATGCTCACAAGCTTGCCCATACACGCCTCCTCATCTACTAATTGATTTTCCCCCAAACTGGCCCCTAGTCCTTTAGTTATGTAACTTGTTTCTTGTTCTCTGAAGTGAGGCTTTGCGTGGACTGTCCCTTCAAAACCCACAGCAGACTAGGAAGATCAAGTGTGGGAAGGTGCTGGGTTGGACTGCTCCATGTCTGAGACTGTGGAGGCCTTGGGAGTCCCCGTGAGAGGGCCACGACCTTTAAAGCTCTCTCTGGAGGTGAAGCGGTTTCGAGAAGTAACAGCTCTTCTTTCCATTGAGCAGGCGAGCTGTGTAATTGTTACAGATGATCCTTTCCCCGCTATGGGACAGCACTGCTGGAAACTGAGCAGATTCTGTGAGCAACCAAGTCTAATGAGTCCCACAGATTCAGGCATTAGTGGCCACGTCTTGGATGGTAGCACATGGCTCATCGGTGGGTGAACTGTGTTCTGATATTAATTATGTAATCATGGGTGGAATGTAATCAGACCTCCGTGTCACCATGATTGTCAGTCTTGAGCAATGAGCAGGACACCTGCCGGGCTTCATGGGAGACAGGGTGGGCTGAAGGCGCTGGGGATCCTATGAGCCTATAACCTCAGGGGGAGGTAGTGAGAATGCAGATCCTGTTAATGGACTGGGGGCAGCCCCCAAATCAAATGTTGCTGATGGATGACGAATAAGTCAGTCTGTCTGCCTCCGCAGTGCTGCAGAGGGGAAAGGATGGCTTTGAGCAAACAATGTAGATCTTTGACTATGCGCTTCATCCATATGAGCAGCTCCACTGGAAGAGGTGGAGACAGAAAGCAGATTTTAGGACCCTATAACCCAGTGGGGACAGATATGAGGAACAGCAGCTGGGACCTGGCATGGTTTTGTGAGAGCACCATAGTGGCAGTGGTAGACACAGGCTCTGCAGAGCTGTTCCCCAGTCATCTTTCAGGGCAGACTGCAGGCTTCTGGGTTTGACCGATGGCTCACATTCTTGGGCTCTTTGAGTTCCTGTTTGTTCCTGAGTGACCTCAGCCAACTGCAGCAGAAGCTTGTGATTTGCTCTCATGGTGCAGGAGAATTGTCTGTATTCTGTCAATCATGTTTTAAATAAACACTGATTGGCCAGGCAGGAAGTATAGGCGGGTCAACCAGATAGGAAGTAGAGGCAGGGCGATGAGAACAGGAGTATTCTGGGAAGAAGGAAGCTCCCTCCCAGTCCTGCCCAGACCACCGAAGAAGCAAGATGTGACCTACCTCGTTGAAAAAGGTGCCGAGCCATGTGGCTAACATAGATAAGGATAATGGGCTAATATAAGCTACAAGAGTTAATAAGAAGCCTGAACTAAGGGGCCAATCAGTTATAACTAATGCAGAATCTCTGGGTGATTTTCTTTGGGGCTTACCAGCTGTGGGAACTGGGCAGGACGGAAACCCCATCGAACAGCCCCTCATGTTACATTTTCATGTTTAGATGTGGGGCATGCAGCAGAATCTGTGCCAATGGGGGTCCCAACCTTCACTTCTCAACATCCTGGGCTTGAGGTGCATCCTGGGGGTGGTAATCCTACAAAGGGTGAAGTCTAGGGGGAAGGTGTTCAGTGAGGGAGACAGGAAGAGGCTACAGAGACAATGTTCATGCGTGGGTGTGTTTGCTAGAAGTGACTGAGGGCCCTATGAGTCCTCCCAAGACAGAAGCGGACCGACACAAAAGGAAATGCTTCCATGGGTGGTTTTGCAAGCTATGTAAGTAGTTGGCATTGCATGGAGTGCGACTTGCATTTTTTGAAAAACTGTAAAAGGCAGATGGTCCAGCTGAGACGGTCAGTGGGGCTGGGTGCAGGCAGGGAGGTCGAGAGCGAAGGGCTTCTGTCTGAACCAGGCAGTGGTGAGTGGAAGTGCCTTTAGAAAGTTATCTTGACTGGATGGTGAGGGACTAAACACGTCCTTAATGGCAGAGAGGCCCAGGGTTGCAGGTTTCAGCCTTGATGACTAGAACACGAGAAGGGACTGATTCATCTGATTTGTGTACATGAATGTAGTGTACAGGGGACATGCAGATAGACCTGTCTGACAGACAATGAACTAACTGGTCTTTAGCATCACTGAACACTACAGGACCCATCTCCAGAGCTGAGCTATTGACCCAGCAGACGCTGCAGGTATTCTCAACATGAGACCCCAGTACTGTGAGGAACACAGTAGGGCTGGCCAGGGGTGAAGACAGACTTACAGTAGGTGCTCTTTGCAGGGCAGGTGAGGTCTAGCCCGTCACCCCTGCAGGCTTCAGTTGCACCATCCAGGACCCTGGCCCAGGATATCCCCCACCTGGATACCTTGGTGTCCAACAACCTCACTCCTACCAGAAGGGGAGGTCTAGTTAAGCACCTCCTGTCTCCCATATGCTTGCTCTCTTCCCAGAGCCTCCAGTGTTTGTGCTGCTGAGTTTGGTAACCTCTAATTGCCTTTTCCCCTAAGGATGATTTGTAGTAAAAATATGTCCAGAAATTCTTTACAGTGCTCAGGTAAAACCTCTATTATTCATGTAGCCTTGAGTTCCATCCCCTTCACCAGAAAAATTTAAATTTATTATTGCTTTTCTTAAACACATACACACACAAACCTCACCACAGACTTGATGCAACCTAGACAGTGTATTAGTCAGTGTTTTCTAGAGGAACACCACACACAGAATGAATTTATATTATAAAAGGAGTAGTCCCATGATGGCTGTGTGTATGTGAGATGCTGAGATGCTCCATCACTTCCCAGTCCCTGAAACTCTATGCTTTAGTGGTCACAGTCTGGCACTAGAGGCCTAGAGGGTTCTTGGAGAACCATGGTCTTCAGTGTGTATTACTATGTGAAAGAAGCTGGGTTTTGATGGCAATAAAACAGGGAGCCGGTGGTGTTGGCACACTCCTTTAATCCCAGCACTCAGGAGGCAGAGGCAGGTGGATCTCTGTGAGTTTGGGGCCAGCCTGGTCTACAAGAGTTAGTTCCAGGACAGGCCCCAAAGCTAGAGAAACCCTGTCTCGAAAAAAAAAAAAATGGAAAAAAAAAAGAGAGACCAGTAGGCACGTAGAAGTACTCATAATTAATCAATGAAGGTATACAAGCAAGCAGTATGACTTTTTCCTCAGAGTTCTTTGTATCTGGGTTACTTGCCAGAAGGTTCCACTCTCTCTAGGACAGTAGTTCTCAACCTTTATAATGCTGCAACCCTTTAATACAGTTCCTCATGTTGTGGTGACCCCCAACCATAAAACTATTCATTGCTTCTTCATAACTGTAATTTTGCTACTATTATGAATTGTAATGTAAATATCTGATATGCAGTGTCTTAGTTGTTTTTTTTTTATTGCTATGAAGAAACACCATGACCACAGCAACTCTTACAAATGAAACATTTAATTGAGGTGATGGTTTACAGTTTCAGAAGTTCAGTTCACTATCATCATGATGGGGAGCACAGCAGACAAGGTGTTGGCTACATCTTGACCAGAAGGCAGCAGGAGTCAACTGTCACACTAAGTGAAGCTTGAGAAAAGAGACCTCAAAGTCTGCCCCCATAGCGACACACTTCCTCCAACAAGGCCACACCTCCTAATAGTGCCACTCCCTTTCGGGGCCATTTTCTTTCAAACCACCACATGTAGGATATCTGATATGTGCTCCCTGTGTGAAAGGGTCATTTGATCTCAAAGGAGTCAAGACATGCAGGTTGAAAACCACTGCTTTAGGCGAAAGTTTCTACCTAACCAGTTAACTCACAGGCTCAATCAAGATTAACTACTAAAGGCAGCGAGGGAGATACCTGCTGTAAAAAACAAACAAACAAACAAACAAACAAACAAACAAAAAAACCCCAAACAAACCATAAAGCCAGTCAAGCACTATAGGAAGGCCAGCAGAGTAATGTCCCACAGAACCCAGTGTCTCTGATTCCTGATGTCACCAGGATCCAATCAGACCAGGAGGAGGAGTCCCTGTGTTTCCAGTGTCATCTGTGTCATGGGCACACCTCTATCTTCAGTGTCACTATTCCATGGGCACATCTGTGTTTCCAGTGTCATCCACATTATGGAGACCGTCCTGTGTCTTGAGTATCAGCTATGACATGGAGACATTCTTGTGCCTTTGGTGTTATTATGTAATGGGATATCCCTGTGTTTCTAGTGCCACTGCGTCAGAGAATGTGTTCAGCATATTGCACATGCCACTCAAGGTAGGATTCTTCCAGGCTGGGAATCTCCAAAGCCTTATTCTCTATGTTGCTTCCTGTGTCCCTTTTACTTTGTAAAACAGACAGAAATGTGGGTGATGCTGCAGATGAAGTTGCACCATCAGGACTCTACAGAGTTCACTGATGGTTGGGTAGCAGAGTGTCCATGGTCAGAACTGCACCATTAGGACTTCACAGAGCTCACCGAAGGCTGGGTAAGGAAGTGTCCCTGGTCAGAATTGCAGCATTAGACTGCAGTGTTTACCAACGGCTGGGTAACAAAGTGTCCATGTTCAGATACAAAGGTATAAATAATTTGAACAATGTGGCTTCCATTCTCAGCAGTATTTTCTGAATAACTGAGGCAACCCAATTCATATAGTGTCCATGTTCAGATACAAAGGTATAAATAATTTGAACAATGTGGCTTCCATTCTCAGCAGTATTTTCTGAATAACTGAGGCAACCCAATTCATATAGTGTCCATGTTCAGATACAAAGGTATAAATAATTTGAACAATGTGGCTTCCATTCTCAGCAGTATTTTCTGAATAACTGAGGCAACTCAATTCATATAGTAGCAGCGGACACTTTCAGAGCCTTTGAACTCTAAAGTGAACTGTCACTTGGGCCACATCATCCCACAGTGGCCATGTGTGGATGCTGTGAAGGGAGACTGAGATACAGGGGCTAAGAAGTTCATTTAAGGCTACCTGTAAGTCAATGCACACCTGGGACTTGAACCCAGCTCTCTGGATTGAGTCTGGGGCTTTGCCCAACTCATCAGTCCTTCCTGAATGTTTTGTCTTCCAGCCAGAAGTGAAGATAGAGCTAAGATTATCAAAAGTTGCATATACTGCACGTTAAGTGTCCCTGAGAGTAGCAGTCACGGGCAAATGCCTATTTCTAAGATGTGTTCTCAGGCTTCTCTGTTTATGGGACCTCCTCTGTGAGTTCCCAGCAGATGGTATTCATGCAGATTCAAATATCACAGCAAACTCTTCCTTCAGATTAATTAGTTTCCATTTATACATCTTACCTCAAAAGCTTTAAAGTTCTTTGATCTTGCAGTTCTGGTCTCCAAAGCCTTCCAATCTTCTGTCTTTTAAGCGCCTTTGTTTTTCTGCAGCGTTTCCTAGAACAAAACCTAGAGACTCCAGAAAGGGGGTCCGCCTGCTTCCAGAAGCTCTTCCCCAGCCCCCATGCCGTGTTCTCAGAAAAACCACTATGAAACAGAACAGTACCCATTTTTCCTGGGATACCCCGGGCCCAAATTGCTTGGTGATACCACGTAGGCCTGTTTTATAAGGAATGGAAAGCTCTTGTAGTCTAAGGGAACAGAAGGGGATGCTACAAAAAACATAGCACTAGGCACTCACCCTGGCCCTGTCTCCTAAGCCAAACTGTTAGGTAAATAGTGCTTGTCCGATCCTGTATTTATTTTATGTGATGCATTTGTGTATCTATGCAGATGCATTTTAGAGGTCTGAGGTCTGTGTCTTGTCTTCAAGGCTCTAGTATTCCAATGGGAGGATAGAACAGGAAGAAAAGAGTGTTGCTGTTCCTTGTTTTTTTTTAGGTGCAGCGTAATGAGGTTCATGGTGCATCTGAAGGACAAAGCATGCATTTTTGAAAGTAGCAGGGAAGGGCTTCACCTTGAGAATGGATAGAATCAGAAGTAGAAGAAGGATGCCAGGGACTTTAGAGTAGAGGAAGGAAGGCCCAGAGTCTGTCGAAGGATGCCAGGTAAGTACCCAAGAAGCTCTAAGTATTTGATATGGTTATTTTCAGGGGGACTCAAAGGTTGGGACCTAGGAAAAGACAGGTAAATCATGATCATGCATTGTGAATTCCATCAGGACTTCCATGCTCCATAACTTATGTGTAGCATGGCTTTTGTACATCAGAACTTCAAGCATCGTGGCTTTTATGAGTCAAGTCTTGCACACACCATGACTTCTGTTAACTTCTGTGACTCCATGTACTATGACTTGGTGTGAAACTCCCCTCTGTATCCTGTGAATGGCATTGGTTAATAAAGAAGCTGTTTAGGCCTATGACAGGACAAAATAGAGCCTGGTGGGAAAACTAAACTGAATGCTTGGAGAAGAAAGGCAGAGTCAGAGAGAGCCATGTAGTCACCGCAGGAGACAGATGCCAGATCCCAGATGGAACCTTACCAGTAGGCGCTTTACTGGTAGACCACAACCACGTGGTGATACACAGATTAATAGAAATTGGTTAATTTAAGATATAAAAGCAAGCTAGAAATATGCATAAGCTAATAGGCCAAGCAACTGTGTGGTTATTTTGTGTCTGGGCAGCTGGGAAATAAACAAGCGGCCTCTGACTACCATGACTTCTATGGATCGTAACTTCTGTGCATCAATAAGGACTTCCACATGCCAGAATTTCCATGTTTCATGATCTCCATGCACCATAATTTCCTTGAATTATGCACTATGTTTCCCATGTACAATGATATCTGTGCAGTTTCACCTCTACACATCATGGTGTCCATGCTTCATGAGTTCTGTGTTCCATGACTCCACACTTGCATGCATCATAACTTGTGCCCTTCATGACTTCTATATACTATGGTTTCTGTACATCCTGACTTCCATGCTTTACAATGTCCATGAATCAGGACTTCTGCTCATCATGACTTACGTGTATTAGGATTTCTGCCTTCATAATTTTTATGCACTATGCACCATATACCACTATATCTGGCTATTTTCATGACTCATGACTTTGGGGCATCATTACTTCTGTTCATCATGACTGTTCTTCATGTTGACTTATAATGTATATTGTAGTAGGAACAGCGGGCTGCATTCTGCCACCCAGCTCCCGGCTGCCTGGCTAGCTTTGCCCCAAAATAACAATACACAAATGATATTCATATAAACACTGCTTGGCCCATTTCTATTAATGTGTGTAGCACCACGAGGTGCATTTACCAGGAAGATTCTAGCCTACATCCATCCTGGGTCGGAGCTTCATCGCGTCTGCCCTGGCGACGAGCAGCATGGTGTCTACCTGAGGCGTCTTACCTCACTTCCTCTTCCTCCCAGCATTCTGTTCTATTTACTCCACCCACCTATGTTCTAACCTATGAGGGCCAAGCAGTTTCTTTATTAATTAACCAATGACCTTCCTCCATCAGTATATTATGATTTCTGTGCAATGCACCATGACTGCTAACACCATGACTTCTGAACACCACAGCTTCTGTACTTCATGACTTTGTGGACATCATGACTTGTGAATATCATATCTCCCATCATCATTATTCCCATTCATTATGACTCTGCTTGTCACAACTGTCGTGTATCATGACAGTCTTTCATTTTGACTTCAGTGCAGCTAGCCTTCCGTGCATCAAGATTTCTGTGACTCATTTCTGTTTCATTCATTCCACACATTTCCACTTCATCCAAAGCTGGTGGTTTTTTTTTTTGTTATATATGAAAATAAGCTCAGAGAAAAGGTATATCTTTTTTATGATCAGTGCTCATTCTTTGTCTTTGTCCCATCTCTTTCTCTTCTCTTCTCTTCTCTTCTCTTCTCTTCTCTTCTCTTCTCTTCTCTTCTCTTCCCTTCCCTTCCCTTCCCTTCCTTTCCCCCCTCTCTCTTTCTCTCTCTCTTTCTCTCTCTGTCTCTTTCTTTCTTTCCTTTCTTCCTTAAAACATTTTTTCTCATTTTACATACCAATCCCATTTCCCTTTCCTCCCCTTCTCTTCCTCCCTCCATCTTCCACCCACCCATCCACCCCCATCCACTCCTCAGAGAGGGCAAGCTTCCCATGGGCAGTCAGCATAGTCTGGCACATCATTTGAGGCAGGACCAAGACCCTCCCCCTATATCTAGACTGAGCAAGGTATCCCTCCAAAGAGAATGGGCTCCAAAAAGCCAATTCAAGCACCAGGGATAAATCCTCATCCCACTGCTAGTGGCCCCACAATTACCTCATTTCGTTTCTCATCTCTGCTCTCTCTCACTTAGTGACAGCTGAGAAAAACTTGTTGACTTACTCAGTTGAGAACATTTCTTCTCTGCATGCAGGCCAAATTTGTCCTGGGGAATCACAGATTTGGCCTGCCTGCATCTAAACCCCATGTCCTCTCTCTCTCTCTTCCACAAGCCATTTGGGATCAGCCCCTAATCTCTTCCTCTGCATCCACACAGACTTTGGGGACAGGACCTTCATCCATCACCACCACAAAGGTACTTGTTAATCTGCCTCAAGTTCCATTTGAGAATATAATAAATGACATCATTTCAGTGAAACAACCACCAGGGTGATACTCTTCTCAGACATTAGTCCTGATGACAGAGTGCTGATGCCATCCGTGCTTTGTCATAACTGCATCAGTGGTACCCATTGCTGAGGATGGGAGCTTCACTTGCCTCTGCCTTCACTCAGGGTTCTGCCTGTGTTCAGACCCTGGCTGAGTGGTTTCCTGGCTGCAAGTCCATTGACAATGTTTCTCTCTCCCCCATCTCTCTTTTACTCCTTCCCTTTTTCTATTCCCCTTTATTTCCTTCCTTCCCTAACTCTCTTTATCTTCCTTCTTTCCCTCCCCTCTCTCCCTTCTTGTCTCTGTCTGTCTCTGTTTCTCACCATCCCTCCATCTCTCTCCATATTTCTCTCCCTCCTTCCCTGCTCTCTCTCCATCTCCCTTCATCCTTCTGTCTCTCCTTCCTTCCTTTCCTCCAGCTCTTTATCCTTTTCCATCCCCATCTCTTTCTCTCCCTCCTTCCCTGATCTCTCTCCATCTCTCTTCCTCTTCTCTCTCTGTCCTTCCCTTCTTCCTTTTTCTCCTCTTCCCTCCCCATCTCTTTTCTCCTTTCTCTCCCCTTCACCCTTCCCTCACTGCCTCCTTCTCTCCCTGCCTCTCTCCCTTTCTGCCTCTGTTCTTCCCTCCATATCTCTCTTCTTCAGATGCTTCATCTGTGGGAATAAAGGCAGTGCTGAGATTTCAGAAAGAATACAAACTAGAAGCTTGGAGGTGGGGCTTAGAAGAGAATGGCTTTGAAGGCATTGTTATCAACATGCACACATGTGGTTTCTGCCCTCAAGAAGCTGCAATCAGGAGGGAAAACCTGAGGCTCAATTGTGATAAATGCCATCCTTGTCCCCCCAGGAAAAGCATGGGTACAGAGAGCTGGGTGAGTTCTACCTGGATGGGCAGGAAAGCCATCCTGTGTGACTCCACAACTGGGCTTAACAAGGGAGTTGGAGAGGCAGGACCCAGCATTGAGGAGTATTGGATAGCCCGGTGGTTTGTCTTGTCAACTTGACTGTTTTTAGAATCACCATGAAAACCACATTCCTGGGAATGTCTGAGGGAGTTCTGGACTAGGTTAACTGAAGTGGGAATATCTACTTTAACTGTGACCAGTACCATCCTGTGGACTGGGGTGCCAGAAGGAATGAAAAGGAGAAAACAAGTGAGGTGCTAGAGCCACTGCCCCACCAGACTCACCCATCCTCGTCCATTCCTGACTGCAGCCATGGCTGTCTTCATGGCCCTGACACTAAGCCTTCCTTACACAATGGGCCACACCCCAAACCCTACTCTCCTCAGTTGCTTTTGTAACAGCAGCAAGAACAGAACTAATAGAGGTAGAATTAGCTGCTAACGTCCATCATCCCCATCCCATCCACTTACATTTTCCCTACCCTGTCTGCCTCCACTTTCCCCAACCCATCCAAAGAGGAGAGTGCCCAGGGATGGGAAAGGAGTAATAAAAGAGTCTTTCCTCATAGACCATGGTGTCCCCGGAACATGATGTTGCAACATATCCCAAGGTCATAATAGGATTAGGCATGTTAAGTCCACATGGAAACTGTATAGGAGCATGCCTCTCTACTTGAGAAGTCTGTTTCACTACAAGGACACTGAAGAACAGAAATCCAACTTTGAGAAGAATGGGTCACAGTCCTTTATTCCCCATGTGCCTCCCCAGGGTTCATTCAGTGAGGTCATTAGGCGAAAAGGATACCCTATAATCTTTCCCGTCCATCTCCCCTAGCACAGAAATGCCATTTGTGTTTTGAACTTCATCACGGGAAATCACTTGGGGAAAGGTTTTCCATGGTGTGGCCAAGTGTCTGGGAATGGAAGAGGTTTCTTATTGTCTGGGTACCATGTAGCCATCTGGACCCACTCAGCGTGGCTAATGAAGGGCTCAGCTTATGACCCGCTGGCAGGAGAGTTCTAAGACACACCTTGTGACCAAGGACAAGAAATCGTCTGTGTGGGTTGAGGCTTATTATTAATCTTGAGGCTGCCTGCTGCTGCACGGCTGTGAGTTGAGGAAGGTGGGTGGAGTCCCACAGTGTGTGTTGTGAGACTCTCTTGACAATCTGCTGGAGATGACAGATAACGGCCTGCTGTGGACAAGGCAGGGCAATCTGGACTACTTCAAGCTGCGCTGGGATCGGAGTCACACACATGTGGAAGCACAGTCGTTATCAGTCCCTATTGGATGCTAGCTGGGTGTTCAGAAATTTTGTCAGCACTGGGATGAGCTACTTGAAGTTAGTATGATTCATAAAATCAAGACCCAGACTTGCAATATTGCCATATTTCAGACATCTGTTGCAAAGTCAATAGCTCTATGTTTGGGGTTTTCCCACAGATGCCTCCAGGTCTTATTATTTGCTAGAACATCTCAAAAAAGTATTTAAAAAGTGCTGTGCTTCTGATTCTCCTATATCACAAAAGATATAAATAACCAAATAAAGAAACACACCAAGCAAAGCCTAAGAAGTGGAGAGAGCTTCCCACTGTTTCTGGCCACACCTTCCTCGAAGTCCTTGAATGCATTCTCATCTAGAGGCTCCCAGATGTTACTGCTGAGGCCATTTGCATGAGGTTGCCTTGCTCAGACCTGACTGGTTAGTCACCAGCTTTGCATCTTGGAGAAGGCACAGAAAATATCATTGGCCATTGCCGGTGGGTTCTAGTCTTCTCCCTTCTGAGGAGGGCAGAGAAGCACAGCTGAAGTTCTAAGCCTCTGATCATACACAAGTTTCGTCCATCTGCACGCCCCCTACCTGAAGGCCATCCCTAGTCTTTCTTCACTCTGCCATTTCATGAGCATAAACACATATCATAAGGAAAAGCTCACAATGGATAATGAAGGATACTCTCATTACCCTCAAATTCCAAGCATATAGAAGGTGTGTGTGTGTGTGTGTGTGTGTGTATGCAAACCTGCTTTTTACTATACCATGGGATGGCAAGGTTAAAGGAGACAGAGACTGCTGACCCAATTTCTGCCTCAGAACCTTGACCAAATTATGTGTTTGGCTGGAGGCAGCAAATAAAGTTCAGAAAATACCTGAGCCAACTGACAGGGGATTAAAACCACCACTGAGGATAAAAAAGCTCGATGTCTATTTGGCACAATCAAGAAATGGTCATCTCAAAGCTTAGCCCTCACCGCGGGAGGATCAACGGCTTAGGATTCTTTTTCATTTTGATGTGAGGATAGCCATGAGCCAATTTTCCTGGATTAGAATGAAGATGGGCATCAAGGAGAGGCCGCTCAAACACCTCCCGGGAGATTGGAGGAAGATGGCAAGTGCATGCCCAGGCAATTGCAATCTACCATGGCAGCCAGGCTTTCCCAGGACGCTTGAGGAAGACAGCATGAGAATGCCGTGTGCCTGGGCTCCAGTGCCCAGAAGTGTCTGCCTGGTCTTCCCAGGCTTGCATTTCCCTGGTTCTTAGCTGATCTTTTTGCCCAAAGAAGTTACTGAGGCTCAACAGGCTCAATTGGCTATCAGTGAAGTGCTTTCCCTGAAGCAAGGCACGAGGACCTCTTGATTTGTATAGTTATCTAAAAATAAAAATAGCTATAGTTAACTTCTGACCTCTCTACCTCAGGCTAGTATGTACATACATATGTCCCCATATATGTACATTACCACACACATAAACATGTACACATAAATAACTCCCTCTTTCAGGAATGGTTGACCTCTAAGTGCTTCCAAGTTCCATGTTTCCTGGGACCCTGTTCACTTCAGGATTTGAGACTCCAGACTCTACCTCCCTACCTGCAGTTGGGTCCAGAAGGTCCCTACAGGAAAGGAATGGAAGAGAAGAGGTCCATTGTGTGATGGGTGGTATTTGTGAGAGATGCTTTGTTTACCGCAGAGGGGTACCTTGTGTCTCTTGTGCTGTCCTGAGATGGAAGTGGGTTTGTGCAGTGAGGTGCCCATTTCTAAACAGTTTTCAGAGAGGAAAGGGGATTCAAAGGCCTTCTGCCCTCTCCAAAATCTAGTGAGTGAAGGGTCGTGATGCTGACTGGACAAGCAGTGATACATGAGGAGGCTGAGCAACGCTGCATCTGCATCTCGGCTTCTGTGTCTCCTGATGGTCAGCCCCTTTGTAGTCAAACACTCTTGAAGCTGCTGCTACATGACTCTCACTATATGAGAAACTCAGGTACCAGGGTGTTTTCGCACATGCATCCCCACAGGCCTGCAACCTGAAGTGTCTGATGCCATTGCGATACCTCATCTTTTGTTATTCTGACACCCTTTCTTTTGTGGGAATCAATCCTAAAAGGGAGATCTGGTCTACTCTGAGCAAGAGAAGGGTTACCTTACAACATGAACATGCTGCCACCTCAGAACTATGTGTAACAACTTTAAAACCCACAGTTCAGAACCTACCTCACTGCTCCCCACATTGGGGAAGCCCACCCAATCTCTCTTTGGAGTGTTTTCTTTACTAAATAGACTTCTATTGAACCGTACAAGCTGCTTCTCTGAATATTTTCCTTTAGGAAGGACAAGGACTGAATGATCCCGATAACAGGAAAGCTGTGTCTCCAGCTGAAGGTTGAAGTCCCGGGGGCTCCTGCATAGCTCCACAGCTAAAGCCATTCTCGGTGGAGCCATCTAACTTGGTGTTTCCTAGGGCTTCATCAAATCCAGCTGATCTGGAAGCATAGACACACAGCAGGAGAGGGTGAGGGGAAGTTCCCATTGTCCAAGCAAGGAAAATAGTTCAGTCAACTTGTACTTTAGGTTGCTCTCCGCTGGTAGGAGATGGAGATATGCTATGTGCGCATGAAGTTATATTGAACCCAGAATAGCTTTTTAGCGTTAGATAAACCCCACCATGCAGGCTACAGGAAACAGTTACTGGAGCACAATCCGCCTTGGCTGCACTGGCTCAGAACAACTATAGGCTTTGGTAAGACAGATTTTTTTTTTGTTAATAAAGCCAAAAAAGTCATCAGATTTAATATAAGCAAGTTTCATCTTCCCTCTATTAGCTAAATATGAGACGAAGCATACGTAGGGGAATTTGGTTCTAATGGCAAATCCTTTTCTGATAGGACTTTTGTGATACATATTTACTGGCATCTGCTTTTTCTTGGGAGGGGGTGACACGGTGGAGTTGTCAAATAAGCCTTGCCCTGAAGGCAGACAAAGTGTGGGGAAGTGTCGTTCAAATGACAGCGGGGTGGAGCAATTTCTCCACGAGAAAATTGGAGAAAATGTTCCATTTCCAGAGGTACACGGATGGATCGGCTCTCGAAACTGAACCCTTAAATAAGCCCAAGGGTCACCATACAGAGAGTCATGGCGGAGGTCACAGTCATTGGAACAAGCTCAGATATGGGTGAAGGAGGCAGGTCCTCCAAGCCTTCAGGTCTGAAGTCGAATGCTAAGTGGTGTGCTGGCCGTGTGTCTGCGGTCCCAGATACTCAGGAGAATAAGATGACAGGGTTGCTTGATATCATGAGTTCAAAACTAGCATGGGCTAGTGAAGTATAGACTGCCTCTCAAACACATGCATGCAAACACACGCACACACGTATGTATATCTATACACACACACACACACACACACACAGGCCAAGAGGCACATGGAAATTCTAAGATCCACGTCTAACCTGAGTGGAGGGAGGGTAAGTGACATCTGTCTGTTCAGAGAGCTGCTGAGCTCTGTGAAGGAGCAGGCAGAGCAGGTTTCCCACAATGACCCAGAAGCGCCTAGCTGTCCTGTGCAGGGCTCACTCAGATGTCCCCCCCCCCCACCGTGGGTCCATTGTGTGGTGGCCACAGTGAGGAGGGAATATAGGTCTATTTTAGTCACGAGAGCGTGGCTGTGAGCTAGACAGACCTGGCCTTGGGCTGCATCTCTGTAGTCCGTGTTTCCCTGGGGACTTGCAGTTGCTGTAGGCTATAGGAGAGGTTCCCACAAGGAGGCTAGGAGAAAACATGGACGGTTCTAAAGGGGCCAGTCCCCTGGCGTAGCCTCTCCGTTTTTCAGGTCTAAGCCCAGCCTCTGTTTTCCTCTGACTAGATCTTAGGCCTGACTTCAAGGACCTTCCCTCAGGCTCACGTGGTGGTAATGGCTTTATCAGTGCAATATGGTAATGCCCCTCTCAATGCCCCCATCTCTAGTTCTGCCCAGTTTGAGCCCTGATTAATGAGGGTTGTTAATTAGAGCGCTCTTCCCAGCGATGGACATGGCTGGAAGCCAATCTTGGAAGACAGAATCCACCCTCTTGGAACTGATGCAAGAAGCTATATTGATGAGAGAAGCGAGGCTGTGGGTGGAGGCCACCTTTCCCTTCGTTTGTTCATACCATCTCGTGACCCCCGCCTCCTTTCCCTCTTGACCTGACACATTATCTCTGACTACTGTTCCTACCTCCTACCTATGGCTGTGAAGAGTCCTCATGGTGCATGGCTTCATAGCAAACTGAAAGGACTTTGGAAAAGAGAGACAGAGAAAATGAGAGGCAATGTAGGGGGAAGAAGATAGAGAGGGAAGGAGGAAGGATGTAAGGGAAGGGAGGAACAAAGACAAGGGATATGGTGGAGGGATCATGGGTGGGAAGAGAGAGCCTCAATGGGAAAGTAACCTGAGTGGAGATTGAAGCCTAGAAAGGAGAAGAGAGACTTAGTGGGGAGGAGGTTTATTGAGTTTTGGGGAATCTTTATGGGGGGGAACACTTACATAGAGGGAAATTGAGAGAGAGAGGGAATCAGGAAGACCTAAGGACAAGGAGTCCTGGTGGAGGAGACATAGGGGGAGGAGACCTGGGGGAACAGGTCCCAGAGAACCAAAGCCCACAGGCCCAGCATCATAGGTTTTGAGGACCCTGGGTGCATTATCTGGAGCAGAGGCTCAGCCTTGGTTGCAGGTGAGGCTCTTGCATACCTGGACATTATCCAGGTTGTCTCCAACCCAAGGCATCATGACCACAGGGTCAGGTGTCTGCAGGGCAACCCGGTGAGGCCAAAGCTCAGTCTTGCCTGAACCAGATGGCTGTATATGGATGCAGGGTCACTCCAGAAGCTGCCTTCTCTGTTGCCTTTAAAGCTGCTTCCTATTTGGTGGCTTTAAGAGACCCAATATAATAAAAATATAACCTTTTCTAGAGACTGGAAATTTCCACGGATGTGCCATCCCCTGCCCCACGCATTCATCCTATAACCATCTGCTTGTCATGGACGGGGTCAGGAGCTGGCAGAGAGCCTTTCCAGATGAGGGCAGGCTGTATGAGACACACTGGCTTTGCCAAGAGTAGGACGAGTGGTCAAGGCCTGGAAAGATGCTCTGGGTTGCCTGGGAGCTACATGTCTAGTTGGTAATGAGCATCTCTGCTAGGTGGGCCAGCCCATGGTGACGATATCCTAAGGCTAGATCTGTGGCCTCTCAACACACTGGCAGCAGAGGCCTGCCTTTCACAGACAAGGGGTAGCTGCTCTACTATGGTCTCATTTCTATCATCTGGGTGCCCAGAGTTCTGATAAAGGTTCCAGGGTCACATAGTGGTATCCTGGGCGTTAGTGGAAAGAAACTTAGTGGAGCATTGCAGTAACAATGGCACCATGACACCTCTCCCTTTTCTTTGTGCTTGCTTCTGTGCCCCGCAACACTCTGCAGACACACAGAATCTACTGAAAGGCTAGTGGGCATCAACACACAATCTACCGGAGGCCTGGACAGAAAAGCCCCAGGAAGACCTCCACTGCTTCACCACGGCTAGCCTCTGAAGCACGTGGGAAGACTACTTGCCAGAACCTAATGCCCAAAATGTGTTCAAAGACAGAATAGGTCAGGGCCCCACCTTCCCCACCCTTCATTTTTTCTCCCCCTCCCTCTCTCCCCTCCTTGTCTTTCCTTTTTCCTTCCTCTTCCCCTTTCTCTTTCTCTCCCCTCCTCTCCCTCTTTCCTCTCACATTTCCCCTTCATCCCTTCCTTTCCCCCTCCCTCCCAGCTTCTTCATCAGCCTGCCCCCCACTGTCTGTCCTTATTTTTAGAGAGGATCCAAAGATCACTTTGAGCTCTTTCATGTGAGATCCTCTCAGCATAGGCCCAGACCCTGCTTCTTGTTTTTGTCTGGCTGGGGTCAGAGACAAGTGAGACACAGGCAGTCACAGGAAGGTTTAGACACTCCCTGCTCTTTGAGGGTCTCCAGACAGGAGGGTCTCCAGTCTCACAGCTGGCTTTTCTGACGGTGAAATTTCTTTAGTGAGGCCATCCATGTCTTGTCTGTAACGCCAGGATGGGTATATTGTGGGGGAGACTGGAGTGTTCCTGTTTCTCCTCCTCGCATCCCATTGAGACACCTGCCCTTCTTGGGTGAGGAGAGTGAGTCAAGGTGATGGAACCTCTGGATTCTGGCGTCTGTGTCCCCTTTTTAAATCTTCTGTCCTGTTTTGGGGTAGAGCCGCCTTCTTACCTGAGAACCCTGTTGAGACAGCTGCTGTGTTGGGCAACAGCGTGGAAGAGGCACAGGGCTCCTTGTTACTGGTCTTTGTTTAACTTTACCCTTTGCTAGTACATGCTGGGGAGCCACCATCCCAGTACACAGTGCCTAGGGCTCCGGAACCCCCTAAGAATATCTGGAAGTGCTGTTCTGGAGTCAGGCTTTAGGGGTGAAGGGTGCTGTATATGGACATATGTACCCCCAGGACCTTCACTGTACTAGATTTTTGTTGTGAGATAATTGTAGATTCTTTATCTGTGCTAGACAGACCTCTGGGCTGGGACCCTGGACACCCTAGATGCTCATACTGTGAGTGCCAGGGTTCTGGTGAAGCCAGATTTGACTCCCTGGAGCTTCAGCTTCCCTATGTGTCACTGTGGGAGTCCATCATGAATGGACAGCTGGTGCCTGGGACTCCTGGGTCCTCTTCATGACAAGGGACAGTTGAAACATCATTGTGTCTCCCCAGCTGGTGGAGGGAGTGGGATAGGGCTGTGCTGGGGGCAGGAGTAAGTCGCCACAGAGACCTAGTGAACCTGAATGTCTCTAGGGCTTGGTATACTCAGCCTATCCTATTAGAGGCAAACTTGGCTTCCCTCTGTAGCTTTGGAGCCTGTCCTGGAACTTACTCTGTAGACCAGGCTGGCCTCAAACTCACAGAGATCTGCCTGCTTCTGCCTCCCAAGAGCTGGGATTAAAGGCACGTGCCACCACTGCCTGGCTTCCTGAAGAATCACTTGCTATGCAATGGACTGACCCACTACAGAGGTTACTGTGAGTCCCAAGACCTCAGAGTTCCTTAGGGCATCAGCAAGGAGATGGGGTCAGCTTTACCATCTGTCCTCATTTGCTTTTTATCACCATGGTTTCTAAACACCGTGACCAAGGAGGAAAGACACTGTAAAGGTTACAGTCCATTACGAAGGGAAGTTGGGGCAAGAACTCAAGGAAGGCACCTGGAAGCAGGAACCAAGGCAGAGGCCACAGAGGAGTGCTGCTGCTTAGTGGTTTCCTCCCTGTAACTTGCTCAGTTTGCTTTCTTCATCAGAACCACCAGCTCAGGGGTAGTACCACCCACAGTGGGCTGAGCCCTCTCAGAGTTATCATTAATCAAGAAAATGCCCTACAGGCATGCCCTCCTGCCAATCTGGAGGCAATTCCTTAATCGAGGTTCCTTCTTCCCAGATAAGTCCAGTTTGTGTCAAGTCAACCAACAGTGCCCAGCCCAGCACTGTAATCCCGCAGAACTCGGATGCCCAGCTCAGGAAGGCATTCCCAGTCTCTTGCCTGAGAATCCCCTGCTTTTATTTCTCAACATTGCCTCACTCTAAATGATTGTAAAGCCTCTCAAGTGCCATCACACGGGACCATGCAGGACCACAGACTCTGGCTGGTGTGATCTCAGTGCCTATCAGTTCCTGCAGTACTGGAATAGAAGCCAGGTCAGGAGCGTGTTAGGATAGTGCTCTATGCTCTACCACTGGGCTAGCCCTGCCAGCACTGATCTTTCTTACTTATGGGATGGATTCTTGGAATGCCAGAATAGAAATCTCTCCTGGACCCCCACTGAATGCCTGGTGTCTTCTCCTACGATTTCAATCCACTTTGCATGAAACAAAGACCAAAGCCTGGGATTGGTTCAGGAGGAAAAGCAGAGGCCAGCAGCCTCTAAGATGGAGAGTTCTCAGGAGGTAGAGGGCGCAGGTGTGGGTCTACCCCCGCAGGGAGGGGGTTTGTTCACACACAGAGTTGGCCTGAACCAGCCACCCACTGCTCTTGGCTTTCAAGGGGGAGCAGTATGTGCCTGGCATCCAGATGCCCCATATGAACAGGAAAGAGGCACTGATGGATGGCCGCGCCACAATGAGAAATGGATCAATGTATCATCTCACCTGGTATTGGCATTCTCACTCAGAGAGGCAGCACCGCAGAGGTCTTAGAGTATGGGCTCCAGCTTTGCCTATTGGGAGGACAGTCCCTTAAGGATAAGAGGATGGCAGCCTCTCCTTTCTTGGAGCTTCCTCCATCATAGATGTGGGTGGGGGTGGCATGGGCATGCAGTCTGCACATCTTCCCCAGAAGGCCTCAGGTGAGATCAAAAAGGCCACGGGTATCCATTAGTGGCTGCTACTGTAGCTGGGATTTGCTGGGATTTATGTGGTAATGTGTGGAGCCCTGACAGCCCTGGGATCTGCTTTTATAGCCTTTTGGGTTGTTTTCCTGGGAGAATAGGTTGACCATGGAGTGTTCCATTGCTCCTGGGATCAGCACAAAGCGGACCCCACTCCAGTAACCAGAGGAACACTATGACACTCAGATGAAGGGGCCCCCACAAAGAGAGACGTAAGTCTTCAGGAAGAGCCAAGTGCCCCTGAGTTCACCTTGGCTCCTGCTTCCAGTTCTCATTAGAACCCAGGAACTCAGGTCCCTCCAACTGTTCTTGACAGCATCTGTCTGTATGTCTACCTGGGATACTCTTCGGTCTGCCCATCCATTCACTCATGACCACAAACTCCCACACCCCAAACTGAGCCTGTAAAGCCTTGTCTTGCTTTCAGCCTGTGGGTGGAGCTGCCTTCCCACAACTACCTCCATCAGTCAGTTCTGCATGGGCAGACAGTGGATGCTCCTCCAATCGAAGCCAAAACTCCTCCCTTTTACTTGGCTTCCTGCTGTAGTCAGGTCCCTGGCAGCTGGGTGACCTGCCTAGTGGCCATACCCCTCACTTTGCTCCCTTGCCCATGTTTAATATCATATACAGTGGTGGCACTGGGCTCATGAGAGGCTGGAGTCATTGGGAGTCACATCATAGAGTCATGTCTTGTTGACAGCAGGCCTAGCTGGGGTCACCAAAGGAGGGTGCCTTCTTTCCAGACACACAGAGGATACAGTCCAGAGAAGGGCCTTGTTGCTTATCTGCCAGGGCCAGAGGCAGGGCACCCACAGGACAGCCGCTGGCCTAGCTAGACCTGCTGGACATGAGGTACTAGGGAACAGGAAATGGGGTTGTTCAGGAGCAGGAAGAGCTTGCAAATGAGGCAGTGCCATGCACACAGGGCCTGAAAAGTCACTGTAGAAGGCAGGGACATACCAGAGATCTCAGTGAGGACCAGTGACAGAGGACTCTGGCTTCAAGGTGCAAGGACTTAGAACTCATGAGTCACCTGCATGTTCTGTGGGTGCTGCCTTCCTAGCCATATAGGACCCTTGGCCCTGCTGGTCACCCTGGTGGTTATGCCCACTCTTTCCAGGGTGGCATGTTGCCACCATGTCCAAGCTGGCTCTCTTGCTCTGTCTCTGTACACAGATGTATAGAACGAACCAGAGAAGTGAAAATCTTCCCCTTCCTCAACTACTTATCTTCGGAGAGCTCTCCCTCACTTACCATAAAGACAGAAAGCAAGTTTCTGAGTTCCACAGACCCTACGTTATGGCTCCCCTGTCTTTCCCCAGTAATAGCTGTCCCTGCCTCTTCTCCTGAGGTCTTCACCGTGGTTCCTCCCTCTGGGGGATGCACAGAGCTGGTATGGAATAAGGCTGCTTAGGGATCAACATCACCACCAAGAACCATATAGCACCAGGGAAGGAAGTATATGTGGTACAGCCCATGGCAAGTGACTACCACTAATGCATCTGAGAATGACAGGCTTCACACTGGAGATGATAAAATTTGTCTTCTTAGGGAATGCAAGCAGGGGTTTTGTTATAAAATATGAAACATCAGTATTTTTCTCTTCTTATCCAATTGGTCACCTACATTCCATGAGATTAAACTGGATAGATTTTACCTTGCAGCCTATAAACCCTTGGACATTCTACAAAGATGACATTGAGCCATGTGTTGAGAATCATACTGATGGAGATGATCTGACGTTTGATGTTGAAGTAGTACAGCGTCATAGGTCAGAGGCAGTGCAACCCAGTATCACTCTTGATGGGAAATCTTTGCACACAAACACTGGGTAAATATTGCTGCTCGGGATAAGCATCTCCATCACCAGAGGTCATTAGTCACGGCGTGGGCTTGGACACACTCTCCTCGCTGTGGAGAAAAGACAGAGCCTGTTTGTCTCACCGTGTGCTAATTTGGAAAATCATAGTCAATTTCCTGCTTTTCTCCTGCTTTCTCCAGGGCTCTGTTTGCTGTGGTTACAGCTTCACTACGGTACTTGCTGTACAGACATGAGTAGGCTTGGGTCATCTCCAAACACCTCCTGTTTTGTGTCCAGTCCCAGACCTGAGCAAACCTAGGGTGACTCTTGTTGATCTAGGATGAAGGATGGAAGGTATAACAAATCACAGGGAGATGTCTGGGGCTCAACCGGTCCCCTAGTTTTCTGATGCTGTCTGGGCAAGGTTGCTCCCACCAATGCTGGGATATCCCTGCTCTCACCTGATAACACACCACACACTTCATGACCCTTGTACTTGGCCTTGCTGTACATTCCTCTTCATATATCCCATCCCTGGTTCTTCACTGCCCTCTCCTCCTAGATGAGCAACCATGATCGTTTCCAAGTCCTGAATTAGTTTCACTAAAGCCTACGAGGTGCCAGTGTGTGGTGGTTCTGATCTCGGCATTTTCAGGGGATGTATGACATGGATGGGTTGGCCAGAAGCCTTCCACGGATTTTCAGAGGGAGACCCAGAGGGTTCTACTCCTCACAGATCTCTCAGTGTGAGCTGTGGGTCACAGCTATTGGCGGTGGCATGTAGCAGAGAGATGAAGCCAGGCAGCAGTGAACAGCAGTGTGTCCACAGGAAGGTGATAGACCCCAAGACTGCAATACCATGAGCCTGTGTAGCTTCCAGGCTACAGAAAGCAAAAAATTCCACTTTCCTCTAGTGCCTCCCTCTGGCGGTCATCATGTCAAGGCATTCACAACACACTTCATATGGGGAAGCATCATTAGCCCCACTCTAGAGAAGGGAATGCTGAGGCTCAGCAATGGTCTCAGTGACACAGCAACATTAGCAGCCATCAGGATCCACACATTCCCTGCTGAACTGGAGGACACAGCCACATTCTAACAGAAACCCCAGAGGACTATGGAAACTCATAGGGTTCTGTTTGGGAACCTGTCAAAGTGTCTGTTGATACTGAAGAAGGGAGGGAGATTGAGGCCACATGGGTTGGAATATACAACTCATGGCATGTATTGAGAGAAACTTGCTATTCCTTTTTCTCTAGAGAAATAGGTCTTTGGTTATCTGGAGCTGGAGGAAGGAGAGAATGGAGGAGCACCTGGCTAGATGAGGGAGCATCTGGGTAGATGGAAGAGCACCTGGGTAGATGAAGGAGCACCTGGGTAGATGGAGGAGCACCTGGGTAGATGGAGGAGCATCTGGGTAGGTGGAGGAGCACCTGGGTAGATGGAGGAGCATCTGGGTAGGTGGAGGAGCACCTGTGTAGATGGAGGAGCATCTGGGTAGATGGAAGAGCACCTGGGTAGATGGAGGGGCACCTGGCTAGATGGAGGAGCACCTGGCTAGATGGAGGAGCATCTAGGTAGATGGAGGGGCACCTGGGTAGATGGAGGGGCACCTGGGTAGATGGAGGGGCACCTGGGTAGATGGATGAGCAGCTGGGTAGATGGAGGCAGAATGGGGCTGTGGCTGCTAACTAGAGCCTAACAAGGGGCAGCAGCAGCTGAAGAAGGGCTGGCTTACTTTTCCTGGAGCCTTCTCTTCTCAACCTCCACCATGAGAAGACAAGGGCGGAATCAACTATATTCAAGGGAAGTATGGGAATGGCTCTGATCACCTTGACAGTCTTGTGATCTCACATCAACCCAATCCCAGGGGTTTGAGAAGGACTTCATCTGCCCTGGCCTCTACTCCACAGCAATAAGAGGCTGGTACAAATTTGCCCTCTGCTCTCACCTAGCATGCATAGCCCTGCAGTGAACCAGTGAGTTTTAAAGCTTTTTACTGTGAGATAAGTTTGAGATTCATGGTATATTACAGAAATGCAGGAGAGAGCTTTGTGTCTCCAGTGGCCCTTGATAATATCACAAGAGGAGGTACGTAGACAGAAATTTCGATCCCACTCGGTCCCACAGCCATTCAGTTCCAAATAAACATGCTGAGACTTATAATAATCATAAACTGTTTGGCCTATTGCTCAGGCTTATTGTTAACTAGTTCTTAAAACTTAAATTAACCCATAGTTCTTATCTGTGTTTAGCCACTTGGTATAGTACCTTTTCTCAGTAAGGCATTCTCACCTTACTTCCTCTGCATCTGGCTGCTGACTGTGTCTCTGCCTTTCCTCTTCCCAGAATTCTCCCAGTCTGGTTGTTCCACCTATACTTCCTGCCTAACTACTGGACAATCAGTATTTTATTAAACCAATATGAGTGAGAGAAATCTTTACAGTGTACAAGAGCATTATCCCACAGAATTTCCCTTTTTTTCTTTTCAAAACAAGAACCCTGAATTTAATCTTCTTTGTTTAGCATTTTTCCTGACCATTATCCATAACAACTTTTAACCAACACTCTAAATAAAGACAAACAACCATAATCCATTTTTTGGGGGGGAATGTGGGTGTAGTTTTCTAGGCTACTTCCTGTTGATAGGAGTGTTGGTAATCTTTAGAGGACTCTGAAAAAATTTAGGATTATGGTCAAATCCTGACTTGAGTATTCTATGAGGCTGGATCATCTCAACCAGTTACCTAAAGCTGTTCCAGATGTGGAACTCAGAGGAATCTGCTCTGGAGGCATCTGAGATGTTGGATTATCTGGGCCATCTGCTCCTACTGAAGATTTTTCAGGGGATCTTCCTTGATTAAACTTGATTTTTCCTAATCCAGAATGAATCCACAGCCTCTCATTCCCTGTGGAAAGAAAAGGAGAACCTCTTTCTCAAAGTAACATATCTTTGACTTCATTGTTTTTTGTTTTGGTTTGGTTTGGTTTTGGATTTTTTGAGACAAGATTTCTCTGTATATATCTTTGGTTGTCCTGGAACTCACTCTGTAGACCAGGCTGGCCTTGAACTCACAGAGACCCACCTGCCTCTGCCCCCCAAGTGCAGGGATTAAAGGTGTTCGCCACCCCACCTGGCTTGATTTAAAATCTGTAGTCAGGATACTTTTAAAATATGTAGAATGGTTTAATCTGGTAGCATTTACAATCAAATGTCTTTTAGCACCTGCTGAACCTTCCTCAACTGTCAAACAATTCAAAGACAATATAATCATATACAGTATCCAGACTCTCTGTGTATTTTCCATCTTGATACTCTATTTCTTTTATAAGAACTATCTCTGCCCTTTTTCTTTTCTTTCTCAAGCTTATGTATATTTTTAAACACGCTGTAAACCCTTTAGAGCTTTTCTTTTTTATCTGAATCTGTCTTTACTGTATATCTCTATCATTTTCTGACCACATGAGTCTTTAATCTGCTAAACGGCACGGCAAGGATTAAAGAAGCAGCTTTGGCGCCTGTGTCCGCCCCATTCTTTGGCTTCCAGAGAGTCTAGTTTTATGTGGGAGATACTGGCGGAAGCCACCTTTATTGCCACAACTCTGAGGAGTTTCTAGGTTCATGCCACCACCAAGAAGCCTGCTACCAGCTGCTCGTAACCAACATATAAGTGTTTGGTAGCAGGGTCTCTTAAAAGAGCCACACAGTTTTTGCCCCTAACGCTGAGTCGGGAAGAAGCCTCTCTTAAAGAGCCCTGCCTCTGCTTGCCTCTAGCAAACAGAGCCCACCTGAAAAAAATACTGCTACCAAGAAGTTGTGTTGGACTCTGTTCTTTTGTGTCTAGAATCCCTTTTCAAGCTTCCTCTGGTTTTATGTGGATCTAGTTGCCTGGCCTGTATGGCTCACTAGTGTGGCTGCTTTGCATGAGCCTTCAGGCAAGCTTTATTTATTAAAACACAAATAATATACCACTGTATTTCTCCTTTTTTGTCTAAAATAAAAAAGGAAGGCTATAATTATAATATAATATAAGAAAACTATATACAATAAGTACAATAGCTATATACAATATAAACAGGCAATAAATACATCAACAATGTCTAGTCTATTTGCCTCCTAGTCCAGAGCAGTATTGTCTGGTATGGGAGGGGGTCATGGCTCAGGTGTATACGGTAGTCTCCTTCATGTGGGCTATTCAGGTTGGCTTTTGCTGAAGCAAGGTTTCTCGAAATGGAAGTGTGCACCAGATAGATGGTGCTTCCTATGGCCTCTGGGCCGCTTTAGGAAGTTCAAGGCACTCAGGTGGAAGGAAGGTAAGGTCCTTAAGTTCGTGCTTGAAATCAAAATCATGACTTCAATTGGGAATGTTTCTGCAGGATGCCTTGCCTTCTTCACCCCATCATCTCTCCCTTCTTCCTTTTCTTTCTCCCCCTACCTACCCCCCCTCTCCCTCCATTTTTTTCTCCCCCCTACTCCCAGCACAGCAGGTCTATCCAGCTAACATTACCATAACTCATTCTTCTTACATTTACCCTTACACAGACAGGCAAAGGGCGTTGACGCTCCATTAGTGTTAGAATGCAAAACTTCCCTTACAAATACAATTTAAAAAGCTCTATTATTTTTTGTGTACATGTATATTTTTGTGTGTACATGTATGTATGCATGTATGTATGTATGTATGTATGTATGTATTCAACATGTGCATGCCATAGCACATGTGTGGAGATCAGAGCACAGCTTTTGGAAACCAGTTCTCTCAATCCACTGTGGGATCTGGGGAACAACAGGGCAGCTGGTGAGTCCCAGATCTTCCTTCGGGTTGGTGGGGAGTCTTCAGCGTACAGGCCCCGCCCCTTTCCTGGGGGTTGGGGTCTGCTCAGCTTTGCAGTCACGGCTCTGGCTATGACCAGGTGTCTCTAACATGGGATGCTCCGATCTACTCAGGAAAGGACAAATTGTACTCAGAAAATGATATATTTTATCTTTTTCTCGATATGGCTTCAGAACAGGAGGAAAAGGCTCTGTCTGCCCAGTGCTATGTGGGGGTAAAGGATCACCATATATTAGCAGCCCCCACCTCCTGCTGTCCTATCTTGTTGGGAATCGCAGAGTTCTTAGCTTTTTGATGTTCTCAGAGCTGTGCTATGACTGACGCTCCAAGCACGCATACACAGTCATTCCTTCCGTCCTCCACTCTGAACTGCAATCACCATTGTGTCCCAACCGCAGGACCTTTGAGACTACTTCAGAGACACCTGGAACTACTGCCTGGTCTTCCTGGAAGCTTGCATACAGGGTCTTCTAGCCTAATGAAAGAACTTCTGTTCTCTGCTAAAATGGCCTCTTGGAGATTGAGATATTATGGGCTGGAGACAGCCTGGTGTCTATCTTTACTTTTTCACTGTGTCAGACACAGTGGCTCTAATGGTCATGCTGACTCCTGAATAATTGCATGGCCATCTGAGCCTGATCCAAATTTCTACAAATCTTGCAATATAGTAAATAACTGCTTTTTAAAACCTTTAGGGTGTGGAGTCATTTGTTAGGCAGTGGCAGGAGGATTCAACTGACCCAGCCCAAGCAATCCTGATCAACAGCTGGGTAGCAGGATGTCTCCAGTTGCGGATTTGCAGTTTTGGTGGGCACAGGGATGACCTACTGAGCTAGCCACTGGCTATCCAGCACTGCCACATGCTACCTGGCATCCCAGGGCCTGCAAAGCCTCCAGTCTGGGGCAAATTTCATCTGTCTATATCATGAGGGGCACCTGGCTTGGGTGCTCTCACATTTAAGGCATCCTGTGTGACTGCGGCCACAATAGGTGAAGAAGGAAGAAATACAAGTCTAGTGATCTACAAGGGCTTGAAAGCTGCCGCATTGCCGGGAATATTAATGCACAGCCCAGGGGTATTCAAAGAACCAGAGCTCTGCGGCAAAGGGCACGGTGAGAAGGCAGAGCCAGGAAAGCCAGACAGGACAGAAAGGTGGCCAGAGAGAAACAGAGATCAGTGTGCAGTGATGTTCCTAATTGTCAGCATCATAGTTAGCACTCACCCTTAGCACAACTCTTTTGTTGCACGCGTCCCATCAGTACCCACAGTTCACACTAGGTTCTCTCTTGTTTGGGCACATCCTTTAGTACCTGTGGCCACTGGAGCCCATGACTGTAACAGGTTCGTGGCTGAGTCCTCACCTCCAGCCTGTTGGTTACACCCTGCTTATCCTGGGTGTACCTCAACTCTGAGAGCTCACAGGGTACCCATGTAGTTCTCATACTGTCAGGCACCTTCTGGATTTAGTATCTGCCTCAGTTTCCCTCCCAGATTTTGGACTACCTCCTTGTGGAGCTCCTCTTTTGCTGCTGCCTCTGGCTTCTTTCAGTTTTCCAGAAAGCAGCCCTCTGTTTCAGCTGAAGCCAGGGTGATGGAGGAGTTACTTCCATTTAATAAAGAAACTGCCTTGGCCCATTTATAGGCCAGCCCTTAGGTGGGTGGAGTAAACAGACAGAATGTTGGGAGAAAGAAGCCGAGTCAGGAGTCGCCATGATTCTCCCACTCCAGACAGACGCAGGTTAAGATCTTTCCTGGTAAGACAGCTCATGGTGCTACACAGAATATTAGAAATGGGTTAGATCAATATGTAAGAGCTAGCCAATAAGAGGCTGGAACTAATGGGCCAGGCAGTGTTTAAAAGAATACAGTTTCCGTGTAATTATTTTGGGTAAAGCTAGCCGGGTGGTGGAACATAGCCCCGCCGCTCATATTACAACACCAGGGTAAGATGTGTTCAGCAAGCTTTGACCACGGCTTGCAGGGCATGGCTCTGGGTAACTGTTCTTAGCCACTGTTTTGGCTGATAATCCCGAGGCAGAAAGAAATGCAGAATGGCCCTGCCTCTGGCAAAATGTCAGGTTATTCCTGGCAGGTTCCTTTTATATTATAGTAGATGCTGGTGGTGAGGATGGTGAGAAAGGCAGGGTGGATGACTGAGCCTCAGTGGTTCAGGAAGGCAAAGATAGAAATTCTCATTCTAAACAAGGGAGGCCGGTGTGCAGGTGTGCAGTGTGCGTAGCCTCAGGGCAGGTGCCAAGTCTGTACGCTATCACACTGTCATTTACATTTTAATAGAGGAAATGGAAGCATGGAGAGGTGGGAAAGAGAGAGGAAGAGAGAAAAAGAGGGAGGGGTGGAGGTGGGTGCCCTGGCTATGGGTTTCCTTACCCTTTATTGGCCTGGCCATTTCCTTGGTCACCTGAAACCCAGGTCCATGCCACTGCAGAAGCTGGCTTGCTTATTGCTTCATCTTTTATCTGTGGGCAATACAATCTGACTGGTTTCTGGTGATATTGCCCTCCTGAGATCAGCTGGGTGCCGTGGTAAACCCAGGGCTGGTTAAAAATTCCAAGAACCTCCCAACAAGCCTCAGGACCTCTGGAAAGGGCCTGTACTCCATGTTTGGCTCTTACAGTGAGGGCTGAATCAATACTTGTTTTTCCTGTGGTGTACAGAGGAACAATGGGTGTTTACTGATTTTCTATATTGTTCTGAGCTCTTTCTAGGTGGGTACAATCTAGTTCATTCCACATGACCCCTTGGTATAGGCACATCCGTTGCTATTTTTAGAGGCCACAGTACAGGAGCTTGGTGATGGGCCAAGGCTCCCAGCTGGTGCCCGCGTACTGAGGCAGCCACCATTTGAAACAAGATCTGTTTTACAAAAAAAAAAAAAAAAAAAAAAAAAAAGTAATAAATAAAAACCTTAGGTTATTCCCGGGTAGTTTATCTATTCATTGATTTTTCCAAGAAAGCAGTGCTATGTACCGGAGAAGATCCACAGACTGTGTGGTTTTGCCAATAGGTTCTATTCCTGGTGCTTTCCTTCAGAGGAACACCTGCTGCCTTTGCTGTCCCGGTGGAAATGGGGCCAAGAAGATCTGTGGACAGGCAGATCAGCCTGGGAAGAGTCAGCTGAGCTATTTCCCAAGGAGACTCATTTAGATGCTGAAGGAACCCTACTTCCCTGGGATGCCATTCCTTTATGCATTTTAAAAGTTGGCCCCTTAGAAATCCCCATGGGGATTTACCTTCAAAGAATGAGAACTCAGAGAAATGACCGCAGAGGACAAAGCATGGAATGGAGATGGGCTTGGAGCACCATGGCTTGCCAGACGGGAAAGGCTCCAAACACAACAAAGCAGTGTATGACCTCTCTGTCTCTGTCAGGGCTAAGGTGCTCCTTAGCTACATTTTATCAACTGCCCTGGTCCTTAGGTCCTTGACAATTAGGGTGCTGTGCAAGAGATGTTACAATGGCTCTGGGTGTGGGCTGGAGAGATGGCTCAGAGGTTAAGAGCATTGTCTGCTCTTCCAAAGGTCCTGAGTTCAATTCCCGCAACCACATGGTGGCTCTCAACCATCTGTAATGAGGTCTGGTGCCCTCTTCTGGCCTGCAGGCATACACACAGACAGAATATTGTATACATAATAAATAAAATATTTTTAAAAAAACAATGGCTCTGGGTGCCACCAGATAGTTCATACATATGTTTTATAGATTCTCTACTTGGTGACATATTCACAGATCCATTTATTCACACTTCGTTCATTCAGCATCTACCCACCTATCTATCCACTCATCCACCCACCTATCCATCCCCCATTCAGCTATCCACCATGTATCCATCCTACTATCCATCCTACTATCCATCTATGCATCCACCTATCCACCCCCCACATTCAGCTAACCATCTATCCATCCACCCACACCACTCTCCCAGCCACTCAGGCCTCCTCTCGATGAGGTACCTTCTAGCTAAATGGAATCCTCCATTGTTCTTTTCATCTCACGTTCCTCTCTGCACATCTGTGCGCCATCTCCTGCATCATGACATTTCTGGCTCTGCTGTCTTATTTTCAACAGCAGAAAATGAGATTTACTTTCTTTTTTATCCCTTAAAGAACTTCCCCTGGCATTTCTTTATCCTCCAGATATCATCCTGTTTATCTGGTTTGCTTTGGAAGTGTAGCCCTTGAAAGAGCAGCCTATATCCATTAGTGTCCACTTCTCCTCTCCCATACACTCCTGAATGCACACCTCTGAAAAATTGCCCTTGTTAAGGTCATCCATGACCTATACCACACTGAACTCAATAATAGTTCTCTCCCCATTTCTCTGGGCCTGACCTTAGCCATAGCAACAGTAGATTTCTCTTTCTTCCTTGAAGCTCTTTATTTCCTTGGCCCTTGGCTCACACCTTGCCTGGTTTTCCTTCTACCTTCGTGGTGATTCCACCTCTGTTGCAGCCCCTTCCCCATAGCTCCAGAATTTTAAAATTGGATTATTTGGGGCTGAGTCCTTGGATATATGAATTCTACTCGGTCATATTTAATTAATTCTTTTCAGATCTAGATAGTCATAGATAGAGTCTGTGTTGATCAGTTCTGTTAGGAATACCAACCTAGCCCTCCCATGAACTTTACACCCATTCATCAAACTCTCCATCTGATGTCTCATTTGGACACAGGAGGCCTCAATATCCCATGCCCAAACCAAACCCAGATCTTCCTTAGCCATGCCCCATTACTCTTACATTTCTCTCTCATATTCTTCTTCTTTAAATCCCAGGCAACTACAACCCTATCCTTTGCCTTCTCAGCCAAACGCCTGGGTGTCCTCCCTTCTTATTTTCTCTTAAAGCACCACGCTTCACCAAATCCCATGGGCCACACCTGCAGCCTGCAGCCTGCAGCCTGCACCATTCCCTGCACTGCAGCTTCAAGCTGGGATCTCTCCTATACTGAGAAGATACATGGCGCTGTGGACATCCTCATTGCTACCTTGGACTTCAGTCAGTTCCTAGCATGGAACCAATGTGTTTCCATAAAACACGAGTAAGACTTGGTCATGCCAATGATTGATAAGGAAATCGTTCGTGCTTAGGAAAAAAAATGTCTGCAGCAATAGGGTCCTCTGTGATGTGGATCAGGCTGGTCTCAAACTCACAGCGATCCTCCTGCTTCTGCCTCCCGGGTGCTGAGATTAAAGGTGAGCACCATCACCCCCCGGCTCATCACCTCTCTTACCCTCTTGTATACATCTCCCCTGTGCTCATTTTACAAGACACTCTTTCCTTAGCAAATAACAGGCTCCTGATTCAGAATCTTTACATGTGCCATTCTCTGCTTCAATTATGTGTCCATCCCTTTCCTCCTCCTCCCTCTAGGTAACCTCTCTCCCTTGGGTGACCCTCCCTCATACCTTGCCCTCCAGTACCAAGTGACCCTCAAGCACCCTTCCTTTTCACTCAGGTGACCCTCCATAGCCCCACCCTCCTCTCACAGGTCACCCTCAATCATTCTCTCCTCTCCAAGGAGACTTCCCATGGGCCTCCCCATCTTTCTCCATCATGCAGACTCCTCCACTCAGGTGACCCTGTATCAGCTTCTTTCTCCTTCACCAGGTGACCCACCATCAGATTCTCCATCCTCTTTCTCTCTCGTTTCTTTCTGGTCTCTTGCTTAGTTTTAGCATCTCGGTGAGACTTCCATCAACACCCTATCTAAATTTTATCACACTTATTTTTATCTGCCTTTCAAGCTTTTTTTTTTTTGAGAAAAATTTCAACCCATTATATATTTTTTCTATCTCATTATCTTCTACATTGGAAAGGACAGAGCTGTGGGAAGCAATGCTTGCCTCCCATCAGATCTCTCGCTACAGCAGCCTCCAGCTCCATCTGCTCCTAACCCGATGTGGGGCTCCGGGACAGTGTTGGCCTTATGGGCACCCTGCTGTTTTCCAGAACCATTCCCGACCCTCCTGCTAACCGGTCAGACTTTCAGCAGATCATCTTGGAAACACATCAGGAAGATCACCTAAGCCCCAGAATTTGGGCCAGGAGAAAAACAGCGATGAATATGTATTGCTTCTCCCAAGGCTCCCGTAGAGTATTTTCCAGCTGAGGGTCAGTTTGGAGACTCCCAGAGTTCCACGTCAATGCCTCTCCGTCCTTGCCAAGAGTTCAAAGGACACGCAGTTTTTGCCTCATTAATATTAACTCCCTTGCTATGGGGGCTTGTCCTGATGACATCTCTTTTTGTTAAATATTCATTGCTGAAGTGAGCAGTGTTCTGCAGATTGACTGTTACCAGGGGACATCACAGCTAATTGTCACCGTTTGTCTCCCTGCCCTTTGAGAGTCAGTGTCCCTGCAGGAAGGTCTAACCTGGTCTTCCTTGGGGAGGGCTTGGGTTTGATGAGTCCCTCAGATGTCCTTCTTAGACGCACCAAAGGCCAGGGACCAGGCACTGTATAGGAGAAGACTGTATCGCATGCCTCATGCTGTGAGCAGGACTCGGTCTCCTGTAATTGGACGTATCCTTCCATAGCCTCACCATTAATGGATGATCATGTGAAGGAATTTCCTATAGCAAGCCCTCATTTTGCAGATATGATCATGGGATTCACAGGTGTGAAGGAATTAGCCAGTTATATACAAACCGTTTTGGGCAGACTGGAGAAAAGTCCATGGTTTTTACTAGGCTACTGGATAGTGAAATCAAAGCCAGGCACCTGTAATGAAGCCATGTCCAGGTCTCCCAGAGTCCTTTAAAGCCTATCTGCTTACCAAAGTGTTCTGAAAAGCAGTCATGGAGACTTGATCCACCCACCTTGACAGTGCCTAGCACTAGTGAATACATACAAGTAAGCATTGTTCATAGGAAGGGTGTCCAGCTCGGGTGTCAACATTGACCACTGTCCAAAACTGGCCACTTACTTCACAGCCAGCCACAGACTTCCAACTGAGTCTATTTTGTTTAAGCTTAAAGTGTTGTCTGTCTCTAAGGACTAATATCCAGGCTCAGCTGAGAACTGTGTTGAGCTCCTTCTGCCACACAGTTTCTAAGGGGATTTCTGTGCTGGTTTCCACAGTGCTTGCACCATGCCGTAGTTCCATCAACAGCAACAGCATTCCAATTCTCTCCTCTGCTAACTTCTGGCTTGGATTTGACGTGTGTTTTGCAGAACTGGGGTCCAATCTGAGCCTCAATTGTTGCTGGAATATTAACCAGACTGAGAACCTAGTCTGTGACCGAAAACTCGGTGCTTTGTTGAGGTCTTTTGGTCTGATAACACTAAAAGTTAAATTTAAATGTCTTTGAAAAAATTTTAAAGGTCTGATGTAATGTTAAATTTTCTTATTATAATAATAAATAGATAAACATGGCAGCCAAGGGGCTTGGCTTTGCTCCACACCATTTAAATAGCTTTCCAAAGGTCCATATTTAAAGTTGGAGTTTAAAGGTGAGGTCTAAGATGTTCCCAGATGCCTGAGATTTGCAGTAGTTCCAATTTCAGAGGGCTTTAACCCATGTCTCCTAATCTGTAGCCTTGTAGAAATAAGAGGCAGTGGTCCCAGATCGCTCCTGAAAAGCAGCCTTGTTCCCAGGCTGTTGTGAAGTTCAAGCTATGTGTCCATCCCTGGCAGGGTCTGGGTGGCCTCTACTGAGTCCCCAATGACAGCAGTGCACTCAGAGAGTGAGGCCTGAGTGGTAGCACTGTGTTCCTGGCATGTGACCCGTAGCTGTTTCTGGCAGCGGGGGTCCATGGAATTAACATGAGACAATAATCGGCTAGAAGCAGAATTTGTCATGAATGGCTGAGAGGGTCTCCAAGTCAGTTTTCTACTCCATGATGTGGGGACAGCTTGAGGACCACATGGGAGAGGGTGGCTCAGAGCATGTGTCACTCGTTGTTTTGGGTACATTAGAAAAGACATCCAGTGGGAGGTCCACAGACTTGAGCCAGTCCTGGCATCGCCCTGCAGTGAGAACCCGCCTCCTAGGAACCCAGGACTGTCACTGTGGTGTGGAGCTGGCAGAACGTGTGCCAAGCTAGCTCACAGAAGGAAGGAAGCATCACCGGGCTCAACTCAGACAGCCTCCTGACTGATGTTCTCCAAGCCTCCCTCTCTCTCTCTCTCTCTCTCTCTCTCTCTCTCTCTCTCTCTCTCTCTCTCTCTAACATGGAATTTCCTTGTGATGCAGCCTAAGACAACTCCATCCCAGGGAGTCTCTTGCACTGGAGAATTGTCTCAAAGCATACTTCCAACTCTCAGAGTTGCTATTTTTTTTTGTTCAACAAACTCTGCAAAATAAATGAAATTTTGCAATTAGCTTCTTATTGTCCCTGAACTCAGTAATGAAGGAATTGGGGGTGTTTTCCTTTATCGTTTTCATGTTTCATTGTACACCATAATGAATGGTGCCATTTACTCTCAGGTAACTATGTGGAGTGACACGAGCTAATTGCATACTTTGCAACCTCAAATCAGCAGAATCTCACAATATATCATGATAATGCTCCTGTATTTCACTGAGGAAACGGGCTGTTGAATACCAGGTTAATTATGCATGCATTTAATAGAATCATGGCATGGGGTGGTAGGTGGGGGAGTTGAGGGAGAGAAGATGTGGAGTCAGCTCCTTCACCCCCCCTCCAGTACTTATTACTACATAGTTGTCATCTGCTGCCGGAGTGGGTAAGTGTGTGCATTTATTTGTACAATTATAAAAAAGCCCTTACTTTGCAATGCATTTTATACTATGCACAATATATTCATGGATAGTATCTTACTGGCTTACCAGTATACTTAGGGATTAGTAGGCAAAGGAATAATTCCTCTGGCTTTTTTTTTTTTTAAATAAATGAGGAAACAGGTTAGTAAGATCGAGTCTTGAAACAGCCACCAGGTTCTTTCTACTACAGCCAATTGGTTGGTCCAAGATGTGTGTCTCAGAAAACTTAATACAGAAGGCAGCAAAAATGCCCTGCTCTTCTTAACTCTGACACTGAGGTGCTATCCAGCCCACAGCCCAAACATGTGGGGCTACTCTCGGTCATACACACTACAGCTCTTCGGATGGTCACCTCCTTAAATGATACCTAAGTTTGCTCACTTGCATCCCTGTCTTCTCCAGGGGCTGCTAGCAAGGTCATTAGGAGTCCCCATCACTGTGAAACTCTGGGATATTCCTGGTGTCACCTTGGTCAGAAAACCTCCCTCATCTCTTAGGATACAGACCCTCATCTTCTCTACTCCCAGATTTTTTCCCAGTGTCTTGTTTCTCTCCCTATCTGCTGTCACCTGACATTCTGTGCAGTGTGGCACATAGCCTTACATGTGGCCTTCTGCCATATGTTCAAGGACCAGCTGCCATCGGTGTGAGAATTAAGGGGACATGATATTCATGGGCATTTAGAGTACCCTGAAGACCTCTTCATGGCTTCAGTCCTCCTTGACTGCCTATGTCCTGTGTCTCTGCTATGTTCACCAGAACTGAAGTCACTGACCATGGAATATTGGGCATGTATTGTGTTTCTGCCACCACAGTGCCCTGACCTAAAGACAGAAGCAGCTGCTCATCAAGTGATGGATTCCCAGAGAGCTGCCTAGTGTGTGCCCCACTTCCTTTGTTCTCACTGGGTCTCTGCAGAGACGGACGTGATGTTTGTCTCACAAAGGCATAGACAGCGCAGGGAGAAGGGGTAAGGCAGATGACATGTTCCTTGATTAGGGCTTACACACTATGATTCTCGGTTTGCAATAGCTACTAGCACTTTGTAGCTGGTCCCTGGCTGTGGACAGATCTCACCGCGTGTCCTGTTGGGAGATGTAAGACAGAGACCACTGACTCTCTGCCCAGAAGTTCTAAATAGGGGAGATGCCGAATCCAGAATTTCCCTTCTTTGGGAAGAACCTGGGGTGCTTTCGCTGAGCTGTAAAGGAAAGGGGTGAGACGGGCATCTGTCTTAACCCAGGTATGTACAGGACTGCGGAAACCACCTGGGGGCAGACCCAAGTCATTTGCAGGGCAGGGAGTCCACAGTGAGTGGTTGGTAGAGACAGGGCAAAGTGGGGCCGTCAACTTTTCCTTCACAGATGTTAGCAGATTTCAGTAGAATCCCTTTTGTGGAGTTGGAGCTGAGAAAGCTGTACACACATCCACATGTATATGTTCACATATTTACATACATATTAATTGCCCATGTACCCACTGATGACAAGGCTGTTTCCTGTCTTTGCCTTTGTGAATTATGCTACCGTAAACATGTAAGTAAGGGTTCCTATTCCTGTGGAGACACCATGACCAAAAGCAATTTGGGGAGGAAAGGCTTTATTTCATCTTATATCCTGTAGCCCGTCACCCAGGGAAACCAGAGCAGGAACTTAAGGTAAGAATCTGGAAGCAGGAACTGAAGCAGAGGCCATGGAGGAGTATGGCTTACTGGCTTGCTCCTCATGACTTGCTCAGCTTGCTGTCTTATAGCTCCCAGCCCACGGATGGCCCCACCCACAGTGAGCTGGGCCCTCCTACATCAACCATCGACTAAGAGGATGTACAACAGACTTGCCTACAGGCCAACCTGGTAGGAACATTTTCTCAGCTTCTAAAACGACTGCAGCTAACTCGTGTCAAGTTGACACACCAGCTGGACAACACAGACGGCAGCTGTTGTCCCTCTCACCTACGGATTTGATTTCTCCCCTCCCCTGTGTTCTAAGATGCTTCTCTTCTGCTTTGTAAGCGTGTTAGTTAGATGAGCATTTGTTCTATGCAAGGTGCCCTGCAGTCAAGCGTCTGAGTCACTGTGTTTCCTAATGTTTTTTAAGGCACCCATGTTGTATATTGTAGGATGCCAATATTTCCTGTTCCCTGCTGTGGGATACCCATATTTCCTGTTCCCTGCTGTGGGATACCCGTATTTCCCGTTTCCTGCTGTGGGATACCCATATTTCCCGTTCCCTGCTGTGGGATACCGATATTTCCCGTTTCCTGCTGTGGGATACCCGTATTTCCCGTTTCCTGCTGTGGGATACCCATATTTCCCGTTTCCTGCTGTGGGATACTCATATTTCCTGTTCCCTGCTGTGGGATACCCATATTTCCTGTTCCCTGCTGTGGGAAACTCATATTTCCTGTCATGCTACCCTCTGTGAGGACTCAGTGTTTTCCCTGCCGTGAGGTATTCTTATTTCCTGTTGCCCTCTGTGAGGTCAAACCTTAGCTTGGAGAACACAGAATGCTTGGCTCATGCAAGGTAGAAGCAGAACTCTCCCCCTGCTCCGTGAAGCCATGCCGTGCTCTATAGCAGTCTCTCACAGGTTTGGGACTCACAAGGTTACTGCATTGCCTGGGCTGAACTTGCTTCTGTGACCCACGAGTACGCTTCTGCCCCAACCTCACCCATTCCAGGTCTCTGTTCTCTGATACTCTGCAAATAACTTTTATGGGATTCAACAGCTTTATAGGATGATTAAGGAAACCACATAGTTACAACCATCAAAGGCTTCTGCCTCCAAGGTTGACCCATGTGCAGCTGCCCTGGCTTGGTACATATAAACAAGATAGAACCGAGGTAGCAGAGCACATGTGAGCTAGCAGAAGAGAGGAGGGTCAAGAAGCAGAGCTAAAACATAGCTTGGTGTGTGTGTGTGTGTGTATGGTAACGTATGTGAGTAATCTCTGTGGTACTGCCCGTGTTTCTGGAGATAGTATGCACTGTACACGAACATTTGTGTACTGTGTGTATATGTGTACATCAGCACTATGCATGCATCTGTGTATCACAATGAATGGCACTGTGGGTCATTGGTGACTTTTGTCCCCAGTGCACAGCCACCTAGGAAGCAGCTATTAAAAGTGGAGGTATTAGGTGTTCCTGCTTCAGATAGCCCACTCTTGACAAAATACCCAGACTTCCCTCTATCCTCAGAATATCCCTGGCCCTAATGCTACCTCAATAGGAGCGACAGAGTGCTAAAGGTCTCAGAAGATGGCAGCTTGATACACAGTGGGGTGCAGGCCCCTGGTCTCCCAACACAGGGAGAAACTGCTGGTGAGGATGAGATGCCCTCTGCTTGCAGAAGTGGCTCAGATGGGGAAGGGAGAAGCTGCTTGTGAAGACGAGAGGTTCTCTGCTTGTAGAAGCAGCTTAGATGGGGAAGGACATCCCATCAGTCCCCAGGAAGCATCTCAGGGCACAGTGTGCGGAAGAAGTTACAAGAGGCAGGGAAGGTAGACCTGGATGGTGGAGGGGCACATGGTACACCTGTGAGCTCTAGTTGCTTGTCCATTCATCTGTCTGTCCATCCATCCAAGGCTCACTCACCAGGTGCACTGTGGTGGAGGGATGCCCTCCAGTCTGGTGGGCAACATGGAGGGAGGCTATCACACAGGGGATGGTGCTGTCTCACACTGGCCTGTTGATTCCATGTTGCTGGGGCAGCCTCACAAAGTCCCCCACAAAGTCCCAGGCACTGGATAAAGCCCACCTTCCTTCCATACCTGCAGAGAGTCCACAGAGCTCCAGGCTGTGTGGATAACAGAGTGGATAGGAGAGCCACGATTCCAGTCCCAAGTGTGTGCGGCAGTACTGGATATATGTTATAAGGCCTTGCAGTGCAGACACCGTCCCTTTTTAGCTCTTGCCTTACTTCAATGCTATTCTCTGCTTTTCCTTTAGGTGCATCATTAAGAACTTACTTTAGCATGGAGATGCCACATGGTCAGGATAATCACACATTGCCAGGCATGCAAGCATCATGATCAGAGGCAAGGCTCACTATCTAAATCCAGTAATCAGGGTACCACTGAGACAAACAACCGAGGATGTTCTGGGACATTGGGCCTCACCTTGCCTCTGTCCCTGAACATCCTTAGAACCTCAGTTTCTTTACTGCCTCCTCTGCACTCCATTTCCCTCCCTTCATATGTATCTATGAGTGAATGTGTGTGTGTACATATGCACACATACAAACATATATAATCTATATTCTGCACATGAGAGAAAGAATGCAATATTATGCAATATTTGTTATTCTGGGTTTCTGAGTCTGGTTTATTTTGTCTAATCCTATAATCTCCTGTTCTATCAATTTTTCTCCACTTGGCATAATTTCATTCCTCCTCATGGCCAACCAGAACCCCATGGCGCATGCATGCCACCCTTTCATCCGTCTGATGATAGACAAGGAGACTGGTTCTACAACTTGGCCCTTGGGGCACATGCAGCAACAAATGTACAAATACCTTTGTGGTGCATTGACTTTGAGTCCTGGGTTCTATACCCAGGCGGACAGCTGTATCATGTGGTGGTTGCTTTTGCAATTTTCATAGGACACTCCATACAGGTTTCCAAGTTTATGTTCTCACCAGTGGCATGTAAGTGTTCTTTCTCCACGTCTTCATCAGCGTTTCTTGTCACTCTTTTCAGTAAGAGTCATTCTGGTTGGTGGGATGGCATCTCAGCATAGTTTTAACTTATGTTTCTCTGTAGTCTGTGATTTCTCTGTGGGTTAAAATGTGTATGCTAGAAAATCTTCCAGGTCCTGGAATGTGAGAAAAGATTGAGTTAAAACCTGTCGCAGGGAATCTAAGCCTACCCACAGCAGAACTCCAGCCAAGTGCCCACTCCACGCCAAACACAGTCAATCGCACCAACCAGGAATTTGGCATTTGGGCACTACAACAATCTCCTTGTAAAACGGAAGTATGGCCCAGCCCAGCATCACGGTAACCTGAATGAGACAGGGACACCCATACACAGGCCTGGGGCTGCCCACTCTGGGCTTCAAGGAGAAAACACAGGTTCACTCAGTACCTTACAACACCAGCCAGATGGGCACTATTAGAGTGAGCAGAGCTACGGTATGGTAGTTTATGGAAGAGAGAGAGAGAGAGGGAAGGAGAGAGAGAGAGCGAGAGAGCGACAGCGAGAGAGACAGAGAGAGAGAGAGATATGACAGACAGACAGAATGGTTTAGGTCTTATGGACAGAGGCATATCTGAAAAGATGAGGGAGGAAGGGAGTGGGCTGAGATGGTGAGGGCACTGGCACCTTTTGTGAGCCCTGGACTTTGTCTGGGCAGCACAGCAGAGATGACGCTGTTGATGAGAATGCAGATGAGCCAAGCCTGAAGATGAGAGCCCGGGAAACCCAATCCCACCCCTCATCTGCCACATAGCTAAATGGGCTAGAAAAAGATGCCCCCTCCATCCGTCAATGCCTGGGGCAGGTGAGAGAGCTGGTCTCGTGGTTGCAAGAGTGGGAGAGCCATCCCCGACCCCCACCAACTGCAACATTCAGGAGAGCAGGCCCTGCACCTCCTGAGGGCAGTAAAAACAGCCAACCCTGTTGGCCCAGGTATGGGTGAGGCAGCCCTGAAGTTGTGACTGAGGGAGAGCTGTCCCCATTACTCATCTGTTATGAGATGACAAGGCCAGGAAGGGTTGCCTTCTCCCTCTGCCCACCAATGCCTGGGGCAGATGGCAAAGCTGGTCTCTGGTCATAAGAGCTGGAGAGCTATCCCTGACCCCCACAGCTGCAACATTCGGGACAGCAGGCCCTGTACCTTGCTTAGGCAGCACAATAAATCCAATCCTGTAATCACAGGTGGGAGTGAGCCAACCCCAAGCTTGTGAGTATGGGAGAGCTGTTGCCATTACACATCTGTCCTGTGGTGGAATGGATGGGGGAATGCCCTCCTCCACCCCTGGCCATCAATGCGAAGGACAGATGGAAGAACTCATCCTGTGGTTCTAAGAATGGGAGAGCCATCTGTGATCCCACCAGTTGCAACGCTAGGAGAGCAGGCCCTGCACCTCACCAGCACGGTACAATAGAGCCAACCCTGTTAACAGAAGTGTGGGTGAGTCAGCCCCAAAACTGTGGTCATAGGAGAGCTGTCTCCATTTTCCATCTGGTGGACCAACCCTACAGCTGCCCAGACTCAGACCCAGGGGTATGACTTGGCCTACCTCAACATTCACCCCATCTATGATGTGCCAGAGCATGTGAAGTGATCTGACCCGCAGACCCAAAACTGCAGGATCTCCACAACCCAGGGTGGCAGCAGGATGTCCAGAAAGAGTCCTAGTTGGGGCCCAGCATCAGTTGTGTAGTAGAGACCAAGGGCCTCAAGCCAGACCAATGACTCTTTGTAATAAACACTTGAAAGTAGAGATTATGGACAAAGGGGTATACAGCTTAAGTTGTTGGGTCTCACTGCAGCTTTTATGATGAGATTTTTTGTTTATTTTCCCTATTTCTATTTTTCATTTTCTTTTTTTTCTTTTGAATTTTGTTTTGTTTGGGAGGGTGTGGGGGCAGAGGATAGATGCAGAGGGACAGGGAATGAATGGGACCAAAATACATGATGTGGGGGACACATAGAGTAAGAATAACAAAGAAGAATCTTGGAGCTCTTCACAGCCACTAGGAGGTTTGTCCCAGGCCTGAGTTAGCATCTCTTTGATAGTATGGTCTAGAATGATGGACTCCAACTCATGGTTCATGAACATAGAGTTGTGACGTCACCTGCAGGGCCATAGCAGGGCTGGCTAAGGATCTCGATAGCATCCCATCTACCTTCTGGTGAACAGTGGTGTATCTTTAGAATCTCCTTTGTTCTCTGCACCTGCTACATGTTTTTGTAGTCAGGTTTCTGGATGCTGTAAGGGTGATGGGTATAGAAAACCACATCCATATGTGTTTTGAGCCAAAGCAGGAGGAGAATGAGACGGCCTTGAGGATGAGGACCTCAGGCAGGCATTCCCCCCTGAGAGGTTTTGGTGATCAGTTACCAACCTGAACTCAGTTTCTCAGAAGCTGCAGTGGGGCAGAGTAATGAATTAGGGCCTTGGATATAGGACTATCTAGACTTGAGAAAGCAGACAGTGTGATCCAGAACCCAGAAAAACTGAGTGAAGACCCTGCTAGAGAAGATATTTTGTCAGGACCATGGTAGTGATTCCAACAATGTGTTAAAATAACCTTGGCAATCATTAAACATCCTGATACACAAGTTGAGCTAAGACAATCAGCCCAAAGTCTTGAGTTGAGACTCAGGTTCAGCCCATTTTATGGTATCTGTTGGATTCTACTGTTGAGATAACATGGAGAACCCTCACCAGGGAAGGGGGCAGCTGTCCCTCTGGCACAGCCACGGGATGTGCTGTGAGTTCATGTGGATCTGGAACACACACAAGCAGAAGGCAGCTTGCCCTCTGACACCAGCCCTACCAACTGCTCTCAGAGGAAGTATGGCTCTCTGCCTGTACCTGTAGGGCAGCCGTGAGCTGCTGGAAGGGAGCTCTGCCTTTCAACGGTTTCTGCTGTGGGCGATCCTCTGCTCCCCATCCTACCTACTCACACGTGCAAAGTCCTCCCATAGCATGCCAGGATTGGTTGTTTATCCTCCTGCCCATCTGCAGTCATTTTCCTGCAAGCTGAATGTGCTCCTTGGTGCAACGGCAGAGCAGGGGTTCATAACTCCCCAGCTAGTGTCCAGCACTGCTTTCACGGTCTCACTGTGACTACTAAAGAAAAGACACGTGTTGGGTTATGCACGGCAGTGCAATGACTATCTTCCCATTGTTGCTGATGGATACACACTGAACATTTGCTGTTGCCAGGATCCGTCCTGAGTACTGAGTACTGGGTACTTAAAGACAGTGAAGTCCACCTAGAGTACTGGGGACTAGGTTCTTAAAGACAGTGAAGTCCACCTAGAATGTCTTTTATGTATCTTCTCCACAGTTTCTTGCTTCAAAAATGTGCTCTTTGCTCAAATCGTTTCAGTAGCTTTTAACCAGCCCAACTTTTTCTGCTTCTGTTCCCACTTCACCGCTGTGCATCCTGAGGCAATTGGAACCCTCTGCCGCCATTCCCTGGCTTGGTACCAACCAATTCTCTGAGAACCAAGTGTCTAACCTCTCATGGGACTGAGAACAAATGCCCCCCCTTGGCCCAAGGGATGTCTTCCCAGCCACGTTTCAACTCCCTGCTCCCATTAATCCTCTGTTGAAGCCACAACCAATTACTCTCAGTTCATTAAACGAGCCATCTTGCCTCTCACCTCCAGATCATTGCTCACGCTGTTTACTCTGCCTGCAATGGCACTCTCCCTGACTCTGCATTTTAATTGCCTGTTTATAACTCCACCCATGAAGGCAGCGATGGGATGACAGGGTGGGGAGATCCTTTGCCAGTGCCTAGCATAGTGCACAGATTCTGATAAGAGAATGAGAGATCTTAATAGAATTGATAAATTAATGCGTTAGTTAGCTGTGACGTACAATTTATATTACCAATGTCACAAATATCGGCTGTTGTGTCCTGCCAGTGGGTACTCTAGGTGACTGTGGGCTGCTGCCAGCTTTTCTCTCTCCACCAAATGACCTAGACATCCAGTAATTGGTGGAAATTCAGAAGGCTTCTTTATCTTCTCTCCTGAGAAGCTGCTGGCAGATTTTAGTAAGATGGAGCTATCAGTGCTTTAGAAGAAGAGAATACGTTTATTAAACAATAAGTAGAGTAATAAAGCCCTCTTTATTTCATTGTCTTGATAATAAGAGTACAATGCAAAGTCATCGAGCTACCATGGGTTTTAAAATAAGCTGAGCTTGTGAAGCAGCCTTGTATGTAGCATGCAGCGTATTAGGTGCCGTCCTTATTCCTTCCCAGGAGTGAGAGTTCTCCCACCTTTCTGTATTGTCTCTTTCTCTGCGGCATGACATTAGTTTACAGCTACATGTCAGAGGTCTGAGCTCTGTTTTCAGTCTCCTCTGAGCCCCTACCAGAAGTTCCTGATGGGGCAGCTGATGAGATCAGCCCTTCTTCTCCCACTATACTGAGGTAGCAATGTGGGATTGAAGGTGCTTGGAGAGCATCCAGGCCTTCTACAAAAGCAAGAGCACATTGCTATCTTTTGCTAGTCTCTTGGACAATTTTGAAAGCTGAATTTTTAAACTAATGGTGTCTAGGCACTGTCCTCCACATCATTAGTGACGTGGCAAGTCCAGCTGGTGCCCCACAAGAGTCCCGGCCACTCAGAAGAATTCATGGTGGCTTGGTTCATGCTTGCTTTCGGCACCGTGACCATATGTACCACATTTATCTGTCCTTATCAGCTTCACAAAAACTCTGAAAAGCTGTGTAACTGACACTTATTAGAGTCCAAATGAGTTTTATTTATTGTTATCCCTACCAGTGCCCACTGCTGCTTTGGGGATGCTTCATCTGCCCAACAGTGTGGGCCGATGGGGGCGCTGTACACAGAAGCTTCTCCCAAACATCTAACAGTTACCAACTTGAACTGCAAAGCGTAGATACCAAGCTGACTCAATGTTGAAGCGCTTCTAAGGTGGGACCCCCGATCGATTTCCTTACGCAAGGTTTGTAGGACATCTTTCACTGCTCACGAGTGTCACAGAGAGCAGCTCTTGCCTCCTACTGATGGGTACTTAGGTGGCTGTGGAACCCTGCTAGCTTTTCTCCCTCCACCAAATAACCAGGCACCCAGTGACCAGCGATTGTTCACGAGACTTCTTTCTTTTCTCTCCGGAGAAATTTCTTGCTTCTCAGAAAGTAGAAAACTATAAATGAATGAGTAAATAAAAATAAGAAAATAGTAGAAATGTTTTTCTTTCTACTGCAGATTCTCTTAAGTGAAAATATCTGTTGATATTCATTTCTTTAATATAAAAATCTTTACATGAAAAAGTAAGAACAGATTAATGAACATGTGTTTGGTAAGTAGAGAAAAGGATCATTTCTGGAGTGAACTGAGGGACTGTAGGAAAAGGTGCAGTTAGAAATAACCCTACTCAGGAAGCTGGGCCTTTCTTTTAATTCTCAATGTTTGCATACATGTGTATGGAGTATCTTGATTGTATGTACCCCTCACTCCTTCACAGATGTGTATGGAGTATTTTGATCATATCTACCCTTCACTCCTTAATACATGTGTATGGAGTATCTTGATCATACCTACCCCTCACTCCTCCGTCCGTCTCCCCTAAAGACCCCCATCTCATCTTCCTCTCAACCTCATGTCCTTTTATAATTATTTATTTGTTTATAACCTATCCAGTCCGATCACTGCCACCCATATGTGGCATGGGGTCATCCCCTGGGACATGGGGGATTGATCAGTTGCTACACTCATTAAGAAACATGGCTGCAGAGACTGAAGTGTCAATCATGGGCTGAACTAGGTCTTCTGCATATATATTATGGTTGTGTACTTGGGTGTTCTTTTGAGACCCCTAACAGTGGGAGGGGGTATTTCTGACTCTTTTGCCTGCCCTTGGGACCCCTTTCCTCCCACTGGGTTGCCTCGTCCATCCTTAATATGAGTGTTTGTGCCTAGTCTTATTATAACTTGTTTTGCCATGTTCTGTTGATAACTTTGGGAGGCCTGCTCTTTTTTCTTTTGAAGGCAGAAGGAGTAGATCTGGGGGAGAAGGGAGGTGGGGGCACTGGGAAGAGTCAAGGGAAGAGGCTGTGGTCGAGTTGTGTTGTATGAGAGGAAAATAAAAGAAAATAAATTGACAGGAAATTAAAGAGGAAGAGAAGTGACTCTCCCTCCATAAGCAGTCATCACTGTTGACAACCGTCAGCAGAGGGGAGGGCCTCGGGGGTCCTCCCTTGTCAATGCTGGAATTAAAAAAATGTGTGTGCACACATATAGTGTGTGTGTGTGTGTGTGTGTGTGTGTGTGTGCATGCGCGCCTGAAGAAGTCACAGGCATTGGAACCCCTAGAGCTGATATAGCAGGCCTCTGAACATGGGTGCTGGGAAGCAAACTTGGGTCCTCTCTGAGCGTAGTGCACACTCTTAACTACTGAGCCACTTCTCCAGCCCTTATGGGGAACTCTTAACTGGCTGGGTCTTGTGAAGGTCTATGTAGGAAACCACAGCTGCGGTGAGTTCATCATGGGGCAGTAAGCAGTCCATAGCACTCCCCCTGACCATTCTCTGATTCTTATATTCCTTCAAGCCCTAAGTCTTTTTTTTTTTTTTTTTTTTTGCTTTTTTGAGACAGGGTTTCTCTGTGGCTTTGGAGGCTGTCCTGGAACTAGCTCTTGTAGACCAGGCTGGTCTCGAACTCACAGAGATCCGCCTGCCTCTGCCTTCCAAGTGCTGGGATTAAAGGCGTGCGCCACCACAGCCCAGCTAAGCCCTAAGTCTTAAAGAATATGGAAGTGTTAACATCTGGGAAACTCGGGTGGTTTCATGTGGTGGTATGGGTTGTATCCGGAGTGGGTTTCATGCTTTGACTATTATTATTCCAACCCTGGCTTTGTCACTGAGTGGTGTCAGTTAGTGGCTGTGAAACCTGGTGGAGACTCATCTGCCTCCTTCGTGGATGATAGCTAGCACTGTCAGATTTCCTGAACCAGGAGACTGGACCTAGTTGGGGAGGTTTCTTGAGGAGGCATTGGAACTACTCAGACCTGCAGTGAAATCACTACAGTGAATTAATGGGCATTCTCTGTGGTCTTTGACCAGTTTTGGTTGCTAGTCATGCAACACTACATGTGGAAAAGTTATAAAAGGAAGTCATTTGGGCTCAAGTTTCCTGGATCCGTTGGGAACTGCATTCTTCTTGCTGGTGGATCCCAAAGGCGATACAGAGCCTCACCAGTCAGGACCAGCGCGACCAGCGCAGTGCACTCTGGCCCTGTTGCATCAGTGCTATAATACTGGGGAACCTGCTTCCAGCCCGTGATACTCTGGGACACACCACAACCAAACCATAGCACTGGACTCAAATACCGATTTAAGTCATGGTACCCTTGCGGGCAGTCATGGTAAGCTGAGAAACCTTCTAGCTCTTTTATGTTGGCTTCCAAAATCATATGTTTTATAAAATTAGTAATCAGAAAGCTGCCAAGTATGGTGGCACATGTCTGTAACCTTTTCAACTTGGGAGGCAGAGGTAAGAGGGTCTTGGCTACAAAGCCAACCTGAGCTATATAGAAATGTTGTGTCTTGAATAAAGGAAAGTATGTCCAGTGACCCAAAACAATAAATTTATTACTTAGAGATTTGTGTCCAATGCATTTATTATGTTCTTGCCCTAAAACCCGATCTGATACTCGATGTGCTGAGAAGGGCTGATATTCCACATTCTGAAGATTCTTCATGGCAGAGTTTCTTCATTAGAGCAGGGCAGGAGATCAGGGTAGAGGGCAGCCCAACCTTTGAGAAAGGGCTGGTGACCTTAAAGAGCAGCCAGATGGAAGGCCCTCAGCTGAGGTTCAGAAGGGACCCCAATAGGGAAGAGAAAACTCCAGGTGAGAAGAGATGACATTTTCCCCAGCAGTGTGACAAGTGTGTCTCCCTCCCCAGGGAGCTCCCTGCCTTGGCCCTGTGCCTCTCCCACCAGGACACGCCAGGAGGTCCCACTGCCCCTCTAAAACCCCATTTTCTTGACTCTTCTTATCTCTGAGGTGACAGGGTGACTTTCGAAAGAGCCTGTATAAATTCTAAGAGGAAATCAGAAGGGAAAGATTACAGGGTAAAATAGTCAGCGTTCACAGCGCTAGGTCTCTTCTGCCTGCCAGGATGGCTCCCCCTGAGTCTCTGCAAGTGGCCTTCTCTCTCCTCCACACTGGCCTAGTATGGTGGGGCAGGGTCTCTGCCTTCCCACAGTCATTGGGGACTGTTTCCATGTACCTTTCTAGACAGACGGCTCATCTGTCACTGGGGTCCCCCACCTCTCTCTTCTCTTTCCCAGGCAAATCTAATCATTAGCCCTTGTCCTTGGGGTGGTGGCCCTTCTCTGGCTGCACTTCCTTCTCACCTTCCTGTTCCTTGGACACACAGTTTTCCATTAGAGTTCGCTGTCTTCAGTTCTCAGCATGGTCATACTTGCTCTTAGCTTAATAAGGACACCACATCACCACACAGCTTCTTTGTTTCTACACTGTGGTTCGTGGTCCTCGGCTACCCATAATTTGACTCAACCAATGCAAGTATCTTATCCTAAGTGACAGTCCCAAGTGTTTCTCCCCTGCCTGAGAGAAACATCTGGTCTGCAAATGCCTCCCACCAGTGCTGACATCACGGGGTTCTAACTTTTTGTGGGTGTTAGTCCCAACACTGCAGCAGTGGAAATTATGCTCCCACAGGACAGCGGAACCGCAAAGCTTTGGCTACAGGGCAGTTACCTGAGCTATCCACACAGGTGTGAAATACTTATTTGGCTTCTGGAGACTCCCACTGAGTACTTCAGGCCGTGGGCTTGATAGTTGTAGAATGCAAGGTTGAAAATGGAAGAATCTTCCTGTCCTTGAGCCTTGCAGTAGTACAGGGAGGCCAACAAGAAACACTAGGGTGACGCCTCAGTTACAGGGCACTAAGGATTGAGTTCTAACAGTAGCAATGGAGTCAGGCAAGGGTGGAGAGTGCCCAGAGGTACGAGCTTCTGTGTCGTTTATAGAGAGGCTCTCTTAAAGGCATTGGTGAAGGAGTCCCTGAACCAAAGAGAAGAATGTCCCAGAGGCTAGGAAGGTCTTATGGGTTGGATGGGTCGGTGTGGTCAGTGTATCAGGAAGCCCACGAGGGGCATGGCTGCAGTGGATAAAAGAAGAAAGGAGAGAGGAGGGGAGAAGCAATGGGAAGAGAGAAACAGAGGGGGAGGCCCAGGAGTCCATCCTGTGGATGTGGTTTTCAAGTCAAGGTGAGATGGACTAACCAGAGGGATTTCAAGAGGAACACTCTGGGATGTGAGTGGGAACCAGCAGAGGCCTGGGAAAGCCACTGTAGCGGGCCCTTCTAGGAGCATGTGGAAGCTGTATAGGTGTGAGGAGGCAGAAGACCAGGGATTGGAGAGAGGGGCTCACAAAGAGCTCACTCCACGGTGGAGGGAACAGAATTCCATGAGCACAGTGGGCATGCCACCATCTAGAGTTGGGGATAGAAACCAAGGGATGGAAGCATCAGAGCAGGAAATGTTAAGTGACTGTGTGCAACGTCTGAGACTCAGGACAACAAAAACTGGAAGCTCTTCCAGAAGAAGAGGAGTTTGTCCTTGATACCTCTGTGTGGGGCGGTATCGTTTTCCACAAAATCTGAATGTATTAGGCCAACCCTCCATAGGAACTGAGGCACAAGCTGTGTGCAGAGGCTCTTGGCAATGTTCCCGTGCACACTAATCACAGGGTACCAGGGATGAAGAGGAAATCTCGAATCCACAAAGGCAGTGATTAGGCAGAGATGAAATTGATTGTCGCAGTGTTGGCAGGGCCTGTGATGGAAAGTGATAACACGCGGCCCTAGCTTGGGCTTTATGGAAACCACAGCACGTGTGTAGTGTATAGAGGTGTGTGAATGTGTGGTGCTGAGTGCTGTGTGTGCATGTGTATGGTGTGTGTGGTATATGTGTGTGATATGTGTGTTTGTGCATACATAGTAAATTTAACATGTAGTATATACATGGTATACGTGTATTTGCGTGGAGTAAATTTGTGTGTATGGTATGTACACTGTGTGTGTACATGATGTGTGGTGTATGGTATGTGTTGTGTATGTGTGTGGTATGTACGTGTGTGATGTGTGTGTGTGGTATGGTGTGTGCTGCTTAGGTCTGTGTGTTTGTGTGTATCTGTTGTAGAAGTAGGGATAGAATTCAGGTCCAACTGATTAGATGAGGACCATGTCTCATTCCAAGCTCCCCAGCAAGCCCCACCTTTTGTCCTATATCGCTGAAGACAATGGTGTCTTCTAAGCTGAGGACCACCCACCATGCCTTTCCTTCCACTGTGAGTTCAGTGGCTGCTGTGTTTGTCCCATTTGAAGGTCGTGACTGTCCCGAAAGGAACACCTTGAGAGCACTCTGCCTGCCTATTCACCACCATATCCTGAGAAATTCTCAGTGCAGTTTTTAGGGTATTTTTCCTGGTCGGTAAGCAGGTGGACTTGCAGGGAATGGAGACAAACAGGTGGAAGGCTCCAGTCACTGTGGGATTTGATTTAGAAGTCAGAGGACGAACTAAAGGGCATCACAACGAGGTTGCCATGCAGATGCCAACGTGGGAATGCGAGAAGATGCCACACAAGACCACTCTCTCGGCTGGTGCTGCAGCTCAGTCAGTAGACTGTTTGTCTAACATATACAAAGCTCTGGTTTTAATCTCCAGCACGGCATAAGCCAGGTATTGTGGTGCATACCTGCATTCCCAGTGCTTGGGAGGTTGACACAAGAAAATCAAAGAATTCAAGGTCATCCTTAGTAATGCAGCAAGTTCAAGGCCAACTTGGGATGCGTAAGATACTATCTCAACGAGAAGCATCACTTTCTGTGCTGTGTTCCTATGGACCACACCACTTAAGTACCAGTCCTCTCCTCTCCTCTGTCCCTGACGGCTGTAGTACCCAGCAGCGAGCTCCCTAGGCACCGTCCCCAAGGTCCTATCACAGCTGGTTAGACTACCCCTTTGGACCACACTGCCAGAGATTCAAGGATAGAAGGAAGGGGCAAGTAGCCAACCCTTTCTCCTGGTTGGGACTGGTTTCCTGACTCCGACAACTGTCTTCATGCTATTTCCTGATGGGAAGGTGTTCCCTGGGCTCCAGCATCAGTCTCTCAGTCTGTCTGGGACCACAGGCTGGGTGCTGCTGCTACCAATCTCTGCCCTGCTGTGTTCTTAACTTTGCTCTCACTTCATATAGACTGGAAGATGATCGAACTCCCTATGGATGCGATGTAGTGCCTGCCTGCTCCTAGCAGTGTAAGGCTACCCTGGCATTGTCCTGTGTGTCTGCATCTCTGTGTCTGTAGTATGACTCCATCTGAGCTCTGTGTGATCTCAAGATGGAGTAGCTGAGTCTTTACGGACATTCATCTCTTATGTGTTACGATGAGCAGCGGCTGGCAGGTTTTAAAAGAAGGTTTATGGGTAATTTATTTTCTTCTTTCATTTCTCTGACTTCTTAAGTGAACAAAGTGTAGTTTATGCCTTTCTTCAGTAGAAGATACTTACTTTGAATGAAATAAGTGCTAGCAGAGGGGCGGGCTAACATACATTTAAGGAATGATTGTTCCCTGGTTTGGAGTGGAGACCACTCACCAGAGTGTGTGGGGAGGGGAGATGAGGGCTCATGGTCCCGGCAACAGTTTTCTAAGGGTGGGGAACAAGCCCTGTGCTCTTGAAATGAGGAACTGGTTCTTCATGACATGGAGGGGAGGCCTCTGAGCAGACAGGGAGCTGGAACCACAGTTGAGAAAAAAGACTCAGCCAGGAATCAGGATGGTGTGTGCTGAGCAGAGAAGGGAGGATATGGTGTGCCCTAAACAGGAGTTCTCCAGCAATCTAGGGAAGCACAGCAGATCTGGAGGAACTGAGAGCCTACACCACATGGCCTGCATATCAGCAAAAAGGAGGGAAGGATACCATTCAGATCACAGGTCTCAGGATGCTTCTGGCCTAGTTCAGTCTGAGCAGACTAGATTTCAGTACCAGAGAGACTATACAGGAAGATGGCTAAAAGCAGGGTACCAAACAGAAAGGGGAAAAAGGTGTTTGCTCATGTGAAGGCAATGACTGAAGGAGATACATAGATGTGTTATCAAAAAGCAAACTAAAGTAAATAAATCACAAAAAGAGGAGACAACCGAAACCCATACCAAAACACATTCAAACAGACAAGAGGCATCTCGTGGACCCCATCCTCCAACAAAATAAAATGAAGTACCCTAACCAAGCCAAAAAAAATAGAGAAAATGTATCTCAGAACAAAATAAAAATAAAAATGAAAGGAATAGGAAGACACGAGGACTCTCTCCTCCTAACCAAACAACCAATAAAACAGAAATAGACATGAAAGATCTCTCTCTCTCTCTCTCTCTCTCTCTCTCTCTCTCTCTCTCTCTTTTCCTCTCTTTCTGAAAGAGGAGAGAGGAAGAGAGAGAGATTGGCTGGAAAAGTTGGGAGTGTGGACTAACAGTGGGTGATCAGTTAGCAGAAGGCAGTAGGAAGCAGAAAAGAGCGAAAACTGGAGGCAACCTTCTGGTGTGAGCAAGGCAACGGGAGGCTGGCTACACTGTGGTAAAGCATGAAGGGGAAGTGGTATGTGGTGGCGGATGACTGGGCTGAGAGAGATGGGAAGGGGTCTGCCCAGTGAGGAATGATGATTCAGCACGAGCAGACAACTTCAGGAACCTCAAAAGGCTATGTGGAGGAGGAAGACAGAGAAGGAAAGGACATTGCCATCTGGGACTCCTACCAATCAGGGTTCACTGTTACCCTAGCCTAGAAGACATGGCTGCTCAAAGAAAGCATCTACAAGTCATGGATCATCACTCAGAGCCTTATTTGCTTTTTCCAGAGAAATTCAAGCAACACTCGAGCACAGCCAAATACATAACATGCCCTCATAGTTCCATTCCTAATGTCACCAGTTCCTCCACATCTAGAAAGCAGCCCCAAGCACCTCAATCGCTGCCCCATTTTGCCTTTCCCTCCTCCAGTTCTCCATGACTTCTGGACCTCTCCACTGATGTGGAGACTTCAGAAGACCAAGGAATCAGGACTTTGTAAAAAGCCACAGTGATAGTATCGTCAACTTGACAGGATTCAGAACAGGAGACAAGCCTCCCGAACCCTCCCCCTCTGCTTCCTGACTGTGGATACAATGTGACCAGTCGACTTGTATTTCTGCTATTATGTTATCCTTGCAGAGCCACACCATAGTCATTCAAGGTATCAAGACTTCATGAAGTTGTTTTTGCCTATCATTTTGTTGCAATACCCGGAAAGTGACTAACACTGGATCTTGTCACTGTTGTCCCATTACCCAGAGGACTCCGAATGCAAAGCTGACATACACTAGGAACCACCCTCCCCATTGCATCTGGCTGGGTGGCTCTAGGACTTGAAATTTCTCCCAGTCTTGAGGGAGTGACAGGGGTGGACTTGGCATCGCAGAACTCAAAGAAGATAAATGACTGCTAGTAATGACAATGCCCCCCACAGAGGTGGCTGGTTTGGATTTTTATGGTTCCATAGAGAGTGGGACAAACGTCTATGGTTAGGACAGCTAGCTCAAGCACAGAGTCTGCATGAAATATGAACGAGGACACCATAGAGCTAAGGGTGGCTTGGTCCATAGGAAAGGCCCCCAGATGTCTTGTTATAGATAAGGAGCCTTTTCCTGTCCCCCATGTGAGACTCATGCCATTGATGAAGCCTGCGCACACATGGTGTTTGCAGAATTGTTTCCAGAAGGGCTTTGCTCTTCTTTTCACCTCGCCAGGAGCAAGAAACAGATCAGAAGGGAGATTAATTCAGGCACAGCCTCCTCTTGAGGGCTACAGAGGAGGGAACCTTGAAGAAGGCTGGGCTCACAGGGGAGGGATGAGCCCTGCTGGATTCCTTTCTCTTTCAGACTGTCTGAACTCTGCTCAGTAATGGACAATCAGCAACCCACTCTGATAGCAACCCATTTCCTGCTTCCAAATTATGTTTAATAATTCATCTGGAGAACTACACAGTTGTTTCCAGTGGTACAGGGTGCTCTCAGAGAACCCCCTCTCCTCTACCTGTCTCAAGATACCTGCATGTCATCAGGGCAGCCCTCACTTTGGGGGACAATGCTAGTCCTCCCCAGATTCACAGCTGATCCGTGGTTGCCCTCCTGCCTCAGTTAACATGGAGAGAAGATCAGAAACATCTCCTGGACATGGAAGCTCAGACTATGTGTGTTGGGGGATTGTTATTAAGCCTAGGGCCTCACACATTCTAGGTAAGCACTCTGCCACCTAGTCCTAGGCTGAAAGTTAAGACTTTAATACCACACTTAATTAAGATCATTTTGGAAAGCCATGAGTGTGATGGAGCTTCACAGTGGTTTACTAACCACAGGGCTCGTCGAGGCAGGTAGTTAGTCACCTCTGCTCACATGGGAGGCAGTAGGAAGGCAGGTGAGAATCATGGAGGTCATCCAATGCTGTTTGGCATCCACAAGGATATTGTATGATAGATACGGGGGGCAAGCACCCCTTCCTCATTCTTCATCTACACTGTCCTTCTGAGGCCCTCGAGTTGATCAGCCAGAAGCTGCAGAAGAGCCCAAGTGCAATGAATGCCATCCTATGGTCAGCCTTAGGGCAAGGCCAGATGGACAGGCCAATTGCCCCGGGGTTCTAGACCTAGTTCAGCAATCACTGTTTTAGAAGCCCTGTGGCCACCAGCAGAGTAAGTGGGGTTGACTCTGGTTGCTGCTGCCACCACTTGGGGCTGACCAGCTTAACCTCTTTCTCTGCATTAGCAAGATAGAGACTGAACCTCAGACTTGGTGGGCTCTCCTGGGGGTTGGGAGAATGATGCACACTGAGCTTTATACAAGGCTGCTGTTCCACCTCCCTGATGTGCTGCCTCGGCCTCACCTTCCCAGAGGACAGAGTGAGCAAAGCTGCGGTGCTCTTGAGAAGGAAGATAGGGCGAATGTGACAGGGGAGGGGGAGAGACATACCCCAGCCCTCAGAGTCTGAAGGACCATTTCAACATTCGTGTTAGGGACAGGGATAGAAGGATGATTGTCTTAACTGTAAAAAGATCTACCCGCTCACAGCAGCTGGGTGGATACCCTCAGGCCATAGAACACGTGCTCCGTAGAACAGCCCACAGTCATCTTTCTGATTCCAAACTATGAATACCTTGTGTACATGCTTTTGAAATATGCATTCTTGGTGACATACATGGGTGCATATGTCTCAACCTGATGCACACAGAGCCTGCAGGTGCATGTCTCTGTGTAACCCCCTGCCCCTACATACATTTTGCATGCATTCACTGCATTGCGCCAGGACAAAGGTGGTGTTCTGTCTAGAGATCAACCTAGGGAAAGAAGGGAGTTTTCCCACTCACAAAATGGCTGCCCAGGAAGGGATAATTGTACCTTTCTTGGTGGGGTTTCTTCCTCTCTGTGCTGAGGTTTCCTTCATGCAGCTAAAAAATGGCGAATAAATTAACCCATGAAAGTATGTAAAATGGAGAAAACATTTCTGCAGGGGTCACAGCCATGGCGACCTGGTTCCAAGTTGGTTCCGGGTGTATCTGATACCCTAGGGAGAGTGAAGAAAAATGATGCCAGTACAGGCAAGGCGGAGCCCCTCCCCCTCATCTTTCTCTCTCTCTCCAGAATCAATGTGACTTCCTTTGAAGGAGGCTTCAGCTTTCCTGCCATCGCTCCTCCTGGATGCCAGTGTGGCTGGCAGGCTAATCAATTGGTCCAGCAGCTCTGCCATCTAAGACACAGAGTTGAGCTGACATCTCCCGGAGAGCCCCAGAGATTCTGCCTGGGCACCTGGGTCTGTTCAGGGCAGAGCAACAGGCAGGCACTGGGTGTGCTGTCAGTTGAGCAGGGAAAAGGGACAAGATGCTGTGTCAAAAGTGACACCTCGGCTTCTGCTGGCCTTGTAGAGATATCTGCCTTGATGTGGCTGTGACATCCGGCGGCAGAAGTGGCTGGTTTCTGCACTGGATTGAAATCCACCCAGCTCCCTGTGTTCACAACGATGATTTCTAACGCTAATTCTCAGCGAGCCAGGCATGAAATATATGCACAGGCTGTGCTCGCGAGGGCCTTTGGAGTTACTGGAGGTACCTGGGATGAAAACATCTGTGCCATCGGCTTTTGTGCATTTCCCTTTCCTTGGTTTCAATTATGCAGTCAGAGACTCTTTGGGCGAGAGAGAGAAGGCGGGAGTGTGCCGCTATGCCCGGTCTCTTGATAAGAGTCAGTGCCTGGCCGCTGCCTGATCAGGGAAGCAAGAGAAGAAAGGGGTAGCCTTTCATCTTCTCAGAGACAGAGCACTCTGCTCATGCAAATGAGATTGTCTAAAAGCATCCCTGCCTCCCGCAGAGCTGCCTGGGGTGGGGGTGTCCTGAAGCCATTCTCTCCACAGGACAAATACAGGGTGATTTTGTTGAGATCAGGTTTGTGATCACAAGTAGTTGATAGGGCTGCAAGCCATAGAGAAGATGGGGGAGGCGGGTGTGATAATACAGCAGAGGGCAGCAGTCTAGGGCTGTGTGTGCACAAATCACACATGCCTGGTGTATATTGTGTATGAATGTGTGTGTATTTTATATCTGTTTCACGTCTGCTCCTCACAAAGCCTCAGTTGCTCCATGCCGGATCTCTGTTTATTCTCTCCTAGAGAATGCGTGCTGATCCCGGATCACATAGCGGGCGTGTGGTCTGACACTCAAGAGGCAGGACTAACACTGCACAGTGATGTAGAGCCGAGCCAAGAACCCAGGTCTTCTGTTCACAGGAGAAAGGCCCCATGTGTCTTCTTAGCCTTGTGTGTTGACCTGTTGGTTGGTTCTTTCTTTCTGGGGCTCACGCGGGGTTGGAGACTACCCCGAATGCTGATGCTTCCTTGCTCATACACCCTCAGCTCTCTCATCTAGCAGCACATGATTTTGGAAGGGGTTCACCTTGATTTGGGAATTGCTTTATGTGGCTTAGTTAATGTAGGGACCCCAAAAAGAAGCCAATTTCATTATTCTGAAAGGAAAACTCCACAGACCTGATGTGGATGTTTTGAGATGGAGGCAGGGCATCTCTGGGCAAACTCTGGTCTCTTGGCCCATTCAAAGCAAAGTATTACCAGGAACCAGAGTGAGAGGATGATGCTGAGTACGTCAGCTAGCTTCACTCACCCTTAGCGTAAATAACACGTACCTTGAAGTCCATGCAGCTGGGCAGTATGAGGCTAACTTCCTACTGGCTGGCTGAAGACAACACTTCAGACAAGTGGCTACAACAGCTGCTTGCTGGCTGTTTTTGCTAACTGCACTGACCCCACCAGTGCCTACAGATACTGAAAGACTAATAAAACCAAAGACTAAAGGCTCTGGCCCTCTTCTGTCTTCATACTTCATCCATCTCTTTGGCTGTTTTAACTCTGAGGTCAAACTACTCAGCTCTGCCTCTAGACTAGGTCATCACTTGAAATGATTTTATCTAAGATTTTGTTACAGGGTGAAGATGGCCTATTGTCCGATTGTGTGAATGTGTCTCTCCTCCTGGGCCTTGTGTCTTCTTGGCAACTCCAGCATCTATAGTCCCTTAGCCTTGAGAGAAGTCAAAGCATAGAGTAGGATGTTTATACAAGATGACACATAGCCTCAACAGTTTTCTGGGTGACATTACCACCTGTTAGTCCAGCAAGCATAAGGCTAAGATTTTGGCACACAAGAAGGGAATTGTCTTCCAAACCTTCCATAGTCAATGGACAATTGTCAAACTTTTGTCTACCCTGCAAAATAGAAGTGTTAACTTGGGATAGCTTCATGCTGATTCTCCTGCCTCAGCCTCTAGAGTGCTGGGATTATAGACGTATATGCCTGTGGACTCTTTTCTGCTCCAACCTGAAGTCCCCAACAAGAAGCATTGACTTTGCACCTAATATGTGACTTGGTATCATTTCCAGGGTTATGAAACCCCACTGCCTGATACAATACGCTAATATGAGCTATCTCTAACTCCAACTCCCATCCCAGTCATGTCTGAGGATGCTTATACAATCATGTACCACACTCGCGCATCCTAGGGACTAGACTTATGGGATGCTTTGGTCTCGCTTTGAGGCCTCCACCCTTTCTTTCTCTTTAGGTCTCTCTCCTGTAATATGCTCATCTGCATATCCCTTTCTGATGAGACCCTGGGTCCTTTAGATGCCTCCCCAAATCACGTGTTCCTGAGTTCATTGCAGAGCCCAAAGCTACTGTCCCCATTTTCTCTTTTCCGTCACAAAGCATTGGGAGAGAGAGAGGGATCTGTCCAGAGTCTTGACTTCACATGTACACAGCCCCACAGCAAGAGGCCAAGACACTCTGCACTTTGCTAGGCCCAGAAAGACTGTCCTGGATGCCTCTCTTGCTTTGGATAATTACTGATTTAGGTCTAGTCCATTTCCTGTCTCATTAGCAACAAGAGGCCTGGGAAGCAGAATGTGAATTCCTGGGTCATGTCTCCTACACTTGTGGCCGCCCTGGTGTTGAGGCAGATGCTAATCGCAGGTGCTCAAACAAGGTTGTCCCTGTCCTCACTTCCCCTTTGGGCTCTCACAATTATCTTTTGAATGCATGTTACTTCTTGCCATGGTGTCTGTGTACTCAGTTGTCTTTCTGTAGACTAAAGGCTGCGTGAGACTGAGCCTGAGCCAATGAGGTGGCACAAAGGAGGAAAGCCTGGATGGTGGGTTGATGGGGGGGGTAATTCATGGTGATCTCCTCCCTCCTTCACTTCTCAGGGTCTGGCCTTGTCCTCCTGGGCCGTCCTGTGATTTCAGAGAAGCAGGGAGCCTGCTAAGGTTTTAGTGACTTTAGCAGCAGGAAGAGGACACTCCTTGGTGAAAAAGGGACAGGGAAGGAGAGCTTCAACACACAGACCTGGATGGGGAGTGACATCAGAGGTGGCAGACCTATCCTTGCCCTCCCCCACCCCCGCCAACACCCTGCCCTACATCTCAAGTCAGAACCCCGACCCTAGGCCTATTTGTTCAGATTAACAGGAGTGTTCATCCCACTGCCCATGGGCTACGTGTGGCCAAGGAGAGCTATGAATGAGGCCTGGAGTGAAATGAAAAACCCACCTGAAACTCCTGAGGCTTTGTGAATTTTGCTTTTGAAACTTCACGGCTTAGCTCTTGGCTGTGAGCTTTGTCGGTGGCAGATCTAGCTGCGGTGTACAAGACTGGACAAGAAGCCCCTGTGTGCTGGGCGTCCCGTGCTCTGCCTCCCTGAACTCAGGCTCTCTATTCCTCCTGCCTCTCGGATGCTCACAGAAAGAGTGAAAAAGCCCAGGTGTGGAGAGGCCTCAGGGAGACTGTGGGGAGAGCCAGGGCTCGACCTCTGCAGTTCCTCCTTTCCTTCAGGGTCCTCATCTGTAAGATGGGACCGTGCAAACCCAGCTTCGGGGGTGGGGGGTAGCCTGGAAAATATGCTTAAGGTGGTGTCTTCATTCAGTCCCTTCTACAAGCTACTGATTGTTTTGTTGCTGCCGCTCTCTGGGTTCTGCGGCATGGGGCTGTGTGCACAGAACAGCATTCATGGGGGAAGGGAATTAGAGCAAGGGAAAGATGACCACTGCTGACCACATCAGTTGCTGCCCCTGCCATACTGCTGGACAGCTGCCAAAGCCTCTGGGGTCTAGTGCATCATCTAACCTGGATTTTTAACACTTCCTTTTGAGCAGCACATATGAGTGTGTGTGTGTGTGTGGTGTTTTGTGTGTTTTATGGTGTGTTTTGTATGTTAGCATGTGTGTGTGGTTAGTGTCTGTGTGTACATGTGTTTATATGTGTGGTTGGTATTTATGTGCTAATGAGTATGCATATGTGTTTGTATGTATGTGTTTATGAGTATGTGTGTATGTAATGCATGCTTATGGGTGTATTGCATGTTCTTGTGATATTTGTGTATTCATATATGTGTATATCTTTATGTGTGGATTGCTTGCATGTGTGTGATATTTCCATGTGTATATATTTGCATGTGTTGTGTCTATCTGTGTGTGTGCATGTGTGTATATGTTGCGTGTGTGTGTATGTTGGGCAGCTGGCCTGGGGTGATGGGAAGCACTGCCCAGGTTCTATGGAGAGGAGATGGATTTGGGGAGTCTTTCCTTCCTCCTAATTATTTCTGGTTGGCTGCTGTTTTTTCCCCTCTTGTCTCCCTTGCCTCATTCAAAGTGTCTGTGGATCGATAAAAGCTCAGGCTGAGAACCTTGGAGGGAGCCAGCCACCACTTTAGCTGCCAGTCAGAATGGAGTCTGAGGTAGCGGGCAGAAACCCAGGCTGGGTAAATGGACAGCCTGTCAGCCCCAGGCCACTGCCACCATCACATTTGGTTTGTCCACCCTCCCGAGACTCAAAGCAATGACCCTGCACCACTTTGCAGGCCTCTTGCAGCTCCTGGTTCTGCTGCGTGTGACCTTTCTTAATCCTGCATGCAAAAGGATTTTTCAGGCCTCACTCGGTGCCTGAGAATAGTCAAGAGCTTGGGGACTCTGGCCAAGTCTCCAGATTGTAAGGGAGAATTCTTTCCAGGTCATATCAGCATAAAAGGATCACTGACCACTGCTGCAAAGATCCTGAGTCTGGGACACACTTCATGGAGCTGACTTGTAGCTTGCCCTTCAATGAGAAGCACAGGCCTGAGGGTTATACCCGAGGCTGCTCAGTTAGTTGCAGAGGAGAACTGTGGTGCCCCCTGGTCTTTGGATGATGCTCTAGTGCCCCTTCTTTCTTTGTATCTTGTGTGTGTATGTGGGGGGGAGGTATAAGAGAGAGAGGTCACAAGAGGTGCAGAGGCCATTGGCAGGATTATTGTTGGGCCTTTCCTGTGAAAGACTTGCTGAAACATTAACTATGGGTTCTATAGTAAGCTAATATGGGCTCTGTTCATCACACACACACACACACACACACACACACGACAGTACAGCTACCAGCCCACTTAGGTATGACAACATTAGACATGAGATCACATAACATATATGAAAACTCTCTTCGTCAATTATAAGGACATTTCCAGGTTTAAAGAGGGACTGATGAGACCATGGTTGCCTTCAAGAAGCTCACAGCCAAGTAAAGACATTCTTAACTGCATCTGCCACCGCTGGACATGCCCAAGAAAATGCTTAGGCTGAACCACTCAATAAGGCATCATAATGACTGTACATGACAACCAGGATTCTGTGGGTCTCATCGTTCAGAAAGCCCCCAAGTCACAATGGGTTTTAGGACGGAAGAGAGATGGACTGGGATCCATGAGTGGTGCTGTCTTCCTTTGTGCTCCGGGATCTCGGGGTTGAATCTGGTTATGTCCTCAGATTTCAGCAGTACATCTTTCTGTGATTCTGTGTTTGCACACAGGACCCAAGGACTGCCATTGTCCTCTCCATGTGAACAGGAGGTGTGCATTCTAAAGAGAAAAGCAGGGATCTAGACTCGAAAGGGCCTCTCTTGTCTCGAAGCAGCAAGCGAGACTGCCTGTGCTATGTACTCGTAGACGATAAGGCCCCATGTTGTGCAGATACATGGGTTCCCTGTCAACTGGGGGACAGAAACATGCTCTGAGGAAGGACAGGAGGTTGAGGCTCAGTCCCTGTTGAGTCTCGCTCAAGAGCTGGTGTCACTTACCACCTCAGGTCCCATTTGTGTTTTATAAGAGCCTGATTCCAACATGCAAGCATTAGCCTGGGGCTGGACCTTCTGAGTTTCTTGTGTTGTAATACGCAGCCCAGAAGAGGAGTTAGAGATGTAGAAAGCAGTCCGAGACCGAATGAGCTTCTACTAGTTCTGCTAATTATGAGTCACTTGCTTACGCGGCGCCCCCTGAATCTGATGCTGTAGCCCTCCATGTTTTCATATGGAGAACAGGCGAGCATCTCAGAAAGACAGGATGTTCCTCTTGGGTGAATCGATGCCGTCTGGATAAAGTGTGTTGTACCTCCATGTAAACATCTCTTACATGGACTTGGTCATGAGCTCCCAATGTGCCTGTACCCAGTCTGTTATGTGATGCACATTTTGGGTCAGGGTGGGTTTGTTTTATAAACCTTCCCACTTGTTTTCCCTTAAAGATTATCCCCCACCTTGCTGCCCCAACCCTCATCACTCCACCCAGCATATACACAGGGTTTCTCAGTCACAATGGTCCTCTGTGCAATCCTACACACAAGTCCCTGCCCTCTCCTGACCAATGTTTACTGCATGGCACTTGGGCTTGCCCTTGTTCCCGGAGACAGGTGATCAGAAGACTCCAGATGGCTGACAGGACTGCTGTACCATCCATATTTTCTCCTGCTCTGGGCTGGGCCGGCCTAGCATCCTGGCATTTAATAATGCAGAGGCCTTTGCCTATTAATTATTAACCATCCTTTCTGCATTTCTAAGGACAGAAAGGGGATGGGCTTTAAGACAGAAGAGAGGAGGACTGGGATTCACAGACGGAGTTCTTCTCCTTTGTGCTCCGGGATCTCAGGGTTGAATTCTGTTTATATCCCCAGGTTTCAGCAGTCTATCTTTCTGTGATTGCATGTGTTTGTGCACAGGACAGAAGGACTGCAGTCCCCCTTCCCGTGTGAACAGGAGGTATGCCTCTCTAGCAAGGAAAACCAGGGATCTAGACTTAAAAGGTGCTCTATTGTCTCAAAGCAGCTAGCAAGACTGCCTGTGTTGTGTAGTCCATAGAAGATAAGGCCCCACGTGGCCCAGATACGTGAGTTCCCTGTCAACAGTGGGGTGGGAACGTGCTCTCCCTGATAATTGCAGCATCATCTGTGACTTTACAGCATGGCCACTGCTCTTGCTAGGCTGCCACCTCTGATGCCATCCCGAGAGTTTACATTCACAGGGCCTTGTGCCGCAGCAACTGAGAGGCCATCTCAGGATGCTTAGCTTCTTCCCTTCCCTCCAGCCTGGCTCCTGGCACTTGGCAGCTGCTCACGACTGCCAGGCCTGCAGAAGCAATGAAGGCTGTTGCAGAATCACCCCCATACTGGCTGACTTAACGTCCCTTCTCTGAGACACTCTCCTTCTCCTCTTACCTGAGAGGCTCCTCTGATCTTGAGTAGTATAATACAGTAATAAAAGACGATGAAGATGATCCGGTTTCCTCAGCTTTGCATTCAGAGGGGTAAGGTGGGCATTAGCATCAACGTGATTGCAAGTATTTTCAGTGCAGAGGACTTGAGGATGGCTCTGTCTTGGGAGATGGGGTCCAGTCACCTTAATGACCATACTCTGTTAAAGTCTATGCTCACTTCCTCCAGAGTAGCCACCTTCCCTCTCAGTGAATCAGTTTGCATCCATTAATGATGAACTCAGAGTCACCAATAATGCATAGGCATCTCATTAAGGAAAAGAAGTTAAGAAGCAATTCTCCTTGGTGCAGTTTAACCAAGAAAGAGCCCAGATTTGAATTCTCCACTTCTCTCCTCCTGTGCCTTTTGTGACTTTCCTTCTGCTCCGTGAGTCTGAATCTCTGCCCATCTGAACGCTGTCTTGTGAGTCTGTCCGTGTCCCTCTTTCTGTCTCCATCCCCCAAAGGGCTTTGCTCTCTCTCTCTCTGTTGAGCAGTACAGAAAGTACAACATTTGGAAGGAGCGAGGGATGCCTTATAGACATCCTTCGCAAGGTTTTTCAGGGGATTAAGTCACCGACTCCAACTGACCCAGATAAACAAACGCTACCAAACAATGTCCATATGTTGTCTTGAGCATTCATGGGAAATGCTCACTTTATAAGACTGCTTTTGACTTATTTTCTGCTACTCACACATGAATGACTTATGGATCTGGGATATGGAAGGGTGCACATATTTATATTTTGGCTAAACATTAACTGATGTCATCAACATTGATTCCATGAGAAACTCAAGGGAACTGGGGTCATTCTCACATGGTCCTCTTAAAGGCAGTCTAAACTAACAGGCTGAACACACAGTAGGACAACACTCTTAAATGACCTCCAGGGATACGATTAATTCTGGCCGTGAAGTCTAACAAAAATTCCAGTTTCTTAGAGAATGAAAGAGATATTTTCATCCTAACGCATGGTCACACCCATCTAACCTACTTTTCCTCCAGGGCTACCCAAGACTTCCTGTCTTACGTCTCATGTAAGAACCCCGACTCTCACTTGACTTTTCCCTAGATGCCCATGGACGGTGATTTGGGGCAAGGTGGTACCACTCTACCCCGTTCCCCTTTCCATCCATTGTCTTTCATTACCTTAGGATGTGGTCTTTAGCTGAGGGGCTGCAAGGGCAGCTTCCTTGGAAGATGCTTCTGCCACTGTTGACTCACAAAGGTCAAATGTGACTGTCACTCCCTGCAGGGGGTGTTTAGGGTATCCATTGCCCTATGGAGGGACATGAATCCTATGGTATACATGGGTTCTTGGTACCTGGTGTACTTAGGCCCTGCACTGGCTCATCGTCACTAACTCTGTCCCCTGCACCTGTCCATCACTAGTTCCAACCCCAGACCCCTACCCATTGGCTTTCACAAGTGTTCTCATGGATGCTCAGTGTGTCACTGTCCCATTGCACCCAGCTACTCAAAGGCTGTGATTTTCAAGAGGCCTGTCTCAGCCCTTCAGTTCTGGTGGCATTGCCCCTCTCTTGCTTCACGGTCCTCATGAAGTCTTGTGCTACACTTAGAAGCAGCGGCATTTTTTTTCATTCTCTGTCTACGTGGTCTTTCCTATCCGGGGCTGAGAAAATTGGAAGTGTGGACATGTGTGCTGCAGGATTCTGGGGTCTGATAACTACAATACCCGAGGAACCGGCCTGATCCTCAGTTTCCCCTTTTAGACTTTTAACTGCACCAGCCAGTGTTCTCTGGGAGACTGTGTGCCTTGGATGGACTGTGTGATTCTGCGTGCATTGAGAATGGTCAGATACTATCTGCGTTAGTCTGGTCCGTGGTGGACCTGACTCGGTTCAGTAGCATGTGATTGTATGTGCATCTCTCTGTGTGTATGTGTCTGACATGTATGGCGCCAGACCCTGTGGAGAAGCAGGGGTTAGAGGAAGAACAAGAACCCAGGCTGGAGAAACAGATCTGAGCCCCTCTGTTCCAGGAACAGATGTAATGGCACAGGCACTGTTTTCCAGATGAGGTCATTAAAGGACCCCAGAACCTTACATGTCAGGTTGTTTTATTCCTAAGCATTTGTCTGTAGGACTGAAGTCAAGCGTGGGAAGGCTAGCTTGAGACCCTACCTGAGAAGCCAAGTGCAGGCTTAGGAAATCTTCCTGGAGCCATGTCAGGTGCCAGCTTCTAGGCAGGCTTAGGTTCTTATTGATCTCTGCTGGTCCTCAGAGCCTAGCTGACTGCCAAGAAGCCCTTGACCCTTGTGTGAACTGTGTCCTGGTCACGGACATGGCACAGAGGCTCCTCCCTAAACCTGGCACCTTGGAATGGTTGGTACAGACAAGTCTGAACATGCCATGCTAAGGTCCCCATCATTCCCTCCCCCCCCCCCCCGACACACACACACAGTCCTGGTCCTGGGTCAGAAACTTGATGGAATTGCCTTGTCCTGGTGAGACTTGTAGGGTTTTCATGAAACATTGTGCCCCTGCTGTGATAGGGCTAGATTCCTGGTAAAATCTCTGCTCACTATTCATAGAAATTTGGATAATGTCCTTGTACACAGAGGGCTTGGGTTTATTCCAGACCATCACAGAGAGAACACAGCTGGATAGCAAACCCTGCCCACAGAAGGGATGTTTCATAAGGTAGTATGGGCAGTGGACCATTCAAGTGCAGAGCATCCAAAACTGGTATAGCACCAGGGGGTTCAAGAGAAGCAATGACAATAAGTCATATTAAATGATGATTTGGTGACAAGGAAAGAGGTCATACGAACCGGCAGCCCTAGTTAGCGGGAAGCTGTGAGAGGAATCATTATATGTGATATGTGGGGTAAGACACAAGTAATAGGGCGAGTTGGGAGAGGAAAAGTTGGGAAAGCGGCAAGAGCAGGTGGTGAACGGTATTGCTCAGAGGGAAGGTGTCCCCGGAGGAGCTGTGGAGCTTCCCGAGATGTGGAAGGCCAGATGAGGCAAAGACATAATATCCCCCAGGGAGCAATTCTGCCCTGCAAGGAAGCCATCTTGATGATGGAATGCCTCTCCTACCTCTGACTTAATGACGAGGTACACAGCCAGAGAGCGGCAGAGGACTCAACCTAGGTGGGAGACTGGGAAATCATGCTGCAAGGATGCTCCCTTGCTGTCTGCATCTCCTTCACTGTTTTGACTGGGACACCACCACGTATAGCCATTAGAGCCACTTAACTCTTTTTAGAGGCCTCACAAAGTCATACGTCGGCTCCAGCAACAAGAAACAGCCGCTGTTTGAGACCAGAAGCTTTGAAATCTAGACAAGGGGTTAAGAAGAGGCACTATGATGAAGCCCCTGACTGCCCCAAGGGTGGGGAGCATGTGGACTTGTGGCAAGCCATGGGCTCATCAGCTATCCCTGTGATGTGTCTTCAGGTGGGAAAGGGGGACGTTAAACCCCAAACAAAATGAGGGGAGGCCCTGTGACCAATCAGAACTGGTATCCTCACAAGGCCAGCACCCCCCATCCAAGTTCTAGGCAGTTAGCTGTAGATGGACCAGACTTTACACACTGGCTGTGCCCAGAGAGATGTCCACACAGGGAGGAACAGGTATGGAAGCTGAGGTCAGGCCTGTTCTTGCCTGGGTGAGACGCCTGCTGCCAGCAGCCGTCCCCACCATCTTCATGACTTCCAGGAACCCACATTCATGAGCCGATCCTTGCAGCATGCCTTGGCTAGCTAGGACCCGGCCCAGGCCAGGCTCTCCCAAGGCTGCTGCTATGGTGTGGAGTAGTCTGCAACTCATCTGAATGCTGAACCGTGTATAGTCCACTCCCAACCTGGCTCATGGTGTAGGCACCATCTATTTCCTTTCGGTTGTATAGTTAATTACCTCCTGGAGGCCGCCCTGAGTTTCTGAAGGTCATCCTTTACTACTGAAGTCGATGGTGGTTGCTCAAGGTCATCTTCTATTCATTGCCATGTAGGCTTTCCCAGCAGACCTTCCCAGTTCAGCCATTAGGACAAGCAGGGGTAGGGCGAAAGGGAGGATGGAAGTGAGACAGGGAGGGGGAAGAGGGACAGGAGAGAGGGAGGGAGGGATGGGGAAGAGGGACAGGAGGAAGGGAGGGAGAGAGGGAGGGAGGGAGAGAGGGAAGGAGGAAGGGAGGGAGGGAGGGAGGGAGGGAGGGAGGGAGGGAGGGAGGGAGGGAGGGAGGGAGGGAGAGAGAGAATACATTCAGGCAGCAGAGAGCAAGCACAGGTGTGACCCAAGCATGACATGGCAGTCACAGCTCTGGAACATTCTCTTTGTTAGAACGGAAGGGGATTCCATGAATGTGTGAGGATCGGGAGGCAGGACTGCTGCAGACCCATGAAGGCTTGGTCCCTAGGATGGTGATGTGAGGAGGTGGTAGATCCTTTCAGAGATGGGCCTAGCAGGAGAGAGGTAACTGAGTGTGTGACCTTGAACTGTGAACTTTGTACACCAAAGCCCTGTTCTTCTCTAAGGACCTGCTGTGGGCAGGCAGAGAAGGGAGGTAGGTCTATGGCACAGATACGTGTGCATGGGTTGTTTGGAATCTGTGCCAATGAAGTTCGCAAACATTGAGGTTAGATCAGAGGCCAGCAGGACAAGCCAGGTATCCTAACCTTCACAAACCCGGCCCTGCTCATGACTCGTTCCCAGCTCCTGTCTTCTTCAAGATGAAGTTCTGCCTGACCCCTATATATCTCACGCACTTCTCAGGGGTGTCCTCTCTGTGGACACGCTATGTGACCACATCTCACGCTGAACAAGGGGTTGACAAGAAGGATGCTCTTGGTTCACACGTAAGGGCAGCTCATGTCTTTCTTATACAGCACTTTGCCCAGAGAACTGTCTCTCCTCCTGACCTTTCCCTCCCTGCCCATGGGTTCCCTCTTTGCCCTGCCCTTCCTCTTCTGCCCTTGCTCCTATCCCACATTCTGCTAAGCTATGCTGGTCCCCTAATACAATGGCATGCACATGCACTCCGATCTTCTCCTTGCTCGACTCTTCACCGCACTAGACACAGGTGACCTTGGAATGTCCTCTGCTCCTGCCACCATCTCTCTACCTCCTCTGGTTTTCTGCTCTCTTCTGCTCTCTACCTTCTTCATAGCTTCACACCCTCCCCTCCACTGGGACTTCCTCAGCGGTGTGACAATCTCTCTCTCCATGAATCTGCTGTGGTTTATATACATGTTTTCACACAATTAAACAATCAAGTTGCTCATGAGTGTGCTAATACATAACTTCGTGCGCTCACACGTCTCCATCTGAGGCTCTGACAGGCCTGTCACGGAAAGGAAAATTTGTAGCTGCCCCTGAGCTCCCCCTCCCCTGCCCACAGCTCCCCTCCCCTCCTAGAGCATCTCCCTTGACAGTAGCAGGAAATGCCACCCTCACCCCTGAATCTCCTTGACCTTTTTAACAGGCTGCCGTGTATTGCTTATCACATTGACCTTGAATCCCTGCCCTCTGTGTGAGCTTCCAAGGGTGGTGCAGCGCAGGGCCATTCATCTGCAGGCCCACAAGAACCTTGTAATGCGGCTCTCTGCCCTCATAAGCCCTGGGAACTACTGCCCCTGCCCCTCATCTGACCCTCAGTTGAGTGCATTCCATCCCAAACAACACCTACTGCTGGGTCTCATGCAGCAGGGAACTAGCAAGTGCAGACTTTTTGGGGCCCTGTCTGCTGTACGAATCTCAGATGCAGGAAAGCAGGGATGGATGAAGACACTTTTTGGGATAGATGAAATCAAATAAGCAAAACAAGAGAGCCAGAAGGGAGAGGCAGACTGGGCGATCAATTGAACTTCCCTTTCGCCATCTGACTTAAGGCACAGACCAGCAAGTGCACTGAAAGTAAAAGCATTTGCGCATTGACTCATTAGAAGGCCTCCCAAGCGGGGCTGGAGACTCCTCCATCTATCTTTTCTGCTGCCCCCAGAAGATTTCGGGTCAAGGCTTTTAATGGTAGATGTTAGAGATCTGTGAATCCTTCAAATGAAAAGAACTGGAAATTATCCAAATTCTTAGGTTGAGAAGTGTTTTCATCCTCATGGATTTAGATTCCGACCTGGGCTTGCAAATTAGAAACGGTGCTGGGTGCCAGGACCCACACTTCACATGTTCTGAGGACTTGCTAACAGGATAGACTGAAACAATGCCCACACAACCCTTCCCGGAGTCCAGGTGCTGCTCCCAGTGGGAGCGCATGCGTCAATGGAGCTATTGATAGTGCTGTCTGCCATCAACGCCAAGCCCTCGCTGCCTCCACTCTCTTCACGTGCTCATCCTGAGGAATCCGGGCCTGTTTTCTGATCCCTGTCCTCTCTTCTCACAGTCGGGCCTCAGAGGGAAGGATCGGGGTGGAGATTGCTTCTCGAGAAGCCACAGCCTCTGATTTAAGTCAGGACTCCCTCGGCTTCCATCCTCTGAGGCCGCTGATGAGGGTGTGAGAACTCAGAGATGCGAGCCGTATTTTATATCCCCAAGTTTATTACCAAGATAGCAGCCTGTTGATGTGCATGTCTCCATGGACCTCCAGAAATGAATTTCCTGACATTTTGCTCTTAAAAAAAAAGTATATGTGTTGCTTGTCAAAAGCAGGATTATTTATATGTCCCCAAATTCATAGGTTCTTGCAGCTAATCTTCACGAATATTACTTGATGGGACATTATGGGCAAGATTTACTTGGTATTTGTCCTTTTTGTAAGCCCGCACATTTATTTAGAATAGCATCCTGGATTCTCTGCCGAGGAACAGCCTGCAGACCCAGCCATCCTCTGTCTGGGCCTTTGCCAACCATTGATTGCTCAGAAGATAATGGTCTCCCCAGCAGCAGTGTGGGGAGGGGGAGGAAGAGACGCTCTGGTAAGTTAAAAATGAACAAGGAGGCCCTGGCTCTCTGCCGAGGAGAAGACCAGAGAAATAGGCAAAACAGATGCAGGATGGAAAATGCTTTTTGAAAAAAATGTTTGTGTTTGCAAGATATGAAGAAATCCACCCTGCCTGTCTTTTTCCACTTTCATGGCAGGGTAGGCCTGGGCAAATATGCCAGGGGAAGTATAAGCAGGAAGTGTCCATCCTATCTGACCAACAAAGAGTAGGACTAGGATGGCCCAGAGCCCTTGGCCAAAAGCAACGCTGGAGTTTAGAATGATGTCCCCATCTTTCCTGGGAGTGCTGACATGGGTGTCTCCTTCAAGTATCCTGTAGTGTGGAGTAGCAGGCCGCTTCCCTGCCGCCCCAGCTCCCGGCCGCCAGCTAGCTTATGCCCCGAAATAATTATATTGAAACTGTATTCTTTCGAACACTGCCTGGCCCATTAGTTCCAGCCTCTTATTGGCTAGCTCTTACATATTGATCTAACCCATTTCTAATATTCTGTGTAGCACCACAAGTTGGTGGCTTACCAGGGAGGATCTTAACCTGCGTCTGTGTCTGGCAGGAAAATCATGGCCACTGCCTGACTCGGCTTCTTTCTCCCAGCATTCTGTTCTGTCTACTCCGCCTACCTAATTTTCTGTTCTATCAGGGCCAAGCAGTTTCTTTATTAATTAACCAATGAAAGCAACAGATAAATACAAGACCCACCTCCATCAGTATCCCACAGTTGGACCTGGAATACCTGAAATCAAAGGACATTGAATTGGATGTTGAGATCCTAGCAGACTGTTAACACCCCATAGTTCATCTACTGCCTGGCATTCTACTCTTCTCTGCAAGGGAATGGGGGTGGGGTGGGGCTACTCAGTAACTGAGATCCTTGTAAGCCATAACATCATACAATTATCCTCCCAACCTGTTTCTGAACCAGTCCAGAAGACAGTACTAAGTATCAGCAGTCCAAAGAAGAATCAAAGGTGGGAGGGAGAGGCGAATAAGTATGGATATTCTCTAAGGATGGTGTAAGGGAGGGGCATGGGTCCGGAGCTCTCCCAGGCAGAGCTGATGAGGATTTTAGGAGTGGCCTTGGCCAAGTGAGTAGTGCAAGGTGCCCGGTGAGGAATCTTTCACAGAGATACAGGGGTTCAGGTAAGTGCTATGTTGTCCGTAGGATGTCCACACTGCCCTACCCTACCGGGTGAATTCACCACTGAGTTAGGATATTGGCAGAAACCTCTGCTTTCCTCATTGGTCTCAAGTTTACCAAAGGGTAATGTAGGAGAAGTAAGCACACTGCCTCTATAGAAATTAAATTAGGCTTCCTAGCATTTTGCCCAATCCTGCAGGTGGGTGCCTGCATCTGTTTAGCTGGATACAACCCCCCACCTCCACTCTGACTCCCCGCCCCAGAGCCTCTCAGTCCCATGTACCTTGAACCTGTGCCCTTCCACAGTTCATTGATGACTGGGCAGCGCGGGCTCAGCACTCATTGACTAAGGCCCCTGACGACAAAAGATTACCCCCCCCCCCCCGAAAAAAGGTCTGGGGCAAGTAGTGACCCCTTGCATTTCTGGTTTCCACCAGAAGAGGGTGCAGCCATGGACTCCATCTTAGTGGCAGAGAGAAGATTCTGTGGCTTTATTAATCCTGGATCCCAGCATCCCCAGCTAGAAGGGACGTGTTTCTGCGTTAACAAATAGCTACAGTGTTTTGTTGGTAGCAGCCCACACAGACCCAGGCAACAACGATCCTCTGCCACCCTCTTACTGTGAAACAGAACCTTCATAAACACGCAGCACATTTAGGATGGCCTCCACCCTGGCTTTCCAGTTCCTTTTTAGGAACTTCAATCCATAGTCATCGACTGGGCTAGGACTCCACTGATGCCACCCAGTCTTCCCGTTGCCCTGTCCTTCTGGCTCAGAGCACACTGAATCATCTCAGTTTCTAATTATTCCATTTATTTATTTATTTATTTATTTATTTATTTATTTATTTATCGTCTGAGAGTCAGGATCTCACTAGTTGGCCATGGCTGGCCTGGTACTCACTGTATGAAGTAGGTGGTCTCAAGCTCACAGATATCTGCCTGCTTCTGCTTCCTTAGTGCTGGGATTAAAGATGCGCACCAATTCATCTGGCTTTAAATCTTGACCTTGCCACTTTGGTGGTATACCAGACTCTACTTTGGGGGTTTTTGTTTGTTTTTCTTCCCTTTGTTTTAAAGGTCTCTTCCTGATATCTCTAGCTCACAAACATGTCTGGTTTCTGCCTGCTCCACCCGTCCAAATGACACCTCTACCCGGATGTTTGGCAGATATGGCTGACTTGACATTCAGTGCCTAATGTCTTATCTTTCTTGCTAATCTCCTCTTCCAGCCTTCCCTATCTCAGCTGATAGCTTCTTTGTCCTCATTATTCTCAGGTAAAAGACCATGGCATTAGCAGGGTGGGTGGCATACAACTGTAGTCTCAGAATATAGTAGTACATACAGGAGAATCTCAAGTTTGAGGTCATCCTGGGTTATGTAGACAAGATAGCCTGGTCTACATAGTGTGTCTTAGGGTTTCTTTTGTTGTGGTGCAACACCATGTCCAAAAGCAATTTTGTAGGAAATAGGGAAACTTATTTAGGCTATGTTTCCAAACCACAATGCGTCATCTAGGGAAGTCAAGGCAGGAACTCAAAGCAAGAACCTGGAGTTAGGAGGTGAAGCAGAAGTCATGGAGGAAATGCTGCTTACTGGCTTGCTCTGCATGGCTTATTAAATCTGCTTTATTATAGACCTCAGGACCACCAGTCCAGGGGTGGCACCATGCACAATAGGCTATCCCCCATCAGTTACTAATTAAGAAACAGTGCTCCCACAGGTTTCCCTATCGGCCAGTCTGGTAGATGAATTTTCTCAATTGTGGATAACTCTAAAGTATGTCTGGTTGATATAGTGAAACTCAGTGTGATGACTTAGAAGAAGGGCATGAAGAAATACCACATCATCTTCTTGGTCTCACATGTTGGACCCAACACTGGTGGATCTGTCACCAAATCCCAACCACAGCCCTGCCTCTTTCTCACTTCCTCTGTGACCGTCCTCTCTCCTTTGGGTTACACTAACAGCCCAAGGAGTGTGGCCACAACTCTTCCCTGTACAGCCTGTTTCCATAGATCAGACAGCCTAGCGGGCTTTCTTATTCCATTGCTCGGAATCCTCAGATGGGCCTAACTCCTCTATGAACAAAAGTCATTCCCTTGTAGTGGTTAAGCCTTTTGTGAGTCTCCTGTCACAAATTAGCAGATTCTGTAGCTGTCGGTTTTATTTGGTTAATCGTTTATTGCCTTCCTCCTCTAGTATCCAAGCATCAACAACATAGAGCTTGGAAGGAAACCAGGGCTTGACTGTGAAGTGGAGTTGGTGGTGGTAGGTAGGGTGTGAACAGGTAGGCATCAGATTGTAATTAATAGTCTCGGAGAGTACAGATGTGGACCGAGGGTTGGTTCTTGGGAGTCCACAGGACAAAGAAAGGGGAAATGGCATGGCTGGGTTTGCAGGTTGGGGAGTACCCCTGGCTACAGGGATTAAGGGAGAGGAGGTAACAGCCTGGACCAAATCAAGGTGGGGAAGTAGGAGGGAGGCCGAGCTGAGCTAAGGATGGCCTGGCAAAGCACTGTCTGAGACCCTGCCCCATGGCATGGCAGAGTGCAATGGTCAGGAGCCGGGTTTGGGCTTGGCACAAATTGCATCCTGAACTGCCCAACACCCCAGAGCTCATCACCTTCCTCTTTGGCTGTTGCTCAAGTAGCCCCATACAATGTACTAGCAGGTTTTAGTTTTGATTTAAAAAAAAAAAAAAAAAACGCGTAATAAAATTAAGTCAAATAATGTGGGAGTCTAGGTTTGATATGAGTCTTCTACATATGACGTGCATGGAAGAAATTTGTAATTGCCTTAGACCATGTAAGGTGGGTAAACATTGGAACCAGCTCAGTGACAAAGGCCGACATTATGTGTGCGTTGGGGATGGGGACTCCAGAGCTGCTTGGACTCTAAGATGGGAGGTGAAGCCCACTATCTTCATGTCTGAGGCATGAGAACACAAGTGTGGAGGTCAAGGTGACTGTACCCAAAGCCTTGATCTCTCTTCCCCAGATTCGGGGCTTCGTCTTCTTTTCCTCTGTGTTCCCTATCATTCTTTCATTTCTTCCCCAAGCACGCCCTTCTTCCTCCAGGCCGACTTTGTCACATTTGCTTGGCTTAAACACCCAGAGAGCCTCTCTAGAAGTGCTGGGATCCCGGTGCCCAGAAAGGAATCAGACTAGAGAGCTATTCCAGATCATGCGACTGTCAGGGGACCATGACCGTCATGGCGCTGTTGTGATTAGGACTGATGAGGCCAGGAAAGTGGGTAACTGGCCAAGGTTGGCTTATGGGCAGTCAGAGTAGCTGGAGCCAGCTGGAGCTTGGAGGCACTAAGTGCATGATGGACACAGACAGCAAGCACCTAAGGAATGATGCCTTTACCCAGCTATTTTCTAGGGACTGCAACGAAGGGTCCTATCCTCCAGCTCTGAAGGATGTGGAGGATTTCCTTCTCCAGTGTCTATGGACATAGATGATGCCTCCTGTTTCCTACTCACCTAGCCTGTACCACTGAGCAGAAAACACTAGAGAGGAAGGAAGAGGTGCGGCCTTAGGGTACTTTTCTGGTGAATGGAGTGCTACAGCTCTGGTGAATGGAGTGCTCCTCAAGGGGAGGACCCAGTGCTCTTGCATAGTAGGTTCAAGCTCGTGTTTACTGACTCCCAGTTTCACTGACCTCTGTTTACTGACCCCCAGTTCCATTGTCTTCTGTTTACTGATCCCCAGTTCCACTGTCCTCTGCTTACTGATCCCCAGTTCCACTGCCCTCTGTTTACTGATCCCCAGTTCCATTGCCCTCTGTTTACTGACCTCCAGTTCCATTGCCCTCTGTTTACTGACCTCCAGTTCCATTGTCCTCTGTTTACTGACCCCAAGTTTCACTGTCATTTGTTTACTGACCCCCAGTTCCACCATCCTCTAGTTGCCTCTGCTACTTTGTTCTACTCTGGATTGGGAATCAGCTAAGCTTTGGTTGGGACTGAGTAGGATCCACGGTGAGGTGTGGAAGGTAAGCTGTGGGCTCCGTGGATTCTAGACATTCTCACGTTGCATACTCTCATTTTGTTGGCTGTGAGCACTGGTGAGGGCTTAGAGCAGTGGGCTCTTCTGCTGGATAAAGGAGGAGGAAGGCCTGGTGTTCTTCAGCCGATGTCTGCGGGCATGAATGATCAGGCATGTGTGGTGAGGACACAGAAGTAGAACACACTGGTTATAACGAGCCCGGGCCACCTGTGCAGACCTGTGGCCGGAGGTCAAGGGCATGGACAGACACTGGTCCCTGAAGACTGAGAGGTTGACCTTGGAGGCAGTTTGGGATCATTGAGCACTGATTTAAGGAAAGTTTTTTGTCACACTGTCTTGCCACAACCCAGGGACTACTTCTCTGCAGGAAGTGTATTCTTCACTGAGCAGGCAGTGACTTGACCCCAGCCTGTCCTCAGCTTCTCTGGCTCCATCAGTCTTGCGACTTCTCTCCAGGTGGTGATTTTCATCAGGAGCAGATGGTGTTCTGCGTGCTCGTGACATATTGCAAAGATGGCCTAGAAACTGGGTGCGTGTCTAAACCCCGCCATGCCCTAAGAGAAAGACAGCCCCAGGGTGGACCCATCCGGTCCCTGGGTGCGTCGCTAGAGTCGTGCTAGAGGACTAACACAGTGATGCCCAGGCCACACAATCTCGTTCTTCTGTAATCTCTGGCTTCTGTAATTTCCTAGCTCTGTACACGGTGCTGCCTTGGAGGCTGCATCTTCTCCAGAGTCAGGGCGTGTCCAGTTTCTTGCCCAGCGCTGGCCACGTGAGGGGAGAAGGAGAAGCATGTTTCTCTTGCAGGGACTGAAGAGCGTCTGAGCTCTGAGACAGCTCTAGGATAGACCTCCTGACTGCACAGGATCTCTCTGCCAGAGGAAGCCCAGTCATTGATGGAATGCTATTTATAAAGCCGCATGTGGTTAAACTTAATGGTGACCCTGCAAGGTACTTATCTCCACCGAGGTTCAGAGAGAGGCTAGGTTCTGGAACCCAGGAGATGCCTACCATACTTCAGACCCAAGTCCTTTGGACTGCAGATCCGACATTGACATTGACCAGTATCTTCTTAAACACTGAAAGTGGCAAAAAGTTGATGCTGGTATTTACTGAATGTCAGAAGGTGGTCTTCTGGAAGAGACTGTTTCACTTGTCTGCAGCTCTGTGACAAATCTGTGATGTGCAGAGCATCATCTTCACAGCCCAGTGACTCCCCTGCACACCAGAGGGCAAACCCATAGCTGATGCTCCTTTGGCTTTGACTGTGGACTTTGGGACAGACCAGAAGAATGCAGGTTTATGCCCCATCCATCCAGAAAGACTAGGAAGAAGGAGCAGGGTTCCTCTTCTCTTGACCTTACCTAGAATGTTAATATCAAGGCAGGCCAGAGCATTCAGAAATGGTGGTGTCAGGCTGTCTGGCCACCCAGGGGCCACTTCTCTATGGGAAGATGCTCATACCTAAACCTGTGTGGGCAGTGGTTTCTTCTGCTGCTCTCTGATCTCCTCAGTCAAGTGGCTCCTCTCCACGTGGTGATTTTATATATAATCAGGATCAGATGACATTCTGAATGCTCATGGCAGAGTGTAAAGATGGCCCAGAACTGGGTGCTGGTCCAAACACTGAGATGCCACACAGGAAGAAGGTATGAGTCTCGTGGATGACCCTGGAAGCTTTGCATCAGTTTCTAATATAAGACATTAAGAAGAAACACTGAGATCAGAGCTTGTGTGTACTCTTCCTCCTGTTAGGTTTATGGAGTGATCTACCTCAACCTCCATGCAGAATAAGTATAAAAGTCTGGAAGGACTCACACACAGGAATGAAGTTCCGGTCCTCCCTGCAGAGCGGTGCTGTGATAAACACCCAAGATCAGTCTCTCTGGGCAGGTTGGGGTCTTGAACATGTTCCCTAATGGGTATCTTTAGACAGTCTGCAAATTCAGGGACACATCAGGGCTGCACATCCTCCTTAAAGGGGAGAGACGGTCCTTAGTTTCCAGCATCTATATCCAGGTTTTACCAGAGAGCACAATTTAGCATCCATGACTGATGCTCACAAAAGCTCAAGCAGACACTTAGAAGGGGTTTCTGCAGGAGGAACATTACCATGAGGTTTCTCCCTCCTAAAAATGTCAGAGGCGTGGATTTGAGTTATACTCCATCTTATTGCTCCGTGGAGAGGAGGTGTTCCTTTTATTTCCAGTGAAAGAAAGCTCGGTATTGTACTTTACAAATAACCAATATTTATTGTCTATTTCCCATGCATTGGGCACAATGCTAGCGAGACATTGGGGAATTAGGTTGCCATAGTGCATAGTCCATCAGCCGGGCTGTGGCTAAGGAACCTTGTGTGTACTCTGAGGTGGGAGGATGGGTCCTTGGGGGTGTGAGGCGAGAGGTTTAGTGAAAAGCAGTTAAAGACAGCCCCTTCTCCTCACAGGTACCCTGAGACTCTATGAGAGTCAGCTCTCTGTTGAGAGTAGATTCTGTGGGGAAGCTGTTATCCTCAGCCCAGTGAGGGAACCAGAACCGGGAACTTCCTGGAGAAGGTAGGCTGTGTCCTTTGTTCAGGGAGTGTCAGGCACCTGAGTAGTGTGCAGGGTGTAGGAAGGACCTCAGAAGGATTCAGAGTGACCTTTCTGGGCATGCCAGTGACAGTGGTACAAAGACTGCCCAGAGGCTCACCAACATCCGAGAATCACAGAGTTGCCCTCCCCTGCCAGAGACTATGGTGAATGCCTGGATTTGCTGCAGTCCAAGGGCTCTCCTCAGCTCCTGGAAGCTCAGCACTGCCCTTGGAAGAACTAGTCTCACTTCCAGATGCTGAGATCTTGCAGGAAGCCTGGGCTCATCCTTAAGGACTCTAAGGCAGAGCAAGGGATAGAGGCACAAATAGATTCTCTAAGACAAAGCACATCTGCCTTTTGCCCCTTCTGTTTGAAGGCTTTATGTGCATTGAAATTGTGCCCGCAATGTTGAAATAACTTGATAGGGGGGAAGATCCTTGGAAATAAATAAGCTTTAAGGAATATATTTATTACAATGATGGAGAACGGAAAAGAAAACTGCTGTTTGAGAGCTCACTGCGAGAGTGCTTGATCCTGTCTCCTGTTCATCTTCTTCAACCGTCTCAGTTACTATTGAAGCTGCCAGGGACAGGATGGAGTGCAGAGTCTGGCTGGACCACAGGAGTGCTTAGGAAGCTGGTCCTGGCAGATGTAATGTCGTCGTGACCTCTCCAGAGAGCTGCGGGGGCAGAAGGAGGCCCGGCCTGATTCCAAGTTCCTTTGCTTGGCTCTGACGACTGACTGGGGCTCTAAATGCCATGCAAGAAAGATTGCAACTTTGGAGTAAGAGTCTGCAGAGTGGACGTGGAGACAGGCCCTTCAGTGGAACCAGGGACTGAGCCGAGGTTCCCAGACTGAAACCTCTTGCCTAGCTGCTGTGCGCATTAGCATGAGGAGGCTTAAGGCGGCAGAGACTGATTCCTTAGCAGATCTGCCTGGAAATCCCGAAGCCAGGTGTTGGCAATGCAATGATCCCTCTGAAGCCTCTGAGAGCGAGCTGGCAAATCCCACTGTCAATTTGATTGGACTGAGAGAGTGCAGATTAGCAAAGTGCATCCGGGGGTTGTCTGAGAGGGTGTCTGGGAGATGAGGCAGATCTTGAGGGCTCAGACCTGATGAGCAGTTCAATCCATCTGATGGAATCGAACGGGAGGGGACTGGCAGGGCTAGGTGGGAGGGCGGACGATGGGGCTTGTTTGGGGGAAGCTGGGCACTGGTGAGATGTGTGCTGGAGGGCTTGGCCCCATGTGTTAGTGACCCTGGGTTTCTGTATCAGGGGCGTATTGGAGTGAAGCTTCTGAAGCTGAACTACACAACTTTCCCTTCTTCACTGTTCTTTGGGTGTTTAGCTACAGCACTAATCTAGTGATTACAGGAGTGCTAATTATTTATTCCTCTTCTGGAGGTCCAAGTGTCCTTGGTTTGTGGCCTCAAGTCCTCAACCTCTGCTTTCACTGTCATATTACCATCTTCCCTCTAGGCAAGCCTCTGTTTCTGTGACTGTCTTTAAGGATGCTTGGGTACAGGGATATGCTAATCTCAAGCTGATTGTATATGCAAAGACTCTTCAGACAAGGAAGTATCCAGAGATCTGGGAAATGTCAGGAAGGCCAATCTAAATGGAATTATCCCAATTGACAAAAGAGCATGTGATAAGACCAACAGCAGGTAGGTAGGTACACTATTACCCGTGCTCTGCTCTCCCTATGGCTACAACCTAATCTGTTCTTTGGTTGTGTGACAATCTCCCTGGAATTCTGTAAGAAAGCAGTCTGATCAAGTTGTAAGGAGCAAGACAGTAAGTAGCACTCCTCCTGGCCTCTGAATCAAGTCCTGTCCAGATTCTTATCTTGTTTGAGTTCCTGCCCTGACTTAGCTCACTGGTGGGCTGTGGTGTGGAAGTGTGAGCTGAAATAAACCCCTTTCTCCAAAGTTGCTTTTGGTGATGGTGTTTCATCACAGCAATAGCAGCCTTAACTAAGACTACTTGGAAATGGAAGAACCTTGTGGATCTCCTAAGTTTTAGGGACTTTCTGAGACTTGTGAGTTGTTTACATTCTTCAGAATGGAAGGTTTCAACTCAGAGAAAATTGCTACACAACTCCTTCACTGTGGGTTTGAAACCTGACTGCAACAATCCATCATATCAGTCTCTGCTATCTTTATTCATCAGCCCTAGCAATGAGCCCATCTATTTTAGGGACTTTTTTCCTGTGTTGTTCTAACATAGTATACCTTAGGGCCCTTGGCCCCACTCCAGGATAGTACCACCAGGGTATGAGTGTCACATGGGCACATAGGCTTTGACTTCCGACTTGTTTGGTTAGTGTTAATTGCTGACTTGGCAGGGTCTAGACTCACACAGGAGATGTGCCTCTCAACATGCTTGTGAGGTATTATCTTGATTATATCAATGAATGTGGAAAGAACCATCTTTACCATGCGAGGGTCCTTTCTTGTGGTCAGCTGACCCCAGACTGAGTAAAACTGAGAAAGGGAACTGAGCATGTTCCTGCTCATCTTTCTCTGCTTCTAACTGTGGATACAATGTGATCAGACGCTCTTGTTGACTTGACACTCCTAATAGGATTGACCGAGTCTTGAACTGTGAGTTCAAAAAGCCCCCTTCTCGCTTAAGGTACATTTGTGGGTTGTTACATTCATGAGTTGTTTTATGAAAGCAACTAGAAGGCAGATGTGTCTGCATGCCTGTAAGTCCCTACCCCGTTGGAAATTTACAACCATTCTAGCAGCCCTGGAGCATCTGCTCTTCCTCTTGTCCTTAGCTCAGCATGGTCACTTCCTACATCTGAGACACTGTAGAAATCAGCTGCTGTCAATTGATGTCATTACTGTCACCATCTTTGTATTTTAGAGTTCGTTTTTTTTAAATAATATATTCTCTAAGATTATTAATTCTATCTGTTTTGAAATGACTTTTTGTTTTCACCTGCTAACTAACAAAGCCAGGCATCACCCTCTCTTCAGTCTTACCTAGACCCTTGTGGGCTTCAAAGCCGGTTTCCGTGACTGCTGCTTCTGCTCCCACCAAGCGTGTTAACCCCACGACACACACAGTCCCACAGTTGGCAGAAGTCTTACTCCATGCTGTGCAATCAGTTCTTTGGAGAAGGTAACATTTCCTTGGAATAGCCCCAGAGCCTGGCCTTCTCCAAACTACTGAAGGTCACCTGCACACAGCCTGCCCCATAGCTGGCAGCATGGTGAGGTTGTGTCAGCATCACCATGGAGACCTCTCAAATGGGCAGAGTATAAGAGACTCTAAGAAAGGAAAGCAGGGATGCCTGGTCATACATTGGTCAGGGGTTCAGACAGAAGGTCAATCACAGATGTGAAAGAGACCTACAGGGCAGATAGCCTGGCAACACATGTTTATTGTGACAATGGTTGTCACCATGACAACCACCACATGTGTTTGCTGGTACAGGAAAGCAGTCTACTCTAAATACCCTTTGAGGTAGTCTCTTGCCTTTTCTTTTTGAGACATGGGAAGATGGAGTGGCTTCTGGATGTCAGCATGTCTGGCTGGAACTCGGGCCCCTCTGTCTTCAAATTGCTTAGGTTCTTTATCTTGGCAGGTACTGGCCAGCCATACTGGAAGCATGTGAGGATTCACAGACTGAAAACAACGGAAGGAATCATTTAAATCTTAGGAAGGTGACAGGGTGCAGCACAGCTCCAGGGCTGGAGCCCAGCCTCAAACAGTGGAGGGAGAAGGCCGAAGCTGCAATAGTTTTAACGTCCCTCTTGGCGGAAACCGTGGCTATGTTGACATAAGTGAGGAGGGTATAAGGGATTCAGGCTGAGAGGCACTGTGCAAGGCACACAGAGAAACTGAGTACGGCGTTAGTGGACTGTTTGCTGCTTCCTTAGGTAGCATGTCACCATGGGCTTCACATTCTTTATCATCCATCAGGAACCCAAGGGGATTTCAAAACAGCATCTAGGACATGGCCATTGCTCAGGAGAAAATGGCTGGATGTAACCCTGGGCAATGCGGTTTCCAGCAGTGCCAGGCGTCAGGAAGGCAGGCAGACTGGGTGGATAAAAGACAACAATCCAGCTCCAGATAGACTGAGTTTGCATCAGCTGCAGATGTAGGCATCCCAAAGCATCTGCAGAGTCTCCATGGACTATTTGTGGACAAAAGTCAGAGTACGGACTTTCTCCTATCTTCAGGAGCCTCGAGTTCACCCTAGTGTTAGGTGCAGAGACAAAATATAAAGAGTCAGAGTCCTGGAAGATAAAGCAAACCTGAATAGGAAAATCCAAAGAAGGAGAGCCAGAGAGCAGTAGTGGGGAGCAGGGAGCAGAGAGCAGTACTAGGGCATCTCTGGGACAGTCTGATGAAATTGGCTGATCAGATGCACATTCACATACAAGTTCTTAAACATCTCTCCAGGTCTCTGGATTTTAATTTCTCCTATCCACAGAGCGTCATGCATATCTTTGAAACACACCTTTCCTTGCGCTGACTCCAAATGTGTTTCACATTTGCCCCCCTGGCTTTACAGGCTCCTGGATCCTTTCCTTCCTTCCAAAATGCCTGAGCCAGTGTTAGGAGCTGCCTCCTGCAAAGTGTTAAACAACAGAGGAGCCTGGCAGACTTCCAAGGCACCGAGCCTGCAGGCAAGCGAGCAAGCTGGCTGGCCCCATCAGGGGAGACATTTGCAACCCCGGTCGATGGAGACACAGAGGAAAAGGTTGGCCTTTCTGGAGAGGTTTCTCCCATGCACAGGCTGCCGGCTTCAGAGCCATTTTCTCATAAAGCCCAGACTCAGCCGTGAAAGGCTATAATCTGAGGGCTTAAAAATGCCAAATCCAATCCTAGGGGATGGAGAACACAAGATGAACTGCTCTCTGGTCTGGCGTTGGGAGGAGCACACGCACCGCACCGTGGCTTCCCTTATCTGCTTGCTGTTAACCCAGCACTAGCCGCAGCAGGGAACAAGGGCTTCTGGTTTATCACCTGGCCACCTGGAAGACACAAAAGTCAGGGCCCCTGGTGGGCAGCCACTGCTCTGTGGGTCATTTTGCACTTCTGTCAAGGGCAGATAAGAGCTGCCCCATTCCACTTGGAGATGTGTGGAAGATAGATGTGATTTGAGCGGTGTATGCATTTTATAAATTGAAGCAATCTGGACAATCAAGGTAATATACATGCTGCCTGTTTGGGGTGTAATGTCTTCTCTTATAGCTAGATTGGTCCTGTGGGTTTGTTAGTTTTTTGAAACCAGTCCTCTCTGTGAACACATATTTTTTATATATATAGTTTTTGCTTTTTCCTTTTGCTTGAACTTAGAATGAGGTAGTATGTCTATTTTTGAAGACTGCTCTCAATAGCCAGGTAGTGGTTACTTTTGGGGGTTTATGGGCATGAGCTGAGGCACAGACATTAGCATAAGGATAAAATAATAGGGGGTAGAGGATTCTTAAGTTCCACTTCTAACTATTGAGCCCCACACAGCAGAGACTCCTAGATTTGAAACTGTTTTTTGAACACCCAGAGATCTCCACAGCAGCCAGTTTTTTAGGTCAGTAAAGACCTCCGCCTGCTCGCCAGCTCTGGCCATGTCTGACTTTCCTGCTAAGTCTTTATCAGATCCGCTCAGGCATTCTTACAAGTTGCTTAGTCAAGAGAAATCAAAGCCCTTCTATGTGTTTATTTATGTATTTATTTTTCACGTTAAGTACACAATCAGGTTGACATTTTGAGAATGCTGGACACGGTTTTAAAAACAAAGCACCATGTGTCATCTCATCCTAGAGAGATGAGGTCACTGTAAGTATTCGTTCTGAGGAGTTATGTCTTCACGGGTGTTGTTAGCTGTTCTTTCATCTGTATGGAGTGCTGACCAAATACTTGAGGAAACAGCTCAAAAAAAGGACTTGTTCTATGTCATGTTTTTAGAAGGTTCAGCCCATAGGTGCTTGGCTCCACTCCCTTGAGCAGAGCATCATGTTGGTAGGACCACGCCATAGAGGAAATCCCTTTAGCACATGGCAGACAGGAACCGTAGACAGAGAGGAGAGGCTGATTCTGAGGCATGCCTACTCTTCAGCCTGCTCCTGCCAGTTAGGTCCCACATCCTAAAGTCTCCAGAACCCCCCAAATAGCACCACCAGTTGGCACTGAGTGTTCAATACATGAATCTATGAAAGGCTTCCATTGTCATACTCTAATAATTTTGCCTTTGGTCCCCAAAGTCTAATGACCACATCCACAGTGCCGGATGCTTCTAGTTGTTCCCAAGAGTCCAAATCTTTTTCTTTTTTAAATCTTACAATTCTTTACTTTTTTTGACAGTTTCACACACACACGCATAGAGCGCTGTGACTATGTTTATCCCTTACCTCCTGTCAGCTCCCTTCCTTCCCCATTGACCTCTTCTCCACAGCCTCTGCCCTCTCGTAGCTATACCCCTGAAGAAAATACCCTATACCTCTAGTAGCTATACCCCTGAAGAAAATACCCTATACCTCTAGTAGCTACACCCCTGAAGAAAATACCCTGTACCTCTAGTAGCTATACCCTTGCCACCACCCTTGATTCCCCACTCCCCTGTTAACCATCAATAGCTAATAACACTTCAGAAGGTCTGGGGCCTCAGGAATAATTCCTCTGCTCCTCACAGAATATCAAATGCTCAGTCCTGTGAGGCCTGTGGACCCCTCTGCACGATGGATGTCAAAGGGTCCAGTCCTAGGCAGGTGTCCATTGCTGCTCTGTGTTCACAAGTGCAATGGTTGTGACATACTCCGGTTGACAGTGCTTTATGGCACACCCCCAGCTCTTAATTCTTTCCTCCCATCTTCCTGGATGTTTCCTGGGTTTGAGAGATGAGATAGATATCCCGTTTAGGAATATGCACTCAACACTCATTACCAGCACTTAGACTAGATGTGAGTCCTTGTCTGAGCTATCACTCTCTGCAAAGGCTGAGAGCAGAACTAGTCTATAAAACAAAACTTTAGAAGGGAGTTTGAGAACAGGCTCACTTAGGGAAAGAACAGTAGTATATTACAGGCATAGGCTTTTGGCCAGGCTTATAGTACCAGATATGTATTCCCCTCCATGGAGCAGGCCTCTGATCCAATCACAGAGTGATTGGTTACTTTAAATCATCATGCCACTATTGCATGGTGAGTGTGGTGATATTTTGTCTGTGATCTAACAAATAAAGTTTGTCTGAAGATCAGAGTATGGAGCTAAGCCACTAGTTAGCCACAGAGACCAGGCAGTGGTGGTGCACACCTTTAATCCCAGAACTCAGGAGGCAGAAGCAGATGGATCTCTGTGAGTTCAAGGTTGCCCTGGTCTACTCGAGATTGATCTGGCATCAAAGAGAAACAGAGTTAGGAGGTGATGGCTCACACCTTTAATCCAAGTACCTCGGAGTCACATGCCTTTAATCCCAACACTAGTAAGGAGGCAGGAAGTGCTATGGTTGGATGGAGAGAGGAATATAAGGTGGCAAGAGACAGGAGCTCAAAGCATTCAGTCTGAGGATTTCTAGAGACAGGATTGCCCATTTGGTCTGAAGATTCAATAGAGATAAGAACTAGAGTCTGGCTGCTCTGCTTCCCTGATCTTTCAGCATTTACCCCTATATCTGACTTGGAGTTTTTATTATTATGACCAGTTAAAATTTGTGCAAAAAGTGAGCACATCTTGCTAGGTAGGTCAGTACTGCAGTTTGCATGGTCTATAGCTGGAGGAGACTATAGAGAGTTTTGTTTCCTAGCAGCCTGCACAGCCCTGTCCGGCACTATGGATGCTACCCAACAGAGAGAGTTTTCCAGTTCAGTGACATCTTGATTCCAAGAGTTCAGTCTCGACCATCTCATCGTTGTTCAAAAGTTCAGCTCTAGAATCTCTGACACTCATGGACATCTCTTAGGTGTAAATCATAATTATGAACTTCTAACACACAGTAACACAGAGTAGATGCCCTCGTTATGAACAGAACAGGAGAATAAAAGGATTGGACCTCAGCAACACTGAAGTCTAGCATTGCAAACACTAAACCCTATGTTTCTGTGTCTGACATGTGGGGCACATGGCTTCATTGTGTGAGCTCCCACAGGCTGGGGAACCCCACTCCTACTTCTTTATCATTCATAACCATCCTTTTCTTGTGCTGACTCCATTTGCTTCCTATAGGTTTTCTCAGCAGACTTTCTACATTCCTGGTGTCTCTAACTTCCTGAACACTCCGCTGCGAATCAACTATCAGTGCATCTATGGAGCGCTGTCTACAGAAACTCTGATCCTATTATGCGTCGCCTTACTTTCAAGATTTTCACTGTAGTGTGGGCAGAAATAATATGAAACTAAAAGCCTGAAGAGCCAGATTACATAGGGAACACAAATTCAGCTGTGTGCTGGTTGCTATCCTCTCCCTGGACTAAGGCTGCTACAACACTGAATACCTGGGTGATCGAAAGCCCTCTAGTGAGCATGGAGAAACAACTCCCTGGTTCTCTGTAAGGAGCATAGAACATGCTCTTCTCAAGGGAGTCTTTCAAAAGAGCTTACTCTTTGATAACCTTGATCCTAGGTGGGGTCAAGCCAATTCCAGAGATTCCCTCAGGTCTCTTCCCTACTGCCCTTTTGGAAGACACATCCCTTCTTCATGGAGTAACTAAGCTCTTCCACAGTCAACCCTTCACACCCTTATTTTCTGGCCAACTTGTAACTTTTTCAGATTGTCATATTCTTCCTTTTGCTCATCACCGTAGTGAAAACCTGGCTAAACCAGCTCACACCAGCTGTGCCACAGTCTGAATCCAATTCCTTGTGGAATTTTTATGCCCATCTAAACAGAAAGCCTTGTGAGTCAGGTTTTCACTACCTGACTTCTGATGGACATTCTAGTCTTCCAAGATTATACAAGAGTCACCCTGTATGTTCTGCTTATTATATTCTATGTTTTCTCTAATCCCTATCTCTAAGATCTTCCAAATTCCTTCCACGAACAGGTCCAAGGGCTTAAGAATCACACACTGGTCTTATCTCAGAAGCAGCTGTATTTTTATGATATAATTTTCTGTGTTTAGAGTTTTTTTTTTTGGTTGCTCTCACAAAGTAATTGGCTGAGCAACTTGGACAGAATCCACTCCACAAAGTTGTCGTCTCGCTTCCACATGTGGGCTGTGGCAATGCCCCCCTGCCCCATCATACACACAGACACAATGATAACAAGAGTTAAGCTTTCTTTAAAAGGAGGAAATACAGCAGCCCATGGCTTCAGTGGGGTCAGGAGAGCATTGTATTCTTGGGCATAGCGTCATGGTGTATGAACTTACAGAAAAGCCTGATCATTTTGTAGTGAATGAGAAGCAGAGAGGAAGGGACTGGGGGGGGGGGGCGGTTTCCACAGCCACCCAGAATATCATCAGTGGGTGGAACCACATTGTCAATCAACATGTGACTGTATGGAATCTCACTGTCAGCCACAGCAGTTACTACACGTGTCTCTGTGACCATCTGCTGTGTTGTGGCTTCATGAAGTCCTGTGGTGTTTTAAATATCTTACTCTTCCCATACCTTTCACCATGGATTATTTGTAGCATTATTCCAGTGACTGATTAATATTTCAGCTAAAAAGGCATTTTCTTCCTTTTCCTGTCTTGGCTCTTTATGTTTCCAGTAAAATAGGCAAGGCTCTCTGCCATCCTCCTGTGTGTTTGGTTGTTTCTGGGCCTTCATCTGAAATAGCAGCTTCAGTGCACAGGGTTGCCAGTGATTTGCATGAGGAGCACAGCATAACACACAGCACTCTTACGTGACAAGTACTTGTTGCCCATGAAAGGACTCTGCTGTCTTCCCGTGCAGATGTTTGAAATAATGATGTAGTGAGATACATCGCATGCTGATCTTTATGTATTTTTGTTGTTAAGTGATGGAAAATTCTACAACAAAATATTGATAATCAGAAACTGTTGGTGTTTATATGAACCTTGAATAATTTGTCAAATTTTAAAATAGAAATGGCATCTACTAGTTTTCTTATGACCAACATATGAAATTACTATTTATTTCCCTTCTTCCCAAATACTCACTTGCATTAATTTTCCTGCCTATCAATTCCATAGGCACAATGATACATAGCTTTAATTTGAACTATAACTCTAGTGGATGAGAAAAATTTTGCATATTTATTAATCGTTTATATTTTCTGTGGTCTATTTCTTTTCATTCCCAGTGATTCTTCCCTTATTTCTTTGTGAAACTTCTCTGCGCTTTAAGAAAACTGATCTCTTACACGCAGCAAATACTCATTTGCTCCTGTCATTTAATTTTGCCATGATGCTTTGTATATACAAAACTTCTACATTTTTCTGTAGTGAAACTCACCTGGCTCTTTATGATGTGTGAAGTTTCATGGACGAGCATTGGATTGATTTTCCCTCACTCCCAACTATTGATAGCAAGGGCTCATAACTGAAAGATTGTCCTTTATTGATGGACCCTGAGTGTCCCCATTGCAGAGAAAGGATCCCCTATTTCTTGGTATGAATGGATTGCAGATAAGCCATTTGCAAGACAGAGTCTGTTGGGCCTCGCGTGATGGGGTCAGGGTTGTGGTTTGGGGTCCGAGCAGTGGTGAATCTAAGGCCTCTCAATAGACACACCTGTCCTCTCAGAATCCATCTCAATCCCACATTCCTGATGTTTTACCATCTGTCGCCAGGCCTCCCTCCCTGAAATAAGTCAGGGGCTTGAATTAATTTCTTGCTACATTTGCTTGGCCCTTCATTTATTCCATATGTTCATCGCCTTCACGCACAGCCGTTCCTTTAAGGCTGCAGCATGGCTCCCTATTCCAGTCCCTTTCCCTGGTCCACAGAGTATGCTTTATTGTCCTTATTAATCCCTCCACTGATACTACCGCAAATGCTATTATTTTTCAAGAAAATTAGGGCAATTTTTAAAGACCTCATTATTTTACGTGGGCGAAATAAAAAGAGTTGTCTTCCAACAGACCGCGTCCTTGCCAAATTTGTGTTTTAGTCGAATTCTCGCTCCACAAGACTTGGCCTGTTTTCAAAAGCCTCGACTTGTGACTTGATTCATTAATAAACAGAACTTCTGTAGGGCCCAGAAAATCTAAAAGGGTCCCAGGGAGTCTTGAATAAGAGCTGTAATTCCAGTCCCATCCCTTGTTCTAGAAGTTTTGGGGTGGATTCTCCATGGATGTCTATGGGGTCCCTTATGTGTGATCAATGAGCTCCTTGCAGGGAGGGGAAACTGCAGATCATGTAGTCCAGACCCACTTGTCACTTGCTCCTCACTGACATGGATGTTTTGGGTCTTCTTCTGAATCTAGAACAGTCCAAGTAGTGGTCAGAGGAAGGGGCCTGTGAATAAGGATGACTCAAGATGTCTTTGCATGCAGGCTTCTTGGCATCAAGGTCTTGCTGGTGGCTCTTCTGATTTTAACACATATAACTGTGTTTCTAACATTGGATCAAAGAGCTAAACATTCTCAGGGACATCAGGAAGTACACCACGGGAGTCCAAAATGATTCTGTGGTACTCTAGAGTGGAAATTCTTTCCCTGTTTAATATTCCAAACTCTTCCCAGAATGAGTTCTTCAGGCAATTATATCATGAGCAAGGCTCAGCGAGGCACCGACTTCGCCAATGTCCTAAGACTTATTGGATGATGACTCAGTATTTGCCTAGTTATTGGTCACAGCTTGAAGTCACGTGGGCTGCTCAGCAGCGGAGGTTGAACAGTGGGTTGTTGGGAAACAACGAAGTGAGACCTTATGGCTTGGAGTGAGTCAGGAAACAACCTGTTCAGCCAGTTTGCATGTTTCTTGCTCAGTATATGTTGCTATACTCTAAGGAAATACCAAGGCTGGGTGGTTTATAAGGAAAAGATCATGTGTCTGCTGGGTGGTTTATAAGGAAAAGATAATTCATCTAGGGTCTTTGTGGCCCCACATTGCAAGCAGCATGATGTTGGCTCTAGTGAGACTCTTCTTGCTGCACGATGCCTTGGTGGATGGCATCACGGTGAGAATATGTGTGTGTGTGTGTGGGGGGGGAGATGACATCACTGGATGAGAAGTCTGCCAGACAGTGGCTGGAGAGGGGGGCAGGTATGCTTCTTCTATGGCGATTTTCTCATGAGCATTAAGCCAGTATCCCCAAATCCCTCCCAAGGACAGTGTCTGTGACTTACATGTTCTACTTTCCAAATGCCCCTCACCCTGTGTTACCACACCAGGAATAAATACTCCAGCATATAATAAATCTCTACCCCATGGAGGATAGGAGTGGCTTCTATTCTAAACAAAGCCAGTATAGGATAAGCCCCTTCGGGCTAAAATGGCCTCAAAGGTTCTGTCCCAACCCAGCAACGTTGTCCCAACCCACATTGCTCCTCTTTCTGGGTTCTCAGGTACAAGACTGCAGAAGCATCCTATGCACTGAAGAGTGAGGTACAGAGAAGATGCTGAGGGGACAGATGGCCCCTCAGAGGTCCAGCCTTGGGGCTGGTCAGGCTCTGATTAGCTCCTGCGAGGTTGCTGACCTTGTCTAGCTGCTCAGAGCTAGGTATATAGTGGGGCAGTAAGGTAGCCTCCTGTACTAGGGGACAGTATCTGAGGTTTCAGAGATATGATGTCCGGATCATATGGAGTGGACATAATCTGGTTCCCTTTCTTTCTCTTCCCTTTTTTTCCCTGGTGTGGTCACAGTTCTCCTTTTTGCATCAGAGTCAGGCTGAGTGCTCCCATTCGGTCTCTAACCCCAGAGGGGAGTTTACACAGCCTAATTGCCCATAGTTCTCTCCATGCCACCACTTCCTCTGGGAACCTGTTTCAGAGGAGCCTTTGATGATCAGTTAGTGCCACTTCCCTAAGGCCCAAGTACAAACAATGGGGCCAGCCTTGCTCCATAGCCAGGCTTCCAAGTATTAGCAACCTGGGAAGCTAAGCAACCATCAGAAGCACGAGGAAGCAAGGGGAAGCCCACCTGAGGCACCGAGGGTCTGTGGAGGACAGGGACATGAGTGTTCCACTAAGTCCCTCAGGGGTCAAGTCAAGGAGCCGATCTTAGGGCAGCACCAATGAGTTGCATAGTCAGGCCCCAGTGTGGAATAAATCTAAAATGGTCTGACAGTGGCTGTTTAACAATAAGGGGTCTGTATGTGCTCCCGTGGATCGATATGTCTGCATGTGCTTTCTGCATGCGCGCACGCGCGCGCGCACGCACACACACACACACACACACACACACACACACTGTAAAAACCTTGTATCTACTCTGCTTCTCCCACTGATCAGTCCAGCCTCTTGGCTCCTCCTCTTCCTCCACAAATAGCAAAAACATCTTCCTCCTTGTCCTATCCTTTCAGACCCTCTTGTTCTTCAGTTGCCGCCCAAGCCCTTGAACTCGGCCCAGCCCTGACTTGTGTCCCTATCCCCAAAGTTCTTCAAAAATCTAACCTCTTCCTGAACACTACCCACCCACAACTTGGCTGTGAAGGACCAGGCTGGCCTCGAGCGAGGGGCAGAGTCAAGTTAGAAAGTGCTCTGGTTTTAATCTCGGCTGCTACCCAAGTGGGACCTCGGGCATGATGCCAACCTACTTAATAACTGAGCAAAGGGAACAAGTGGAGAGGGTGCAGGCAGGACTGATTAGACTCCACCCAAGGAACAGGTCTTTGCTCTGAAACTGGGATGGGGAAATGCAATCAATCACTCTCCTTGCACTTGAGGAGAGAGAGAGAGAGAGAGAGAGAGAGAGAGAGAGAGAGAGAGAGAGAGAGAGAGATCATTTATTTACTAAAATCATCTTTTCCTGTTCTTAGTCTAATGATTTGCTAATTCTGTGTTTAATAATACACAGGAAACTGGAGGTTTTCAAGATTGTAGCTACTGCTTCCTCTCTGAAGACTTAAGGCAACCATCCCCAGGAGAAGTGGTTTTTTTTTTTTTGTTTTTTTTTTTTCATTTTCTTGAGACTGTTGGGTATTGGCTCTGCATGGTGCTGGCTGTGAGTTGATGACCCAGAGTCTCAGGGCCTCTCCTTGTGGATTTCTATTGTTCCTGCTTCAGACAGTCATATCTTCACCCAATATTCATTTTTCTCCTTCCTCCCTTAACTGTAAATTCTTAGTCGAGCATCTGGTCCTCTAAAATAAGGATCTATTTTGTTGCTTTCTTTATGTCTAAGAGTGACTAGGGAGAAAGGCGCTGGTCCAAGAGGCTTAAGCAAAAGGTTCAAGCCTAAATACCAAGCAATGCGGTTCTGATGGTGACAGCATGCAGGTCTCAGTGGTGACAGCATGCAGGTCTCAGTGGTGACAGCATGCAAGTCTCGATTCACTCCTTCTTTGCTGTTGGTCACAGCATGCGAGTTGTAGTTCTAAACCACATGTGGGGGATAACAGTGTGCCACCCCCCAAAAAAAATAAAAAGAAAGAAACCAGAGTCTCTGATATGTGTGGTTTTTAGGCCTATGGAACTAGTTTGATGCTGTGTTGAATCAGTGAGCTAGAGATGCTGGGATTGATGCTTTATGGGCTATCTTGGGAATGTGGAAGACCAGAATGTAGTAGAAACAAGAAACTAAAGACAACTGTTCTAGTGAAGTTTCAGACAAAAACAAGGACTCTGTTGGGAGGTAGCTGAGAGGCCATTCACATTGCATCCTAGCAAAGGATTTGGCTGAGTTCTGGTTTTGTCCTGAAATCTTGAATGAAACTCAATTTAAAATTAATGCACCAATAATTTTTGGTGAATGAAATTCCAAGACAGCATGGTAGTTAGTCTATGGCATGGTTGCTGCAAATTGTATTTAACCAGATTTATATCTAGACTGCAGGGCCCAAACAGAGCAGAAAAATGCAACCAAAAAAATTTGCAGTTTGGCAAAAAAAGGCATGTGGACACTTAAAGTTGTAGACAAAGTGATTGTAATTGGTAAGGGGATTGGTATCCTTAAAGAAAAATCACACATCTTTTCTGGGCCGATGGGGATGGTGGCAATAGAGTGAAACTTGATCACCCACAGGAAGTTTCATGGTGTAAAATGCAAACCCATTTGGAAAAGTTTCCTTTAGAAGGATAGTGACTGGTGAAATAGAGCCTCCAAGGTGCCTTGCTCACATAGAGACAGCTAGGTTAATGTTGTCCAGGCTCAGCCTCATTGGCACCCATTCATAGACTGCAGCAAGTGGGATCTAGGTGCTCGAGCATATATCTCGAGCTGACAATGGAATTTGGCATCATCCATGCAGTGCTGGTTGTATAGGCATGCAGGATGCAGGAGTCATAGAGTAAATGAGGCTTGTGCCAGTGTTGCAGAGGATGGTCGACACAGTGTGACAGTTAATGCTTGTTGTCAGCTTGGCGTACCCAAGAAGAGAGAAGAACCTTGGATTGGCCTGTGGGCATGACTGTGAGGTATATTCTGAGTTGCTGATTGACATAGGAGGATCCAGCCCACTCTGGGTGGCATCATTCCTAGGCATAAGGAAGCTAGAGCAAGCCAGTAGGAAGAGTTCCTCCACGGCTTCTGCTTTGAGTTCCTGTCTTAGCTCCCCTCAGGGGTGGATATTTTAACCTTTGAGATAAAATAAATCCTTCCGTTCTCTAAGTTACTTTTTCTCAGAGTGTTTTCTCACAGCAACAGAAAGCAAACTACGCACAGAGAGGTAATATCTAGCAACCCAGATTATCCTTAAGGATCCCTTAGAGCTGCAAATGAACTAGGAAGGTACATCTGCAGTTTCAGGGAAGACCCAGGATGTTGGAGGTGTCGGCAACATGGGACTTCCTCCAAGGAAAGTTGCACATGCTGGATGGGTCCAGTCCAAGCGAGACACCACCTAAGCTGCTGGTGGAAGGGTTATAGGGATGGAACCAAGTCTGTTTCCGCCCACGCAATCCTACCATGTGCCATAGGTAGAGCTACGAGACTTGATGTTTCCCTGCTTAATTTTGGTCTTCTCTGGATCCAGAGTTTTCTTTTAATCCTCCCATTCCTCCCTTTGGGAAGGGAGTATTTACTCTCTGTAACCATAAATCAGAAACATGTAACTCAATTTTTGTTGTTAATTTTGCAGAGCTTCGTAATTCATAGAGCACCCTGAGTTTACAAAGAGACTTGGGACTTTTTAACAGTAGAACTATGGAGAGCTTTGAAGTTGGACCGAATGCTTTTCGCATTATGAAATGGTGATGAGACCATAGGGGCTGGATTGGAATGAGTGTTTGAGCCTGACATGGTCACCTCAGGTTCATGTGCATATACGCTTGGCTGCCAGCTCATAGAAATGTCTGTGGTGGCAGTGGAATATTTGAAGCATGGTTACCATTGTAGGTTATTGGGGAACTTGGACCTTGAGGGTTATAACCCAGGTCTGCTTCTGGCCTGATCTCTCTGTTTGCCAATCTATCAAGGTATGGGCAGCCATGCTGCATTTTTCTGCCACATGGAGAAAGGCTCTATGAATGTTTTTGCCACAGCAGCTTGTGGCCCCCAAACTGAATCTTCCTTTTTGAAGTTGTTTCTGTTAGCTATTTGGTCTCAGATATAGAAGCAATGATACAGTACATTATCAAAACTTGGGCTATTGATAACTATCTTGTGGTGATGGAGTAGAGGGAATTATGGGAAAGATGGACAGGAAAGACCTCATCTCACCAGGGGAGCTGAGAGAATGGACTGAAGCCCACAAAGACAAACAGGGATGATTCAAAGTAGAGGAGTCACCATGTTTCAAGCCATGAGTCTGGATACAGATTTTAGTTGTCAGGATTTCTGTTGACAAAGTGTGGTTGATGACCTCTAAGGACTTACAGATCCCTTGAAGGAGTCAATGTCCTACCCTCAGATGGGGTCATCTCACAGAGATTCTCTAGGAAGGGCAGATAGGCCTGCAGAGGACTGTGGGGTCCTTCCAAGGCTGCTCCTCTCTGAGCCCCACTTCTTCCGAGCAGATTTTCCCAGGTGGATGCTATGTCCCAGAGACATTTCAGGCTCTAGAAATGCAATCTTCACACAGATGGGAGACTCTCTCCACCTGGAGTTTCAAATCTTCATAATTTTCTGTGATTGTGTCTCTCCTGAAATGTTCCTACACCAACTGGAGAAATAAGACACATAAAATCAGAGCCCAAGCATTCATATCTCGATGCCAGACCGAGTGGATTAGAGAATGAGACACAGACTGTGGGAAGGGGCACTGTGAGAGGAGGGAGGGAGAGTGGACTAGGGAAGAGGTGACCATGGAAGGAAAATATTCAGAGCAGGGAAGGTATAGTGGGGGACAAGGGGACTCAGATGGAATAAGGGAGGATGAAGGAAAAGGGCACACTTGGAGGCTGGTAGATGGGCCAGGGGAGGCATCCTCAGAGTATAAAGAATGAAGGAGGGGCAGGGGGTACCCCCTCAGACAACCCTTCATCTCAGATTTTCCAGTGGTCCTTTATCAATGCTAACTCACCTTGAAGCTCAAGAACAGGTTAGGTATAGCATTGGGGTAGCAGCACCCATATCAGCTCTGTGACCATAGCAGCCACAGTGGCACAATGCAGGGTGGCATGCTTCAGGCAGTGTGTGATGGTGCAGGTGATGTGATGTGCAGGTGTGTGATGGTGCAGGTGGTGTGAGGATGCAGGTGTATGATGGTGCAGGTGGTGTGATGGTGCAGGTGTGTGATGGTGCAGGTGTGTGATGATGCAGGTGATGTGATGATGCAGGTGGTGTGATGGTGCAGGTGGTGTGATGGTGCAGGTGATGTAATGGTGCAGGTGGTGTGAGGATGCAGGTGTATGATGGTGCAGGTGTGTAATTATGCAGGTGGTGTGATGGTGCGGGTGGTATGATGATGCAGGTGGTGTGAGGGTGCAGGTGGTGTGAGGGTGCAGGTGGTGAGAGGCTGCAGGTGATGAGAGGCTTCAGGGTGGTGTGAGGATGCAGGGAGATGAGAGGATGCAGGTGATGAGAGGATGCAGGAGATGAGAGGCTGCAGGTGATTAGAGGATTCCAGAGATGAGAGGCTGCAGGTGATGAGATGATGCAGGTTGAGGTGAGAGGATGCAGAGTGAGGTGTGAGGATGCAGGGTAGCCTGATGTATGTAATTGTGATGATGCAGGTGGTGTCATGAGGCAGGCAGTGTGAACAGGCAGGGTCCATGAGGCTAATGGGTGGCATGATGCATTCATAGAAGGATCTCAGCACACTGTAAGGTGGTATGTTTATAAGCAACCCTAGAGACAGAACTTTATGGACCTGATTTTATAGAAAATAAGAGTGAATGTTGGAGACGTTTCACAGCCTTCACGCTGCAACAAGGGGTTCAAATTCCAACTCTACTTTCGAAGCCACCCAGCAGCCGCCCCCACGAGCTCCTGAGGATGTGTGTAGGTGTGACAGGCTCCACGCTGCATGTCATGTCCTTCTTCCATGCCTTAATTAAAGCTGTGCATGTTAATTTTTCCCTCACTTTTAAACTCAAGGGTCATTCGTAGCTCGTTGACAATAGAAATCCAACAGTTCCCCCCCCCAAAGCAAACAATAATTAGCCAAACTAACATTTAGTTTGATAAACTTAATTTGCAGGAAGCCTGCATCTTACATTAACCCAGGGATTATCTGCTCAACAATTTCTTGAGAAATCCATGAGGTGTGGGGCTCCACGAGAGACTCGTGTAGTGTTATGCATAAGCTAACCTGGTCTACTCCGCTAGGCACCTGGTGCCCCCTGGAGCTTCTGCTTTGTTCTCAGCTTCCAGGCTTAAAAAATAATCATAAAACTTTAAAGTATAGGCTTATTATTTTGCAGGTAGAAAATATTAATTTACCTGTATGAAACAGCACAGGTTAATCTACCACCCTGCTCTCTGATTTCAGAGCCTCTGCACTGTTGACATTTCTTTCTCACTGGACCAGTACCCTCCAGACACCAGCGTGTGCCAGGTGTAGAACTGAGACCCTGGGTTGCACCTGTAGCTCATATAGGCACATCCACCTGAACTGTCCACTAAGTGGGCTTCCCCACCCAGTCCTTTCTGTCCCTTATTTCATGGGAGGATATAGACCAGCAGACCTCTGACACAGGCTGTCATTTAGGACCCAGGTCTTTCTCTGTGTGTTATGGGCTTCCAGAGCCTCTGCAGCCAGCCATCACTGGGAGAGAAGAGAGGCATCCGGAGTTCCTGAGTCTGGAAGGAGCCCTTCTAACTGAGCATAGCTCACATTTTCAAGATGACTGACAATATGAGTCCAGCTATACATGGAGGAAAGTTGGGCCTCATTGCATCTGGGCCATGGCTTCCTAAAAAGGTTGATGGGGTGACGGAGACTTTATGACGCTTGCTGTCTTTCATGAGGCTATGTCAGATTCAGGGGGGATTTTCTATGTCATGCCCTTTCATATGCAGTTATATGAAACCACAGAGGCTTTCAGGTGGTCTCTCTTCCTTTCAGATGCCAGCAGGAATGAAGGAGGCCATATGGAACATAAGTGTACAAGTTCACATGTGCTCACAAGTTCTGAGGGAATGGTTGAAGCCGTCTGGCATGTGCCCTTCCTCATGAGGGTAGACGGCAATGAAGAAGGCCAGGTGTTTTCAAATGCCACAGTGTTTCTTATGCAGATGTTTCTAATCTGTTTAACTGTGTCCCTTTACATGGGTGGCAGAATGGACTGAGTCACAGCTATGACCCGTGAATACATAACTCAGACCAGGTCTCCTGGGGGACTTAGGAAGACGAACAGCACGTAGAGAGCTGGGGTACCACTGCAGGTGGGGTATAATGTTGACTAGAATTTGGCCCGAGACTCAGCCCCAACATAGCGGCCTTTCTCTCAAGCCTCAGCTCTTCTGAGTGTGCCCCACCTTCTCATGACTCTCTGCAGGACCAAGCCCAGCATCTCTTGACTCGTACTTGCTCATATTTTTCTCCTCATTCCATTTCACGAAGTCCTGGCCTTGTTAAGTCATCAGGGATCACTGGGGATGATGAAGGAGGGGACAGAATGTGCCTGGATCAATCTGGAGCCTCTATAGACTAGAAAGAAATGGGGTGTCAGCTGAACCTCATCACTTCCATGGTCATGATGGTGTCCTGTGCTGTCTCACTGTCAGAGTGACACAGGAAACTCTCAGGATGTCATTGAGAAAGTTCATCCTCAGAGCAGGAGGGGCAGAGGCAGGAGTAGAGTCAAGTGGCTACAGGACAGAGTATGCCCCAGTAGGCCCATGAGGTCACTGGGAGATCCTCTGTAGGTCCAGATTCATAGACTTCACCTCTGAATCAGACAAGGAAAAACAGCTATGGTTGAGGACTCCCCAAAGCAAGAAGTCCAGACATTCCTGCTGAACTTGGTACTCATGGAGTCATGGAATTAAAATAGATTGATGGGAGGGAGCCCTTGGAATGCCAGATGCGGGTACTTATAGCATGAACTCTCTGTTTCTTTGAATATCCCAGGAAGATGCTGAGCCTGGGCCTTGGTCCTCTGTCAGGGACATAAAGAGGGACAAACTGCAGAGCATGCAGGGCACAGCCAGTACCACATGTAGAGGTCCAATGGCAGGCACACGTCTGGGGGCTGGTGAGCACAGATCTACTCCAGGGTGGGTATGAGATGAACACCGGGGTCTTGATGCTGTGCCCATGTGGGGGTATAGGGCCCTCCTTCATGAACCCCAAGTTTTCACCACTAAGAGTTAGACTCAGCTTCTGTCTCAAGCTGGTTCCACATAGTTCCTGAAAGGCCCCTCTTCTGTTTCCCAGGGTGATGATCAACATCATCATAAGTGCTGGTTACCTTGGCACTTGCTGTAGGACACCAGGCTGAGTCTCTGACCCCCTGTTTACTGGGTTTCCCCAAAGCCACAGAGCTTCTGTTTCCATATGGCTGAGCCAGAAACACCTGTGGTTATTAGACACCGAGTTCACTGCACACACACAGTGCAAGGCAACTCATCCAAAGGTAGGTAGGGATCAAATTGTCTAGATACATTCACACAACACTCAACCCCTTTGCCCCTTGCTTTTTATATAAATATTTTCCCAATAAAATTTCTAAGTTTGAGCAAAAGAGAAAGCATTATTGGAAACTTCCTAGGCTTAGGTGAAACCATTTGCACTTAAGGGTGTGTTAGGAGGTAATGTTCCCACCATTATTTCTAGTTGAGTTTAAATTGTATATAAATTAAGATCCCGAAATAGAATAAATGTAGCATAATTAGTTGTAAGTTTTATTCTCTGTAACTGTACAGAAAATACTTTAATTTAAAAATTTCCATAGTTAAATCTTGCTTTTAAGGCACTATCTCAGAAATTAACACATCATCATTTCTCTTTCTTCTTGAAATAATTTTTCAACACCTCAAAAGTGTCCATGTATGTTGTGCTATATTTGGCAGCACATATGTACATTTGACAACACACATGCACTCAACATTTCCATGTAAGACTTTCCAGACTTTTGGATATCATCTCTTCCTCTCCTAGACTTTGAGGCACATGCTGTGATTTAACCCTCACGTGACATTGGCTCTAAGAACTGAAGTCATCTGATATTTATTGTGGTCCCAGCAGACATAAAGAGGATTTCCAGGGATCACAGTTGAGTGGGAAAGGTAAGACTGATGCCTAACCCTGAGTCCTAATGAGCTAACCCTGACCTCCGATGAGCAGACACCCTAATGTGAGCTCTGGGTTCCCTGTGAGCAGACACTTCATAGAACCCTAACATGCTGTCCTGGGTCCCCTGTGAGTGTGCACTCCACAGAACCCTGGCATCCCACACTGGGTTCCCTCTGAATGTACACTACACAGAACCCTGGGTCCCCTATGAGTGTACATTACACAGAACCCTGGGATCCCACCCTGGATCCCCTTGAGTGCATACTACACAGAACCCTGGGATCCCACCCTGGATTCCCTATGAGTGCATACTACACAGAACCCTGGGATCCCACACTGGGTCCCCTATGAGTGTGCACTCCACAGAACCCTGGGATCCCACACTGGGTCCCCTATGAGTGTATACTGCACAGAACCTTGGGATCCCACACTGGGTCCCCTATGAGTATACAGTGTACATAATCCTCAACCCTGATTTTGAGAAAGTGCTTCCTTGCAGCATCGCACCAAGAATGAGGCAAAACCACTTCTGGGATCATGCCTAGGCAGAGCAAAGCCAGGTCCACAGCGAGGCAGGTGCCACTCCCCAGGCTCAAGCGAGGACCAGAAGCTCTGACACGATGCCTTCCGCCTGCTTCCCACCAGAGACCCCTGCCTTGACAAACACCCATGCAGAGCAATCCTCAAGCCCCCAGTGGATCTTTGTCTTAGTTACAGTTTCTATTGATGACCACGACAGAAAGCACTGTGGGGAGGAATGGGTTTATTGCATCTTATAGCATAAGCATACAGTCCATCATCTAGAGAAGTTGGGGCAAGAACTCAAGAGAGGAACTGATGCAGAGACCAGGGAGGAGTGCTGATTACTGGTTTACTCATTTAAACTTGCTCACCATGCTTTCTGATGACATCAATGACCACCTGTCCAAAGGTGGTACCACCTATCCAAGGGCGGCAGCACCTATGGTGAACTGGGCCCAATCATCAGACACAAATCAAGAAAATGCACCACAAACTTTTGGGGGCATTTTCTCAATTGAGGTTTTTCCTCTTTCAAATGCCCACAACTTGCGTCAAGTTGACATAAAACTAGCCAGAACAGACTAGGCATCCATATTCCTACCTCCCTACTGCAAATCTGTTTCAGATCCCTGCCCTGAGTCTGTCTCTTCAATGTGAAATTCACTGTGTCCCAGAATTTTCTCGGGTGCATGCTGGGTGCATATGGGAAGAAAGGCATCTTCTACACCCTGAGTTGGGACCTGACTTCAGGGCTGGTGGCAGCTGATAAGCAAGAGCATGCAAAGGGCCTGTGAGGACTGGAAAACTCAGCAGCCATGGATGGGGAGGATGCAGCAGCCTTTATGGGGACCATCTGCACAGACCACGAACCATGTCTTATTCCTAAATAACCCCAAAAAGACTGGATCCCACCCCAGATGACTTCAATAGAGTTCTCTCTTCTGCTCAGTGTCTTCAGCTTCTATCTTCGTAGGGAGGTAACAGGAGGAGGTTTCTGAGGTACACACTTTCCTGGGTGAGCACACCCAATGCCCAACAGCAAGTCAGGCTGGCAACAGTGCCTCCATGCTACCCTCCTTGGGGTGTGCAGAGATGGTTGCGTGTGCAGTCAGGACCAAGAGTGGTGCTTCACGGGGCAGGGAGTAAGGTGATACAGTGTTTGCATGTATCACACCTGTGAAAACAGCATGCTGGGAAACAGCACGGCACAGCGGGGACATGAGTGCCTTTCCGTAGGATGGAAGGGCTCCTGGTTACTGTTGGTTTCCTTGGCAGGTGAGTCACAGCCTTCAAACTGTTCCCATAATCACCTTCCTTCTGATTCGGACTCCCTGCTTCTTCCTTCTCTTAGGACCCTGAATGTCATGGCCCACCTCAGCTCATCTCCCCACCTCTTAATCTATAACAGCATCACACCTGCAAAGTCCCCTTGGCCACCGACAGACACGAGCATAACTTACAGGGTTGGGAACCAGGGCATCCCTGGGAGCCATTACTCTGCTCCAGAGATGAACACAGGTGGAATTTTCTCGTCACCCCAAATTAATGGAACGGGGTGCCTGTTTATGTAGCCTCCCGTTCTCTCCCTAAGCAGTTGAGGATTTCACAGAAACAGAACAATGGCTGTCACATGCTGTCGCGAGGGAGTACAGCATCCTCTCTTCAAGATCAGAAGAATGTAGCGGGGAAGCGCTGTGGGTACCTCCTGCACACTGTGACATCAAGGTCGCTGTGATCCAGGAACATTGTGGTGACAGTGACATGCTCAAGGTCGCTGAGCCCAGTGTAAAGTGAGGAGGAAAGCCCCCACCCTCCTGGGGAGCAGTGCTCATGAAAGGCATGCATTTTGCTCTCAGATTTTAAAGCTCCTTTTACCTGCTGTGACACGTACTCACGGACCAGGAAGAGCCCTGTGTTTCCAGCCATTTCCACGCTGTGACACCAGGGACGTGCCCACCTTGCTAATTGGGGAGGATTAAATGGAGCAGCCAGCACAAAACCTGCAGCAGCACTCTGTTTTAGAGCGGGAGCTGAGCTGACAGCAGCCTTCCTACAGGCATGGCCCTGGCAGAGCCTGCCTCCCTCACAAAGGCAAGAGGCCACACTGCCTAGGAATGGTGCCTTCCCACCTGCCGATTTCTGCTTCTCCCAGCCCGGAATAGCTCAAGTAGGCTGTGACCTCGGCAAGCACCCTTGAGAGAGTCTCGAGGCGCCTTGAGAAATTGCACAAGAGGCGCTCTGCATCTGGGCTGGATCTATTATTCATGCAAGCATGTTTCAGCGAGCTGGGTAATTTAGAGCCTCTCGGAGAGTGCTCTCTGCAGCAGCCATAAACCACGTTCCCAGTGCTCCAGGGGAAAATTACCTTTCCATTGCTCCAGCTAGGGGTTATATCAGAGACTTCACCCAGGGAAGTGAGGGCTGAGGAGGGGCCTAGACAGTCCAGAGCTCAAGGACCCTCCAGAGCCTTCGCTGGGGACATCTCTGCCTGTCACTTCCTGGATGACCTCTGGAGCTTGAGCTTTCTCACTGCGGAATGAATGCTGACTGCTGCAGATGCCTAGCAGCCAGGCTTGTGCAGGAGGAGCCCAGCTCCTGCTCTCTACTGGGAGCTGCAACTGATCTGCTGCCTCTGGCATTGGTTTCCCGGGGTCATGGATGCCTGTCTTTCTGACTCGGGATCCAGGACACTGGAGGCACAGTGATAGGCACACAGAAGCACAGATCCACCAAATGCATATCTCTCTCCATCCTCACAAAGCTGTCGTCTTGATATATTTAAAAACCTACAACAAATACAGATGCACAGATTCTTTCTCCCCCCAGAAAGTAGAGCATTGACACTAACGCGCGCCGCTCACACATCCCAAAGAGGGATGCATGCAAAGAAGAAAGCATCAACGTCCGTTTTCAGACATCAGAGACATGACGAGAACCCGAGGCCGGCGCTGGCTTCAGGCTTTATTTTTAGCGGTGAGAACGTGGCACATGTGGTGTGGCTGCTTCCCCCTCTTCAGTGCAGCGCCGCTGTCATTTCATCCCACAAATGTTTGGCTGCTCTACAGAGCAACAGCTCCCCCACCCCACCCGGCCAACAAGCTGGGCAGGAGCTGGATAAATCTCCAGGTGCCCGGGTCTGTGGCAGGCCCTGCCCTCTGCCAGCGCACTGCTGGCATGACTTGGGCTCTCAGGGGCATTCTTCATCCAGCAGGCCTGGTTGCTTGCATCTTATCTCATCCCTTCAAGCCTGGATGTGACACTTCCTCAGGCTCTCTTGTGCTCGTGGCTGTCGGCTGGTGACAAGGACATCTGTGGGGATACAGACCCCGAGGTGAGAGGGAAAGCGGCTGCGAGCTGAACACCTGCAGTCCCAGTGGGGCCAGCGTTGCCACCTTAGGTGTCAGGAGGAGTTTGGGTTGCCAGTCAAAGGCTGACATGCAGTTGGGCTCTCGCTGAGTTTCTGCCAGCTTGGTGGCCTCCAAATCATGGCCCTGTCACTGCAGGGATGGTGATGTTCCCCTGGGGCGCCAGAGTGACAACCCAAACCTCATCCTTTAATTTCTCAGGCCTTTGTTTGTTCTATTTCCCGTCTATTAAAAAAAGAATAACCCATCTGGTCGGAAAATTTTGTGAATGTACTAAATGCCACCAAATTGTTCACCTTGAAAGAGTGGGTTTCATCTCAATAAAGAAAACTATGTGCGGCTCAGTTGGTAGAGTACCTGGCCAGCATGCAGAAAGCCTGGGGTTCAGTTCCCAGCACTGTATAAACTGGGCACTGTGGTATACACCTATGATTCCAACACATGGAAGTTTTTGGAAGGAAACCCAAAGTTCAAGAGTTCGAGGTTATCTTTGGTTACAGACTGAGTTTGAGGCTAGTCCGAGTTACAAGAGACCCTATCTTCAATAAGATAAAATGAAACCAAAAAGAAGAAAAAGAATATGTAAAATAGATAACCGAGACCTTGAGATCTTTAGAACTGTGCAGAACCTCACAGGCCATCTGGACAAACAGCCTCGTCTGACGATGGCAACTCAGGCCACACCCAGGACCATGAGAGAGAAGGATACTGAAGCCCAGCGCCTCTATTCCGGAATCAGGATCCCACTTTTCAATGTTTCCACAGTTCTTCTTTAGATGCGTGTCTAAACAGGATCCTGATTGGCTGTTTCCACGTTTCTTCTTGAGATGTGTGTCTAAACAGGATCCTGATTGGCTGCTTTGTTGTTAATCTTTGACCCTCTGGACTAGGTGCTGGACTGGGTAGCCTTGCCTGATAGCTGCTGTTCCCCGGGGATGCCCCTCTGTGACAAAATGCACCAATCCCTGGGTTCCTTTGTGTTTAGGATCATGATGAGCAGCTGTAGACGTTCAGCCCCTGACTCTGCTCTGCCTACTCCTGTGGCCAGGAGTCCTGACCCTCAAGGGCTTGATTTCAGGATCCCATGGCGGCTCAGTGCTTTTCCCAGAGAGGCCAGAGACACTAGAGCGTGGTTCAGCAACTAGAATGAGGGGGACTCCACGGGACTGACTCTCGAGGAACCGCAAGACCCCCCTATCTCTCATAGCAAGGCTTCCTGAGAGCAGCGGGAAAGTCAGTTACCAAGAGCCAGGGCATCGATGCCAGTGGGCAGTGCGCTGCTGTGCCTAGGCTGGGCCAGCAGCTGACCTCCTCATAGCAGTGATGTCCTAGTGAGGTCACTGTGGCTCCAGTTACAATGGGGGCACTGCCTGTGCTCCAAATCCTTTGAGAAAGGGCTATTGATGCACCTGTTGTATGATAAGCATGGCCCAACCCTGTGGCTGCTAGCCAGAAGCTGCTAGTTGTCATGACATCCTAGGAGCAGGTACACAGGGATATCAAGAGGTGAGGGTATATCCAGGGTGGGTCATGACCTCTGTTGGCTCAGGACTTGAGAGGCCCACAGAAGAATGCCTCCATATTCCCAGAAGTCAGACAAATGAATATCTTGTATCAGAGGTGTGTGTGTTGGGTTGGGGTGTCATGGAGGTGAACGAGGGGAAGGTCGAGGAGGAAAGAAAGCAGAGGCATATCCTATAAGGGAGGGGAAATACTGGGGCAAAGGTGAGAGAGTAGAGAGCAGGAACACTGAAGTGGGGAAGGAAAGAGAAACACTAATGTGCAAGGTGTGGAAGGGAGCAGGAACATGGAGGGAGAGGGGGAGCAGGAGCACTGGGGTCTGGGAGGAAGCAGAATCACCGAGGGGCAGGGCAGGCAGGAGCACAGGGTTGTAGGGTGGAAACAGGAACACTAAGGCTGGGGGAGGAAGCCGGAACACTGGGGTGGTATGGGGCAGCTGGAGAGGTAAAGCAGGACCACAAGATGGTGGGTGAAGGTGGGTGGAGGGCTCTCAACAGAGGAGAAGCTAGAGTGGGCTTCCCCACGCCAAAGCAGCAGGCAGGTGAGGTGTCGGTGGTGCCTAGGGGAGTCTGCTCCAGTGAGGCTGGCCTGGGTGGCAGGTCCAGAGAAGATACATGTCAGAGTGACCAGATGGCAGAGAAGGTGACAGGCGGATGTGGTGTGAATAGGGTTGACGGAGGGGCTGAGTCTGAGGCTTGGGAGTTGAATTGTAAGGCAAAGTAGTCACATAGGGGCTCTCTTTTCTGTCGGTCCCTACCTTCTAGGGAAGCAGCAGATGCAGCACAGGCCTGAGTCTAGGGACACTACCATAGCTCTTCATTATGTCCTCAGGGCCTGCAGTGAGGTTGATGCAACCTGTAAGCTCTCATGTGTTCTGATAACTACTGGGCTGTACCGAGAGGGTGAGCCTCGGGGTGGTGTACACAGGTGGTCTCGTTGTCTGGAGATCAGAATCCCCTCATTGGATATTTCTTTTCACTGGCCCCACCCTAACTGTTTAATTTGCATATTTATTCCACACCAGGTGATTGTGGGCATGGCGTGGCTCAATAATGACAATGTACGAGAGTTACCCAGGTGCCCAGCAGAGGGTTCCTGTGGGCATGGCATGGCCTAACAATGCCAACGTAAGACAGTAACCCAAGTGCCCAGCAGGGGATGAGTGAACAATGAAAGTGTGGGGCACAGAGGGTTTTGGGCTTGGGGCTCAAGGGGGCAGCGAGGCAGATTGTCCTTTTGGGTAACAGAGCAATTAGGAGAGTTATTATTGCTGTAGAAAGACAGACACCGTAGTGGGAACTCTGAGGAGAGTCAGGTCCCCAGGGCGGAGTAGAAATCCCTTCTCATAGATTCCAGAGGAGGGAAGGTGTTCGGTGCCCCATGCCTGATGAATAGGGCGTACTTGCCACGGGACTGTGTGAATCAGATATGAGACTGGGAAGAGGAAAGCCTAAAAACACAAGCTACCTTAGTTCTGGAAACCGAAGGACTGTCGTTTCAGGAGCCATCCCAGTTTGACCAAAATGGAGGACCTTTCCGAAAGGCTTTGGCCCTTACTAACAGTATGTGTATGTGTGCACGTGCGTGCATGCATGCGTGATGCGTACGTGTGTGCGTGCATGTATGTGTGTGTGTGTGTGTGTTTGTGTGTGTGTGCGTGCGCACTCACCCTAGAACAGTGTTCAACCTCAAAAAGACAAGGAGTCCTGGATAGGATGAAGGAAGATGACCCCATGCTGTGTAGCCAAGACTATCATCTTACCTGTAGGTACATCTTACGCTATGTAGCTGAGTGTACTGCACACTGAAGCCAGGGTAGGGAGCAGGCGCCAGTCTTCATCTAAGATGGATGAAGATGGACATGGTGCTCAGGTACCCTATGGGTGAGTGGTGTGCAAAGCAATTAGTGCATGTGTACGTGTATCAAACCGTCCCACTGCATACTTTGAACATGCACAATCTCGGCCAATTATTTTAAAATCTCATAAATATTTTAATTATTTTGAAATCTTTGTCAATTATTTTAAAACCTCATAAATATTTTAATTATTTTAAAAATTATTTTTAAATCTTCATGAATAAAACAGAAGGCTAGCCAGGTCACAGCAGGATGTTTACAAACACAAATAACATGATAAAAACCAGTAGAAAAGTAGGGAGAATGAACAAAGGGAGCAAGAGTTTTGCAAGTTTGAATCATCATCCCGGGACTGAATATGGGCAGGTAGAGAGAGCTGGGCTCTTCTCCATAGTCCCTTTGACTGGATATACACATCTGTGGGCAGAGGAAGCAGGCAGCATGGCCGTGGCCAGCTCAGCTCAGGCTTCCCCCTCATTTCACAGAGAAAGATACTAACCATCCAAGGGTCTTCTCAAGGTAATACAGCGGCAATCTGTGGCGGACCTGAGGCATCTGTAGACTTGAAGGTCAATGGAACTCTGCAATATCACATTGCATGAGCTGCCTAGGACAGCCTTCTGGCCCTGAGTCATGCTCACAGAACTGAGCAGACAAATAAAGACATTCTTCTGTCCCCAGAAGAGTTACATCTTGTACCACATCTCTGATTATTTGTCCCCTCCCCGTTTTTGATGGTTTGGTTGGGAGCCTTGACTTTGAAAGGCTGAGCCACCTCTCTAGCCCCGCCCCCTTCTTTTTCTGAGCATCTTTTACCACGGCCTCAGCATCCTTGAGGATGTCAAGTGAGGGTCTGTACACAATGGCACAGCAGATAATAAATTCCTTGTATGTCTTTGTTGTTGGCTGGGCTTCTCAGGATGGTTTATCAAACCCTCATGAACTTTTCCTCTGGCTCTTTATCAAAGGCAGTCTATTTGCATGTTAAGATGAGGGAAAAGAACAACCACTTTAAAAGATAAGGGTTGGAATTTATAAGCCTTTACGAACTGTTATTTCTTTCACTAGGGGGAAATAAAAATGGGAGATAGTAAGAAGGCAGGGTACTGCAGATAACATCATTTAGAGGATTCTGAAACCTGGTATAATTTATCATCATATAAGATGCTTTGGTCTGCAAGATCATTGCAGCCCATTGAATTGCCTTTTCAGAGTCACAGACAAACATTTCATTAGCTGCCATTCATCAGGAAACTGGGTTGAAACTCCAAATCCCTTCTTTAAAAAAGCTGGGTTGCATTTCCTACACGTGGTACTTAAAACAAAAAACAAAAACCAACCATTTGTATGGCACTTCTCTTCAGAGTGCTCAAACCATGTCGCTTCCCAAATATTTGTAGTCTTCCTGACCCTCCTTTCTAGTCACGAGCTTTATTCTTCTCATTTCTCACGCAGAGGCGGAAAGACACAAACTATTCCAACGCGTCAAGTAAGTCTGGATCTAGGCAAGAAAACCATGATGTCATTAAAAAAGCTATTGAATGCCGACAAGAGCCGTGACACTTAGCTCGGCAGTCATCTCCATCAGAAATCTGCAAGGGGGCAGGAAGGTGACTTGGGCTTGAGTTTTTCAAGCACGTGGGTTGTCTTGAGATTCCTGAGGTGGCATTGCGGAGGGAGGCGGTAGAGACGGTCAGTTGAGAATGTTGTCTGCCTGTGGACTGTAAACCTGATGGATCGTGAGTCTGAATTGTCTCATCTTAGGTCGGGCATTTACAGCAGTGGGGGTGTCCAGATATTCCAGATTGGCTGCCAACAGCTCATGTGACCTGTTCCCTACCAAAACCACACCTGGGGTTTGTTTGATGCAAAAGCGGAGGAGCTAGATATACATTATCTCACCAAGAAGATACCGGTAAGGCCAGTGAAACGTTCATCTGAAACTACGTGAGAGCCACCCAGGCATTCGAGGCTTGAGGACGGCCTTCCCAGACAGATACCCACAGGGGAGCTTCCCTCTCAATGCTAGAAGAAACAAGCCTGGAAGGTGGACTGAGCCACCAAGAGCAGAAAAGACAGTGACAATCTCGAGGTTTGAACTTCAAAAGCACATAGGAAAAGAAGGTACGAGGTATCTTGGTCAGCTCAGAATACCGTGGCAGGATGTCACTGATGAGACACTGTCACCTCCTTACCACGTGGAGAGGGGAACCCTGAGGTTGAGCTGCAGTAATGACCAAGTCCAGATGAGGCTTTCCCTGGCTGTAGACTCTACTTTCTCACGGGTAGCGTTCTCACGGGTAGCATTCTGGTGCTCTCCTCCTCTTACAAGGGCACTAATTAAAGTGTCATGACCCCACCCTCGTGACCTCACTAAACCTAATTTTGTTCTAGACCCCACCCTACTCCACACCCAAGGATGAAGAGAAAAATCTTGAAAGTTGACACGGCATAAGTGTGCACCTGCCTTCTGCCACTGCAGCCAAAAACACCTGAGGTGGCTGAAAGGAAGGTTCATCCTGGTGTATGTGCCAGAGGTTTCGGTCCAGCGACACCTGGCCTTTGATGTTCTGGCCAAACATGATGATGGATGATTGTACTGCTCACTTAATGATAGACGAGCGGTAGTGGGAGAGGGGATTGGAGGCAAAATCTACTCTACACAGGTACCCCCAGGACGTACTTCTCCAACCCGGCTCCAGCCCGGCTCCACCTCCTGCTGCTCCCTCCATCTAGCTGTGACAGGATTAACCCACAGAACCCTGTGATCACAGCACTGGTTGGGGACTAAGCTATCAGCACACATGTCTTGGAGAGAGCACTTTGTATCCAAACCATAACAAAAATGTAACTACCAGCTGCAAGGGAGGAGCCAATATTCTTTCCTGTCTCACTCTAGCCAGACCTTACTCCCGCCCCCAACACTCATAGAGACACACTGCTCTGGGGAGCACTGAGGGTCCGCAGAGAGGGTACATCAGGACTGTGGACACCAATACTCAGAAGATCTGTGTTGTGGGCAGTAGTTGAAGTGGACATCTTGTCCTGGCCACAGAATGGTTCTTTTGTGACATGCCTGCCAGACTTTCGAATGGATCAGTCTCAGTGTTAAACACCTCTCCAGGTCTAGCCTCCCATCAGTACTTCGAGCCCTGGGCTGGTGCTTGGGGAAGATGGTTTCCTTAACACACCAGATAACAGACATTTAAAAGCTATTGTAAGGGCCAGGGAGATGGGTCAGTGGCCAACCTAAGGAACAAATTTGGATGTTCCAGAACACGCATAAATCCTGGGTGGGCATGATGGTTCACCTGAAATCCTAGCCTTGGAAAGCAGAGACAGGCTATCCCAAGACCTGAACCACTCAGTGTAGAAGATGGAAGGGTGGAGAATATTTATTGTGGAGAATAATTACAGACTTAAATGTCAAGGCTCCACATACATGCGCATGCATGCAGAGGCATGCATGCTCCCACGTGCATCTACATGCATACACACACACACACAAACACACACACAAGAAAATAGGGAAAGAAAAGCTATTGTAGAGTTTGCCTGATTATATGAAGCTATGTCAGTTATTGATATTAAAGAAGCCAGGTACCCAATCATCTGACCCCCATGATTCATTTGCCACCCCACTACAGGGGACTGGAGTTGCCCTCATTGCTTCACAGTTGTGAACATGCATGTCACAGCTCTTGCCTGGACACATGGTGGTTCTTGTTTGACATCAGTACCTCGGTAAATTCCGAGAAGTGGAACTTAGGAGGCAAATCCAGGCATATTTAAGGCTTCTGATTTCTGCTGCACAATTGTCTCCCGGAAGTTGAAGAGACGACTGCTCCAGGTGAGGCCACTTGTTATTTCCAGTATAGCAAGCCCCCCCCCTTAGGTTAGGACTACTGTCATCATACACCCAGTGCCTCTATAAATTAGTTCTGACCTCACACACTTACTGTTCTGTTCCATTACCAGGTCACCTTTTCTAGCTCCAGGGGTGCAGGAAAAAAAAAAAAACCTGCTTAATTATCGCATCTCCATATGTTTTTATAACAGGAGGAAGAGTCCCTATTAAATTTTCAATTAAATTATTTATTCTCTAATGAAATTTAGAAGTACTCTGAATGTTTCTACCCAATTGTATTTTTTTTTAACGAAAGATGTTTACACCGATACCTTAATTTGCAAAGAGGTAGCATTTTCACCCTTCTCTGCTCCTCTCCCAGGGCACAGAGTCCCATCCCAAGGAGCCACTTGCTCTCTTCCTCTCTTTGGTTAAGTTTTGCAATTCTGTTAGTGTGGGTTCTCTTCTGCTCATTGCTGACATTTTTAAAATGTACTTTCTATCTGTCAGTCCAGTTTTTCATCTCAGACCCTTTCCTTCCTCACAAATGAGATGCCTCCTTTATAACTTGGCCTAGGAGAAACCTACCACATACTTGCTACAAGATTCTAAGTTGGAATGTTTTTTTTTTAATGTGTGTGTGTGTATGTGTGTGTGTGTGTGTGCATTATCGTTGTTATCTAAGTGTCTCTGGGATCTTCATGTCTGGGAAACTTGCTGGCTTTATTGTGATCAATCCTGTGGACAGTCCTGTGGTTTACTTTCCTGCGGCTGTTCTTAAGATTTCCAATTCACCACTGGTTGTCAGTAACTTTAAAGGCATTGCGCTTTCGTTCATCTCTGCTCTGCTCCAGTGTTCAACTAGCTTATTGCATTAAAATCCCCGTTACTGTCTTTCTAGTAATCTTTGTTCACCCTCTCCTACTTGGCCTTAGTTTTAATTTTCTTCCATCCTTGCACGGCTCTCAAAACTGTATCTTAATTCCACCGTCCTTCCCTTCTGCAGGTCGGTGCTACGGTTAATCCTGGGCTGTGACTTGAATTTTTAATCTTTGTTTTCAATTCTAGGAGTTCCACTTTGCAACATTTCCCTTTCGTCTTGGCCACAGTAAAATAAACACATTATCAAAGCTGTCATTTCACCCCTCCTGAAGTAGGCGGCTTGCTGGGAATGACTGCCACCATCCGTTTCCAGAACCTTTCATCTTCTCAAACCAGCCTGGGCCCTTTAGACACAAGATCGCCACTGCTTGGGAATTCTCGCTCTATAGACTAAACACTCCAGGACTTGCATGTGAGTAGAACCTTGACGTACTTATCAGTCTGTGTGTACTTATCTTATTTGGCGTGCTACAAATATTTATTGTCTCCACCTCGCCAGCCTAGCTTTGCCCACTGTTCTTGCTCCTTGATCAGATTTCCTTTCTTGCATTCAGCCAGAAAGTGTCCACTGGCTTTCATGGCAGCACTCTGTGTGTGCATACATATGTGTGCGCATGTGAGAACATGCCACTGATGTCTGCCAACAATGGTAATTTGTGTGAAAAAGGTAGCCTTATGCTCATGTTAAGTGTTCCTTAGATACCTATTACAGCTTTTCATTAGTGACCACCAGGCAGTGTCGGATGCCAATACCAAAATAGCTCTCATCTAAAGGGATTAAGAAATGGTATATTCTGAAACCAAGTAGGTGTGACCATGTCCTTGGAACACAGATTCAGATGGCTTCAAATATCATGCGCGAACACAGAAATGGTTTCATGAAGTCATTACAGTTAAAGAACAATAAACATAAATCTAAACATTTTTCAAATACATTGATGAAATATCAGAATTTGGGTACGCTGACAAGTTTTTTTTTTTTTCAACTTGACATAATCTAGAGTCAACAGGAGAAAGGAAGATTGAAGAGTTGCCTAGATCAGATTGCCCTGTGGTCGTGTCTGTGAGGAACTGTCTTGCTTGACGATTGATACAGAAGGGCCCAGCCCATCATGGGTGGCATCCTTCCTCCAGAGGTGGTCCTACACTGTGTGAGAGAGCTAGACATACCTGAGCCTGTGAGCGTGCCCAAGAATGAGCTGACAGTTCACATTCCTCTGCTTCAGACTACCTGGAAGTGCAAGCTGAAACCACCCCTTCCCTAAGTTCCTTTTGGTCCGAATGTTTCATCACAGCAACAGAAAGTGGAGAACAGCCATTTACAGAAAAGCAGACGCACCTGCTATAGGTTCCAGATGCTCTCAGACGAGATTCTTAGCTTTCCAGTCAGTGGAAGCTTGTATTTCTGTTAATACCTTCTCAAAGCGCTTTGCCCGATACTAAGAAGATAGTAGGTCAGACATAAAGGCAGGCAATGGATGGTTGTCAGGCAAACACTAGAAAATTTGATCACAGGTCTGTAACCCTCACCTCTACACCCTCAAAGTTCTAGTCAGTTAAGCTAGTCTTGTGGAATCTTTAATATAGCTGCAGTTTTTTTTTTTTTGTTTTTTTTGTTTTTTTTTTTTTCTGCTGAGAATTTCCTCACCCACATTCAGAGGAAACTGTGAAGGAGCCAGGGGAGCCTTGCGCCTACATATGTTGGAAATGTTGGAACCACCTTTATTTACACCCACCGGAGAAGAGAATGCTCGCCCGTGGTGGACAGGGAGGCTTTGGGCTTCCTAGTTGGCTCTTCTTCCTCCAGATACCTTTGCTATAGTAAGAAATGGTGAAGGAAGGAGAGGAAAGACCAGAAGATCAGCCCACCTCAGGAGTTAAGCCTGAGCCCCACGTATCTTTTTCTTTGCTAAAGGGTTTTACAGCTAAAGTAACTTCGGAAACTTTACCCATCAGTTTTCCTATCTTGGCAAAGGCCCAGAGGAAGATGAGTACTTCTTGATAAGCTACAAGATTTGTAAGAGCCATTGTAAAACAAAAAATGAATAGCCCTCTTCTTGGCAGTAACAGCAGCATGATGGGAGTTAGGCTGGAGGCTTTGGTAGTTCAAGTTCACCCTGGGCCATAAACTCATCTTCAGTGTCTGGCAGGGGGCCTCATGATTCCAACCATGAAAGACAGGATGCCCTGTCACTGGGCCCAAGTGTGGCCTGTGCCCCTTTCCTCTCCTCACACATAAGGCCCAGCTTAGAGGCTCACATGAGATTTTGTTTCATAGTTGTGTTTTCCTCAGACTTGTCTTTGCATCCAAACTAGAATCAAGTACAGATACACAATCCCCCAGCAAGAGCCTGCAGACACATAGCTCAGCAAGCCCAGCCTGCAGAATCCTAGGGAAGAGAACGGACCAACCTGGCCCTGACCCTCTTTTGTACTAGCAAGTGGAGCTTCTCCAGCTAAAACTAGCAGAAGCTACAGTCAGTCACTTCTGGTTGGGCACATAGGTCCTGATTGCTCAGGTTATTAGGGAGGGCAGGTGCAGCACAGAGTGGGCACCACCGTGGAACTTCCATGAGGTTCACAGGAAATTGACCAGAAACCTAAATCAGTCACCAGCTAGGCAGGGGCCGTGGCTGAGTGTACCAGGCTGTCGTGCCAGACAACCCTGGGAGTGGATGCAGATTGCGCATTCCACCAGTCCAGAAATTGCTGCTGCAGACAATAAGGAATGCTTTCCGAGAAAGGAACTAACTACTCAAGGCACACGCATCCTCGATCGCTGCACTCACACATTGCATACAGATGCACAGAAAAGGCAGGTGCACAGGCACCCATCCAAAACCAAAGGCGAGTGGTTTGAAACTACAGCTGTCCAGCTGTCACTGAGCCCCCCCAAACGGACAGTCCATCATGCATGGTTACTACATGAGAATTCTTGGCTGCACTGCACTGACCAAGCCGTATTAAAATGCACGCTCTGTTTATTTAAACAGTCGGGGAGCTCTGCATGCCACAGCAGTCACTCTAACACAGAGAATGCAAGGAGCAAAGAGAGGCACTGCAGCCCCCACCGCGCTCCTCCGCAGCTCCTGCTTAGCGGGGAACTGCCTAGGCCGCGGGGCATGCCTGGGCAGCGCAGAGCATGCTGGGCACTGCAGTCCTTTACTTCCCAACTCTCGCCGGCGGCTTTGGTGCAATGCATAGTGGTAATTGTAGTCTACAGTGCTCCGGTTCAGCCTGGCAACGCCCCGGAGCAGTGCGTGCTGGGAAATGTTCTCCATAATTTCTCTAATAGAAGCCGCATGGTCCCCTTTCAGTGCAGGCTGGCCTGAGACCACACCTTTCATCATGGAACGGGCCGACTGCAGTGCCTTTTGGGAAATGTAGTTCCATAACTCTGGCAGTTAGAAGCCCGTATGTAGTCTGGTTTGGCTTATCTGAGTTGTGCCACCCTGGCATCTTCAACCTGCACACAACCCTGAGTTCCAGCTGAAGACCCGGGAACCTGATCGGACCTGTAAACAAAACACGAAACAAACAGTTTTGCTCAAAGCTGGCTAGCACCAGGCTGAGAAAATAAGATCAGCCTGAAGAAGAAGATTAACCAATATAAGACATTTAGAAATAATAATAACAAGAATAAAAAAAAAGTGAAGATAATTAAGATATAGCTGAACAAAGAGTTGACAAAGTCAAATTTCCAAGGAGCCACAGTCACCTGAGAATAATTGTTAACCTTGAAACACAAAATCTGAAAAGTCATTTTTTAAAATTTAATTTTGTATTGTGTGTGTGTGTGTTGATTTGCACTCTACTAAACTGAACTGTATCCCCAGTCTTGTTTCTGTTTTTTAATTAAAGTGTAGTATTTTTCAGCTCTGAGGATTCAAATCAAGTCCTTGAACACATGAAGGATAAGCCCTTTACCACCGAGCTAGTCCGAATCCTGTAATTTTTAACTTTAAGTAGTATATTCGTGTCTATATATTTAGTAGACAAGATGGTGTTTTGATATATGCATACATTAGGAAATGATTTGGTCAAGAAACTGGCATCCACTATCACATGTTTTTTTGAGGTGATTAAGAATTGATCTAAATATCTACCAACAGATGAATAGATGGTGAGTGTGATGTGTATATATATCCCGAATTATTATTCTGCCTTAGAAAAAGGGGAAATTCTTTAACGAGCAACAACATAGATGAATCTTAAGAGCACTGTGTCTAAGCGGAATGAGTCAGGCACAGAAAGACAAGCATTCCATGAGCTTGCTCATGTGTAGGGTCCGAAAAAGTATAAGCCGTAGGAATAAAGAACAGAATGGTGGTTTCAGTAGTGAGAGGTAGATGGGAGAAGTTGGGGGAGAGGGTGACCAAGGAATAGCTCACTAGAAAGGCAAAATAACATCAGATGTAGTATATGATGTAATTATGGTTAATGGAAATTATGTAACAAACATGGATTCACAGTAATAGTTTTGGTAAACTGATTTATGGATCAGAATCCAGCATACACATATACCTTCAGACATATATCTGGCAGGGTGATTGTTGGGTAATAGGGTAGTTATATTTTTAACCTTTTGGGGAGCCTCCATTCTCATTTCTATAATGCCTGTTATAATGGCTATCTTGTTAACTTGACACTACTGGGAAGAGTAAATTTGAGGTGACCAATCATCTTCATCAGATCGGCCTGTAGCCATGTCTGTGGGGAGAATTTTCTTGTTTGCTGGTTAATTTAGGAGGGCCTAGCCCAATGTGGGCATTGCCATCACTGGGCAAGAGGTCCTGGGTTGTCTAACAAAGCAATCTGAGTGTGCCCTGGGTAGTAAGCCAGTAAAAGCGATTGTCCTGTTTCTTATTCCTCCCTCAATGGTGGACTGTAACCTGTAAGTTGAAACATACCCTTTCTTCATCAAGTTGCTTTTGGTTAGTGTTTTATCACAACACTCCAAAGCAAACTAATACAGTTGTGATAATTTATATTCTTATTAGCTGTGCTTCATGGTTCCTTTAAATCCACATCCTTGGAAGTATTGGTTGTGTTTTGTCTTTTTAGTGAAAACCTAGCAGTTCTCAGCCTGTGGGTTGTGACCCCTTTGGCGGGGGATTGAATGACCCTTTCACAGGGACTTCCTAAGACCATCAGAAAACACAGACATTTACATTACAATTCATAGCAGTAGCAAAATTACAGTTATGAAGTAGCAACAAAAATAATGTTATGGTTGGGGGTCAGTACAACATGAGGAACTGTATTAAAGGGTCACAGCACTAGGAAGGTTGAGAACCATTGTGGTAGTCTTTTCTGGCAGAGGCAAAATCTTATCATGATTTTCATTGCACCATGATTTGTGATGTTCAACACTTTTCATGTACCTATTGGTCATTTGTGTGTCTTCTGAGAAATTACTATTTAATTCCTTTATTTACTCTATTTTTTATTTGAGCTACTAGTTCATTTGCTGTTGAGTGAATTCTACATATTTTGAATAGTATCCCCTTAATAGATGTATGATTCATAACTGGTTTCCCTCATTACATAAGTGGTCGCTTCACTGTTTGTTGGGGAATATTATCTTAAGCTGTGTTGCTTTTGTTTATGCTGCATTTGTTTAACTCTGTGAGGCTGTGATTCTTTGCCTGTCTAAAACACCTGGTGGTCCTAATAAAGAGCTGAACGGCCAATAGCGAGGCAGGAGCAAGGATGGGTGAGGCTGGCAAACAGAGAGCATAAATAGACCTAGAGCCCAAGAAGAGGAGGAGCAAGAGAACAAGGAGAGGAGGACTTCGGGGGTCAGCCATTCAGCCAGCCATGGGGCAAGAGTGAAAGAAAGATGTACAGTAGAAAGGAAAGGAAAAGCCCAGAGGCAAAAAGTAGTTGTGTTAACTTAAGAAAAGCAGGCAAGAAACAAGCCAAGCTAAGACCAGGCATTCCTAAGAATAAGCCTCTGCCTGTAGTGTATTTGGGAGCTGGGTAGTGGGTCTCCCAAAAGTCGAAAGAGTAAAGGAGTAAAATGTTACACAACTACTATTGACGGTTTCTTTGGTACTGCAGAAAATGTTCATGTGGCATGACCCCACTTTTTAAATAATGTGTCACTTGTGTGCTTATGCTCCTGTGGTTTGGGCCTTGGTGTTCATATCTGAATTAGCTTTTCTCAGAACAGTGTTAGTAAGCACCCCCATTATATTCTCAAGTTTCATAGCCTTACATTTTATTTTTAAGTCTTCAACCCATTTCGTGTTGGTTTGTGCATGGTGTCAAGGTCTAGCTTCATTTTCCTGTGTTGTCTGGGCACCATTTATTGAAGAGAATGTAGCGTTCCCAGTTGTGTTCCTGGAACCTTGGCTAAAACGCGGTCATAAATGCACAATTTTCCATTTGTTCAGCTGGTCTGTATGTTTATCTGCCGGGACCACTCTCTTATTGCTGTGGTTTTGTGGCATATTTTGAGATCAGGTGGCAAAGATGCCTACAGCTTTATTCCCTTTGCTTAGCTTGCTTTGGTGACTGAATGTCTTTTGAGAAACTGTATCTTAGGAATTAATTTTACTTTGGTGAAGGTACAATTTGGGTTCTGTTAGCAATTGCACCTGAGTCTAGATCACCCTGGGGCATGCACACAACTTAACAATCTTAATTCTTTCAATCCATTAACACAGAATGCCTTTCCATCCTTGAATTTTTCATTCTTCTCACTGGTGTTCCATTCATAAATCCCTCATGATCCTGTTCTGACAAAAGTCATTTGATTATCACATAACCATCTTCATGCAATGCTGAATTTGATTATCACATGACCATCTTCATGCGATGTTGAATTTGCTTTGCCATTATTTTTGCTGAGGACTTTCATATCTATTTTCATCTAGAGTATTGTTTTGTAGTTTTCTTACATTATTTTTTTCTCATCAGTTAAGCGGGAGTTTAAGTGCATGGGGGGCTGACTGTAGTGGGGAGACGGGAAAGCTAAGGCAGGAAGGCACAGGTTTAACATGACGGGGAACCAGAAGGGTACAAATGAATCTTATTTTTGGAGTGTGACACGATTGTTGTTCAGGACAACAGGCAGAGCCTTGGTGCGGAGCAGCCCACATCCAAGAGTTTCCCCATAGGCCCAGGCTTGCATGGTCAAGCTGAATGTACACTGGTGTGATAGCTGTGCTCAAGGAACCTGCACAGACTCCATCATATGAGCTTGAAGTTTCCAAGCTTGACTTGGAAAATCAGTCCATCCCCATATGAGCACAGGGATAGGTTCAAGAAGTAGTTTCTGTTTCTGGTGACTCTTAACAGCCCTTATTGGACATCCCTTGGGTCTCCTGGGGCTGGTTATCTCGAGCCTCCCTCAGAAGTCAACAAATCTGTGATGCATCATTCAGCCCAAGTTTCAAGGTTTGACGTCCTCTTTGCTTTTGTCCTCAGTAATTTATTCATGGTCATAAAATAACTGAAAATGTAGGCTCAAGATGATGCAGGATTAGTTTTAAATGCCACGAATATGGCTTAGACCAAATTGCTTCCATCTGAAAGAGTCTGTCTTGCTGTCCATAATCTGAAATCTTGTCTGCTAACAAAGACTTCTGTGATGTCCCCACTGCTTCCAAGGAGTTTTCGGGTGCTGCCCCCAATACTTTGTCCTTGTGGTTTACTTAAGCCTTGAACCTCTGCTACAGTACAGATGTGAAATCCCTCCATAGGGTCATACGTTCAAACATTTGGTCCCCAGGCGATGATACTCTTTGGGAAGTTTGTGGGACCCCTTTGAAACATATGGAAGAGCCAGCAGTGAATCACGTGGAGGTAATTCCCTTGAGGGTGACACCCACTTCTAGTTCTGCCCTGAGCTTTCTACATCATGGTGTGGGAACTCTCTGACATGATTTTTCCCCACCATGATTAATTTTGCCTGCTTGTCTACCTGCCTGCCTGCCTGCCTGTCTTCTCTCTGTCTCTTTAGAAATTGTGATCCAAAATAAATCTTCCTCCCTTTAGAGTGTCCTGTGAGAAATTCTGTCATGGTTAAAGGAAAAAGTAACACAGCAAATTGGCACTGAGAAGTGGTGGTTGTTGCTGTGATAAACATGGCCATGTGTTTTCTATGCTTTTACAACTGGTTTGTGTGTAGAATGTGGAAGGTTATACAGGCAAAATTCAGAGAGTGATGTTTTATTGACAGAGGTTTCTGTCCTGCCCGATCCCACAGCCATTCAGTCCCAAAGAAAATACACAGAGGTCTACATTAATTATAAACTGGTTTGCCTATTAGCTCAGGTTTTTATTAATTAATTATGGCACCTTAAATTAGCCCATAATTCTTGTCTGTGTTAGCCATGTGGCTTGGTACATTTTATCAGTGAGGCATTCTCATCTTGCTTCCTCTGTGTCTGGGTGATGACTGCAGACTCAGCCTTTCCTCTTTCAGAATTCTCCTGTTCTCATAGCCCTGCCTCTACTTCTTGTGTGGTCACCCTGCCTATACTTTCTGCCTGGCTACTGGTCAATCGGCATTTTATTAAAGCAATAATACAATATAAGTGACAGGGTACAAGACCACTGTCCCACAGCAATGTTTGTGGGGGCTCAGAAGAACAGAATCCAATATCAGCATGGTCAGGAGAGATCACACTTGTAGAGTTCAGATGGGATGTCTATCAGGATTAGGGGCGATTTGCAAACAATCTTCTTGGTTCCAGGACATCTGGTGAGGTTGGATTAAAAAATAATGAAGTAATTAATTGTGAGGACAAAATTTAAAGATGGTGCAGCATTCGGATCACACTTGCTGCCTTGAGCCTAGGTTTAAAGTGAGAATGCAGATCAGAAACCAAGCAGGGAGATGTGAAAATTAGAAGCTTGGTGGAAACAGATGTGAAGAAGCTGGAGGACAAAGCAGCTTACTTTGTTAAAGTGCCAGTCATTAGAGAAATTAAAGAGAAACAGCACAGTTTACACATGACAGTAAGAAAGGTGCCTTGAGTATGAGATTCTTGCACATTGTAGGCCCCAGGATCTAAAACCAATAATGAATTTGCACCAAAGATGCCAGAGCAGCAAGAGATAGCAGAAGAACCTGGCGCTCTTCATATGGTACTGTTTTACGTACATGCAGAAGGCAAGAGGTGTGGCCACTGAGGCTTGTGCTCAGATTTAAGAAAAAAAAGCCTATTTGTTGAGCTGTCCAGCTGATACATGGGGAGATCACTTTCCTACACTGAGATCTGTATAGTCTGATGCTCGAAGCTGTGAAGGTGAATTATAACTGGCGGTGGAGACTCCAGGGTGACAGGGATTTTACTGAGGGAAGCTGCAGAAACCACTGTGGCAAGCAGGGCATGGCAGCAGGAACATGAGGCAGCTGGTCACATGTCACCCACAGTCAGGAAGCACAGAGAGATGGACAGTGACGCTCAACTCACTTTCTCCTTTTCCTTAGGTCCAGGATCCTTCCCCAAATTTTAGGTGGATCCTCCCACCTGAGATTAATGCAATCTTGAGACTATCTCACAGTCATGCCCAGAAGTTTGTTTCCTAGGTGACTTCACATCCTGTTAGGATGACAATCAGATCCGCTGGAACTGGAGATAGAGATGTTTGTTAGCTATCCCATGGGTGCTGGGATTTGAACCCAGATCTTCTGGAAGAACAGCTTTTTAAGAGTGTCCTTAACCTCTGAGCCATCTCTACAGCTCATCTGAACTTGTGAGAGCTCCCGGACTCTGGACAGACAGTTAGGAAGCTGGTATGGGACTGACCTAAGCACTCTGCATCTGGGTGACAGTTGTGTAGCTTGGTCTTTTGTGGGGCCCCTAGCAGTGGAATCGGGATCTGTCTCTGATGTGTGAGCTGACTCTTTGGAACCTATTCCCTATGGTGGGATGCCTTGTTCAGCTTTGATGCAGTGGGGAGAAACGTGGTGCTGCCTCAAATTGATACGCCATGCTTTGTTAATGACCAAGGGAGACCTTACCCCATCTGAATGGAGATGGAGGAGGAGTGGATGGTGGGAGTAGAAGGAAGATGGGGGGAGATAATGGAAGGGGAGGAGGGAGTGGGAACTGTGGTTGGTATGTGAAATAAAATAAAGAGAAAAAAAGATGACAGTAGTATTTAACCTGTCTGTCATATTTGACCAAAACATGAAAATTGTGTCAGCTGTGCACTACCATATAACGTGGTTTACACAACTCTTCGACTTTTATGTAAAATTTATGTTATGATTTTATTGTGAAGTGTTCCACACAGGGCCCTGTGTTTGAACTATTGTACCCAGATGATGGTGCAGTTTGGGGAGATCATGCAACCTTTAGCACTTAGGACCTAACAGGCAGGTGTGGGCCATTGGAGCTGGACCTAGATGGTGATACTTGATTCCTGTCCTAGCCCAGCTCTCTTCCTGTCTGCCACCACAATATGACCAGCAGCTAAAAGCTCCCATGGCCACAGCTGGGACCTTTCTAGCTGCCATGCCTTCCCCACTAAGATTAAATATACCTTTTAATCTGTGAGCCCAAATATGTTCATCTTCCCTTATGCTGCTCTGCCAGGTATTCTGTCATAGTGTGGAGAAAATCATTCAATACATCTCCCAAAGTGGAGAACGTGCAGAGAGAGTGGGAATCCTCTTGTCTTCTGCTGTAGATCACAGCAAGTGGGATTTCTGATGTGAGATGCCCTTCTGTATGCTGTTAGTATGTCTTATTACCATTGGTTAATAAAGAAGTTGATTTGGCCAATAGCCAGGCAGAATATAGCTAGGCAGGGAATCCAAGCAAAGATAAAGGAAAAGGTAGGCAGAGTCTGGGAGATACCAACAGCCATTGCCGAAACAAGATGTGAGGTGACAAGCCACAAGCCTCCTGGGAAAAATATAGACTAATCGAAATGTGTTGATTTAAATGTAAGAGTTAGTAATAAGCCTGAACCATTGACTAAACAATTATAATCAATATTAAGCCTCCAAATGATTATTTTATAAGCAGTTGCAGACATTGGCGGACAGGAGAAAAACCAGTCCAGTAGGACCTGAAGGGACAGAAAAAGCCTCCAGTTACAAAAGACTTCTGCTTCAACCAGGGAACCCATTCTCTGAGAAAATGCTGTTTCAAGAGAAATGGTCTTGGGAGGGGTATCCCTCGGCTCACTGTTAATAGTAAATAGAAAATAGACAGGCACATTGGAAACAAGAAAGAGGGTGTGAGTGTGGGAACTGTGGAAAATGTTGTCTGGGGTAGGAGGAAAGGGAAGACGAGGTAGATACGAGGCATGGGTTTGTAGTAAAGCGTTGCTGTTGACGCTGTCTCCTAGCAATACATCATTTCCATTACTCTTAATAGATTGTTTCCAGGTTCTGGCTATTATGAACAATGCTGCTATGAACATAGTTGAGCACATGTCCTTCTGTTATAATTGAGCATCTTTTGGGTATATACCTAAAAGCGGTATTGCTGGGTCTTAACGTATGCGGTACATTTACACAATGGAGTACTACTCAGTGGTAAAAAATAAAAATAATGACACCTTGAAATTTGCAAATGGATGGATCTAGAAAAAACATACTGAGTGAGATAACCCATACCTAGAAAGACAAATATCATATGTACTCACTCATAAGTGGCTTTTAGACATAAGACAAAGAAAACCAGCCACAATCCTAGAGAAGCTAGACAACAATGAGGACCTTAAGAGAGACATACGTGGATCCACAAAGGAAGGAGAGAAAAAGAAGATCTGACTAAATTGAGAGCATGGGAGTCAGGGGAGAGGGTAGAAGGGGAGAGAGGAGGAAGGGAGGGGAGAAGAAAAAATGTATAGCACAATAAAAACAATAAAAAAATATATAGTTGTTCATGATAAAGTTTACCATCCCTAATAGTGGAAGACTCAGAGGCTGAGTAGAGTGGAGGCATCAAGTGTACCTCAGTCAGGTGAAGACCAGTGTGCACACATGTAGCTGGATGAAGTATTTATTACCCCAGTCACCTGCAGCCAGAACGGAAGGGACCCCCCGGCCATAGATGATGCTTTTGTTAACTTCTTCCCTAAATATTTCAGTGTGAGCCAAACCATCGATGCATTTAATACAAGTAAAATTGACTTTAAAAATTAAATCAGGTCATTTTGAGATAATAGGGAATAGAAGCCCTCTGTACCATGTTATGGATCACATCTTGTTCAAACAGCAATTACCTAGGACAAGAGATGACTTTTGTCCTTAAATTGACTTTAGTCATGTTGCATGTGTGTGTGTGTATACATGTGTCCTCAAGCACAGAGCGCATAATGAACGTGCTTATTGAGATGGCTTGTGTTGATTGCCAACATTACAGGATCACTGTGGAGGCAAGCGTCTGGGAATGCCTGTGAGGGATTATCTAGGTTAGCCGAGGTAGGAAGCCATACACACTAACCTCAGACAACACATTTCATGGGCTTGTGTTCTAGACTGATTACAAAGGAGAAAGCAAGGTGAGCACCAGTGGTCATTCTCTGTGCTTCCTGACTTTGGATGCTGCGTGTTCCTGCAGTAAGGTCTTCCTCACCCAAACCGGCTATACCCTCAACTGTGAAACAAAGTATAATCTTTCATCCTTATGTTGTTTTTGTTAAGTACTTTGTTGCATTTGTGACATGAGTAACTAAATACGCTGAAAGTATTCCTGTGCGTAGAAATACTGAGTGCTGGATAGTGGGATTCAGGGCTGCATGGAGACACGTGACACCATTTCTTAGTAATGTGCTGTTGTGCGGAGATACCTGTGCAGGTCCAGATCTTAGATCCTGAATGGAAACCTCCTTTCTGCAGAGAAGACTCGGGAAAATGATAAATACAAATGTAAATTAGCTGTCAACTGGATATTAAAATGGATTTTTAAGACGAATTTACCTACTTTAAAAGCGAGTAACGATGATCCTTCTGCTAAATGATTTGAGAGCGTAATTGGCTGATGAAGGGTTAGGAACACAGTGATGAGAGGAGAGTGCCTTTAATTCCAGCCTGTCACTTCCAGCTTTATAAATTGGTTTATTCCAAATGAGTACTCAGTTTTCAATATTAAATTACATTTTATTTATTTAATATTTTCCTTTCCCAACATATTTATGTGGCTCCTTAAATATATCCACCAGTAGGCAAAAACGTACAACATCCGTTCTCTGGGTATATTTTAAGGTATGCTGGAGTGTAACATTAATATCAAAAGGATATTGTATTATTAGCTTCAACTTGCAAACCTGGTAAAAAGGTTTGGCACTGGGTGTGTCTTCCTTAAGATAAACACTTGTTCAGAGGAACTTGGGTTGGTGTAACAGTAATTTATTTCCGTCATGGTCATTTTCACCATTTGCAGAGTACCTCTGCTCCCGTAAGGACTTGCCTCATTTTCTTCATCACAGAACCAATCAGCTGTGATCAGCAGGCTGTAATACCACAAGGCTCTTGAGAGCCACATCTTCCTGTTCATCACTGAATCCTCCTAGCCCAGTAAAACAAAACATGCAACCAGTCTCTCATTCGTGTCCGGAGATCACTAAGAAGCCTAGTCTGGCTGTCAAGGGAGCCACCGAGGTTCACCTATCTTTGCCTCTCAGACCTTGGGATTATAAGTATGTGTTAACAGGGAGGCCTACACTTGACAATGCCGTGCCCTTATTACACACAACCATTCATGGGTTCTTAGGAAGGGAGAAGAGAGGGGAAGTGTGTCCAGGGAGAGTGGGCTAGGGTGGTGGCACTGTTCCCAAGGTGGAGCCCTGAGACCGGCAGCTGGAAGCTTGTTATGAGCCTATTTGGTTCCCCAGCTCATCCCAGTGACCTGCTGATCTGAGCAGATTCCCTTGTGCAGGTGTGAAGGAAAGGGGGCAGCTCTACACCCAGACTCAGCAATGGATGTCATTCAAAGCTACGTCTCTTTTCAGACTTCTTCATTCACTTGTGATATCAAAAGGTAGTTGGGGAAGAGACAGAGACAGGATATAATGGAGCCTTGCGTGCTGTTCCATGTCTCCAGTCATGGCGAGAGACAGCTCGCAGAGAGTCCTGTATGCCCCAGCTACTGACACGTGAACCAATAGGTGCTGTGTCGAGAAGGGTTCGCAGTGTCCAGAGTTAATGGAAGCTAGAACCCAGCATGCTGTGTCACGTGGAAAGCAGATGACCGTAGATGGATGTCTCTTGGGGAGAAGCACTAAAACCCCTCCCATTTCCACTCTGAGATGGAGGAGCTTCTGATGAACACCAAGCTCAGAACCTCCGTGTCTGCTGCCAACAGTCTAGTTTTTGAGCTGAGCCTGTGGTTTGTACGACATTGCCAGTGACCTAAAACTGAGCAAAATAGTCATGCGTGTCCTCAAATTTTCCTTAAGGAAAAAGATGATTAAAAGTCTGATGAGAAGCCAAGGACAATGGCACAAGGTTTCGATCCTAATACATGAACTGGCTATGTGGGAGCTTAGCCTGTTTGGACGATCACCTTCCTGGACCTAAATAGAAGTGGGAGGACCTTGGTCTTCCCGCAGGTCAGGGAATTTGTACTGCTCTTCAGTATCGAGAGGGAGGGGGAATGGAGTGGGGGGAGGAGAAGAGGAGTGGGGATAGGGAAAGGGGAGTGGGGGGAGGGGCAATATTTGGGAGGAGGGGGAGGGAAATGGGAAACGGGGACAGGTGGAAATTTTAATTAAAAAAGAATAAAATAAAAAAAAAAGTCTCTTTGGGGTCGTAGATAAGCCATGGAGATGTGCAGAAAGACCGTGGCCCAGGAGCATAGCCACAGCCCCCACACACTGCAGACATGGAGCCACAGCAGCGGAGCTATTAACTTCACTAGAAAAACATTTCTGACTCATTCCGAATCAGTAAGGTTTTATTGTCAGTTCTGATAGGTCTGAGTATAAAGTCACATCTATCAAAGCACAATGTTATAATGAACACTAATATGAACATTAATATGACAATAAAGGCATCTGTCAGGAAGTCTTTTTCTTAGTTTATCTGGGGTGGGCCACTAAGAGGTAGCTTGGAAATCACCAGAGTTGGTGATGGGGCAACTTCCCTCCCCATCTTCAGGGACTCTTGTGGTTTGAGTATGAGCTGGCCCCTGGAAAGCTTGCATTTTGAAGGAGTGCAGGGATGGATTGTGAAGGATCTGACATCATTTGTGGATTCATCCATGTATGAATTCATCATGTGATGTCATTACTGGGAAGTGGTGGAAAATAGGAGGTGGGGCGAGGTGAAGATGGAGGTCATTGGGTGCCTATGTATCTTTGGATGCTGTATCTTGTGTCTTTGGAGAAAGAGAGGTTGGGGGAGAAGGGGAAAAGGGGATGAAGGGAGAGGGGGAGACGTTAAATCTCTCTCTCTCTCTCTCTGTATGTATGTATTGTGTGTGCATGTTTCTGTGAGGGTGCACGTGTATGTGTGAGTATGTGTGCATGTGGAGCCCAAAGGATGAACTTGACTGTGATTCCCCAGGAAGCATCTACCCCCTTCTCCACTCCCTCTTCCTTCTTCTCTTCTTCATTTTTTCTTTTTGTGACAGTCTCTCACTCATGTCCAGAGATCACTAACAATGCTAGTCTGAGTGTCGAGTGAGCCACAGAGGTTCACCTATTTCTGCCTCTCCAGCACTGGGATTACTGTGTGCAACTGGAAACATAGGCTCTGGTGATCAAATTCAGGTCCTCATGTTTAAAGACAAGAACTCTACTGACTAGCCCCCCAGCCCAAAGCTAGAGTCTTTCATGAAAGCCTCAAGTGACTTCTGACCATGTTGTTATATGATGATGTTCTAGCAGGTTGGCAGATGTGCAGGATGGAAAGATTCAGGACAGGATCAGCAGGGGCTACAAAAACATCAGACTCAGAAAAATAGACCATGTGTTTGAGGACGATGTATCAAAAGTAGATAATCTCTATGTCTAGGCCATCATCAAATTGGTCATTCTCAGCCTGACCTATTAATTATACAGAATAGAAAACAAAGCACTGTCCATTGGGGCTTTGGGGCTTTCAGATAGTCTTGTGCTGCTTCCTGCCAATGCAAGGGCATGGTTGGCTTGGATGTAGTTCACTAAATAGATAAGAGAGGCAAACTATGTGTGAGGCACCTGCGGAGCCAGGGGGACCTAACCAGGCCCCAGGGTTTAAGTCATTGCTGCAATACCTCTCTCACCTGTGCAGAGTGCAGACCTGACTCGTGCATCTCACCAGCTCTGTACTCGCAGCTCATTTGCTGTACTTCTCTGTGATGCCCTCTACCTTACACCAGGGGTGGTGTCTTTTTGGGCAACTTGCATGTGGCACAATAGATCTAAATCAGCGTGATGCAGGGGATGCTCACAGTCAGAGATAGGACCAAGAAGTTCAGAATGAGGTGAATCCTAGAGTTTCATCCCTTCTTCCCTCGCTCCACAACCATCAGATGCTCATCCCCAGGTATGGCTGAGGCAGCTCATCTTTATACATCTCCAGTCTGCCTTCCCAGATGCTTTTCTTTCCAGGACAAATCTTGGCATTGTAGCAAGTTGCTCCACTCAAAATAGTACTAGAAGAGCAGAAAGATTCAAGAGCCCTGGCAGCTGGGAGAGGGCACACATGCTGCAGTCGGTTTCTTACAGAATTTCTAGGACTACCTCCCTTGAGCCCACAGTCTACACACTGAGCTCATTCTGTCTGCACTTTCCTCTAATTGAATGATCAGGGCCACTGTCCCCTTTCTCCAGATAAATAACTAAGGTTGAGGGTGAAGCCTTGTGCCATGCCATGCTATGAGGACTGGGATACTTTCCTTGGCAGAACTTTGGGATCCCCAGGACAAAGGAGAAACATCGTTCTGTATCTCTCTCCATTCCATAAAGGATATTATTTCTAAGGCACCAGATCCAGGAGTGCAGAGGAGGTCTAGACTATACTGTGGACAATGAACTTCAGGGGTCACTCTGATGGAGTCCTCGGAGTCGAGGACCGGGGATGACCCTGAGTATTGTTTGCCTTTAAAGTGAGTTTGCAGGGTAGAATCAGGATCGGGAACCGAGGTCATCCCTGAATACTATTAACTTCTGGATGTGCGAGCATTTGACGTGAGGGCTTCACGTCTCCTCCTTCCAAACTTTCTCTTTTCCACCTCTGCCCTTTCAGTTCTTTAGGGTTGATTCCCTCTCAGCCTCTGGAAGTAGGAAGAAGGGTTTGAAGGCTTTAGTTTCCAGTCTGTGTGATGCCCTTGATTCCTCTACATCTCTGTAACATGTTGAAGGAAAAGTAGTAAAGGCTTTGTCAAGGGCTGCTGGCAGACAGCTCTTGAGAGGCAGCTTGGCAGTGTGTATGTAATGCAGTCTAAGGAGAAACAGCTGCCTGGCCCCTGGGGTCTGGATCCCTGCAATTGGCTTACAAACCCATGGGTCTGAGCTCCATGATAAATGGAACAATAGGGTAATGGTTGGTTCTCCTCTGATCCATATCCGAGAAGGCTATAAAAATGGTAATGCGTGTATTCATAATTAACACACTAGCTATAAATCATCTCAGAATCAAATTGCAAAAACGAAGAATCACACGTATCGCTATTGGGGTGAAAATTCGTTTGTGCAAAAGCAAGAAGACAGAACCGGACCAGAGAGGTGAACTCACCATTGTTTAGCTCAGTGCACTGGAGATGGAGGGCAGCCTCTGTGATGACCCCACAGTGAGCCCCTTTAGGAGATATGGCAATGTGAGTGATTTCCTCCAAATCGAAGCACTCCCTTCTGAAGGAGGAGGGGGAGACTCTTGAGACTCAGGAAGTCCCTGAAACCAAACAGATCTCAAGGTCTTTCACCCAGGGTGGAAGCAATAAGGTACTATTTGGAGAGGAGGCTCTCTGACCATACAAGCTGTCTGCAGATGGCCATCAGGCATGTCTTCCTGGGTCTGGGGATGCAACTCCCATGGGCTGATAACCCAGGTTACGGTAGACTTTTCAGAGATGCAGATGCCTTTAGTGAAAGACACTCTTTCACCTTGAGAAACTCACTGGATTGCCAGATTGAACCTTGACGCGGTGGTCACTTTGGTCTGTCACCATTTTCCTAATTGGTATGGGTGATTGCTCTCATCTCCCCAGAGAAGTCTCACACAACATGAGCACACCCCAGAACACGGCATGCGGACCCCTGTGATTCAGTGATTACCAGGGCAACACTTGCCAGCCTACATTTTATTCACAGAATTCCAACAGGAGTTACAGATTCCCTCAGCTGTGGCACTCACCTGTGGTGTGATCATCACCAGGACTGTGGCTGTGCTGGGACCTTTGTATTTAGTCCCTGTCTTGGTAGATACAAGCTCTGTGTATCAAGCAGGGCTCTCTAGAGGAACCCAAGCAATAGAATGGCGCTTCACCTGCTTGGCTCATACAGAGGGCTGAGGAGTCTTCTAGTCCACTAGTCTGGATGTCTCAGCATCCAAGCCTGGTGCTGAAGGCCCAGAAGGTCCCTGGAGAATCATTAGTTTTCAGTCTACACTGGGATGCTGAAGAAGATAAGTTCTAATACGGACAAAGGATGGCAGCCAGGGCCACAGCTGCCACCTGCTGGAAGGTGGGGGAGGGTCTTTATGCCCTGCGAGTCCTTCCTGAGAACACCTCACACATTGACCATTTGGGTTTGTCAGCATAGCCAGTGAGAGGCCAAACCAGACTGAAATCCCAATTGCCAGAGTCTCAGGATGGGTTCTGCTTCTTGCAAAAACACTGTCCTGTGTTGTTTCCCTACTGCTGTGGCAAAATCACTGACAGACAGGAACTCGGGGATAAAGGGTCTATTTATATCACAGCATAGTTGATCATGAAGGGAAGTGAAGGCAAGGACTTGGAGGCAGGAACTGGAGCGGAGACCATGGAGAAGTGCTGCTTTCTGAGCTTCTTTCTTATACATCCTAGGATCACCTGACCCAGGATGGTGCCATTTATAGTGGGGCTAAGCCCTCCCATATGAAACAATCTAGAAAATGCACCCTAGACTTGGTGTGTGCTGATCTGATAGAAGCATTTTCTCAGCTGAGGTTGCCTCTTCTGAGATGATCTTAGCTTGTGGCAAATGGGCAAATAATGAAGCAGAACAGGTGTCTTGCTCAGCAGTGGGCTAGCTGCCTCCTCGGAGGAGATGAATGAGGTAGAACCTGAGGACCAGACGTGCTCCTGACCTGGATCCAGGTTGAACCAGTCCTGACCCATAGAGTCCTGCCCAGAATGCTTGGGTCTAAACTAGGTCAAAGACAGAGTACCAACAGCAATGTTTTCTGGGTATCTTGCAGAGGAGGGTCTTTTCCCTGGTGCACTAGAAGTCCTAAGAGTCACAGGATAGAGGGGTTTCCTGGGTCAGGTAGATGCTCCTTGAGCAATTTTTTGAATAGAGAATCAAAAAAAAAAAAAACGCGTCAAGCATTTGTCAGTTATGTCCATGAGGATTACGTGCACACACACACGTGCGCTTGTGCAATTATGCATATTCTTTTCCCAAGGTCGGTTACTGTATTATGCTTTTTCGGCTGCACCTTTCTTACCCTTACTGGCTTATAATCATCTGGTGCTAAGCTCCTGCTATACACAATCCAAAGATCAAGCGGGGATTTTACGGGCAGCTGGAAGCTCAGAAGAAAGAATCGACTTGAGCGTCTGCATTCAGAATGTGCCTTCTCTCACCCTCTGAAAATATATGGAATAGGATCAGGCTATTATGACTTAAGTAGCCAGGTACAATCAGAGCTGAGAAGAGGCAGCCCCGGAAGCCAGATGTCACAGAAAACCTGGGTACCCTGTGCGTTATCCTCAGACCTCACTGAGCTTTGCTAAGCAGGCTTTATCCTCTCTCCAGTTGAAGAAACTGCGTGGAGGTTCTCTGACTCAGTCAAGGTGACGCAGCTGGGATGAGGCACTGAGATGCCCCTTCCAGGTGCCGGTGTCCCTCCAGTTCTGCCGTATTGTCCTTGGCAAGTACAGAGTCTCTTCGGTGACCGAGAGAAGTAGGAGGCTTAGATACATGGTTCACACCCCCCTCTCACCTGCTATGCCCCAAGTCAGGAAGATTCTCCTCTGTGAGAAGGACAAGAGGGACCATCGCTGCAACTAACTGTCTTCCAGCCACAATGTGGTCACTCGTGAGGGCTCTGAGACCTACAAGGGGACACGAAAATGTAAGGCTTCTGATGTCTTTGTTAGGGGTCAGAAGCCATGGAGATAGGTTTAGCTGGGTAAACAAATTCTTACATGACACCCATTGGAATTTCCTCTAAATGGCAAACATTAAGAGTAGCAAAGAACTCCGGCAGTTGGAGACACTGAGCTCCCACCTCTCACCGCGTGGTCTGAAATCTCAGCAAAGCAGGATGAGGGACAGTGAGGGGCAGGAAGGCTTATAAGGTCACATAGGCTTGCTCTTGTGAGGGTAGACTCTGTTTCCCCAGCAGGCTCAGCTTTCCAAATCATTGTGTATAGTGAGGTAGAGGAAGGAACAGAAATCTAGAACCAATACATCAAGTGCAAACTTCTTTAACCAAAGATGGATACAATGAGGGGCTCTCTGATTTATGACCCTTGCCTGCCACGGACTTGGAGATCACCTCTCAAGCACTGGCGTCCATCCTCCTAAGGCCTCATAATCTTCATCTATGAGATGAGGAAACAGTGTCTTCCTAACAACCTGTGGGGCTCTCATGAGGACCACATTTGATAACAGCTCCAAATGCTGGTTCAGAGCGATACAGTGCAGACTGGCAAGCACTAGAACTCAGTGTTTGCTGCCAGGTCTCCAGCAGCTCTGACCATGCATCCTAGAGCCTAGACAGGTTGCACATTGATCCAACTTTGAGGCCCGACATCACTGTGTTCTTGTTGCAGTTTAGCAGGGTTGCACTTCCCCCAACAGAGAGTTCCACAAACACAAGCATCCAGGCTGTACCCCTGCCCAGCTAAACCTGAAAAGGTAGAAACAGGTGAGTGTCACCATCTCCTAGGGGTGTATCTAATATGTCACAAGGTCTGAGAAGTGCTATGTTAAGGGGTTGTGCTGGAAGGGACAGTTTAAAACCACACAAATGCCACCTCAACAGAGAAGTAGTAATAAGGGCTGGGTGCTCTCTCCACTGCCTAGGAATACCATGTGTCCCGAGATCCTGAATTACAGACAAGGACTCCTTTGAACAGAATGAGCATCCTTAGCAAGATGGAAGCAAGATTAAGAAGAGGAACTTAAGTCTCTTGATCGTCAAGTTACAAAAAGAAAACCAATCACCCCTAGTGAAGAGAATTACCCCTTGACGGTAGAGGCACCAGTGTGTGACAACTTCATGGCTCTGTGCAGACAAACTTGATGCTCTTGAGTCAGCTTCATCTTTTATATAGGCATAGGGGAGTGACTCTGGGTAAGACTGGGAGATTTTTCTAGGAGCAAAGTTGGCTGTACATACTCATACTGCATCTCTGTGGACTTAGGAACTCGAGCTTCAGAACCTGCCTTCCACAGCTCTCTTCCAGGAGAGCCCAGTCCAGAAGCAAAACATCTAGAACTTAGTCTAACAATGTCAGGGTCCAGAATGGCAAAGACCCATAAATCCCATCTGGAAGATGGTTCAGTTTGGAAAATACAACCAAAGCTAATGGCAGTAAGGCAATCGAACACCTGTACTTGCCCAGGGCAGCTGTGAGCTCAGGGTTGTGCAGGCTCCATCTATCCCGGCAGCCCCTGCTCTTGCTCAAGCCTCTGCTGCTGCCAGGTCCCTAGCTTCACTTCTCATGGGTGACAGTCCCTTTTTCACTTTAAAATTTTCAGTCATTTCAACATGGGAGCTTTCTGTACCTGTCCCAGGAGTGCATTTAGTATTGGATCTACACCAGCCTTCTGTAAATAACCTTATTGTAAATGGATTCATAATCAAAATGTCCTAGATAGTTACATGTTTGCATAATTTGAATAAACAGGTGAGGACATCAAAAACAAAACAAAGCTAAAACAAACAAAACAAAAAACCAAAAAGGCTCAATATCAAACAAATGTAAGTATCTCTATGAGCTACTAGAAGCCACTTAGAAACCATGCTGGTTTAAACAGTGTTCCTTCCTTGTCTCCTAGCACAGAGGGTTCACTGTTCTTTGTGGGTGATTTGTCCTTCAAGGTGTGTTTGCTCAACTGTGAGTTACTTATATGCCCCTGGGCTTTAGTGAGCCTCGGCAAGAAACACTCATTCAAAACAATGTTGGAAACGTTTGCAGAAAAAATTGAGGAATGATATAGGCCTTCATGTGCCCTTTCAGGGCAGCATGTGTGGGTCACCAGCTGTTCTATAGGACCAGACCCTAAGCAGAACCCATTGCTCCTGGGTGCACGAGTGACATCACCTTGACTTGTCAGCACCAACGGCACTGTGCTGTTTGGTGTTGCTGGCATTGGTTCAAAGATTCATGAGCTTTGTATGTGGTGTGTTTATTCTACACTGAAGAAGATTCACTGCATTCTAGCTAAAGCAGAGATAGAGGTCTACTGTTTTTCTCTGTTCATAGACTAAGGCATAAGTCCCGAGAAAACTCATGAGAAGTGTCATAGGCAGTAGACATAGGCATCGGTGGAGCTTGGGGTAGCTGATCTGGGAGCAAAACAAGCATTGAAGTCTTCCTTCCACAGACCTAGTAGGCTATAGGCATCGTCAAAGTTTATAAACCTAGAAGAAGGAGAACATCTGACCCAGTGGAGGCCAGAGATACTGGAGAAGGGCAGTTGTAGGCCCTGCCCTGTCTTGGAGTCTAAAGTTCTAAATGTGTTTTTGTCAGAGTAGCTATCTAATAATCTCTAAAGAGCATCACTCAAAGCTTCCAGAAAGAGTGAAGAGGCCCAGACTATACGTTAATAGCCTCCAGAAATGATGATCTATGATCTAATGGGGAACATGTGCCAACAGTGAGAAACTGATGTCCCGAAATAATGTGAAGTGTGGGCTTGATCACCTTTGCCACCTTTGGTAGGTGTTTCCTGGTCTGGCAGGAGGGAAGGTTTGGGTCGTTCTCTGAGATTTTGTTGCACAATTTAGGGAATTTCCCTTCCCCCGATACTGTCACTATGGTTATCACCTCTGCCTCCTGGTGAACCCTGAGCATCAGTGACCTGTACTTCTTGGGGGAAATTCCATCATCTTAGAACATCTAGCAAATTGACTTTTGACAGTGGTCAGTGAGGTCACATTCATTCATGAGTTCTTGTTCTTCTTTGGTGAAGGGTATGGTAGGTCTTACTACATTTTGGGCAGAGAATTTATTTCCACCCAGCTTGGGAATTGATCATACATTCTGAATACAGAACTCTTGTTGAGTTTGTGGTTTGCAAAAATCTCCGACTATGTCTAAGAAACAATCCTTGGTCAAAAAGATTTTCTCCTCCTTCCTCAAGAGGTTAAAACCTCTCCAGCCAATGTCTGAGTAAGGAGCCTGGAGATTTCAGTGTCAGGATGGTGGCAGGAAGTGGTGGGAAAGGGAAGGTTCTGGTATAAAAAATGGACATATGGAGTCTCAGATCATCCATAGCTCATATCAAAGCAGCATGCATACGCACGTACAAGCATGCATTTATGAACACAGGTGTGCATGTGTGTGTGCATGCATGTTGCCATGTATTTGGGATCACCTGCAAAAGTGTCCTTTATCCGAACTTTATTAGTTACTTTTATGCATGTGCCATGATGTGTGTGCGACTGTCAGAGAACTCTGAAAGCCAGGGACAAAACTCAAGTTATCAGCCTTGGTGGTAAGTGACTTTACGCGCTGAGTATTTGGTCAGGCCTATAAATTGGTCTTTATTTTATTCCTTAATTTACATAACAAGAGATAGTCAGGCCTCTATTCCTTTCAGCTCTGCCATGAGTTCTAGGGAGACGAAGCCAGGAGTCCTTATGGTATCCAGGCCTGTCAGGAAGGAGTCAGGCTGACATCAGTAAGCACTCCCTGCAGCAGGCACTGCTGAAGCCATGACTGAGCATCCCAGAGACCAGGGTTTGAAGCAGTGAAGTTGCTGAACCATGGTCCCTATCAGTGGATGCCATTTCTGAGGCAACACTCCTCGCTGCGTGTCACAGTGTCTTGCCACCCACAGTTAAGGTGCCTTACGTCAAGTTTCCTTCACTCTGCTGTTGGGAGACAGAGAGGCACACAGACTGTCAAAGTGAGAAGGCCTTGGTCCAGGGCCTCTTAAGATGCTTGAAGGGTAGGCTTCAAGAAGTCTTCTTGGGGAAGCTGAGGAAGTCAGGGACAGCTCCCTGGGAAAGCTCTCCTCCTATATTCCATAGAGAACATTGTGTATGACATTCTTGGTATTTCTATCATATACATCTATCACAGTCACCAACTTCCAGGGTTTTAAAACTATAGAGTGAGCTACTTATGGCGATGACTCATTTCCTAATTACCTAGCATGCATTTTGTGTTAGGTGAGTCCCCAGCACATACCTGCTACTTAATAGCTAATTGCCATTAAATAAACCAATTAATCAGCAAGTTGAATAATTGTCAGGCAGGTAAATGCTGTTCCATTTGCTCTTGTCTGGGGTATAGTTGCTGCCATTATGACCGATTTCAGGCCACCTGTTTGCTGTCTATTGTTCAGTTCGCAAAGCTACAGACAACGGGGCCATTGGCATTCGTCAACCAGTACAAGATGGGACCTCAGCTCTTGGGCGTGTCAAGACGAATGTCCCTGTGCACATGTGGGTGGAACTGAGTACTGTCTTAGCCCAGGTTGTGCTGCTAGGTTGTGGGTAACTGCGCGGGCAGAGCACAGGTCTCATGCGCCTCCACTCTCTGTAGTTATATCACATGTGAGTTCAACCTCCCAGGCTCTGAATATCTGTGGGGATTTTCCTTGCCAATAATGAACATCTTTAGAGAACAAACTCTCAGCACCCTTGGGTACCACTATAAGGACCCAAGATGAGTGATGCCCCAGGCAGCACAGGTCAGGTGGGGAGAAAATAGGATCAGTAGAAGAAGAGCAGCCCAGGAAAGACTCAGACCAGGGCAGAAACACAAGCTCCATGCTACTCTTGTCCAGGGAGTGGTAGGATGCCTGCAGAGCCAAGGAGGGCTTCGGTAGCTGCAGGGTCTGGGACAGCCAGGATCACTGAAAGGCTCTCTGATCAAGACCTGCTGTGTTTCTTCATCTCTTAATAGACTAGGGGGCTGCCAGTTTAGATTAGAACAGGATAAGAAGTTTGGGAAGTTTCTGGTGGAGGTCCACCTCTGTCCACATACCTTGGTCCATGCCTGGTTCTGCTGGGAGTTGAGGTTCCATGTCTTAGGCTTCTCCAAGCCTCATTTGACATTAGATGAAGAGGTGCCTTTCATATTCCATCCAGAGTCCTAAGCTAGGGTCTGAACACTGTGCAACTCTGCCCAAGGGCTCACATGCTGCTGTGGGTAGTCCCCTACCACTCAGGGGTCTGCTTGAACTAGACAAACCTTCCCTCTGTAGCCCAGGCCACCTAGCCCATCCCAGGTCCAAGACTAACACCTGTAGTCAGCCTGCCCTGTGTAGGTAACAGCCCTCATGTAACTCAGGACCTGAGTCTATTACATCCAGCCTGCATCTCCCATCCTCCACAAGAACCACCCTGGAATCCCATTGCCCACCTAGGAACAGCCTTCCATGTGCAATGGGAAGGAGATTTTGGTTAATCCATAACTCGGTGGCACAGAGGTTGCTTATCTATCTGCAGATGCACAGGAAAACACTGTCCTTGGTGCTGAATCACATGCCTTCCTGCCTAGGTTTTTGGAGGAAAAGTAAACCATTTTAACATTATTTTTCTGGATGGAACTTTCTAGTGTTATGGAGTATGTGTAATCTAATATGTCTTATTCGTCTGTGTACGGAGCGGTAGGAGTGCACAGACATTTGCATATTTGGTGTGTGGCTGCCTATGTGTGGTAGTGGTGCATCTTTGTGTGAGGTGCATGTTGTCTCTGACAGAGGTACATGTCGCCTCTCTGTAAGGAAGGGGTGATGCGCTGTCTGTGTATTAGGGGTGCGCTGTCTCTGTGTATAGTGTGTGATGTCTGTGTGTATTAAGGGTGTGCTGCTGCTGTGTAATAGGGGTGTGCTGTCTCTGTGTGTGTGGGTGTGCATTCTGTGTGTATTAGGGCACGCTGTCTCTGTGTGAGAGGTATGCTTTCTGTGTGTATTAGGCATATGACGTCTCTCTGTGTGAGTGGTGCACTGTCTCTGTGTGTGGTGTGTGATGTCTGTGTATATTAGGGGTGTGCTGCCTCCCTATGTGTTTTATTTTTTCTATTGATGGGAAAAGCCTAACAATCAAATTACTTAGAAGACTTTTCAAATTGACTTTGCCTCTCTTATAAAAATGAGCCACATAATGTCTTTGAGGCCATCACTGAGTCTTTCAGTGGGAGGGTGAGGCGAATCAGCAGTAAAACCCACACACTCTCGCTAATGGTGTTAATCTCATTTGCTGTCAACATTCAATCCTCATTGCAACTCCTGTCCCTCTACCCCCTGGGACAGAAACCCTGGAAGAGGAGCTGCTGGAGGAGACAGGCTGCAGCCAGAGCCACACTGTAGGTCCCAGATGTCAAAGGAGGGTGTGGTTGTCACGGCTCACACCAAAAGGCTGTCTGTGAAGAGAAAGAAGGGACAGATATGGACCTGAGAGCTGCTTCTTGTTGGAGCAAATAACATCCCACATATTAGTATCTCTGTTGTTTTCTGTTTCATGCACATGGGTCAGACAACAGAGGTCTGAGCCTGGGAAGGGAGAGTGATGATGGAGTGTCATCATGATACATTCTCTTGGGTAGCTCCTGGTGACAAGTTCAGGTCTGTGGAGCAGTAGGCACCACAGAGCCAAAATATCTTACCCCAGAAAATCTTCTGTAAAAAAAATCTGAGCTTGGCAAGTGGGAGCTAAGACGCCCCTATCTGTCAGTACATGAGAAACGAGTGGACCTTTCTGGGCGTACACATGTTTGTCTCAACAGAGAGGTACTGAAACCTCCTGTATGGTTTTGGATGAGCAGGACTTGAGGATGGTAGCTGTCCAGCAGAGAGACTTCACTTTCAGGCTTGAACAACAACTATGGATGCTGGCCATTGCTAGCCTGGGGTGTATCTACGAAACAAGATAAGGGGGTAGGTTCTGTTAACAGAAAGAACCTCTGAAATGAGACACACAAATAGAGTTTCAAGGCATTAGTCAGGGAACTGGGAACCAGCACAGGAAGGAGTCAATTGACTCAGAGGAGCCAGAGGAAGCACCAGGACAGAGATAGCTTTGGGTAGAGCAGGCTCCAGCCTGACTCTGGTGTCTACCGCACCACACTGTCTGGGCAGGGCGTGCATGCTTGATTATCCCCATGGGACAGTTGAAAGTCAGGGTGGCTGACTGCACTGGGCTGGAATGGAGCGGTTTGTGAATTAAGTAGGGAAAGGCAAAGTATGGACATAAAAAGACTAGGGTGTAACTCAGTGTGGCAGATCATTGCTCTAAGGGCAAGGAGCCGCCGGAATATGTAGAAAATGGGGGGGGACCGTGACCCTACTGGCCAGAGAGGGGAGAGACAGAGATGTGGGATGGGAACAAAGGCTTTTAGGAAGAGAAAAGCAGCCTGATCTCCTGGATGGATTGCTTAGAAATGAGAAACATAAAGCCTCAAAGCATTCAAGGGATGCCAAGCAGAGATGGTGCTTCACGAGGAACACACTGGATAAAATTTAACATCAGTGTGAGGCAAACAGCAAGCCTGCCCTGCTCCCCACTATGCAAGGTATTATTGTGTAGACCATGGGCAAGTCATCTTATCTCTGGGCCTGTCCTGTGATGGGAGTGCAACAGAGAGCAAGTCGATGCACAGCAGATAGTAGATGGTGGCTGTCATGGGCTCCCTGTATGGTAGTACAAGGAAGAGGCATAGAACTATATGATACTTAGAAAGCCCGAGGATGGGAAGGAGGCATGCACGGACAGAAAGCCAGCACACCCCAGGCTTCAGGATGAGTCAGGTACAGGCTCAGGTTCCAGGTATAATAGTCGCACTTGTGCAGAGCTCCAGGACCAGCAAGGTACGGGAAGTGTTCAACTGAACCCAACAGTACTCCAAGCACTCTGAGTTCTCTCCCTCCTCTGACCTGTCTGGGCCTCAACATCTCTGATATCCTGAATCCCTATAGTACTGGTTCTGGATTGTCAAGTGATACTGGCATGGAGGTTTGGGCACTTCCTGTCATCTATATGGACCCAGTTCTGAAGCCAGCATAGAACCAGGAAACAGTTGCTTCTCATAGGGTCCTGCCCATCTTTGTTGACTTCCTTCCATCCCTTTCTCTCTAATTTTAAGATCAAAGGCAAAGAAATGGCCCAGTCGCATCCTGTCTACACAGGTATCTGTCATTGTCAGCATCCCCGCCAGGGTGAAGGTACATTTGTTGTGGTCAGTGAATGACCACTGATACATGATTGTCACCCAGAGTTCACAGTTCACATTTAGATTCATCCTGTACATGTATGTATTTCATGAAAGCAGTGTCATGATACCCCATTGCGGATCATATGAAAGGTATAGGATAACGTATCATCACTGCTTGAAATTCTTCTAGGCTCTGCCATCCTGTCCCCTCTCACCCCGCCCCTGGCATTGCCCACCACTGCACTCTCTCTTAGCTTCACCCTTAGCTGAACCTCATCACGGTGGACTCCCACACGAGTAGAACTCTCACACCGTCTACTTAAGAGATATTTGAGTTCCCCTTATGTTTTGAATGGCCCTGGAGCACCATTCTTTCTGGGCTGAATGCTGTCATAGCATGAGTACACCCCCTTCATCAACTCCTCCACTGAAGACATTATTTGATTGCAAGCTTTAAAAATCAAAAAAGAAAGCTACTGTAAATATCTGTGTTCAGGGTGTAGTGTCAACAGCAGTTGTTACTTCTTTGGGGAAAATACGAAGCGGTTTAACTGCTAGATTCCATGAACTGTAAAAATGTGTGTACGACACTGCCAGGCTGTCAATCAAAACCGGCTGCATTACCCAGCAATTTGTACGGGTATGTGTGTGAATGTATATGTGTATGAACACATGCACAAGGGTTGTACATGCTTGTGTGTGCACATGGTTATGGAGGCCAGATGTCAACTTCAGGGGCTGCTCCTTAGGCACAATTTCACCTCGTTTTTGAAACAGAGTTTCAAAGTCTTATTGGCTGCAGACATGTAAGTTAAACTTCTCTCTAGTGAGTCCAGAAATCTGCCCGTCTTCTCTTTGCTAGCACCAGTATTACAAAAATACACCAGCACACCTCTAGGTTTGTGTGTGGGTTCTGGGTGTAGAAATCAGGCATGCATGCCTGGGAGACGAGCAGTTTACTAAGTGAGCCGTACTCTGACCCATTCTGTATTTCTTGTCTCAGTGAATGGGAGCCCCTACTGCTCCTCATGTGTCAAGGCACCCTCTGTTCCTGCCACCCTGGAGAGGATGGAGCGGGGTCCTGCTTTCCATGTGCATTTCTCTGAGGAGGAGTGCTAAAAACAGTTTCCCAAGACGCTATGCCGCCAGCTTTCTACCTGTTTCCATGATCTGTAAGGTCTTTGCAAAGACTTTCATCCCCTCGTTCCTTGTTGAAGAATTCTTTTCATAGTTAGGATAACACGTCTTTAAGTCTTTTGGAAATGGGTTCAACCTAGAATGTGGCTTCTCTTATTATTCTCTTACTGCTATCTTCTTTCATAGAGAAGGTTTTTTTTTTTTTTTATGGAAATACAGCTCACTCTTTTCTCAGGGTCCTTTCCTTTGCTCCTGCGGGTAAAATGTCATTTTCACATCTGAGGTCATCAGGACACTACTCTGTCATCCTCCAGGAGTGTTGTAGTTAGATTTAACATTGCAGTCTTTGATCCATTTTTAGTTAAATTTTGGAACAGGCGCAGGCTCCATGTCTCTATTTTATTTATGTATTATTTATCTTGTCGTGTAGATGTCCATTTATTGTAGGGCCATGCACTCAAACATTAGCTTGGCTTCACTGTGTGGCCTTTCTTCTAAGGGTCCTCTGTTCTTTTCCATCCAGCTGTTTATCTCTTCTTTTACAAACATCAAATTGTGTGTAGCATCATTGTAAATCTTGAAGTCAGTGTAAATAATATCACTGTGTTCCTTCTCTTCAGGGTTGGGTTAAGTAACCAGGGTCTTTTTGTCCCTCCACATAGAGTCAGTCTGTCAACACCACAGTTATTAGGGGCTGAGGCTTTCCTTGGAATGATGCTGAAGCCACAGAACTATCCTTTTCACAACACTGAGTCATCCCACCCACGACCACGTAACAACCCTTCTCCAATTCAGTTCTTCTATTTCATTCACAAGAATTTTGTTCTCAAACTAGATCTATTTTATTATACATGTACACAAACTTCACTTCGGTTGTGTGAATGTAAACGGTACCTCGTGCTTAGATTCAAATCCCGCTTCTCATCGCTGCTACCAGAGAGCAGTGACAGGCTTCCTGGTTTTAAACTTCTGGGCTGTAATACTGCCCAAACTGCTTATTCCTGGTGTCTTTTCGTTACTCTGGGTTTTATTTAGAAATGATCATGACATCTGCAAGCAGATTTCTTTCTTTTCTAATCTATCTATTGTCTTTATCATATCGGTCATGACTTCCAGTGTGTTGACTAGAAATAGCAAGGGGGAAATCTGTGTCTTGACCATGGCCAAAGTGTGACAGAAGCCCAGTTTCCCACAGGGACTAAGATGCTAGATATAAAGGATTTCAGTAATTTTTTTTCAACCAGATTCCCCTCTGTTCCCAGTATTTTCAGTTTTTAACCATTCATGTGGGCTTGATTTTGTCAAGTGTTTTTTTCTGTATCTATTTGTAATATCATATAATCTATTTTATGTGTATGCATGTTTGCCTGCATGTACACATGTTTGCCATGTGCTTACAGTATATGCAGAGTCCAGAAGAGGGCACTGGATCCCCTGTTCTGGATTTATAGGTGCTGGGAACTGAGTCAGGGTCTTTTGCCAGAGAAGCAAATGCTGTTAACTACCGAACTGTCCCTTCAGGCCCCACAGGAGGGTTTTCATTGTTTAGACTATGTATGCGATCTATTTTACTGATAGTTTTGAGACAGGCTTCTACCATGTACCTGCACTCACACTAGCCAAAAGCTGAGCTTCCCTTGAGATCTCCCTCCTGCCCTAGAGTGCTGAGTGTCTAGGTACACACCCTATGTCTGGCTCACATCTACAAATGTTATTGTGTGAGTTGACCTCGGGTACCAGCCTGGGCTCATTCCTTTAAACATTGTACCCACCCAAGCATCTTAGTTATTTTCCCTCCCTGAACCTTAATGCCAAGGGGGCGTGACTTGATGAAGACACGAAGTCTGTGGCACTCACCTTTCTCTGGAGGTCTAAGGGTGTGGTACCAGCTTCCACACAGGAATAAGGGACAGTTTGTCCCACTGGGTTCTATGTCTTCAAGATCCCTCTAACTCATAACATGGCCACACTGGACAGCAAGCTTCTAATACCTGGCCTCTTGGGGAAGAGACCTTCTCCAAACCACAATAAGAAGGGAAGCAGAGCTGAGGCTTCAAGGCAGCTGCCCCTGCAGTGTTCTCTCCACTGATCAGACGAGGGCAAATTCGCCTCTTAATATGTCCTACAGAAAGCAGACAGCAAATGAATGGGGTTGATCACAGTGACTTCCGGGAGACAACAGATATTTGGCTGAGGATGAAGTGCCCCCACTGAGATTCAGGCGAACCCTCTGACTGACAGTTTTTCAGAGAAGTCATAGGATCAGAAGTCAAACAGCAGCCCCAGCTTGCTGGTGCCCTGCATCCAGACATGTCACCTAGGGACTTCCACTGTGTCTGGTTCATCTCTGCCCTCCAAACCCACCCGCTGCTCTCTGGCCTAGCTCTTACATATTTTCAGCTTTCTAAGGTGACCAATGATGCTGCATCCTTGTCCTCCAATTGCAACCTGAACTGTACCAGGGCAGAACTCGGTGGAGCTCCCCTCCCCACAGTCTTCCTGCAGTGTCTCACCTAGGAAATGTTGATTGTGTACATGTGCCCTGATGAGCCTTGTTCTTTGGACCAAGTGACTGGCTCTTCACCGTGGCCTGCTGCCATCTGATTCCTACCCCCTCATGGTGTGTGGTTAGCATCTCAACATGCAAATCCCGGCAGTTGTGAAGTTACTGGAAGCCCATTTTCCTGTTGTTGGCCATCCTGCCACGGAAACAATGGCAGCTGGGGTTTTGAGACCACATCTATTCCTAATGCTATTTCCTGTAAAATTCCTCTTAATTGTTATCACTTCTCCCTCTACAGGTCCCTAGAATATTCTGGTGCTAATGTGATGACCGCAATCCAGAGCCCTCCTCCTCTTTAAATCATGCCTTTGGTCCATCTTGCAAGGCTAGGCTAGCCAGTCCCTGTTTCTGTCTGCTGGAGGGAGCCAGCCCTGCGCAGCCACTCTACCTCCTGAGACCTTACCTCCAATGACAGAGCAGAGCTGTACGGTTCTGAGGCAGGCCTGAACCATAGGACTGTGGAATGACCTAGATGGTTATATTGACTGGGAGCAACTTGGTGATTTTTCCCCTCTGCTTCTCACATTGAAATCTGCTGAACCTTACAGACTGTAATGCCCCAGGGTCCCCTTCCAAACCTGTCATGCCACAGCTGAGATTCTAAATACTGAGTTCTTTCTAGAATGAGGATTGGATATACACTGGCAGCTGGGACCTTCTCATTCAAATATGTGGTTTTTCTCTGACCAAGGATAGCACCCTGTCCCCAGAACAGGGCAGCTGTAGCCACCACCGAGGTTTCTCTTCAATCTCCTCAGCTGATTTCCTGATGGTTCTCTACAGTACTTCCCAAGAGGCTTTGGACACACTCAGTCATCTGGCAGTATAGCTGGTGTGTGCAGGCACCCCAGGGAGCTGACCTCAGACTGTCAGTGAAAATCCTTGATGGACACCACCCTCCTAAGTTGTAAGCCTCCAGAGCAAGTGCTTCTCATTTAGGACAGGTAAGAGTTGTAAGTGGACAAGTGGGCCAAGAAGTGAGGTGTCTTACCCTCCCAGCCTACAATGACATCCACACCAACACTTCTGTTTTGTCTCTAGGGCTCTGTTTTGCACCCCTACACACCCTGAAGTTGGCTGCCTCTAGTGTGCAGTAATGAGATAGGCCACCACGGCAACCTCCTCTTCCTCCTCCTCATTCTCTTCTTTCTCCTCTTCTCTTCCCCTTCTTCCCCTTCCTCCTCTTCTTCCTTCCCCTCCTTTGCATTCTGATCTTCTTGCTCTCCTCCTCCTCATCTTCTCATCTTCTTCCTCTTCTTCCCCTCCTCTTCCTCTTCCCTTCTAATTTCTCATCTTCTTCATTCTCCTCTTATCTTCCTCCTCCTCATTCTCCTCTTCTTTTTTCTGTTCCTCTCCCCTTCTTCCCCTTCCTCCTCTTCTTTATCTTCCCTTCTTCCTCTTCCTCCTCTTCCTCCCACCAGGTTAGCCCAGTATTCTATAGCATTTCCTAGGTCATTACCTGCTCTGGGCCTGGAGTTAGCCAGGCCCATTCACTTAGCAACTTTCCCATGCTTGCCTCCTTTTTGGATATTTCCATTCCCTGGGGCAGGGCTTTGCTTTTAGGAAGCTTAACCAGTCTCTTTCCTTCCTCTGACAGTCAGAGAAACATGCAGTTCAGTATGGGGTGTGGGGGTGTGAAGTTCTGGAAAGAAAAAAGTGGAGACAATAATCCACCTTCTCAAAGCACACTTGATTCCCTGACAGAAACATGCCCGGAAGCTAATCACTTCTTTCGTATATTCTGCATATGCCTCACCTCTACTCACCTGGATGGCTGCTGAGTGCCCTGCACTGTGTACCCACCCACCTCCCTAATCTCGTAGTGTATCCGTTTGTCACTGACCACCAGCCATAAGGCCATCAACATGGTTACCCAGCTCACTGAAGCTTGAACTTTACCCAGCTATCTTCTCAGCCAGGTCTCCCAGATCTCCTTCAAGGCTGTCTGGCTCTAGATGGAAGCCTGCTCCCAGGAGAAGCCCTTGGTGTCTACATTTAAACAAAGTATCTTATCCCAGCCCTTACTGGACCTCACCCTTGTTCTTTGTTGTTACTTTCCTCTTTCCCATTAGAGAGCCCTGTGGAGCCAGTTGTCTGACACTGGGGTGCTGGTCTATTCACACATTTTCAGGCCTGTGCAGGGCCTCTGAAGAGAGCAGGGCTGAGATGCCTGTGTTCCAAACAACTCCCACCGACTGCACCCACACGGCTCCCAGAGATGCTAGAAAGGATGAGCCAGCAGAGAGATGTCTGAGCAGGAAGGTAGGCAGGTGCAGAGACAAGGCCTTGGAGGCTTGTTTTCATGTTAACACAGAGGTGGCGTCCAGAGCCTGTTAAGAGGTAAGGATAAGCCCCACCCATTGGGGGCGTGTTCGCCTCTGGCTAAAGTTTACTGATAAATCTGCAGGGCGTGATCCCAGTAGCCCTTTTCTCTGCTTTCCTGTTCTCTGCAGGAACCTGTGGTCCTGTAAGTCTATTTCCCCATTAAAGCTGTATATATTTTTATAATCTGTCTGCATTCATTTACGTCGTTACATTACATGCTCCCCTTGTGGCCCTTGGCTATTTTCTTCACTACCAGCTCCCGAAAATTGCCTCTACTATCCCTGTCATTCCATAGGCCCCAGTGAGAAGCAGGCAAGGACTGTGCCCTATGGCTTAAGGTCATGTTGCCACTCAGGGAGGATATGATTGCACAGAGCTCAGCTGAAGACCAGTGACTTCTTTACACATACATTCAAGCAATTACTAGAGCAGAGATGAAGGGGCTGCTGACCAACTCTTGTGGGTACCCCATGCCTGCCTAAATGGCACTGCTTGCTTCTGCAAAGAGCTTGGCCAGAACAAGATTTAAAAATAAAAAGGAATGAGATGAATAGTGGTCAGCTCATGGCAAACCAGTGATGATACGAGGTAGGCCCAGAGAGCAAAAAGCACACACAACTTAAAGGAAAACTCCAACAACTGGTCATATTTTCCCACAATGCATTTTTATAAGAGCGCAACAAAACAGAGAAAGGATTAGCGTGCCCACAAGAGCAATTCCGAAAGATCCCAGAAACCAGTGCAAAGTGAGACCACTGCCCAGACTCCTAGTCTCCAAGCTCTTCTGGACGGGGCTTCTCGGTGACCATTTAAGAAAACCCAAGACTAAAGACTTGTGTGTGTCCTTGAGGCAGGCAAGCTTAGGGCTGGCTTTGACAAGGACCCTCCTTGACTGGGGCTACACACATTCCTTTCCCAACAGAGTCCTTACCAACCATGCACCTGATTCGCATCAGTCTGCATGCAACTTCCCTCCAAACAAAGCAATCGATTGCTCTAAGCAGAGCTTTCTACCAACCCTCAGTTAACTCCCTTTTTGTAATTAGACACACCTCACCAGTAAGGTAAATGAAGTGATCTCGGCTGGACTGGTAAATTGTGTCTTCTCTATGAACTCCTAAAGGGGAAAAAATTCCTATCTGCCATCTTATGCCTGTGCATGATTGGGTGTGCATACTATTAAAACCAGAAGCTTAATGGGAAAGGACATCCACGAAGAGCAAAGGTTTACACAACTCAAGACTGTCAATCAAAACAGAAAGCCACCCACACTCCAACCCTGTTGAATATTTCCTCTGCCTCTTGGACCTACCTAGGCAATCACCACTTTCGAAGAAGTGTGTTTGCTCAGGGTCTGATGCTCCCTTGCAGTGTGGTCCATTCTATTTCACTTTATTTGTGAACACAATCCCTTGCTATGATGCTTTTTTCATGTTATTGTTCAATTCTTCAACCAAGAGATCAAGAACCCTGAGCTATCTGGTCCCGACACCCCTGGTAAGCTTCCCTTGACTACTGACCCAATGATAACATGGCTGGGGCGCCACATGAGGTTCAGCTTTCTTCCGCATGTGTGACACTCCTCCACCTGAGAACACAGGCCTGGATGCTTTTGTTTGGGCTGGAATGCTCTTTTAAGAACTGACCGTGAGCAGTACATGGATAATGACCAGGTTATGTTTTGAACAGTTCGGTGTCAGGTCCATGAAATGAGAATCTACTTCTGCCAGCAAAGTTCACCCATTCTGCTCTTCTCTGGTCCTGGGGTCAGCGCACACCCTGCCTACAGGGTGACTAAATGTCACTGAGCATCCTGCCCCCATCTTGGCCGGGTTCCAAACTTTGTATTGTGAAGATCTCTGGGGGAGCTCAGGAGACTGAAGTCCACGACTTTTGGGCCCTTCCCATGCCACTCGGGTGACTGCAGGGCACCCCACTTCCTTATTCTTCACCCTTCTCTTTCTCCACTCCACTCCAGAGTTCATTATAAATTACAGAATTCTATAGATGACAAATACGGAGCCTCATACAAAAAAACCATGCCAACTTATTTATAAATAAGCTGAAAATTGGCAGGAAAGTTGAGCCCAAAACATGCTCCGATTTTCATCTGTGGATAAACAAAACTGCTCGCCCGTCCCTCCCCCATACTGCCTTTGATAAAATAGCAGGGGGTTCAAAAAGTTATTAAAAATAACCTGAATGTTGAATTAATGACTGAAAACTTTAAACTAATTTGAATAAAACATAGTTGGGCTAAAAAAAGACTTTTTTAAAATTGTTTTTGTAAAAAGTCATCTTTCCCCTAACTCCTTAGAAAGATGTGAAAGCCCCCTGTTAATGATGTCCTGTGAGTAGGTGCCCTTCTTCTGAATGGCATTGTCTATGGTCTAGCACTGCTGTGAGGCTTTCAGAGGAAACCCCTCACTCCAGCCAGTAGAGCACCTTCAAATGTTCTTCACAACTCAACTCTCTTCTAGGTCCCTTACTTCCAAGTGACCTCTGGGATACCTGAGAGTGTTACAGTGGCTTATCAGTGACCCCCATCACCTTCAGGAAAGCCATGCATACTGCCTATCAGCTTTCCCTCAGACTCTGAAGACTGTCTGGTTGTGTGATTTTCTTGAAGAAGGAAGCGCTTGTTCTGGCTTTGGTTCAAGGTTATATAGTCTATTGTGGCAGGGAAGACAGGGTCCACCCACAGTCAGAAAGTGGAGGACGATGGGAGTTTGTCTACCATGGCGGGGAAGACAGGGTCCACCCACAGTCAGGAAGTGGAGGACGATGGGAGCTTGTGCTCTGCTTGCTTGTTCTGTCCATTCAGTCTGGGACCCCAGTCCATGGGGATGTCACCACCTACGTTGAGGGTGGCTCTTTCTACATCAAACAACCCATCTAGGAATTCCCTCACAGACATTCCTAGTAGTTTATCTCCCAGATCCTGTCTAATGACAATATTAACCATCACGGTGGTTCATCTGAGCTCACAGCTTCCCAGAGATGATGGAGGCCTCTTCACTGCACAAATGTGACCCTTCATGTGGATTCATGGCTTCCTCTAGTCAACTGCCCTCTTGTCCTTCATCTGGACTGTGCATCCTGTTCTGTCTTCGTCCTGGGCCGGGAAGCAGACAGCCTGTCTGTTATCTCAGGCTCCCAACAGATCCCACAGGCTGGGTGGCTCACACAGCAGGCAGGAGCTTCCTTATAACTTGAAGGATGGAGTTCAAGTCCCAGGTATATTAGAAGGAGCTTCCCAGAGGCTTCTTTGTGGCCCCCAGATGCCATTTCTACTTTATGTGTCTTCCATGCCTTCTCATGCTCTATTGCTTTGTCTGTAAAGAGTTACTTGCATCGGATCAGGGTTACCCTGAAGCTGCATTTAACCCCCATCCCCATCCCCAGTCATATCAAGGTTGAGCATTTCAGAATACAGATTTGAGGGACACGATTCAGTCCACAGCATCTCCGGTCTGACATCACAGATCACTTTTGAGTATATGAATGTTTTTCCTGTAAATGTCAATATTTGGGTTTATGTGTCTTTGTCTCTTTGTTTATCCATGCATATTCCTATCTCTGTGGAAGAGTGTGGTGTACTCCTGTTTGCTTAAAAAGCTATCACCTCGTGTGGTAGGTGGGGAAACGTCTCAGGCAGGAATGCATCTTATCAGGCGTGTAAGCATTCAACATGTTTGTGCCCCAGCTCCAGGGTTGTGGAAGAAGAGGCAAAGAGAGAAGCCAGGGGAGGGCACAGTAGGGGCGGCAATCAGCACCAATCATGGAGTGGAGCTCCCTAACTGCACACCCACGATCTGATTGCCATCCAGGTGTGGCTGCAGCTTAGCAGCTAGCAAAGTGCAATCATTTCTAAAATTGGAGCCCCCACACTGCCTGTGTTTGGACTGCCACGTGCGATAATGCGTGCCTGTTCTTTGCTCTTCCTCCTCCTGGGCAGTCAAGAGAGGACAGAGGTCAGGGATCAGTCAGAACCGTATCAGACTCTGATGTGTTTCCTATTCTGTGTGTGAAGTAAGTTCAGAGATGGGACGGGAAGGAATGCGGAGAATACAGCAAGAAGCAGGAATGATTGAGCACACAAAAGTCATGGTAAGTGGGAGTGATCAGAAGGGTTTTGCGTGAGGACCCTAGTGTCTTGCCCCAATTTTACTATCCCTAATTCTAACCCTGGGCCTGAATAAGAATAATAAGAGTAGGTCCAGAGAACCTCGCTGGACCATACATGGCATTCCTGAAGGAATGAAAGGATATGCAGGACACCGGTCTCTCCAGCAGGCTCCACAGAGCAGTGGTAACAAGAAAAGCCATGCTTCTTGGGCACAGTCATCCCTAGAATGTCGTTGTGATTTCACCAGTGTGACACATAGATGGGACTGGATTTTAGCAACTCTTTCCTAAGGTCAAAAGCTGTGCACCTGGAGATGGTAGAAGTCCTCTTGAGGTCACTGCCACTGGCAGCCCTGCCTGGTGAACAGCATCCATACAGTGAGCTCTGAGCAGGCTGAATTTCAGCCGAGACTCCCAGAGCTTCTGCAGATACCTGTACCCATGGGAAGGACCAGATCTCTGGAGAGTCTGCTTAGCATTCTTCCAGCCTCCCTCTTCCTCTCTGCTGCCTCTCAACATCTTTTAGTTGGCACCATCTCTGCTGCTAGGTCCCACTGGCACAGGCTTAGGGAGAGGTGACTTGGGTCAGCTCAAGGTGGTCTAGTCAGCCTCACCTACCTGCCTACCTTTCTCACCTGCCCACTGCTCCTGCTTAGGGGCCTCCCAGGTAGCCCCCACATCCCAAGTGAGTTGGGGTAGCCCCTGGATACGCTGGTGCATCATGGGAAGAACCTCTCTGAGGCTGAGTACTTAGCAGTGGGGTTGAGGTTCTACACAGCAAATGCCCAAATGTTCACAAGCATTGAACCATGTGGAGCCCTGAACGTGAGAGGTAGAGACCCCCAAGGTGCCTGGGACAGGGTGCATCCATCTGCCTCTGTGGCCTGGAATCTGCCACAAGTGGAAAGCCCTCCATGTCTGTTAAGGTCACCTGCAGTCCCCTGCTTAAGGCAGCTGGGAACTTCCACCTTTCAGATGGTCTGAAAGACCACATCTTTGCAGCCAAGGAGGTTACCTGGGAAGGACCGCCTGGAGAATAGAGCCAGCAGGGCATGAAAGCAAGCATAGGGGGATCTCCACGCTCCCTGCCCCCACACTCTCTGCAGATCAGATCTTAAGATGCACTGTATGTAAACCATCTCCTCCATGCTTAGAACAGTGTTCTGTAACCCTGATCTGCTCTTGAACAAGTACCAAAGTGAGTTTTAAGCATAGAAATGTACTCCTTGCTCTCAAGTTGCAGACAGACACTCTGTCCACCATCCTGTCCCTGCTCAGGGCTCTAGGAATCCCCAGTATCAGAAATAAGGAATTGTTACAGAGTTGTGGGTGGGACTGTGTGGCAGATGGGCCAGAACAAGTGCTGTTTGCTCTGTACTGGGCAGGGTCATGCTTGACCAGAACTGAAGAACCATGTTCTGGGAGGTGCCTTTGGTGACAGGCAGGTAGCTTTTATGACCAACATGGTGAGGCCTGCAGTTTCTGTTGCCGAAGGCACAAGGGTATAGCTTTGAATCTGCCTGGGTTTTATTGGGCATCTACTTTTGTACCAGCTGAAATATGGGGGCTCTGGGCCATAGAAATGAGCATCACACTCTTCCACGGCTGGAGATCAGTACCTCCTCTGTGATCTGTCTTCTAGGTGTAGTGTCCAGATTTGGTTGGAAGAACCAGACCCAGTTCTCAGTCAGGGACAACAGGAGCCACCAGGAAAGAGTCAGACAGGTGTTGTTTAGTTAAGGAAATTAAATGGGATAGTGATGATAGAGAAGCCTCATGAAGTTGCAAAGCTTGGGAATCCTTAGGGGTCCTGGGTGTGCTTCACCCAGTGACTGTCTACCATCGAGGGTGGCCTGCTCCTCATGTAGAATAGCTCACATGGAACATAGAGCTCATGAGTACAGTGTGGTTCCTTGCAACATGTGCCTTACCCAAACTATCAGAACATATTGCCAAGCTATTATTTCAAGATAACTCTCAGGAGGGAAGGGACTACTTAGTGTGTGTGTGTGTGTGTGTGTGTGCATGTGTGAGACAGAGAGAGTGTGTGAGATGTGGTATGTGTAATATGTATGTTTGGTATGTGTATGTTATGTACATGTAGTGTATACTTTTTTGTGTGCATGTTTAGTATGTGGGATGCATTCCCCGACAAAGGTCCTCAGGCCCTCAGCGCATCATCTCAACATGAGCCTGTGTGGAGAATCTCCACGGTGCACACTTCTAACAGGCTTCTCTGTGATGCTCACTCACACAGTACGTACAGAAGCATTGCTGTGGAGACCAGGATGAGAAACCCATCTTGCAAGAATGATTCTCAACACTCAAGCGAGGTGACGGCCAGCTCTGTTCCTCCCAGCACAAGCAGAGGGGCAACTACTGCCTCAGGTCTTTGAAAGTGAGCATCATGTCCCACAGAGGCGAGTCCACATCTATGGTGAGCAGATCTGTCTGTAAGTCTGGAAGAGACAATTGTGTTTGAAGGAAAACTTTAAGAAGGAACTTTTATTGTGAAAGATAAAATGAACAAACAAACAAAAATCTGGTCAAGTCTTAGGGACCTAACCAAGAGCTGGGAGGCAGAGAGAAGTAATTGGTGTCCCACTGAAAGTGTATAGGGATGCTGTCAGTTCGGAGGATGAAGGGGAACCGAGAGGAAGCAAAGCTGGGATTCAGACATCACCTGAATCCATGGAAAAGGACTAGGAGACTCTCTGAGACACACTTGTGTGAGCACCAAGAACCTGTAGGTGGCGGTGACACAGGAGTCACAGACGTGGCTCTCACCTCACCTTCTAAGGAGCAGCTTAGGGAGCGGCAATCTCAAGGGAAAAGCTCCTATTCAGCACAATGACTGGGTGTGAGTAATGGCCAGGAGGGGTGGTTTGGGGGAATGGATCAAAGGCAGGCCTTTGGGCTGCCACACACTCTCTAACAGAGCCAGAGGGCAGCCGTGTCCAGTGCCCACCCACCCCATGATGGCACCAAGGAAGTAGAGCATCAGAGGTCACAGACTGGATCAAGGAAAACAGTGATTATGGGAGATAAGGCTGGTTTGGGACTGGAGACCTTTCTGGGCAGAAGACAACAGCAGCTGCTGCCTGTGCACCAAGGTGGCAGTGACCTCTGACCCACCCACGTCATGACTTGACAATAGCCCATACTCCTGGTGTCCTTGATTCCAGGATATGGAGTCTCCTGAGGCAGGTTGGGGAGGGAGAGAAAGAACTGCTGATGTGTGCTTTCTCGGGTGGAGTTGCCTTCACCCCGGGGAGGCTCACAATCCTCTGCCCACCTGCGTGGATCAGTTTGAGAGAAGAATGCCATTTGCACCTTTTCAGTCTCCCCTGTCTAACTTATATTTTGAACCAAATTGCTCAGGAGTCACAACTGGTCCAGGAGCTTTTCCCCCCACTAACTACCCTCAGGAAGAAAGAGGAAAAACCGCCCTAAGTTGGGTAAATTAGGGTTGGACTGTAGTGGTGACACCTGTCTAGAAATGTCTTTGCCAAGTGGGACCCCTGCCTGGTACCGGATTGAACCTTTGAGGGTGTGACCCTGCGTGGAGACTCGCAGCAGCTCCCAGCTCTGACCTGCAGTCAGCTCTGTGCCAAATTTGGCCACTCTATCCTCACCTTTCCTGATTATTCATCTGAAACGTGGACACTGACACCTTGGGGACCGCTGGGGCTGAAATGACCGTCACACACAAATGCACACTGCAGGGAGTCCTATTTGTTAATCTGGGAGTGGCCAGGTCCGCAAGGCTGACAACCACTCTCCACTCTCCTGTGACTCCAGGAGAGGTCCAGGCACCTGCCTTGTGCCAGCAGCAATCAGTCTCTTCACTAACCTCTTCCCTCTTCTAAGCCTGCTGATAGGTCAAGCCCTGGTCCTCACCCTGATGTCTGTCTCACTAGTGATGACATAGGTTAGAATGGAATTAGTCACAGAGACAAAACCCCTCTCATCACTGGGCGAGGCTCCTGACTGTAAGGCAACACACACCAGTCCGCTACCTATAGCCACCTCAGGGTTCTCTGAGGAGGACACATCCCACTGAGACATTGACTTTTGGATGTGAAGTCTCTTCTCATTACAGTATCCTGAACCAAACTGTCTCCTCACTCATTTAGGTTTCAGCTTTGAGAGCATCTCTCTACTGCTGCCTCCATGTTATTGGTTTATGCGTGTGTCTGTAGCTTTATCAATCCAGTGTTTCTCTTATTATTCCTCCTCTTCATAAGAGTAATGTGTGGGAGAGGGAGCATAAACCAGACACATACATGCCTAAACACACACACACGTACAGATACATATACACAGAAACACAGATGCACATATATGCATCCACATGCACACATGCACACACATATGCACATACATACACACAGATACATATACACACAAACACAGGTGCACATATATGCATCCACAGGCACATATACACACACATATATGCACACATACATGCAGATATACATACATACAAACACAGGTGCACATATATGCATCCACATGCACATATGTACAAGCACACATATATGCACACACATACAGACACATATGCACACAAACACAGATGCACATATATGTATTCACATGCACATATGCACAGACACATACACACTCCCACACCCAGGCGCATATGCTTCTTTACTATGGCTCTTCAGTGATTCCCCAAATCTTTTTTTTTTAATTGGCTAGACACATGCTTGACTTTGGAATGAGGGAGAATGCAGTCTAGAGCAGGCTGTCACCCCTCCGCTCCTTCAGATGCCCCTCTGACATGAATATCTGTCATCTAGCATGGAAGTCAGGGGATTGTCATCATGAACAACCAGACTATAAAGACTGGGTCCTGTGCGAGCCACATGAGCCACAAGTTGTGCGTCTTCTCTTTCTTTTACAAACCCTGGATCAGTGTTTACTAAGAGCTGAGGGCTGGCTTTGGATGCTCTGGTAGGATGCGGAGTCTTGAGTTAGATGTGCCTAGTCTCGGGACCAACCTTGCACCTCCTGAGTCAGAATATGGGTGTTAACACCATTCCCAGGGTAGCCATGTGCATCAAGTTTGAGAAGCAAGCTGCTTCTTACCATTTTGATTCTTAAGTTGATTTTGTGGAGATATTTGATGTCTCCCTTACTGTGATCTGCAGTCTGAGCTATGGCACAAAGCACTTTACAAACCACAAAGGCCCAGATCTGGATATTTTGTCTTTCTGTGAACAATTCACAGGATCCAAGAATATACAGGTTGAGAGATGGCTCCTCTGTTCTCTGGGAGCAATGAAAATCTGGTGACCTGCTGTGCTCAACTGACCCGGAAATAACTTTGCACTTAATTTTAATTTGCTATGGGTGGCAACAGTGTTCTTTTTCTGTCAGGGAAAAAAAAGCAGCTGGCACTCACATGGGTGAAGGCTGCAGCTGTGATTGATGGCAGAGAATGTAGGGTAAGGGCAGGCAGGGCCTGCGGAGCCAGCTGCCATCTTCCAGAGCAGCAGGAGGCCACTTCTAGAGGCTGCTGAATAGGCTCTGTGTGGAGGGGTGCTCTGGCCAGAGTCTACTGCCGCCCTGGCTTGGATCCCTAGCATATCTCAGTATGCCCTGCACAAGGGGCTTAGGAAAGGAGGGGTGTTCCTAGCCAACTCTTAAGCGGTGATTATTCGCTATTTCTACAATTGGGCATGTCAAGGCTCTGCTGTAAGGTCCTCAGGGGCTACTAGGGGTCTGGACCACAGCTGGGATGCCCTCCTGAAGACTTCAGTTCTCCTTCACAGCATGGCTTCGAGACAAGAACTCTCAGTGATCTCCCTCCAGCTCCTAAATCTGCAATCTCACCCTGGAAGTCCCTGCAGGTCCACGTTCTTTCTTTGCCTCTTCATCCTGTCCCCTGGGATTTGGATGGGGTGTAAAGGTGGCTTCAGTCTGCCTGTCACCATGGTGCCAGGTGGACAGAAGGGAAGGCCTGACCTCTCCTCCCTTTCATGGGGCCAATGTCTTTCTTTGTGTAGTCGGACAGCTCAATGCTGATTTATCTGTGAAGTACAACCGAAGGGTCATGGTCTTGTGAAAATCTGGATGAAGTGACTGACTCCTAGCTCCTGGTGAGATTCTGGACCCTAATCCATGAGCTTCATAGACTCAGGCACCCCAGAGGGAGCTCTAAGGGTACTTACACTAACCCTTACCAAAGCAATCACCCCCTGACAGAGGTCCAAGGAGTGATAGGATAATGGTGCCTGGAAGGATGTCAGGTTATCCCCTGTTGCCTGCCTCTCCTCTCCTGGAGTTGATGAGACTGAATGACCTCCAGGCAATGTGTCCTTCTGAGGATCCTCATTAGTTTCCCCTCTGCAGCGCGTGTTGGCCTGACTTTACCCCATCTCTAATACAAACCCTGCAGCGTCCCCCTGGGTGAATCAGCCTGCGCGTACACCACTGGTCTTAAGACATCTGCCTTCTCTTCCCCCTCTTCCAGCATCCACACATGATTGTCTCATCTTAATAAGTCATGTCCAGGAAATAACACCAGAGCGACTCTGGCTGAGTCAGTGTGTTAGCGATAGCCATGCGCGGGTCAGGGAAATTTGCATTAGGCAATTTGACCCAAGGGCATTAGTTCACGAGGTGAGAAATCAGGCCAGAGGGGTTGGTGGAACATGGAAGACATTTGGGGTTGGCTCTGCAGTTAGTGTTTGAAAATGCCTTTGCTGATCACAATTTTCTGTCCATAATTAGACCCAAATCTAATTGGGCTTCTGAAAGAGCCGTTGCTATTCAGACAGCCTGAGTACTGCGGCAGTTTACTGTGCTGTGGAGATGAATTTGTACAGAGGCTCCCTGCCGCTCAGACATCCTCATCCACTGGATGCATTTCCCATGATGCTGCGTGTCTTGAGTTTTCTGTGACACTGACATGTACCCAGTCCGAGAGTCTCTGAGGCATATATCAACACAGGCATTAGGCCTGGGACAACATTTGCACACTCAATGCTCTTCAGGATACTGAGACTGAATGCCCATCCAGTACGTACCGCCTCAGGTACCAATTCCTTAAACCGCTGGACTTAAGTCCCCTCACAGGTAGAGGTATATGGCTATACCTGTTGGAAAGATGTCCCTAAGTTTAAGTTAGGTGGCATTAGTAAACCCCCAGGGAAAAATCATTCAAGGTGAGTGGCTGGCGAATGGAAGGCCATGCTTCTTTTCCCTTCCTCCTATCCCTGGCATGTTGTCCCTCTCTCTCCCTCTCTTCATCTCCCACTGATCTTTCTTCTCCAGGTCCTTGGTGGACTTGGTAGCTACATAGCAAGGAATTTCCTTGCCTTTAATAGGAGATTCTAGTAGACTTATAAGATGGCAGTATTTTGTTTCATTTTTATAGCAGGGTCTTGCTATGTAGTCCAGGCTAGCCCCTAGTATGCTTTATATTCAGGATGGCCTAGAATTTACTATCCTCCTGCCTTATCCTCCCAAGCAAGGTAGTGTCACCTTTCTGAAGAGATCATGCAGAAGATTCTAAAACTGTAACTTGGGTTAGAGAGAGGGAGAACAGGAATTAAGGCTACTCAGTAAGGGTGGGAGGAAAAGAGGGAGGGCACCTGGATGCAGATGGGAGACTCAGCTGCTCCGCCAGATCTCCAGGCTTGGTAGCCTCTCCAGTTAGTCCTCTGGCAGTACCTGGGCACCACGGCCATGTGTAGGGCCAGCCAGTTCACTGCAGTCCAAGGCATCTTCCCAGTAGATTATCTGCAGGTCATTTCATTTCTGCATCTCAGCAGCTTCTTGTGGGTGGCTAGCAGCCTCTTCACATGGCGAAAGCTTGATCAGGAAAGGACGGGGAGAACTGCGTGTGTCTTCTATTATACACCGGTAGACATGAAAAGTCCTTTAAAAATATTTATGTGTGTACTTTTGTGGGTGTATGGTTCTGTGTGAGCATGTGTGTGCAGGTGTCTGTGGAAGTCATAAAAGGTGTCAGACTCCCTCGAGCTGGAGTCGCAGGCAGTTGTGTGCCACCCCATATATAGGTGATGGAATTAACTCAGGTCCTCTAGATAAGGACCTTCTTTGCTGCCGGGCCTGTTCAGTCCATGTTTGTTGTTCAAATAAATATTTACTGTCTAACTGGGAGACACAGGACCATCCAAGGGCACCTGTACCCCATTACTCCTCCCCCCCTTGTGGACGTCTAGCATGATGGGGTGATCCCACAGGAACTTGAAATAGTACAGCCCACTCCACGGGTGGCTAAAATGTGCAAGTGTTTGGAGTGAGGTCTCTTCTATCCGCTCAGTGTAACCTGTTATTCTCACTGGGATTGTTTTGTGTGTTGTTGTTGAATTCTAACTTTAAGCTATGGTGATCCGATAAGATACACGGGGGGTTATTCCAAGGTTTGCTTTGTTATTGAATTTTTGGTCAGTTTTTGAGAAGATTCCATGAAGTACTGAGAAGAAGGTATATTTTTTGGTATCTGGATGGAATGTTCTAGAGATATCTGTTACCTTCATTTGAGTAAAAACATCTGTTAGTTCCCTTATTTGTCTGTTAAGTTTCTGTCTGGCAGACCTGTCCAGCAGTGAGAGTTGGGTGTTAAAGTCTCCTACTAGTAGTGTGTGGGGCTTGATGTATGATGTGAGCTTTAGTAATGTTTCTTTTACATACGAGGGTGCTTTATATTTGGGGCATAGATGTTTAGAATTGAGATTTCCTCTTGATGTATTTCTCCTGTGTCCTTCTTTGTCTCTTTTGATTGATTTTAGTTTGAAATTTATTTTGTTAGTTATTAGGATACAGTCAACAAGACAAAATGGCAGCCTACAGGATGGGAAAAGACCTTCACCAACCCATATTGGACAGAGGACTGATCTCCAAAATATACAAAGGATTCAAAATACTTGACATCTACAGACCTAAACAGAGAGCTCTCAATGGACAAATCTCAAATGGTTGAAAGAAACTTAAGGAAATGCTCAACATCCTTAGCCATCAGAGAAATGCAAATCAAAACAACTCTGAGATTCTATCTTACACCTGTCAAAATGGCTAAGATCAAAAACACTGATGACAGCTTATGCTGGAGAGGATGTGGGATAAGGGGAACACTCCTCCATTGCTGTTGCAGGTGCAAATTTGTATAGCTTCTGTGGCAATTTCTCAGAAAATTTGGAAACAATCTACCTCAAGACCCAGCAATACCTCTCTTGGGTATATACACAAAGGATGCTCAATCATACTTCAAGGACATGTGTTCAACTATGCTGATAGCAGCATTATTTTAATAGACAGAACCTGGAAGCAACCTAGATGCCCCTCAGCCAAAGAGTGAATAAAGAAAATGTGGCACATTTACATAATGGAGTACTATTCAGTGCTAAAAAATAATATTATCTTGAAATTTGTACGCAAATGGATGGATCTAGAAAAAAACTGAGTGAGGTAACTCAGACCCCAAAAGACAAATACAATGTGCACTCACTCATAAATGGCTTTTAGACATAAAGCAGAGAACCTACAGTCTACAACCCCAGAGAACATAGACAACAAAGAGGACTCTAAGAGAGACGTACATGGATCTACATAGGTTTTTGACACAGGATCTCACTATATAGTTCAGGCTGACATTAACTTCTACCAATCTTACTACCCCAGCCTCCTGAGTTCTAATATTGCAGGTACTTACCACCACACCTGGTATTTCTTGTGGATAAAAGCATGAACAGGCAAGAGAGAAATCCATGTTACACTAAGATCCTTCTTGACCTATCAGTCTTATTGGAATGAAGTCCATCATTTTTGAAACAAAGCTCCCTGGTCTGTGCACTTCTGCTTAGACTATGAGAAGGCTAAGAGCGCTGTGCTCCTGTAGTAGGGTTCCACACTATTGTGCTTGAAATGCATCTTAGATGTTCTCCAAAGGCTCACATGTTTGAATACTTAGTCCCCAGTTGGTGGCACTGTTTGGGAACCTTTAGTGATGTGGAACCTCACTAGAAAAAGTGGTGTCGAGGTTTTAGGGCCAGTTTTATTTCCTGTTCTCTCTCTGCTTCCTGGGTATGGACCAGTCAGTCTCCTGCTCCGGCTGCCATGTCTTGCCTGCCATGTCTTCCTGACTGTGAGGTATTGTGTTTCTCTGGAACTGTAGACCAACACAAACCATTTCTCATTTAAGTCTTTTTTGTTGTTGTGAACTGTGTTGTAACTATTCCTGGACAGGCACAACATACCCATCTGCTCACCCCAGCTAGAAAACCCATGACAGATCAGAGTACAGGTACCATCAAAGTCCAACTTGGCAAACCTATGGGTTTTATTGGGGTTACTTATAGGAGCTGAAATGACTCAAAGATAACCGCTTCACCAAAGCCCATCCCTGCATGGGTGACACCTCATAAAGCCGGGAGCCTGGGGCACACTGCACAGCCTGTAGGCAGTTTACAGGTTGAAGAGAGTCCTTTCCAGGTGCCTCAGTTGATCCAAACCTGTTCCAGACAGCCCGGGTGGTTTCTGCTTCTGCCAGGCAGCTGGTTGGGTCTCGAACCTTCTTTGCAACTGGCTTATCTGAGGGTCTTTTGCCAAGCAGCTTTTCTGAGCCTTCTTTGTAGCTCTGTGCCTATAACTTACCAGCAGGGAGGGGCCTGTTGAATCTTGTCAGTTTCAGGGAGTCCCTGAAACTGTTTTGAGTTTGTAAAGTTTAGTTTTCTGCTTACGGAGCTTCCCTGTAGAATGGAATGTTTCAATCTTGGAGGAAACTATTGCACAATGCAGGGACATTATAGTACAGAAATAAGAAAGTAGCTAATATCCATGGTCTCTGATTCAGGGAGGGGATGACCCAGGACCAGGAGGTGGCCCACTCAAGAGTGTATTCCTAAAGACAGCAGCCATTTCACCCTGGGACCAAGCAGGCAGGGCCCAGCCCCTCCAACCTCTAGAGTTCCTCACAAAGTAAGGGGGCTTGAATCTCTAGACTGCAGTCTCCACTTGATGAAGCCACCTCCACTCTGCCAGCAACAATCATTCCCCCTAAGCCATCTACCGCTCTGTCTTGTGATTACATTAGGTAGTGCGAGGAAGTGGGTGCTTTATGCCGTTCTAACCAGATGAGAGGGCCCACTGTGTTACTCAGCATTCTGCCACTGTGGCAAGATGCCCAAGGAAAGTAAAGGAGGGAAGATAAAGATGGAAAGGCTCTGTTTGTTTGTTGTTTTGGTTCATGGTTTCAGAGAGTACAGTCCAGAGTTCTTTGGCCCCATTACTGTGGGCCTGTGGGGAGGTGTCAGGGTAGGGAGGATGGCCAGACAAGGCTGCTTGCCTCAGTGTATCTTGGCAGCAAAGAGAAAGAGGAAGGTGGGGGCTCCAGCATCCTCTTCAAGGATAACTCTGCAGTGAACTAATTTCTCCCTGCCCAGCAGTCCTTTCCAAAGGTTCTAATATCCCCTGATAATGCCTGTAGCTCTGGAGCAAGGATTTGCACAAGGCCAGTCGGAGACATTTCAGATCAAATGGCACAGCACACTGCTTTTACATTCTCTCCCTCCCTCCCTCCCTCCTTCCCTCTCTCCTACCTTCATCCCTTTCTCCCCCTACACCTCCCTCCTCCTCTCTTTCTTGCTTTCCCCCCTCATTTATTCTCTCTCTCTTGCAAGAGTACACACCCTCTCTCTTCCTCTTCCCTTCCTCCTGGCTCTTTTGCTCTCTCACTCTCTTGTTCCCCCCCCCTTTCCCCCTTCCTTCCTTCCCCCCTCCCTCTCTCCCTCATTCATTCACCCCCATTCTCCCTCTTGTTCTCTATTTCACTCTCCTCTCGTTCCCCGTTTTAACAGGCATAGACTCACCTTGAATGTTGTTACAAAGACAGTCTTCTGGCCCCACCCACAGAGGTGCTGGGATCTAAGGAGACTGAAATTTTAAAATAAGCGCAGTGAGCTTTTTAAAGGGTCCTTCCTATGCCACACTCAGGAAACAAGCCACAAAGGTGAGGCTGATTCTGAATGGGCTCATTGCTGCTGTCATCCTGGCCTGCCCTCCTGAGGCTTTGCAGACACAGGAGGACAAGGTCAAGGGCAGGCATCACAGTGGCCAGCACTGAGCAGAGCTGTGCCCTACAGTGGCTGAAAGCACCCCTTCCAGGCTGAGTGACCTTGGGGAGTACTTAGCATTTTCACCCTCAGCTGTCTCATCCACAACTTTCTTATGATTCTTACAGATGGACACACCTGTGATGGACACACCTGTGACAGACACACCTGTGACGGACACACCTGTGCCGACTCATGTCGGACACACCTGTGACGAATACACCTGTGAGGGATGCGCCTACCTGTGACAGACACGTCTGTGACGGACACACCCATGATAGACACCCCCATGATGGACATACCCGTGACAGACACACCCGTGACGGGCTCACCTTCACCCGTGCTGGACTCACTCATAACAGACACACCTGTGCCAGACTCACTCATGTTGGACTCACCTGTGGCGGATGCACCCGTGATGGACATTCCTAGGATGGGCACATCTGTGATGGACACACAGGCCCTCGTGTTGGTTAAAAGACAAATGCCTGGATGAAGACATGACTCTAGTGATAATTTCTTGCCTTGCAAGAAAAAGGACCTGAGTTTGCTCCTCAGAACTCACGTATGAAAGCCAGGCATGATGTTATGTGTTTGCAAGCCCAGTTCTAGGCCAATAAACTACTCTGTCTCACAAAAAAGGAGAGTTTCTAGAGAGAAGGCAGCAGTTAAAAAACATTTGCTACTCTGCCAGAGTCTGAGTTCTGTCCCCAGCACTCACATCGAATGATTTATAACTGCCTCTCACTCCAGCTCCAAGGGATTTGATGCCCTCTTTTGACCTCTGCAGGCACCCACGCATGCATAGCAGACACTTACACAGAAACCACACACATAAACGAATAAAAATAAGCCTTTAAAATAATAAGTGATGGGTAGCCTGAGGATCGACACCTAAGGTTGTGTACATACACATTCAGGCATGCCTCCACACAGCATAAGCATGCAGCCATTCTCTCTCCCCCCCCCCTCTCTCATACACACACACACGGGCAGGGAAGACTTTTTGAGGGATTCTACAACAGGGGCAGACAGAAGACAGGAAGGTCATATACCAATGTGGGATAAGAAGGCAGCAAGGCTGAGAGCACCGGAAACAGGAGGGGACAGACACAGGACTTCTTCCTATGGCCCTGCAGTGAATCTCCATCCCTCCCTCCCTCACACCCTCCCTTTCACCGATCAAGTCATAAATTAGCCGATGGACAAAGAGCTCAGCATGCTCATTGCAGGAATCAGAGGGGCTTTTGCAAATACCCAGGAGGCAGAGTGGCTTCAGAAGAAAGAGAGAGGCAGGAAAGGCAAAGACAGCTTTCAAGGCAGCTCTGATGTACTTGTTTGACTGGTACATGGAAGAGGAAGCATAGGAATCCCTGTGCTATCAGCACCAGGAGGAGGATGTGGGCATAGAAGGTGACTGAGAGGACAGGCTGAGAAAGACAGTGGAGTCCAGTGTGGGATGAGAATCAGGTCCCTGCCCTGGGTACTGTCACTAGCTGATCAGAAGAGGTGGATCACCTTAAATTTGGCAAGGGATAGAGCCTTAAATCATGCCTTCCCCCGCCCCTGACCTTACTGCCAGCCCCACCACATCTGTCTATCAGGTTGCACCCCTGCAGGCTGCTCTAATGCCTGTTCACTAAGAACAGGGAGAGCATATTTCTGTTATCTATAATGTGGGGCTGTCCCTAGACCACAGGTCCTTGATCTGGGGGTTGCACTGGGGACAGGAACCTATGATGAACTTGGTGCCAATGATAACTCTAGCCCAAGAAATTGGAAGAACCACGTGTCTTATCCCTGAAGCTGTTTGTGCTTGGGATGGCTGTAGGCCAAGTTAGCGTTACATTAACAAATGTACAAAGACGCGTTCCATGTGGGAGAAGCAGAGAATGCTCAGCTCATGGCCCTGAACACCCTTCTCAGCCTGAGGGCCCTCGACGCTTTCTGGAGTACTCACTTAGTGATGGCATTTCAAGGGCAATTCTGGATATGGAAACTGCCAAACGCTGTCAGGCAGGATGCAGACACAAGGAGAATTCCCATTCAGAACACAGCTGTGTACGGATCAGTGGCCAGGGTGGCTTCCTTCCCGTCACACCAGGCTGTTTGCCACACTGACAGTGCCGGGCTCTCTGCCTCGTGTCTTCTGAACAATTACAAGAAGGAAATATGGAGAAAGGCTGTCACTTGGAAAAGTAAATGCTAAGTGGATGCTGGGAGATGCTGCCTCTGTGTTTCCCTGTGGGCTAAAATCATCCATTAATTTTCAGAACTACCAGCAACTACCTCTGAGTATTTCCCCAGGGACACACACATACTGTGACTTGTGTGAGGCAGCCCCATTCATCCCCAGGATGATGCTGGTCTTTGTGAATAATTGTGTCTAATTTAGAGTTCTTGTGTATGTACCTGGTGTGGTGTGGTGTGTGTGCCTGTTCTCATGTGTGAGCATGTGTGTCATGGGTGCATGTAAGAGTGTGAAGGCCAGAGGTTAATCTTGGTGTCCTTTTTTTTGTTGTTGTTTTGATGACTGTCTGTATTATATATCAACATGGGATCTCTCACTTGAACTTAGAGGTTGCTCTTTATGATGATTTACCTAACCTCCCAAGCACTGGGGTTACAGGCAAACTGCCACGAACATTCAGCATTTAGGTGGGCTCTGTGGATCCAAATTATGGTCCTCACACTTGCAGGGTGAGCGCTTTACCCACCCAACCATCTCCCCAGGCTCCTGGTTTGGATCTAACTGTACAAACGTCTCTAATGGATGCTTTCTTTCTGGCCTGGACTCTTCTTATCAAGAGTATTTCCATATTTCAAAATAGCCTGTGAATTTGCTATGTTGATGTAAACACCTTTATTTTACACAACAGGTTCATTCAGTAGACACCTTAAATGACAAATTCCACCTTGATTCTGCTTTATTATAACAGGTACATGATTGTCTAGTAGGAGACCCTTTCAAGGGTTTTCAAGCCTGATGGTGATTTTCTTCTGAGACTACCCTTCTGAGCACCTACTAAGTGTTGGCACAATGCTCATTCAGTAGGCATACTTACTGAGTGTCAACCTGTTGGTGGACAATGGTTGATTCAATTGATGTTCTGTTCATATGGCTGAATCTCCTAGCTCGGCTCTTCCCAGGGCCCCAGAGAGCTGAATGGGGTGCTGTTTGGGAACTGGAAGGGCTGCTGGACCCTGGGAGGAGCAAGTGTAATGTCATTGCTGGGAATTTTGAGCTTGGAATATAGACATCCGGTTGCCTAGCAGACATAGCCGGCCAGGCACTTCTGTGGCAGCCTGGGCAGACACTTTCCAGAGAAGTTAAGTTTCTTGCTGTATGGTGGGACACCTGAACTTTGGACCCTCATCACAGACATGGAATCTATTACAGTGTTGGATCCACAGTTGTAGCTCAGAGGTCACGCCCTTTGATGATGGCTGCCTAGCCAATGAGGATGGGATGGTACCCACTAAGTAAGTCACATCATCATTTTGACATTGCTGTTCTCATTCTTTGTCTCTGAGATGGACTTCCTCTCTCATCGGGGAGGGGGTGCCAGTCAGAAATCTCTTTATATCATGAGATCCTCAGGATGCATGAAAGCAAGTCATCTCATCCAGGAGGTTTCCATTCAGGGAAAGACGAAGACTTCTTAGGGACACAATTCTTTGCCATGATGCAGGATTAGAGGAAACATAGAACTCGCTCCCATCTTCTAGCCTTGTTCCATCACCAAGGGTTCACCCCAGGCTTTGGTCCCGATGGTGTGAGCACCACAAACAGCTCCTTGCCTTCAGGTGACTGTTACGTGCAGCCAGCATCTACGGAGGAGTGATAAGCTTTGACCCATTTCTTAGATCCATTCCAGGTACCAGAAGATACACTCTGGGCCAGTAAGGCACATGGTTGTCATCAAGCAAGATGGAGTGTATGGTTGTGGGTAGTGCCAAGCCTCTGGGATGTCCACTGACTCCTCACTGCCCCATAAGCTTGGGGGACACCCTCCTCCCTGTTAAACTCTGCCTATGTGTACTTGTGCCTTGTTATAGGCATAGCGGAGACTCATTCTGTTTTTTAGAGACCTCCAGCATAAGGTGGTAAGTACCTGGACTATGCAGCTTTTTCTTCAAATCTTTCAGCACACTGAAGATTCCTTGAGCAAAGGGACCTCAAGTCACAGCCTGCCATCTTTGTGCATGTACCTACTTCCAGCTTGCATGTTAAATAAGGTTAAATATAAATTCTGTACATTTTAATAAAGCTTAAATATAAATGTTGCTATAGCTATTCCTTGCCAATTTTATTAAAACAGCATCCAGTAACGCTGCCTAGATAGGGCACAATATTTGAAATATTATCAAAAATGAATGAACAGAATACTCTAGGAAACAGAACTTTGGGTTCTGTCCACAGTACTGTCAAGGTCTGGACAAAGGGGGAAGCATTAGAGGTTTGCATGACTTCCGAAGAATGCTCGGTACGCTTGGAGCTCACAGACTGTTCACACTCACTGAGTTGTGAACATTGAAAAGGCCACAGCACCCATCCCCGTTATGGGGCGGAACACCATTCAGTGCTCTGGAATTGCAAAGTTGTGCAGCCTCTTCGGAAAGTAGCTTGGCGGTTTCTTAGCACCATCGATGTAATCTGTTTGTTCTGTGCCTTGATGTTTCCCCAAGAGATAGAAGATGCTTTCATGCGCTTAACAGCGTGTGCATCCAGAGACTACACAAACGTCCTCAGAAACTCCACCTGTGGCAGTACAAAGAAAACTGGGAACAAATGAGTGCAAGGGACCTGGCGATGGCACTTTGCGCTCACTGTGTGACAGAAAGGAGATAAAGAACAATCAGCCATGAAGTTGGATCGGGTTCATTTCAGGATGCCATATGTGTAATTAACAGTTTTTTTTTTTAAATCGAAGTCTCATGTAGCCCAGGCTGCCCTCAAACTCACTATGTTTCCAAGAATGATCTTGAATTTCTGATCCCCCCCTCCTCCCCCTCTCAAATGCTCATATAATACCTTAAGTTTATGAGATGGTAATGGAACCTTGGGCTTCATGCCTGGCAAGCGCTCTACCAACTGGGCTGCAGCCCCAGCCCAGCCCTAGTTTTATTTATTTCTGAATTATTACATTCTACATTTTGAGCCTTGTCATAGACCCCTGGCATCAGCGTTAAGTGGTTGAGCTCGTCTGCAGGGCAACTGGCAAGGAGCATCCGAGAACCTACCTGTGTACCCTCGGGGCAGTTCAGATTGGCAGGGTCATACCTGCCCAAGATAGGACCTCATGAATGTTTTCAAAAAATAGCCAAAATGCTACTCAAAATAGTAAAATATAGTAAAAAAATTAAAAATAAAAGTAACTTAGTCCAACATGAAGGAAATTTATTAAACAAGTCTGAGCCATGCAGTCTTTCTCTCTCTCTCTCTCTCTCTCCCTCTCTCTCTCTCTCTCTCTCTCTGTGTGTGTGTGTCTTTGTTTCTCTCTTTCTGAATATAGAGTCTCTGTCTACAGTTGAGTATGGCCCAAATTCTTGATACTGTCTCTGCTTCCCCTTGAGTTGGAATACCTGGAGACAAAGCAGAGCTGGCAGTTTAGGTAATCAGGACACATCTAGACTAGATTTTTCCTGACACTTCCAATGATCTAGTAACAAACACCCAATAGCATGATTTTATACCTTTTTCCATGTTGTTTGGATGTACACATCTGTGAAGTACATTTTCAAGAAGGGTACTTCTAGGCCAAACTGTATCTTCATTTAAAGAGCTGGTTGATAATTGTTTTCCAAAACTCCTGTTCCAGAGTGTTTCTACTCCAGCATCTAATTCCCCACATCCAGCCCGCGGTGGCCCTCACCAAATTCACCATGGAACAGGCGGCAACATGTCTAGTTCCTTTCATTCTGGCAAGCACTTGTACAGACTTCTGAGCACACACCTTCTTCCTGAGTGTCTGGGTTTCCTGTCATAGGAAGAAAACTTGCCAGCTCCACTGCTCAGCATCCTGGGAGCTAGAACCTTCCTTGCCTCCTTTGTCCCAGTGCTTAGGAGCTGCCCCTGGTCCACCCCAGCAGGTCCGTTGAGTCAGAGCGCAGGGAGCAGATCTGATCTTTCCTCAGGAGTTTCTACCTGGATTCTTGAGGCAGCTCTCTGCAGCCAGAATCTCATGCTGTAGGGAGTTTTGCTTTGATGTTTTCCTGCTCTGTGGATTAAGTGTGGTTGTAGCAGAAGGGGTTAAAAGTCTAAAAGACTATCAGAGACCAGTAGGGTTGACCAGAGAGCCTCATGGCATGCTGAAGTCCTGGGAGTTGCCCTGCCTACAGGCAGATCAGCTGAGCCATGGACATAGTTTCGGTTAGTTCCTTAAGTGAATGTAGTTCTTGGTTGAGTCCAGAACCATTGGGTTAGTTCCCACTCTCCTCTTCCTCCTCCTATCTTCTTCTTACCCCTTCCTCCTTTTCCCATCTTTCCTCCTCTTCCTATTTTTCTTCCTTTTCTCCCATTTGGAGACAGTCACTGTGGCCTCATCTTGTTGCCTTCATTCCCCAAGTGCCATACAGCTGCATTTCTATCTGCCGCCTGATACCAACTGTCCTTTGGTAGTCTCTGAAAAGTTGGCTATTGGTTTATTATGGATAAAATCAGCCCTGTTTCCGGCACTCTAATTAAAAGTAAGTAACAGGCTCTGGGAGAGCTAAGGTGTGCTGGAGTTACTGCACCAATTACTGTGATTCCCACCTCCTGTCTCCTGCACTGCTTGACAAGCTAAAGTCACAGAGAGGAAACTCGTATACCACCAGATTCAGCCACTTGCCCCATATTGGGGGAGGGGGCAGTGGGTAAATTCAACGAAATCTACTGTCTCTCCTCGATGAAGAGCTAGCCAGGTCAGCCAAGCAGCAGACCGCTAGCATGTGCTGGCGACCTTGGTGAACTCCTACCTCCACATCACACCAGGTTGATTTAGAACCAGTTGGTGGCAGTACCAGCCAAAAGGAACATATGCAAAATGAATTAGGTGGTTAGGCTGCTCCTAAGACATCCAGGTCCCTCCCAAGTTGGATCAGTGGCCAGAGGAGGTAGCCAAGCATTTCTGAGACGAGGAGTGGGCAGCCAGCTCCCACTAGCAAGCCAGCAGCTCCCTTCTTCAGCAGCTGTGGCTGCCATGTGGTTATTTGTGTCTGTGCCAGGTTTGAGCAGGTTGCAAAGTGGGTCCTGGATAATGTGACTCCAAGGACACTTTCCTGCAGTGACCTCATATTCTCCTTGTGCTCAGGTTCCTTCCATATGGCACTGTCAGACTCATGCACACCACACACATGCATACATGTACACACACACACATCCCTGCATATTCATACATCTGTGCAGGCTCTCAGGGCCCATCATGTGCTGCCATTATGTAGACTCTGTATGGCCAGGTGCCCATAGAAAGAAGCATTACCTGGCTGTACCACACAGGACTGAATAGAAATGGCTTTTCACTCCCTCCTGACCTTCTCCGGGGAGCTTCAGGGCCTGTGGCTGGCCTGATCATGTTAGCTAGTTTATCTTTTCTGCTTGGGCAGGCTGGGACAGGAGCCAGGCTGACCCCTTCTGCAAGCAGCCAGACGGCAGGAGTGAGCATTACTCCTTTGCAAGAAGACTCCAAGAAAGGTGCAGCTGGTGTCATTAGCATCCTGGGGCAGAGCTGGCATCCTATCTCTCCTTCCTCCTGGGTCTCTCCTTAATGACAGCAAAGAGGGAGAAATGTCCTCATCAAGATGCTCAGGGAAAGAAGACTTGGGAGGGACACAGCAAGGGCAGTACTTGTGGAGTTCAGGAGTGGTCATGACAAGTTGTGCAATAACTTCACTTCCTCAAACTCAACTGGCCCAAGCAAAAGTTCCTGTCTAACTCACAGCCAAGGAATGTCTCCTGCCTTATCCTTTTTCCGGTATCATCATCATCTCAGAGGCCTTTTCACTTTTCTCCACCCTCTGATAGTCCAGGCACTCTGATAAACGATGTCTCACCCATCTCTGGGTTTGCTCCTAGACTTTAGTATTAAGTGAACTAATAAGATTACATAAAAACACAATGGATGGGAGGGGGAACATGGCCACTTTCTATCATCTCATGTCATGAAAAGAAGGTCCCATATACACTCGTGCACAGACACACCATATTGGTTATGAAGGAATTCTGAGTCCCTCTGTTCTATGAGAAAGCCAAGTGCACCCAGAGCCTCATCAGGTACCAGGTCTTACCACTTTCCTTCTCTGATCATCTTTCTGCTTTGTATGCCATAAGAGGCCCAGAGGACCCCACAACTGTGAAATGCCCATGCACATCCTCCCACGTCCTTGCACGTGATCAGTGCCTTACATTTTTTATAACGTGGCATGAAGACCAGATCCTGATTTCTTCAACAGGCCACTCTCACTTCCTTGGCCTGTCAGGTAGAGAAATACTGGTCTTCTATCTGACAAGAGGTTTCATGTCCTTTGCAGGTGTTTGGTACTGATTGACAATTCACTTGTCCTAAATTGTTAGGGTGAATTGAAGAAGGCAAGTGAGCCAATCATAGTCAATTGTAGCATGAATCTAATTGGTCTTAATAATAAAAAGTCAGAGTCAGATGTTAGTGGGTGAAAGCTGAAAGAGCAGAGAAACAGAAGAGCCGGTCCCTAGTTCTTACCTCTATAAAACCTCAGACCAAATGGGTGATCCTTGCCTCTAGGAATCCTCAGACGGAATCCTAAGTTTCTGTTTCCCCCCACCTTATATTCCTTTCTCTACCCAGCCATATCCTTTCCTGTCTCCACCCACCTAGAGTTGGGATTAAAGGTATATGACTTTCATGTACTGGGATTGAAGGTGTTAGCCACCACTGCTTGGCTCTGTTTCTCTTTTAGATTGATTCAATCTTGGGTGGCCATGAACTCATGAAGATCTCTGCCTCTGTCTCCCAAGTGCTGGGGTTAAAGGTGTGAGCCACCACTACCAGGCCTCTATGGATAACTAGTGAGGCTAGCTCTACACTCTGATATTCAGTCAACCTTTATTTGTTAAAGCACAAACAAAATATCACATTTCCCATTTTATGTCTAAAATTAAAAAGAAGGTTATAACTAAGAAAAAACAATATACAATAAGTAAAATGACTATATATAATATGTAAGGCAATAAATACATTAACAATATCTAGTCCATTTGAATTTGAGAAATTCAGAGAAAATACTCTATTATCTATTCTATCTTGGTGAGTCCAACGTCTTGAATCTAATTCACTTTCTATCTTAACTTGCATTACTATCTAAAACTATCTTTTGATGACACTAAACCTTGTACACTTTACACCTCTTTAGTGAATCTCTTTCCTGAGTCTAGTAAACAAGGAAAACTATAGCTATAACTATGTAATCTTAAACTCCCTTGGAGACCTGAGAAGAAATTAAAATTAACTGAGCAAGCAGGAAGTACAAAAGCGACTTCTAAAAATGTGGAAAAAAAATGACAGAAACAGCTGGCTGCATGGACAGTCACACAAAGTTCCTCTGTAATGTTGGGTCATCCATCTTCACCCTACAGGCCTAGAATATTCGATAGACTTTTCTATAAAGAAGGATTTTTGAAAAACTGTCCTACTTTGTCTTGGCAAAGTTTAGCAGTCCTGTCTTTTGTGTCCTGCATGTCCAATTTGAACAGCATACAGTCAGCAGTCAAGGCAAGGGCACATTCTTGCCCAGTAGCTATCTTTTGCTACAAAGGAGGTACACTCCATGTGAAGTTTCTTTAATGATCTTATTCTTCAATGTAGATTGGTGCTTCCAGAAGCCTACATGTCTCATTATCATAAAAAGAACCTATGTTATTAAAACATCTTAAATGCCATATTCTGCAGATGTCTGAAGATATTTGAAGATATTTAAATATATATATATATATTTATATATGTTTGGACCTTGAAAACATACCTAATATGACCCCACAAGTTTGATTGTAATAGCTGACTACCTACTAACCTGCATTTCTTTATTATCCTAAATAGTTTGTAATAATAATTTTCAAGGACTAGAAATTTTACATTACATTGTTAAATGAGATGTATAGGTACAATACCTTAAACAAGATTAAAAATATATGCACAGTTTATTCTAACAAAAATAATCTTAAAATCATATCAATATACAAAACTTCATATGAATGTAAAATATTTAAACTAGTGATTACTTCTTTGGTTTAAAAATAGATTCAATAATCTACATTTTTCTCATATTTCTATTTCTCCTCCCTTTCTTTTCAGAGTAGACTAAATATACCTTTATATCTTATCATAGCTATATCCTCCTCTTTTCTTTTCAAAACAAGAACACTGAATCTAAACTCCTTTGTTCAACTTTTTTTGATCATTACCAATAACAACTTGTAACCAACCACCCTAAACAATGACAAATATCCATAACCCAATTCCCTCTTGGGAATGTGAGTGTTGTGTCTTTAAATTTGCTTCCTGTTGTCTGGGGATGATGGCATCTTTAGGAGATCCTGAAAAGAAAAATTGGGGTTAATTGTCAAGTCCTGGGAAATGTAGCTATATCATTTATTGGCCCAGTCTCTGTTTAATGTGAAAACACAGGGTTTGTCTCAAGTCCTGGCTAGAGTAGTCTGTGAGACTGGACCACAACAAGCCATCTCAAAATTGTCCCAAGGAGTTTATAGTACAAAGCAGATCTTAAGGTAGTATTTTTTCAGATTATTGGTATTATCATAGTCCTTGTAGAATTGTCATTGTGGGATCCCATCATCTTTCTGAAGACTTCGGAGATCACATTAGGTCAGATTATTTCTTTTCTTGGCAATTTTTATTTTTGGGTAGTTCTCCCTTCTTCTTTGGATGCTTTTCTGTCCGAAGGTCTTTAAATTTCTCAAGATGAATGGTTTTATTTTCCTGAAAAGACAAAACCAGAACCCTCCCTGAATCCTAAGTTTAGGAAGTTTCCCTTTTGGCAAGTTATAGCTGATAAAATGAGAAGCATTTGTTAGTCATATGAGTTGGTCTAGATTGAATTGTCATGCTATCTGTTGAACTATCACCTCTTCTAAACAGGAAGTCTCCCTTGTTCAAATCTAATCTTTATCAATTTTTATTTGTGGTTTCTCCTGGAATTTTTCTTTTATCTTCTATAGCTGTTCTATTATCCAGAGCAGTATGGTTTCTTACAATAAGTATTAAGTTCTTTAATTGCTTTGAGAAGGAGTTTTCTCCACAATAACAGGAAATGACTGAACCACACTTGACAAGGATGCCTGAGAGAGGACCCTCAAGGAGTTTCCTGACTGCAAAGGGTTACCTTGACTGTACCTTGTTGATCTACATTCATTAGTCCAATGCCTGCCTTTGCTACACCTTCTGCATAATCCAGAAGGGAACAGAGTTCTGTTTGGATTATGCTTAGAAAAAGCGTTGTTTCTAGGAATGCTCTGTTTACAATGCCTTTTAAGATGACCTTTTTTTTTGCCACAATTAAAAACTTGACATTTTGATTTTTCTTCAAACCTCTGGAAATCACCTCTACCTATCTAAGCATCATCATGGTCATGAGATTCAATGTTGATTATATCTCAGATCCATTCCTCCACAGGGGTTGATTTTACCTTTAATGGCCTAATTATCTTTTTGAATTGTGAATTAGCATTTTCAAAAGTCAGAGATTCAATTATCATTTGTCTAGCTTCTGAATTTGGTATGATTCTATTTACTGCTGAAGTCAGTCTTTGTAAGAAATCAATGAAAGTGTCTTTCAGGCTCTGTATAACTTTAGTAAGTGACTCAATTTTCTTTCCTACTTCTCCAGTTCTGTTTTAAGCATTCAAAGCTGCCGTGAGGCATAAAGCCAGAGTGTGGCCATAATGCAGATATTGTCTTTCTACATTAGCAAAATCCCCTTCTCCAAGAAGTTGGTCTTGGGAGATTTCTATACCTCTAACCCTGCCTCATTGTTCAATGGTCTTAGCCTCATCTTTCTACCAGGTCTTCCAATGTAATTATGAACCAGGCTCCAAGACTGCTTTAACCAAATCTCTTCAGTCTTAAAGGATAATTCTATTACAAGCTGACCTCAAGTCTAACATCTGCTTCACAAAAGGTGAATGCATGCCACATGAGTCTATCACTTCTTTGAATCTCCTTATATCTAACATTTCCACAGGATTCCAGTGATCACTTAAATAGTCTTGGGGATACCTGTAATTTGGTAGTTCCTGTAAAGTGACTGGATATATTAAGGTTAGTTGTTTGAAAACCTCAGGCTGTTCCTCTCTAACCTTAAAACACAATGTTAAAATTGGTTCTCCTTTAAGTTTTTCTCTCTGGATCTGAACATTTTTATGATCTATTTTAACACGTTTTTCTAAGGCCTGTATCTTAGCACTTATATCAACCAACTTTTTTGATAGATAAACCAAGAATTATCACAATGATAATTAACATTATGCCAATCCCAGTTAAGTTGATTGTCCCTTTATTTAATTGATTTAATTGCTCCAATTTTAAATCATGCACTGCATGATCATACAGAGACCTAATACTCTCCATTGTAATTGTGTTTCCCATTTTTTTTTAATGTGGGGAAAAAAATCTCTCTCTTTTAACTAATTCTCTCCATTAAGAATTCCCAATAGTCTCACCAAATCTGCCACTGCTGATGAATCAGATGACGGTGAATTGTGAGACTGACTTCTGCTACATAGAACAGTAGAAGCCCAAGTGGGTTTCAAGACAGCTACCTAGTTTTTCACTAGCCAATGAAGGGGGTCCAGGGAAAGCCCACAACCCATCAGGAGCAAAGAAGCCAAAGAATCAGCCATCTGCACAAGGAAACATGAGAAAGAAGCTAACTCCTGTGGTGTATGGTGCTCAAACATCTGTGAAGTTTACTACAGAGAGGCTGTAACAGAAAAATTTAGACCCATTCAGAGGGCTTGGGGAAAAGAAGAAAGGAAAACCTAGCTGGTAGGATGGTGATACTGGCTGTATGTAGCTCCAGCCTGTGCCGGTGGCTGCAAAGTCACAGGTAAGTCACGTTTTTGTGAATTTGTGCCCAATGTTGGGTGCCAGATATAGCATGAATCTAATTGGTATTAATAATAAAAACCCAGAGTCAGATATTAGGGGGTGAAATCTAAAAGATCAGAGAAGCAGAGCAGCCAGTCACTAGTTCTTCCCTCTACAAAATCCTAGGATCAAAAGGGCCATCCTGTCTCTAGAAATCCTTAGACTGAATGCTGAGGTCCTGCCTTCTCCCACCTTATATTCCTCTCTCCATTTAGCCTCATTACTTCCTGTCTCCACCTGTCCCATGCTTGGGTTAAAGGTGTGAGCCACAACTGTTTGGCTCTGTTTTTGTTTTAGACTGATTCAACCTCGAGTAGCCCAGGGCAGCCTTGAACTCACAGAGATCCTTATCTCCTGAGTGCTGGGATTAAAGGTGTGTACCACCACTGCCTGGCCTCTGTGATTAACTAGTGTGGCTAGCTCTGCACTCTGATCTTTGGGCAAGCTTTATTTGTTACAGCACACACAAAATATCACCACAATTGATATCTGTAGGTTCATTTTCTGGGTCACCTTGCACACACCCCTTATCTATTCCTGGAGCAGATGCCATGAGCCTGGATTCTTGGCTAAAGACATCAGGTCAGCACTGCTCCATTGACTCCATAGGGCAGAAGCAAGGAAACGCAAAAGTTCTCTTCATAGGACTCCCTAAGTGATGGTTCTAAACTCATCAAACTTGCCACTTTTTTACACTGAAAAGGCTTTATTCTGGTTAAGAACAAGCAACCCCATGTGATGCCATAAAAATATATAGTCGCTGCCATAAATAATAATAAATAATGAAGTACTGCTATAAGACCTTGATGGTCACAGGACTTGAACTGCAAGAGACCTGGGAGTAAGCCCTAGTCTCAAGCCTCTCACCATGACAGACAGTGTTGAGATAATCCCCATGCTTCTTGCCACAGCAGACACAGTTGAGATAACCCCAACCTGGCATCTTGTTTCCCTGGGCCTGTCCTGGAACATCAAGCAGAAAGATACTTAGAAGTGAAAAAACCTGGTAGAGTATCTGCACCAAGGTTTCAAGACTGATCTTTCCTTGATTTCCATAAGGACCAGTGGGATCCAGCTTCTAGCCCTGTTAGTACAAAATGATTCTAGGAACTGTCCTGTTGGTAACTGTTTCTCCATTTAGCCATTCTTTGTCCAGGTTGTACAAAATTACCCTTTATTACCCACAACTTCAGGCTTTTCACATTATCTGTGGTCTTGAAACCACCTGACCCCCAGGGGCCTCACATGTTTTCCACTTCCGGTGCTGTGTTAAGATACTCTCCTTAGGCTGTGAAGACTGAGAGACACAAGCATGTAAAAGCATGTAAACATAGTCAAGTTCAAGGCTGACCTAAATGCTCTCTATATACATATATATATATATATATATATATATATATATATTTGGAAAGCAGTTACTCATGGTTATATATCTATACTATAATAAATTACATATCTTATATAAAATATGTATATATAATATATATTGTATATAATATATAATAAAAATATATATGTAAAATTGGGAAGCAGACACTCATAGTTTTGAACTGATTTCTGATTTGCTCTACAATAAGCTTTAGTTAATTAATTATTTATTTAGGGACCTTTCTGTGTGTAGATGTTTGTGGGTCTGAGAGAGTCCATGTGTACACGTGAGCTTGTAGAAGCCAGAATAGATATTGGCCCAGAGAACTAGGAAAGAGGGCTCTGTGACCAATTGTCTGTGAAATGGGGCTACCCTGCTGACATCCCAGGGTAGTGGGGGAGTTCTGGAGAAAGCCCTAAGATTTCTGGAGAAATCAACTGTGCTTGAGCATCTGGGTGGTCACTCAGTGAATGTGGCTGGGGTGCTTGCCTCTCTAGGCAGCATTGTTCTTGCAATATTGAAGCTCCTCTTCTCAAAAACCATGCTCTCTTAGGGACTTCATGTCTGTGAAGTTTATATATATATATATTTGTATGATAAAGGAGTTTAACTGAAGTTATCCTGCACAGAGGATAATGCTCCTCCAATAGCCTTAGGTTACCAAAATACAAAGCCCAGTGCCGGGGGTAGAAGGCCTCTCATGTATTTTGTATGGATGCCCTGGAGACCTCAGAGACAATGGAGGCTGCTGTCACTGCTCTTGGTGGTTACCAGAACCTGGGGTTGAAGATGCCACACACTTTGGTCACAGGACATATAGAAATCAAGTTAGTACTGACTATGAAGCTAGCTTTCACAGCACCAGAAGCTACAATTCAGGTTGATGAGGGAGAGCAATCAGTGGTCTTAGCTGAGAATTGCAATGATGAGTGGCTTAGCACGATAGATCCACAGAGGCAATAGTGGCATGAATGTGGAGAGGTAACCAACCACTTTCCAATTGACTCTAAGGATAACCCCACAACAGGAAGTTTATGGTTCTTATCTGACCAAGAATCCGTGACTCACAGGTCTCAGGGAAGGAATCATATTACCACTCGTCTGCTAAACTGATAGAGCCTAAAACTACCCCCTCTATATTTTCAGATTAGTCCAGCTCTCAAGGCCTCCTCTGAGAAATGTCTTTGTGTACTGGACGATGGTTAACACAGAAACTCACAACCAATCAAAGTGGAGACAGTGTCAGGGGAGGAGCATTCAATTCCATCATACCCCTCCCAAAAGCTCAGGGTCTCTCTTGGAAGAGATAGCAGAGAGATGTAGGAGCCAGAATTCAGGAAGGGGACAAGCTAGAACAATGTCTTCTGGGCATGGCAGGGCTCTTGCATTCATGAGCTCACAGCAGATGTGGCTGCCTGTACAAGACCTGAGAAAAATGGAGTGAGCCAACATTCTAACATGGGAGAGGAGAGGAGCTCATGAACTTCCACCCATAACCAAGGTGCTATTGACAATTGACGGCTTCTGAAGCAGGGAGATGCCCTTTAAGGGTGTGTCTCCTGTTAGGACAGCTATGCTCCAGGGGATAGCTCTGGACCTAGAAGAATATGGTTAGTACACATTGCACTATATGGGATTTTTGAAAATAAAAGGACAGGAAGTTTGCATGGGTTGGAAAGGTTGGAGACCAATTTCAGTGTTTCTTTTAGGACGAGCTCCCTACTCAACAGGACAGGGTGGAGAGAGGAAGCTGCCAAGAAGTGGTGAACTCAGGAACAGAGAAACCATGAAGTCCTGAGGGAGGGGCATTCATGCAGTGAAGACATTTTGCCCTTCAGTAGATGACGAAACTTAGCAAACAGCCATCAGGGAACACGGATACAATGAAACTTAAGATAGATCTTGGGGTGCAGCCCAATGGTGGAATGCTGACCTAGCATATGTAAAGTCTTGGGTCTTTAGCAACACACACACACACACACAGAGAGAGAAAGAGAGAGAGCACTTGAAAGTAAAATAATAGGAAAATAAAAATAGGAAGGCTAAGTAGGCTGAACACATGCCAAGAAAAGGCAGCATAAAAATGACCTTGGCTGGATCAATGAGGAGTTACCAAGGGGGCACACATGAGCTGCTTGACCCTAGAATGCACTGTTGAAATACTTTCACAAAATATTCCTCTATGACTTAAATATGAAGATAGTTTGCAAGCTTTTTGTTTTAAAAATGTCATTCCATTCATCTGTTTGCAGTGTTAACTACAAAATTAAAATCAAGCTATTGGTAACAAGCTCTTGCCGGGAGTTGTAAAAGGACCCATCCATTCCATTCAGTTTCAGATGCCAGCAGATTGGAGCAAACCGAGATGGCTGCAGTGGTAGATTAGGAAGTCCTGTGCTCCATCTGCCTGCAGGTTCCTGTTATCAGTTCACCAGCTCAGGCAGGCAAAGCCCCACAGTGAAGTTGTGCATAGCAACCGGCTTTCTGGAAGGATCTGACCCAGAGACACCTCATAGAGGTAATCATGGCAAAAAAAAAAAAAAAAGACTAACAAACACTAATAAACTTCTTCAGCACAATGTAAGGAATGCAGGAGGGCAGTGCTCAGGGCTCAGGCAAGCTTCCATGTGGGGAAGTTGCTCTGCCCTCTGCCCTAACTGTATGGCAGGGCTTATCATGTTTCTGGATGCTTCTGTTGGAAGCCCTCCCACCACCCTCAGAAGATATGGCCCAGGTTTAGCTTCTTCTTGAGTTTCCTGCTCCCCAGAAGTCCCTGCCTTTTAAAGACATTGTAATCGATGATTTAAAAACCATTTCCATCAAGGGAGCTGATGGAAGTTTTGTCAGAAAGCAGAGCTCCGCTTGAATTTTTCAGATCTGTCCAAACAGGACAGCTCCGTTTGCCCCAGGACAAACTCTGTCCTTCATACCCAGAGTGGGCATGGCCAGCATCTCTCCTCCTGCATGTCACGAGAAAGCTTAATCTGAAGTGTGATCACTATGTCAGAGTATCAAACAGTAATCGTCCCTTTTCCTTTGTGTGTTTGGAGAAGAGAGAACTCAACCCTCTGGAAGGTATTGCTATCGCCATGTTGCAGTTGTGGGTCTTGATGTCTCCGGGGTGCCTCTGACATAGGCTGGTACTGGAGGGAGCAGGAAGGTGCCAGAGTAAGAATGAGGAGCCTCCTGAAGTGGATCTGCATGTGGGAGGTACATCTCTCAGATGCCCTGGGTCCTTATCTGCAAAATGCATCAGGAAAGTCCCTAGAAATCCGGCTCACAGAATGCTAGTGAGGCTGGGGTAGTGAATATGAACACATTAGCATGCGCCTCGGTGTTAGCATGGCTCAACCATGAGTGGAGCCATGCCTGTTGTGAGTTTAGAGTCTTTACACACAGCCAGTTCTTCTTTCCCACTCTTCTGGTCCAGACAAGTTAGAGGTGAGAGGAAAGGAGTCCCAAAAGGAGCAGAGAGGGAACTGGCTGTGATCCCTGGAGACAAAGGCCAGGCGTTCTACAGTCCTGGGGAGACACCGACTGCAGTCCTCTCTGGTCCACTGTCACGAGCTGTGCAGGCTTAACACACATCACTGGTACCTTCCCAAACAGCTCAGTTGTCTCCTTTCTCTCCACGGATGTTCCCTGCCCCCCATATGTCTGTCCTCTTTGGAATGAGAGCAGCTGAAGCACATACTGATCTTGTCCATTTGGGGCCACCCTATCTCAGGCCCCACGTGTTTGTCTCTCTCTCTGTCTCTGTTTCTCTGTCTCTGCCTCTCTCCCTCCCTGCTCCTTAAAGAGCACATTGTCGCTGCAAGGGGCACTGTTCATTCACAGGCCAGCCTTCCCTGCAGTAGACCTCGCTGAGGCTGAGAGCAAGAGTTTCAAATGCGTTCCCTCCCACGCTCTGCTTTTTAATTTCGGAGCCCCAGGCAATCTGCGTGGGGTGACAAGTGGCAGTAGCTTCCCTGATGTTGGTATTCTGAGGTCGCAATGTGGTTTGCAGCCAGAAGCCCGGGGATGAAGTATGGCATTAAAAATAAGAGAGATTAAAAATATGTGCCCTCCCAAGTCAGCAGAGCAGAGCCAACAGCCCCACATAAAGAAGCTGCCAGCAGGATGGTCTGGTGACGGGGAAGCAGAGGGGGGCTCGCTATGGCCATCAATCGTCTCCCCGCACCAGTGGAAAGCCAGGGCTGAGGTGGGGAGGGCAGAGAGGGGAACTGGCGTTGGGAGGAGAAAAGGGGGAGGCAGGCAGGGAAAAGGGGAGGGAGGAAGGAGAGAAGAGCACCTCCAGGAAGCAAAGAGAGCGGTGACCAGGTGGGTGCAGACTCAGCCAGCAGGGAAAGGGGGTGTTTATTTCTTCCTTATATAACCTAAAATGGCAGGTTTCAGCCTGTGCATTTATCTTTTAAAATTGCGCCATGCCGCAAACCAAGATTTCGCAACATGCTGTCTCCCTGCCGTGCCTACAGCTCTTGGCGTATCTCTTCTCCCCCCTAACTCATCTTTTGCTCTTCTTCACCTGCCTGGTCTCTGTCACAGTCTGAGTTCATGGGTCACCATCCCCCTCGCCGCCCCCAGCAGCTCGCTCCTCTCCCGCTCATGCTAGCAATAGTAATTTTTCAGATAACAACTTGCTCGTGTGGGGGTCAAAGCCCATCTTCTATTGTTCTAGTTGCTCTCCATTGCTGTGACAAACACCATGGCCAAGAGGAACTTTGGGGAGGAAAGGGTTTATCTGGCTTATGCTTTCAGGTCACAGTCTGCCACTGAGGGAAGTCAGAGCAGAGACTCAAGCGGGAGCTTGAAGCAGTAATCACAGAAGAACACTTCTTGCTGACTTGCTTGCGGGCTCATGTCCAGCTAGCTTTCTTATCCAGCCCAGGGCCTCCTGCCCAGAGAATGATGCCCCTCACAATGGGCTTGGCCCTCTGTCAATTCATAATGAAGACAGTTTCTTACAGGCATGCCAACAGGTCAGTTTTGTCCAGGGAAGTCCTCAACTGAAGCTCTTCCTTCAGGAAGTTGCCAGCTAAGCTCCAAGGGACCTACTCGGCACACATGTACTAAGCAGGTGATATGAATGAGTCTGTGTGTTGGTGTGCACGACTGTGTGTGCACTTGAGAAGTGCATGATAAGAATGTGTAATTAGTACCCAAACAATTTTCAATCTAATGGGATGATGGGGAACTGAGGTGCTGCTGTTATGGTAGGAACATAAGTTTTTAACATAGAGGCCTGGCGAGGGGCTCTGAAAGGGACTGGCCGTGGGGAGTTTCCCTTGCTGTGGAAGCAGTGTCATTAGGGAGGTGTAATATATCTCCAGGGGATGCTTCCCTTTGTATCATATACCTCTTTTCCTGAAGATTGATAATTTCATTTATTCATTCATTAGAAATTCATGTAGATTATTAAAATATCAGCATTTTGGTTTTATTCTTCTCAGTGGACAAATTTGGAGTGTTGGCATCACTGAAAAGATGCTCCCATGGTTGACCTTGGTCAAGAAGGAATGAAGTATACAAGATCAAGGAACCATAGGATTGTGGCATAGTTGTGAAGGCCAGCAAAGGGATGTAGGAGTGAGAGACACACACATATACACGAGAGAGGGAGAGGGAGGGAGGGAGGAAGGGAGGGAGAGAGGGAGCTGTCCACAGCTGGGTGCTGAATTCTTGTATTCCAAACTCTGACACAAAATCCAGCCATATTTCTCTCTGTGTATCTCTCTCTGTCTGTGTGTCTGTCCGACTGACTGACTCTGTGTGTGTGTGTGTGTGTTGATCTGCCTGTCTCTTTCTGTGTGTGTGTCTTTCTCTGTATGTGGGCATGCATGTGACTGTCCACAGCTGGCTGCTGAACTGCCCACCAAGCTCTGACACAGAATTCAGGCATTTGCTTTGACTTACGTTTTAGTACCCTCATCTGTAGATCCCAGACAATAAGATGCCTTCCTGACAGGGTCATGGGAAGAGGGTGGGGATGAAAGCTGAACTGACAGCAGCTGCTCTAGGAGGCTCAGGACTCCATCCAGCATGACTCCTCAGAGTCCTGTGATTAAAATATGGTTTAACCTTACATGCTTACCTGGAAGGTTTAAAATTCTGCTTCCAATTTAAGCTCCCCTGCAGGAGTGTGGAGTACAGCTCCCCAGATTGCTAGATCTTTCATGGACATTTCTGATTCGGATGGTGAAATATCACAGAGTGGCACAGGTCTGGAAAGGGGTTGGGGTGCATCAGCTCATGATTTTATCTTTACAATGAAGGACCAAAGTGAAAACTTTTTATGACTAGCCCTGATTAACTCTGAGCTCTTTATCATTCCTGACATGGGGCTGTGACTTAACATGAGGAGCAAATGACTGAGTGGATGGAAGAATGAAAAGGTGGATATTCAGACGAGAACATGGATGTAGGGACAGGACTATGAATAGAATGGGTGGATGGATAGATTGATACATGGATATATGCAAGCATTGATGGATGCATTCATTCAGAAATGAATGGATCTATTTATGAGTGCATGTATGTGTATGTAAATTAAGAGACAGGCAAACAGGAGTGCTTGGACTTGGCTTACTTTAGTATACAAATAGAAAATATTTTAGGGGGTAATTCAGTATGAAGGTTCCAAGGTAGGAATTCAGATAGTAATTTGGTAAGCTAGGACAGTGTGTGATCCCAACAATCAGTCCCATAATAGCAGATTTCTGGCAAGTAGAAATAGGAAGGGCAAGAGACGACACTGGTGGCAGCTGTCTCCATCACCCACACACATTAGAGAAGCCTGTGCTGCTGGCTGAAGTTAACACAGTTCATCCTCACCCACAAAAGCCTTTCCATTCTTTCTATCCCATTTGTTCATTTCACTGATGTTTGCAATGGAGACAGGGTCTTTATGGGTGCTTCTCCCTGTCCTAGACTTGATTGCATGGACTTGACTGGCATCCAACTCAGAGACAAATATACCCACCTCTGCTTTCTGAGTGCTGTGGTTAAAGGCATAATACACCAATATACCCAGTTTGTCCATTTTTGTAACAAGAAGGGAGGCTTGTTGGTTCCCGTCCTACCCAGCTAGCCTTTACCAGAAATAATCACACAGAACCCGTATTAATTAAATCACTGCTTGGCCCATTAGCTCTAACTTCTTATTGGCTAACTCTTACATCTTAGTTTAACCCATCTCCATTAATCTGTGCATTACCACGAGGTCATGGCCTACCAGCAAAGTTTCAACACATCTATCTCTGGCGGCGGAGGGTCCATGGCATCTCCTGACTCAGCAGCATTCAGTTCCATCTTTCCTGCCTACCTAAGTTCTGCCCTATCAACAGGCCAAGGCAGTTCCTTTATTAACCAATGAAAGCAACACACAGACAGGAGGACCTCCTACACTACATCTTTTTATTTTATTTCATTTTATTTATTTATTTATTAAAGAATTCTGCCTCCTCCCCACCCCCACCTCCCATTTCCCTCCCCCAATCAAGTCCCCTTCCCTCTTCAGCCCTAAGAGTAATCAGGGTTCCCTGCCCTGTGAGAAGTCCAAAGACCATCCACCTCCATCCCGGTCTAGTAGGAGGAGCATCCAAACTGCCTAGGCTCCCACAAAGCCAGTACGTGCAGTAGCATCAAAAACCCATTGCCATTGTTCTTGAGTTCTCAGTAGTCCTCATTGTCCGCTATGTTCAGCGAGTCCGGTTTTATCCCATGCTTTTTCTGACCCAGGCCAGCTGGCCTTGGTGAGTTCCCGATAGAACATCCCCATTGTCTCAGTGTGTGGGTGTCCCCCTTGCGGTCCTGAGTTCCTTGCTTGTGCTCTCTCTCCTTCTGCTCCTGATTTGGACCTTGGGATTTCGAAATAGAAAACACTATCCTGAGTGAGGTAAGCCAGACCCAAAAAGAGGAACATGGGATGTACTCACTCATATTTGGTTTCTAGCCATAAATAAAGGACATTGAGCCTAGAATTCGTGATCCTAGAGAGGCTAAATAAGAAGGTGAACCCAAAGAAAAACATATAGGCATCCTCCTGAACAGTAACCTTCATCAGGTGATGAAAGGAGACAGAGGCAGAGACCCACATTGGAGCACCGGACTGAAATCTCAAGGTCCTACGCTACATCTTATTTTTCCTTTTGTAGTCAGTAATTCTTCATACACTTTTCTCATGAGCACTATGTACTGTTGACCTTTCTCCTTGTCTCTCCCTGTTAATAGACATTTTTCTTATAAGGTGATATCCCATACAAAGGGTCCAGAAATGACAGAGTTGACTCCCCATTTCAATGTGACTGTCTATGTCATGGAATAAGAGTGGGGAGCACCAGAATCATGACTATACCGTCAAAGAAATATACATTTATAAGGCAATTGTTTACCTTTTCTTGTTTTTAAGATGGACTCTCGTGGTAGTGAACTCCAGACCCTCTTGCCTCCACATTCCCAGTACTTTAAGAGCAGGCGGCATGACACCTGACTTTTTAAAAATCATTTTTAATTGTGTGTATGTGTGGTCATATGTGTGTACAGCATGTTCATAGAGGTTGACGTCGGGTCTCAGTCACAGTCATTGCCTTTCTCGTTGAGACACGATCTCTTGGTGCTCACTGCTATTATAGAAGCTACATAAGATTCTCTTTTATTTGTCTCTCATCTCATGGTTGGAATTCTAGAATTATTATCCTGGATTATCTCATCCCGCTTTACTAGGAATTTGAGGATCTAAATTCCATTCCTCTCCTTTGCTCGCCAAGTACTTTACCCACTGAGGCGTTTCCTCAGTTCTCAAGCCTGGCTTCCATTGATCTTTTTTTTCTTAAGCAAATAAAATAATTGAGACAAAACCAAAAAAAAAAATAAAAACCAGAAGACAAAACCCAAACACACATACTCGAGAGGTTGAAAAACATACATGAGAGGCGAAACTTAAACCCAGGTCTCTGAGGCTCCCAAAGTCACGTTAGCTGGCTTTGTGGCCATTGCCTCTGTAGGGGCAGAAGCTAGCAGCCAAACCGTGTCACTCTTAAGCATACTGCCTCTAACAGGGGCACCAGAGCTGGTTTTTGGAGAACAGTGTGCCTTCGGGACAGCAGCTTTGAGACTGAGCCTGTCTGTTTGTGGGGCTGATGAAGCAAAGCCTATGAAGTGAGCTACAGAAATGCCTCGGGCCCTTCTTCTAAGAAGAAAGGCAGTCCCTGTTGGGCTGGGCACAGTTCTCCTCCTGCTTAGCCCCAAATGGCCCCAGGCTGCTCATTCATTATCTTCACAGTGCCCTGCCCCAGTTGGTGGACTAGACAGCCAGACAGAGCTAGGCTGACAGGGGGCAGCCGCTCGGACCCACCCTCCTCCTCCAAGGACAAAGAGCATTGCCTCTTCCCTCTGCTGAGAGCCCCCTCCCTCTGCAGACTGGAGACTGGGAAGGGAAGGCTTCCCAGCACCAGCCTCCTTGCTCAGTCCCTGCAATTTGCACAGAGGGAGTTCAGCTATTTGAGAGAGCCAAGGTACTAGAAATACCTGAGTGGTGGAGAACGCTGACGCCTCCGCCCACACCACCCTCAGAATCTAGGGTAGTCAAGGGTGAACTCTCTGTCAAGGTGACATTGATTTAAAAAAAGGTTTGAAACAAAATGGGACCAATCTTTCTAAATGCCGGACAAAGGAACACACAGAAACCAAAAGGCAAACAGAACTGCAGGAATCTTCTTCCTCCCAGGACAAGGCTCCCTTAAGTGCCACTGCTCAAGGATCCCTGAGACCCTGCTAAGATGCAGACTATGATCCTGTGATCTTCTGGGGTGGGAGAGGGAGGCTGCAGTTCTGCATTTCAATCAAGTTTTTGAGAAGCTCTGGTGTCCATTTCTTGAGCCATCACAGGTTACAAAGAAGTCACCTTCCTCCAGGGTAGTTCTCTGCACAGCTGTGGTCAGCTGTCCTGGAGACTCCCCAGGGAGGAAGCTGTCTTCTCTGAGTGATAGCCCAGTTGGGCAGTACTGACCGGACACTGCTCTGACAGCTAGAGTTTGTATGTACTTCTCGGGAAAGAGATTCTTCTCAGGGGAAGTGCCACAGCATGGGAACTCCTGGGACTAGCTCCTTGTGCAGACCCCACCCTTCCCTAGGGAACAATCCTCCACCTTCCCTAGGGAACAATCCTCTAGGGATCGGCACATTAGGGACAGGTCCCATTTTGTGAGTGCTGCATCTCTGTATTCTGTGGAGGTGACTGCTGGAGATAGTCTTGCTTGTTGTCCCTTCTCGCCAGACAGGACATTTGGAATTAGCCCTTCAAATCTTCTCAGAGCTAATGAAGACTTTGGGCAGATCACTGAGCCAGCCAGTGTGCAAGGTCTTGCAGAAGATAAGAACACCGATGACCCTATGGCTGTAGTCCAGACACACAGGACTTCTAATTATTTTTCCAATAAATTTCAGGAAGATGTTGCCCAGAGCCAGTCTGATAGCGGCTGTCATAGTGAGTATGTGTTCCCAGGAATCCCATGGGTATTGCAGTTCATCAGCAAAGGAAGTATGCTGCCATTTTTTATTTCCTTCCTGGAGTATTTTTGTTTTGCAATGTTGAAAGAGGAGATAGAAGAAAATATTAGTTCCTAGCGAAGTACATATCTCCAGGATGTGATCCTGGTGCCTCCTGACCCCAATGGGCTGTCCCTCTCTGAGGGACTGGGCTAGCACGTATCAGGTTACATTCACATTTACACACAGAGGGACGCAGAGAGGACATGGTGGCCTGCAGTTAGGCGTTAGGCTGAAGCTGGTGACCCCGAGGCTCAGATGCTGGTCCTGAGGTCTGTGCCTGTGTGGTGTGTACGTGGTTAGTCATAGTTGAGGTGAATTCTTTTCTTGAGTCCTGGGATATGGTTATGGAAATGTCACAGGGGGCATGTGGCCAGAGACAGGGTAGCAGTGGCAAAATAGAGCTCTGAGTTAGGGATGTGGCCCTCTCTAGCCCTAGGGTCTGTTGGTCTGCCCTTCTGTTGGCTTTCTGCCTTTTCTCTATGAGGCATTCAGAGAGTGGCTGCAGTTACACGTGATATCAACTCAAATTAGAAAATCAGGGGTCTCTAATGGACATGCCGGTATTCATAAGCTCCAGGTCAAATGTGGGTCTTCATACGTTATAATGGCACACAAAGTTCATTTCACCTCTACAGGCAGAAGCAGGCCGCTATTACCCTCATTTCTGTATCAAAATTCAGGAACGTTATTAGTTAGTAAGTAATTAGTACAAATGCTAGCTGCTGGAGGTGACAGTGAGCAGTCTCTGCGTGTTCATGTCTCCGGGCCCAGTGACCAGCTTAAGCAATACCGACAATAAAGCTCCCAACTAGGGAGTTTCCCAGTCTCTCACAGAAGCCATGTTAAACCCTGGTTCCAATCTAAAGTCTACCTTTTCTATCCTTGCTTCCCTATCTGCCATAGGGACATGGGTGTGATAAGTAGATGCCCAGAGCCAGGCTGACACTAAAAGGAACAAAACTCCTTTCACATCTTAGAGACACCAACACTAAGCCTACATCCAGCGACAGATCCTTACTTATAAAATACAGAACACACAGACATACAGTTAACCAGAGACTCACATTTTATCAGCTTGGGTAAAAGTCCCATCTCTACACATTGATTCCAGAATGGACTCAGCTTGGTGGGGACCAAGCAAAGAAGATAAGACTTCAGAGAACACATAGGGACAGACTCATACCATTTTTTGGAAGTGGGGATTGTAATTATTTAGTCACAAATAAAGCTACACTTCCGGGTTCTAGAGCCAGGCACGTGCAGACAAGTGAAAGGTCCCTGTGTGATCCACATGCGTGCATGCGTGGTTCCATCCACGAATGAATCAGCTGAACCCTTGCGTGCATGTGCTAGTCAGTTTTTAAAAAGCATGCACACAGGGGGTTGGCGTGACTATGTCATACGCAAATGACGGCCTCATGCATGCGTGCAAGGGTTTAGCCCAGTGCAGGAAGATGGGCACTAGAAGGAAGCCACTGGGTAGCAATGGCAGGTCCAAGCTAGGTAAGGTGGTGGGGTCCTTTAAAGCATGAGCTAATGCTAAGTGAATGGGTTTAATTAAAGACTTAGAGCAATCATGACAATCGGGTGTTTATCCCCTTGGAACCCTGGCTACTCCCGATAGCAGATGTTTAGGTCCTTCAGGGAACACGACCAGGTGAGCAGGAGAGAAGAGCCACCTAAATGGGTCAGGGAAGTCACTTGTGTGTGCCTCAGGCTCCCACCAGACCTCACCAACATTCTCCTAAGTGAGGCTCCCTCAGTCCTATGCCCGCAACCGGCCTTTCTAACCCCTTCAAAGTCAGGAGAAGGGTGGAGCGTGGATAAGAGATTTGTTTGAAAAACAAATTGCTGAACTGAGTGACTGACAGCCAACGAGCTTGGCCTTCAGTCTTTCTGTGTGGCCAGGCCTGTGTAAACCATTCATGTGTCCAGGCCTTAGTGTCTTAATTCATGTAGTGGGGATATTTTCTTTCTCTAGAACAGGGGTTCTCAACTTTACTAATGCTGCAATTCTTTAATACTTAGGTAGGGGTGACCCCAACCACAGAATTATTTACATTGCTATTTCAGAACTGTAATTCTGCTACTGCTAGGAATCATAGTGTAAATACCTGTGTTGTCGGATGGCTTTGGGTGACCCCCGTGAAAGAGTTGGTTGACCCTGAAGGGTTGCGACACATGCGTTGAGAACCACTGTACATACAATTTTTAGGATATAAGTGATAACAAGGAGGGGAAGAACATAAAAATTTATGAAAATGTAAAGCACTGTGCTCTAGGTGATGTGTGTTTTAGACTGGCAACTTATAGGACGAGGGCTATGACTTCCAAGGTGGGCGAAGGAAGGAAGACCATCTGGGGTCAGCAAAGGTCAGAACCTAAAGGTCACTGGAGCAGTTAGGTATGGCACCTTCATACTACCACAAGGGGCAGGGCATGTCAGCTCATGGGCATGCTGGGCCATTGTTTGTTAACTCACAAGCTACAGGAATCTGGGAAGAAGGAGTGTCAGCTGAGGAACTGCCTCTATCAGACAGGCTTGTGAGTAAATCTCTGGAATTTTTCCTTGGTGGATGATTGATATGAAAGGGCCAAGCTTCCTGTGGGTAGTGCCTCTCCTGAGCACCAGTGTCCTAGATAGACTAGCAAAGCAAGCTGACCAGTGAGCAGGGCACTTCTCCATGGTTTCTGCTGCAGGCCTTGCCTCCAAGTTCCTGCCTTGGGTTCCTTCCCTGTGTGCTGGTAGAGGAGGCAAACCCTTCCCTCCCCCAAGTTGCTTTTGGTCAGAGTTTTACCATAGCAACAGGAAACAAAGTAGGACAAAAATGCTCTTTCTGGCCTCTCTTGGCCAACCCTCTCCTCCTAAGCCCGGATACTGTGCTGGATAGCAGCACAAGTGAGTCTGTTTTTGTGGAACAGGGTTTCTGTTGTTAGCAGCCATCTCTGTGTTTACCGTGACTGGACCTGAAGTAACCTGTGTGTGTAATATGTGCAGGGTCAACCTAGACCTGAAGTTTCCATTTTTACGCCACATCTTCATCCTCAAGTAGAATGGGGCTTGGTGTAACTCACCTCCGACTCTAGGGATATGCTGTTTGTGTGAACATTTAAGAATTTCTCTAAATGCAATTGGTTAACATGTCCAGACAGTGCTATTAAGTTGGTTATTGCGTGTAGATTGTGTTAATTTTGAAAGACCAGAGGCTAATAGAATCAGAGTATCCAAGCTTGCAGAAGAGGAATATAAGTCAACCCAAGGCATGACCTATTTTGATGTAGTAAAGGAAGATGCCGTGTAGGAAGGAGCCCTGAGGGACACACGGAGGTGAGCAAATCAGGTCAGCACGGCCGGGGGGTGGCCCCGGACCAAATGCCCGCCAGTCTGATAGAGGATTCTGACCTAATTCAGGGGAGGATCTAGATTGGGGGCAACCTAGGACAAGAGGTGACTGGGGGATCTGTGCTATGAACCAAAGCAGAGCCACCCGTGTGGTCTGGAGTGGTAGGCAGCCCAGAGGGAAGACAGCAGGGGTGACCCTGGGAGGACAGATACCGCTGTCCATGGCCAGATAGCCTCCTTTAGAGATGCTGGACAGGTTTGTTAGACCACAGTGTCCCTTACAGCCTGCTTATCTCCAGGTGTCCCCATCTCTGCTTAGCCCACTTTACAGTTTCTATGAGAATGTGAAAAATAAGAAATGAACATGCTAGAAAGAGTTCACAACCACATACCATATCTTACTTGGGCAATCTAGTAAGCACTTTACAGTATGATTCTATGACATGCTTCCAACACCCTGACCAGGTGGGTGATTACATCTTCTTTCGATACCTGATAGAATTAAGGTGACAGGAGGCACCTATGACCGCACAAGCAGTTTGCTGTGTCCTCTCACACCCAGGATGTCAAGCCCAGGGGATAACCTCTCAAGGCGCCTGTGAATTACGATTGTGTAGAAGAGGTCTGTGGAGGAAGAAGAGGGCACACAAGCACAATGGAGTGTGTTGTGAAAAGGAAACCATCTTGGGAGATGGGAACAAGCTGTTGTCACACCGTGGAAAGGACAGAAGGAGCACGTGCTGTCCTTCTAAGCATTTGGTCAGAGTCCATAATAGTGTCTCGTGTAGCTTCTATGTGCCATGTGTGCTCCTGTGTTCCAAACCTTGCTTTAACACAGCAGTACTTCGCTTTTGATGGTTTTGATTTAGTTCAATTTAGCAAAATCCCTGAAACAAACAGACACCCTGCCCCCCCCCCGCCCCCCCCCAAAAAAAACCCAACCAAACTAAAAGCCTGGGTAGTGAGTTGGCTTCGATTTCACCGCAGCAGTGACAAATAGAAGACTCTTCAGCCCCATCCACAGCATTCGGTAGCATGGGTTCAGATTCCCCGCTTGGCTACCGGTGTCTACCAGCTGCTCAGTGACCATACATGGTGCAGTCTTTATACCCGGTTCATAAAGACAGTAGCCCCACATGCTTAGAGGAAATGTTCATATTTATTGTGCATTAAGCAAAATAACTAGAGAAATAATTTGTTTTTAAAGCACTAGTAAAGCATGGATATAACTGTAACATAGCAAATAGAGAAAAATCATCTCTGCAGGTCACATGGTGATGACCTGAATGATAGTAATCATATTCCTAAAGTGTGTATGTGTGTGTGTGTGTGTGTGTGTGCAAGAGAGAGAGGGGGAGTGGGGGGGAGAGAGGTGAGAGGATAGAGAGGAGAGAGAAAGAGAGAGAAGAAAGAAAGGAGAGAGAGGAGAGGGGAAGAGAGAGAGAGAAAAGAGAAAGAAGAGAGAGGAGAGAAGAGACAGAGAGAGGGAGAGGGGAGAGAGAAGGGAGAGGAAAGAGAGGAGAGAGAAAGAGGAGAGAGAGAGAGAGAGAGAGAGAGAGAAAGAGAGAGAGAGAGAGAGAGGAAAAAAGGAGAGAGAAGGGAGGGGAGAGAGGGGGATAGAGGAGAGAGAGAAGAAAAAAAGAAGAGAGAAGAGAGAAGAGACAGAGGGAGAGGGGAGAGAGAAGGGAGAGAGAGAAAGAGAGACAGAGGTGACAATAAAATGAAGTTCATGCTGGGACTGAGAAGACAGAACTCTTTCAGGTATGGCAGACCCCGGGTTTTGAAACACTGTAGTGGTTTGTTGAGTGAACAGACAAAGAAATCAATCAGTAGTAGCTCACACTGGTTAGTCCAAGGTACAACTCTCTAACTAGCTGAGGTGTCAGCATATAGTAGTGGCCTCATAATTCTTCTTGTGATAGTTCTGAGTCTCTTGCGTCCCCCCAGGAGTGGATGATCACTTTTGGAAGCTTTTAGGGATAATCACAGTTTGGAAGCATGTGCAGAGACTAATAGCTTGTCCCACTAACCACTCTTCAAAACTGAAGAGGTCATAAACATACATGTTGTTCCAGTCAGTTTTAACTGTCCACTCGACACAGCCTGGAGTCACATAGAAGGGAGTCTCCATGGAGGGCTTGCCCAGTCCAGGCTGTTCTGTGGGCACACTGGTGAGTGATTGTCTGCAGTCACATAGAAGGGAGTCTCCATGGAGAGGTCACCCAGTCCAGGCTGTTCTGTGGGCATGTGTGTGTGATTGTCTTGACTTCTAACTGGTGTAGCAGGAGTGCAGCTCCAGCACCGTGGTCTGGGGACATGGTCCTGGGCTGTTTAAGAAAGCTAGATAAATATGAGCCCAACAGCCAGCAAACAGTGTCCCTCCAAGTCTCTGCTTCAAGTTCTTAATGGAGTGTGTACCCTGACGACCCTTGGCGATGGTCTGGGACCTGTACATGCAAGCAGAATAAATCCTTCTTTCCCCAGACTGCTTTTGGTCAGACTGCTTTGTAACAGCAGCAGACGGAAAATTAGAACACATGTGTTCCTCTGTTTGCTTATCGATCAGTCCTTCCATTTACTTATCCATCCAACCTTTCCCAGACACCTATGTATCTAAGCTGTGCCTTGGCTGTTGGGAGACATGAGCATCCTGACTTTCGGCAATCCCTCAGTCACTTGATAGGAAGAAACTAAAAGGTAGTTGCGGCACAGTCAGACTCAGCTTAAGAACAAAGAGGCAGCCGGGCGGTGGTGGTGCATGCCTTTAATCCCAGCACTTGGGAGGCAGAGGCAGGCGGATCTCTGTGAGTTCGAGACCAGCCTGGTCTACAGAGCTAGTTCCAGGACAGGCTCCAAAACCACAGAGAAACCCTGTCTCGAAAAACCAAAAAAAAAAAGAACAAAGAGGCAGAAGCAGGTGAATCCCTGTGAGTTCGAGACCAGCCTGGTCTACAAGAGCTAGTTCCAGGACAGCTAGGACTGTTGCACAGGGAAACCCTGTCTCGAAAAACCAAAAAATAAAATAAAATAAAATAAAAAACAAAGAAAGAAGTTAATTTTCATTACCCTCTCTCATCATGGCAATGACTTTGAATCTCCAACAATTCAAACATTCTGAAGCTGCAGTTTTATCGAGGCAGCATTAATATTTATAATTATTGTTCCATGCTCTGAGGCTGAGAGGTGTTCATGCCATGGTTCTCCTTATTTGAGGACTTTCCCCAGTTCTTAATTACTGACTGATGACTCTATCTTTAGCTCTGAGAGTACTTCCTTGAAGGCACCTCTAGTTATGAAGCTTGAATTTTATCATGCGGGTTAATAATCTTTCTTCATTTCATTTTGGCACATTCCAGAAAATCATTTTTTTCCAGCCATTATGGATCAAAACCGCCTGTGCTAATGCAAAGAAGAGTGGAGACAGAAGGTGGTTGCAGGAGGCTCTCAATTTGAGGCATAATTGAGAGTGTGGGGAAAATGTGTGCAGGGACCAGGACGCCACACATTCCAGCCACAATTTATGTTTTAGATGCTCTGCAGCTCTGGGATCATGAATGAGGCTTCAAGACTGCAGGGAAGGGACTTTGAGATGAAGGGACTGTTTCAGGGTCAGAGGCAGCTGTAATGTGCCTTCACACTCGGATCAATGGAGAAGTAACTTTTCAGGGAAAAGTGGCCTTGTGGCCCTCTGTAACAATGGCAGCCATTTTGACTCCTCAGTAATACAAAGGTCGGGAGGATGTAGTTTTATCAGCATTGATTAGCTGTTGCTCAGTACTTCCAGGATGAGGACTATTTAGGCAGCCATTACCCATGAGAAGCGAAGTCAGCAGCATAACCGGTGAGGCACGGGCTACATTCAGACACTCTGGGATGAACCAGAGCTTCACAGAGATCCTAGCATCCTCAGGGTGCTCCCTGTGGAAGTGAGAAGGCTGGGCCCAAGGGTCTCTTCAGCGAGCAGCCACTCATGAGCATGCTTTATCTTCTGGGAATGTGAGGAGGGTCATAGCTTTGCTCTGAAGCCCAGAAAAATGCCTAGAGAAAGTCCAAGATGACCTTTAACCGCAAGTACCCCCATGCTAGATGATGGTGTTGAACCTTTAATGAGCTACTGTAATGGTCTGTCCTGTCTCTTTAAGAGACAAGCCATGTTCACTCCCTCCCACTTCCCCTGAGGCAGGCAGATCTTTCTTCCTGCTTGCAGCCTGAGTCTCTTCCTTTTCTGTCTCTCTCTCGAAGAGGCAGCTTCTATCTCTCCTTTCTCTCTCTCTCTCCTTTCTCTTCTCTTCTCCCCCCCCCCGCCTCTCTGCTCTTCTCCCCTGCTCTCTTCCCCCTCTATAACCCACTAAATAAATATCCAACCTCACTCTGCATGGCATGCCTATCCGTCTGTCTCTTGCCCACTGCCTGGCTCCCTGCCTTCAGAGACCTGTGGTGCGGTCTCATGGCATGCCTGTCTGTCTCTCCTTGTGGCCTACTGTAGCCACTGGGGGAACTGTGCCGTCCCTGGCTGCTCTCGGACCAGGACCCACTGTTCACTGTCTGCTGCCACATGGCCTGCTATCTGCCACAGCTGGGGATTCATAGCATTTTTAATTAATCCATTACAGGTACAGAAGAAGTGTGTGGGCGTGCCCTCCCCTAGAGCACATTCTCTAAAGCCAGGTAGTGGTAGCAAAGGTCCTCGCTTGGCTCCACATCCACGTTCTTCTGCCCGCCCTCCCTAGTGTTACTTCAAAGCTACCATCTTGAAAGAGGTCGCGGGAGGGCTGTTTCCACTTTTATTTCCCTTCCCCCCTTTGGTTTATTCTAGCTTGTCCCTGTCATGAATCCTTGTGGTGGTTTGGATGAGGAGGTGTTCCCAGAGAGCTGGGTGCTCTTTGAGTAGGTTTAGGAGACCTGGCTTTACTGGGGAGTCGGCTTTAAGAGTTTAGAGACTCCCACCCCGTTTAGTTTGTGCCTTTTTGCTTCCTGCCTGCAGTTCAGGGCATGAGCTCTCAGCTTGCTGCCCCAGCTGCTTCCCCGCCATGATGGACTGTTATTCCCCTGGATTCACAACCCCAAATAAACCCTTTCTTCTCTAAGTTGCCTTGGTCATGTTTTATCATAACAATAGAAGAGTCACTAACCCACTCAGAAACTTCTCTTCCCAGGTCAAGATGCTTCCAGGAGTTAACCACAGCAGACAGCTTCCTTCTAATCCCCTGTAGAAAGAGAGCCTCAGTCACAATTTTTGGAGTTACCCATGATCCTGGTGACACAGCTGCCACTGTCTCTTTGGTTTCTCATCCTGTGCTGGGCATCCTTCAAGTACTGTGTTTCTTGGGCTCAAACCTTGTTGCCAGTATGAGTTTTCTAGATAACATCTCTTCTCTGGACCCAGGGCCGGTTCCTTGATACTCATCTGCCTTGCCATGTCTTTTAGGGTATCTCAAGTGTCCCCTGATCCTTTGTCCAGGCTCCCACAGAGTTGTCTGGCTCTGGTTATCATCACCTTCCAGCAGGCAAGCCAGAAGCTATAGCACCACTGTGGAATTACAACCAGCTTGCATGTTTTGTTCCCCCTCCCCACACCCCAAACTTAAATCTCCGTGTTCACTCAGCCTACTACATTGATCCAAGCCAGCAGAGTGGTTACAGGAACTGGGTGGTTCACACTAAGAACATGATCCTATTTGTCCTCTTGGAGGCACTTTCTGTAAGACTATTCAAGGTGGAAATCTGTGTCATTCGCTGCTAATGCTAGCCATTTATAATAAAGCAGTACTCAGTGTACTGTTTTACAGGGCCTGATGTGATCAGGCCCCTCTCATCGGACAGAGCCTCTTCATTGTACCCTCTCCCGGCTACATCTCTGTACATTCTATCAGGAGAGTCCATACCATTCCCGCCCGTCTGTACCTCATTCGCTACCCTCATCTCTTCTTGCCAGCATTTGTCACTTTCCTCTTGGCAATATCTTTTTTTTTCTTTTTCTTTTTAACTGTGACCAGGCCAAACTTCCCTGGCACACATTCTTAATCTGCAGACTTCTCTAAATTCTAGTGTTTGCTATACATGAAATTTCCCACTGGCTCATGAAATTATTTCATTAAACCCTGACATTCTGATTTCACTGTGAGCTCTGCGAATGTAAAGACGGTTCAGACACAGCACTCAATAAATATTTTCGGATGGATAGGTGGGTGGGTGGATGAATATATAACTGGATTCACTGAGATCATAACACAGAATAAAAAAACAGATTTATATTTTGGGGGGTACAGATGTTCACTGCAGTGTTGAAAACAGTTTTTGCTGTTCTGGGACATCTGTGTGCCCATTATGCCCTGAAATATGAGACTTTGAAGTGAAGGAGCAGGCCAAAGCCTCCCAGGGAGATTTTGTTAGAGAGGAGAACCCAGAGTAGGGCCCTGAGCTTGCCAGGAGTGAGGAAGAGCATGAAGGATCTTAGATGTGCCTGACTGAACTGTGTTCATCCTAAATTCTTGCATGAAAACTCCAACCCTCAGGACCTGGAAAGGTGTTGGCATCTTAGGCAAGCAGACTAAAATGTTCTGCTAGAAAGATATGTCCTGATAGCTGGAATAGCCAGCATCTTCCTCTGTTCCACGCCCCATCCCAGGTCTTGGAACTACTCTATATCAGTTCTGTTGGTTCAGTTTTCCTGGCTTTCAGAAGAACCCTACCTCCCTGGGAGGAGACAACAGGACCGAATAACCTAAGCACCCATCATTCTTTCAGGACCTGTTAAACCACAGATCAACAGCTTCCAGCTCCCAGGATGCCTTGGGCTGTCTGTTTCTATTTCTTGGGGGTTACTAGTGCTGTTAATGATGCTTCTCTGCCTCCCCATGTAGCCCTGGTTCCGTGACTTGCAGGCCTTGCATCAGCCCTGTTCCTCTCCCAACTGGATTCATCCTCCTTGCTCTGAAAATATCTTCTGGGAAAGCAAGGCCACGGACATGCTCTCTGCTCACCAGAAAGCTTCTGATTCAGCGCTTTCCCTCTGATACTAACAGAGCCCCCAGAGACGAGAAGGGCATGAACAGGCCAATGCAGCATGGTAGCTGGTGACCCGCAGAGCTGTTTACTTCCCTTTTCCTTTGGCCTGCAGATAGATGAACAGGGTACAGCCTGCACTCTGAGCCCTTAAAGAGGATGCTGAGTGGGCCTCGGGAACTAGTCACCCAATAGAGATCAAGCTGCCGTTCCCATGGTGATTCCACACAGAGCCCTGTGCCCCGGGAACTCACCTCCTCCCATCCACTGTAACCTCCATTAAGCAGAAACAAAAGATTAATACGGCAGAAGCCATTTAATGAACTCAGAGCTGGCAGAGGCTTGCAGCTTTTTTCCAGAGCGGATTCCTGGAACAGCAATGCCGAGGCTTCCCCGCCTCTTCCAGGACAGCAAGGGCATTCAGCTGTCTGATCTCTCTGGGCTGTCAGACATCCGTGCAGCAAATGGGCCCAGGCAGTCCCATGGGTGTGGGGAAGACCCCTTCCTTACCTCTGCCTCCTTGTTCACGTCATTCTCTCACCTCACCAGGCAGGGAGGAGAGCAGGGTCTTGGCAACAAGAAGGAGGGGATGCAGGATTCCTCTCCACAGCTCAGAGAGGAGTGCAAAGAAGCCAGTGGTGGAAGGAGACCAGAGGCAGCAGTCAGTGTGTCTGGAGACCAGGTGTCTAGACTTGGTTTGTGGGAGACTGCAAGCTTTCTCTGCCGCCTCTTGTACCAAGGGTCTGAGGTCACTGAGCTGGTTGGGAAGCTCAAGAGGTCTCTGGATAGCACCATCCATTTTTTCTGTGCCCAGGGGGCTCGGTAGAGAATCTGTACCCATGCCTGGTCTCTTTCCCAGGCCCCTTCTCTCCCTCCCTATTGGGACATGTTTGATGGAGCTGGACTGAGGTGCACCCCTCCCTGTCAGGGCCTCTGCTTCTTGTATATACATTTCTGCCTTTCTCCTTGCTTCCTGATGGCCTGTGGGGTACAGATCCTGGGGCCTAGACAGGATCTCTTGTTCTTCTAGGAGCTGATGTCAAACCTGGGGCTCAGGGTTGGATAAAAGCTTGAGTCTCACTGTCCGCTAGGGACACACAGGAGAGAACTTTCTTCCCAGAACTGTGGACAGTCTACGGAGGGCTATACTGAGCAATGCATATTAGCTGGGCAATGGATTTGCATTCGTTGCAAAGGTGAGATTATACACAGGCATGGGAGTGGGTGGGAGTCCTCCCAACTCCCACGGAAGGAGTCTCTAGACACAATTCCAGGAAGATGGGCTCCTCTAAAAAACCAGAGCCCAGCAGCTGCCCTCAGCAAGCAGCCTGTGCTGCGCACAGAACTCAGGGGTGTGAGCTCTCAGCGTCCTTCACTCTCATCTGGAGCACAGCTGGGACTCCAGTCTTGTGTGTGCAGTGCTCATTTGTGTCAGCGTGGTAGTGACCATCCATCCTGTCCCTGCTTCTCCTGGCCTGGAAAGAAGTCAGGCCTCAGCAGGCCTTATTTCTTCTCTTCTTTAGCAAGCAGGATGAGAAGGCTGGACACTGAGGATGGCTTGTTAAGCTATTTCTTCTATCACTGAAGGCAGAGATTTCCCAAACCATGTCCATAAACCATGGCAGAACTAAAAGTGGAGGTCATGAAAAGAAGGGAAGGGAAGGTTGGGGGGAAAGGTCAGGGGCTAAAGAGAAAGGGCATCTGAGATGGGAGACCTGACTCTGAACCCATAGCCACTCACAGAGCTACTGGGTCATCCTATGGTTCTCGGTCTGGTCCTAGGGTACAGAAGCAGGAAGGGAAGCTGCTTGGAGTGGGCCTCGGGGTAGCCTCACCCTGTTCCCTAGACTCTGCCCAGAGGGACCAGCTCAGTGGTGGTGGTGGTGGCTGATAGTTTCCAGTTCAAACTCAACTCCTATTATTACTGTTAATAATAAAATATTTTCGCATATTGTACTTCTTAATTAGTAGTAAATATTCACAGATTGTATTTAATAGCAACATAGTCCCACATGTGCGTTGAATATGGTAATTTGTGATTTGTCGAGCCAAAAATGTTGTGACTCAGAAAATTGGTTTGGGTTTGGTTGCAGGTGGGGGGCTGCTACCCCCATCCACCACCACGGAAGGCATAGAGTCCCCCCAAATAGGGAGCATCACAGCAGGAGGTGCTCTGCAGACCCAAAGTTGCCCAACAGCAGCCATCACTGGAGACGTCCTTCTGGCAACAAGCGGGACTCTAAACATTAAAACCCACTTCCTGTTCACTTGGAGAGCTCAGCCTCTCTCTGTGGGATATACCTAAGTGTGGACCCTTTCCCCACTCAGTGTGAAGTGGGATACCCTGCAGCCTCCTGGGGTCTCCTCAGTTCTGTTAATTTAAACCCTTCACGTTCTAGACATGGTGGCATTCTCTGGTCCATACGCAATACTTTGCAAAACAGACACAGGGGAACCTGAGGTCTAGAACGTGCAGAACACAGACCTGGACTAAGCTATTGTGCATGTCAGCATGCAGCTGGCCCAGCCCTTATGAGAGCAGGAAGATTTGCTTCTGGCTGTCCTGTGGCCATTCCCACCCCTGCTCCAGGCCCTGCTAAGCCCCCAGTTTCGGTAATGTGCTTTCTGACCTTTTCTGCCAAAATTATTGAACCGGGATCTGAGAAGGGACACATTTTAAGTCTTGAGAGCAGCAAGTACAGCCCATTTACCTGACTTTCGACTTTTCTGTGAGCAGAGCTGGTGTGTGGAATTAAGCAAGTGGGAGGAAGGATTTCTGGAAGATCAAGCAAATATTTCCAGAATTTATAGGATTTCAGCCTGATTTCTCATTTCGAATCTCAGACCCACAGTCTCCGGTTGTTTTACGAGCCCTTCTGAAAAACCATGGGATTTACACATTAAAATTAATCAATAGAAGAGATTAAGGCTGAAACTGATCTGAGCATAAATTAGTATTATTACTATTTCTGAGTGGGGCTTAGGGTAGAGCAAGAATATAGTCTTGCTGCTATATTGTGTGCCCACAGTGCCTACTCAGTTTCAGCATCAACCTTAGATACGCTGTGTATAGGTCACAGTCGTCTTCTGGGCCTTCCCTCAGGGCTGTTGTCAGTTGATGCAATGATCTCTCATGGGTGTGCAGAGGTGTTTGAGCCTCCTCTACATTCTGGAGATGAACCTGGCAATAAACCCCCATTTGCAAGTCCCCAGAGCACACTCTGTTTTCGGTGGGTAGAAATGAAACAGAAACACCCGAGAGTGTGGCAGTGGACCTTGATGGGTGCACAGCCCGTAGGCAAGAGAGATAGAAATGAGATTAAGTAGTGGCTCTGTTGTCAACCTAGAGAGGGGAGGATAGCTTTGCTCTTGGCATTGGTTAATGGGAGGCTTCCTGAGCTAGCGTGTGAAAACCCTCATCAGGGAACAGGCTACATTTAGTGACTTAGGGAGGTGCCACATAGTTCATTTGCAGCTCCTCCGTGAAGCCATAGAAGGTGAGGAGGTGTTCATGGCTGTATCCACCTGCAGCAGAGGCCACCAGGTGAGTGTCAGGGAGTACCCTGTATCCTTCTCTAGAATTCCTGCGTTAAGTGCAGAGAAGAATGTGCCAGAATGGCACTGTCCTCTGGGTGTGATTTTGCGCGGGGATCCTGCAGAGTTCATGTGACTATAGCTAACATGGAGGGACTCGACCATCAGGGACTGGTCACCAAGCAAACCGGGAGTGAACATCCCAAAGAGTCTCTGCTTCCTCTTCTCCTGCTCACTCCAAAATTGTAGTCAAATCATTCAGCCTGTCTCTCGAACTGGTTTTGAAAGTTAAGGACACTGTCAGTATAGAACTTGGCTCCTGAAACACATGTGGTTCACCAAGACTCCCTTCATGTTATGACCTGAATAGGCCCAAATCTCTCCTCCAGGGGACGAGTGATCTCCACCAAATATCACCCAATAGGACCACACAGCTCACAGTTCCAAAGAGGGGCATAACTCCCCTTCTTGCATTCTGAGGAAGCCATGGAAAGGTCTGTGTTAGGGAATGCCAAACACGAGTGGTATTAACCTTCTTCACATTATCTCATGCCCTGAAGGTGGGACTGGCAGCTGAGCCCATTATCTGTGCTCCTGGTACCTGTGACATTCCCTGGCTGTGTCCTTTTCTGCCTCCTCTCCATGTGTTATGAGATAGCTCAGAAGCTGGGAGGTGGTGGCGCACGCCTTTAATCCCAGCACTCGGGAGGCAGAGGCAGGCGGATCTCTGTGAGTTCGAGACCAGCCTGGTCTACAGAGCTAGTTCCAGGACAGGCTCCAAAGCCACAGAGAAACCCTGTCTTGAAAAACTGAAAAGAAAAAAAAAAAAAAAGAGACAGCTCAGGAGCTTGCTCAGCCCTAACTTTGGTTCTCCCCATCCTACCACAGGCAGGTTCCAACACTAACTAGGTTAGAAGGGATCTTACAGTGCTAGGACTCAGGCAACAGGGTGGCCATTTGCAAAGACATAACATGCACAGGTTGTGTGTGTATGTACATGTAGATACACATGTAAGCTATGTAGTGCATCTCTGTGTGTGCATATGTGTAGTATATATACACTCATGTACACACAGCTGTCTTTGTCACATTTGTGCATGTTGGACCTTCTTGTCTTGCTCTGCGCTTGCCATTAAAATTGTTTAACTCAGGGACAGGGAAGATGGCTTAGTGGTTAAATTCGAGAACCTGAGCTCCATCCTGGCAGCCCTCATGGTTGGCTCACTCAAAGAAAGCTGACTCTGGCCTCCTTATACAGGTCTGGTATGCACACACCAAATAAAGAAGTGTAAAAATATTTTTTTAATTTTTCGTAATGATATCCATTCTCAAATGTTACCCCTGTAGTCACTGTGGTCATTGGCCTGGGAATGACCCCTGATCCCTTTTGTCCCCGCTGGCCATGTAGACACAGAGATCGTGTTGCTCATATGTTATCTATTGTGTCCTTATCTGTGCATTGTCTGACTGCAGAGGACTTCAAGGATGGAGAGCAGATCTGAGTCACTTTTCCCTCTGCAGCCATTTGCCATATCTGGGCCACAGTAGACTCACATAATGAATAAAATAATGAATAAGTGAAGTTAATAAAATTGCTGTATAAATAATACATAGGGAAAAGAACACTGCCGGTAAACCATTAACTCATGTATGGACATAATTAACCCAAAGAGGTAATTACTGTGTGTTACCACAAGTGCAGTGTAAGTCAGAAAGTGATGAGGTTCAATGTCATACTGGGCACTCAGGTTTCTGCCACACAGAAGAGGTACCACGTTTGGTCAGAATCATTTCAAAATCAGAGGCATCATTGTCACACAGTGAAATAACAGTCTTACTTGGCTGGAACTTGTTTGTGTGTCCACGGACCCACAGCCAGGTAAGATATGGAACATAAAATTACATTCCTTGGGTTTCATCCAGGAGATAGTGTGCTGATTAGTTTTAATTGCCAAGTCGACATGATTAGAATCACCTTGAAGAGGGTCGGTCTCTATATGGAACTTTCTAGATCAGGTTGACCTGTGGGCATGTCTGGGGGGATTTTCTAGACTATCTAAATAGAAGGTCTGTCCACTGTGGGTGTCACCATTCCTATACAGGGGATGCTGGATGGTTTGAGGATGGAGGAAGTGAGATGAGTAGTCAGCATAGACATGTATGCATCCTTGTCTCTCTGCTCCTGATTCGGGACATGGTGCCACTAGCTGTCTTAAGTTTCTGTGGCCTAGCCAGGTGATGGTAGCACACACCTTTAATCCCAGCACTCAGGAGGCAGAGGCAGGCAGATCTCTGTGAGATCAAGGGCAGCCTGATCTACAAGAGTTAGTTCCAGGACACGTTCCAAAGCTACAGAGAAACCCTGTCTCGAAAAACCAAAATAAATAAATAAATAAATAATAAAAAATTCTGTGCCTTGACTTTTCCCATGGTGGCCTGTAACCCAGAATGATGATCTAAAACAAAACCTCTCTTTCCTAAGTTGCCTTCTGTCAGGCTATTTTATCACAGCAACATAAACAAACCTAGAACAGCTGGCCACTTGGAGATGTGTCCAGCACTGAAGAGCTGTGACTTGGGTCTGGAGAATGGGGGAGACCATGGTCATCTGTCATTCAGTCCTTGTGTGGACAGCACAGGCACCCTGCTGCAGTTGTGTTGTGTTCTCTGGCAATGGAATTTCAAATCCTCGCCCCTGTCCCTGGGAATGAACCCTTGCTTGGTTGCCAACTGTATACAGTTGCAGTTGATATGAAGTGAGGTTATTAGGATGAGCTACAACTCTTAAATAATTGGTGTCTCTGAAGGAGAAACAGACAGAGACACAGAGTAGCCATGTTATATGACAATCCATGCTGAAGTAGTGACCCAGCCATGAGAACCTGACCCAGAGGCTGGGTAAGAGGTTGGGGTAGAGTCAGGAATCAACATGGCAGGTGTCCTGACCTTGGACTTTTGCCTCCAGATCTGTGAGAAAGAAGATTTTGTTATATTGTTCTAGGCTTCTTGACATCTTTCACCAGGGCAAGACAGCAGTCACTTGATTCTTGAGGACCATATTTCAAACTTTTCTTTCTCCGACAACCATGGAACTCAAAACTCATGATGTCGCAATGGCCTGGTCAGTAAGACCTGGGACTGGAGGCCCATTTGTTGCTTGTAACCAGAGCAGCGATGTAGCAGGAGGTAAGCTAGCCAGGACGACAAGCACCCTGCTCCTCCTGTTACACAGGGTTCATAACATGAGGGGGGCCTCTTTATTGGGGTTTCTTGTCCCATCCAGTTCCCCATAGCCAGCAAGCCCCAAAGAAAATCACACAGAGATCTCTATAAGTTATAAAGCTGATTGGCCCATTAGCTCAGGCTACATATTAGCTCTTGTAGCTTATATTAACCCATTGTTCTTATCTATGCTAGCCATGTGGCTCAGTACCTTTTTCAGTGGGGCAGCTTACATCTTGCTTCTTTGATAGCCTGGGAAGGAGTGGGAGGAATCAACTTCCTCCTTCCCAGAATTCTCCTGTTCTTATTGTGTCATTTCTACTTCCTGTCTGGTTTTTCCACCTATACTTCCTGCCTGGCCAATCAGCGTTTATTTAAAACGTGATTGACAGATTACAGACAATTTTCCCACACCACAGGGGAATGTCACACAATGTTTTCACTGGTCTCTGTAAATAAAAGAAGCATGAAGCTCCTTTCCCAGGGTGACATTTCCAGGCTCTCAGCCTCTCCAATTGAATATTACCGCCATTGCTAGGGGTATCACGCTCCAATCATTCTACACGTCCTAGTGAACAACTAGGTACCACCATTATTCCACTGTAAATACCTGTTGTCTACTAAGACCCTCAAACATAATGAACCATGGATAGGATACTGTAAGCCCCTTGAACTCTGCTCTTGGAAAGTGTGAAGTCAAATAGGCACAAATAGTAAAACAAATATGGAGAGAAACTTTATGCAAAATATCTAGAATTTTCTTTGAAAATCTCATCCTTAAAGTACTCTTCCCGTTTTACAGAGGCTATTTAATTTGTAACACATTTTATCTCTGGAAAAGAAACTCTCCTGGAAATTTTCATTGCACACTGGAAGAACTTCACAGAACCGGGGCTGTTGTTGACTGAAGGGCATGGCTCAGGCTGTTCTTTGGAGTCCCCATGATCATCACAGGACTGATAGAAACATCAGTCAGATCCCATGCTAATAAGGCTGCACGTAGCCTTACGTCCATCTCAGCCTGAAAGCACTGACTCACACAGAGGAGCAGAGAACTTGGTCAAGGACAAACCCTGCACAGCCTAGTGTGAGAGGCTGACAAAGAAGTTCTTGTTCTTAAGAGACAAGAAGCCCTATCCCTACAACTGCAGCTACCAGGCCTGACTGACTGTTGCCCACAGCCCTCCCTGTCACAGCCCCAACTTCCCTGCATTGCCCAGAGCACAGGCGCACAATCTCCAGAAAAGACATATAGATCAGCATTAGTTTCAAAGTCATCTTCACACGAATCAAAATTTCCCCTAACTACAGAACCCACAGCCAAGCATCATGTTGCAATAGGCAGGGTTGGCTATCTAAATAATTTCAGTGGTTTATACGTCATCCAATTGGAGATTATCTTGTGGGAGAATCCTTGGCATTTTGGAAGACAAGCAGTAGCCAGCATTCATAACACAGATACACACCAGGAAACAGCAAATGGAATTGAATCTGCTTGTCTGGAATTTGCATATAAGAATGTGAAGCAATAAAGCAAAATAATCTAGCAGTAATGAATGCTTTCTATGTAGACTCCAAAAGTCGTATTTAGCTGTAGAAAGTACCCTGGACAATCATACTGTGTTTGTAAGGTTGCTACCTGCCCTATGCACAGGGACCTCTCTCCTTGGGAATGTCTGAGGACCACTTGAAGGTTTGTTCTCTGGGTGCTTGGTCCCCCATGCACTCTCTTCCACCATGACTTTGGTGACATGTGCCTGTTCTCAATCCATTGCTTTCTTTTGGTCTCTAAGTGTTATCAGGACAGGGACTGTGTCTCACCGACCTGCTGTGGCCAGTACCTGTGATGATGTCTGACACAACAGGAGTGTGTCTGTGCTGCCTAATCAAATGAGCAGCTAAATGAGGGGACTGTGAGAGTTCTGAAACCATCAGCAATGAGCCAGCAACAGCTCACACTGCGTGCATCTGCTTTAAACCTTAACCATTAGCTGTCCTGTGCCAGTCACAGAACCAACACTCCCAAGAGTGTGTTTAACACTTTCTCTCATCTGAAGTCGCAGGCTATGTGGGAAGAGATGGCATTTTATCCTTCCTTTTGGTCCAGTGCTAATATATCCATGGTCTTGTGGTAGGAAGAAGTGTTTGGACTTCTAGTTAGAGCCAGGTATTACTGTCCTTGTTTTAAGGTTTAATGTGTGGGTTGCAGAAGTGACCAATGTTTGGGTCATCTCTACCTAGAATTCCACAGGATCTTATAGGACAGACAGACCACTTTCTCTGTGTTATGCACACATCTACTCTTCAGTCATCTTTTCACCAAGGATGAGACCCCAGAAAGTCAGCTGTGCACATCTGCACTCAGCTCAGGAATGCCATGGCACTCTACAGGGTTAAGATGCCCACGAGCTTCGAAAAGATTTGCTTAGACTTGAGAGTAGCCAGGAATCTTTGGCTCTGGAATTCTTGTAGTCACCCAAGCCCAACCCAGATCAAAAGAGTGACATGAGAACTGTGTTTGGTTTCCTAGAATTGACCTAGGAAGGTATCTTTGCATGTTTCCATTGAGTAACAACAAACTAGAGAAAGCTGTCCTGAAAAGACTCGTCTTTAGCGAGCAGTGTTTTTTCCCCTCCAACTTGGAAGGATACAGTGTGAGTCAATGGGTCCCATGGTTTTAGGGATTTCATTTCTCTGGTTACTTATGGTATAGTTGACTCTGGGTGTTTGTGTGGTTAATAAAATATTCTTAAATGAAGCCCTTATGAGTCCCATCTGCATTCTCTGCTACTAAAAGCCACCAGGCAAATCATTCTGGTTCAAGAATTCTAATCAGAATTACCTTCACAGGCTCTGAGCCTAACCAGATCAGAATCAGTACCTCCTCCTCATTTATCCTTCAGATGGTAATAATAATGAGAAATTGAGGGAAATACCAGATTTTTAAGTTTCAGGAAATTATGAAGGAAATTGTGTAGATAAAATACTGAGATAGTAACACTAGACCCCAAACTGTCAATCATCACCCAAACACATTATCTCATATATGAACCCAAAGAAAATTCTATTTCATATATTCAGTAAGGGCAAGGGATCGTTCTCTAACACAATGGTATTCTTGGGGGGTGATGAAAACACTTGGTGTTGCTAAGTGTTAAGGGTTAGAAACATGGAAGAAATTAAGAATGATTGATAGCATCGGCCCCTTGTACTGACCAATCAAAATCATGCATCAAGACTTCTTTTGCATGTCCAAGTCAGCCAGCACAGTCTTGTCCCCATATTTGCTAGTACTCTGCCAACTGAATGAGGTTCCAAAGGCTTGGGGCTCATATTTCCCTCCAGGTCATAATTCAAGAAAAAATAAGTCATGTGTGTGCTTCAAGCAATAATCAAATCAGTTATTGCATGCTATAGATCATTCTAGATTATAGCACTACTTTATTAGTTGTAAACTGTGCACATACCAAAAAATATTAAACCATATGATGATAAATCAGACAAGACTCTTTCCTGCAGGAAGTTGCTTTTTCTGATTAAGTCCCATTCTCTCGGCTAAGTGCCCACTAGGTGCGGATCACTATGCTAGGTGGACCAATAAAACCAATAACTTAAAAACTAATTAGAGAGTGTCGGAGTGCATCGGTACAGTTATATTAAAGGCTTGGAAGAGTCAGAGCCTGAAGTTTCTTAAAACAGAGGAAATCGTGAACCTCGTTCTGAGCAATCTGGGGCACAGGCAGAGTGGTACACAGGAGATAAACCACGAAGCTACTCACAGCGTGATATGACTACATTGGGGAAAACAGAGTGACATGCTGGGAAATAAGGCTGGAAATTCTTCAGAGGAGAAGTGTGAGTGAGTGTGTGTGTGTGTGCGTGAGTGTGTGCATATGTGTGTGAACATGCATGTGACATAAACAATCATTATAAAACAGGAGCATGTTGTGCAGAATTGGCTCTCATGACTTGGAAAGCTAACATGCAACATGGAAAACTCGGTCCTGCATAGACCGAAAGTCCAAGACCCAGTCTGAAGGCATGAAAATTTCTCTTACTCATATGATGGTCAGTTTTTATGCTCTGTTCATTTCTAAAACTGATTTGATGCGGCCTTGACACACTCGGGAGGAAAATTCATTTGCATGAGCAGACTGATTCAAATGTTATACTCATCCAAAAACAGGGTCAAGAGGAAACACAAAATAATGTTTGAGCAAATATCTGATCACTCTATGGCTCAATTTTTTTGTCACATTGACACATTTGATTGCCACAGAGTCTGAGTATAGTAAGACACTTGTACCTGGTTGCTTTATAACAGGAGTTTCCAAAGGCTCGTAGCAAGAGAATGATGTCTTCTTTAAATGTGAACAAGCTGGTTCTGCTACTTCATGAATGAAGGAGAAGAGGAAAATGCACAAGGGAGCAAGTGGTGGGTGAGAAAAAGACAGGAGCCCACTAGAATGCTTTAATCTGATTTAAACCCAACACCTCTAGTACCTTATGAGATGAGTGATTCTCAGTTTACCAATGTCAAGGACTTTTATTTGGCGGAGACTGTTTGCAAAACTAAGAAGGCAAGACTGCTTAGATTTCAAAGAATGCAACCTACAAATGATATGAAGAAAGATCAACTGTAGAAACCATATGTGTGTGTCCACACCACATATATATGCAAAAATACATGTAAATGCATAACATGTATGCACATGAACCTAGAGACAGTGCATTGTAATAGTAAATCTCTGGCTGATCTTGTCCTCTTTATTAAATTGGGAAGTGTTTAAATTAGTAAAGTGCTCCTCTAGGTCTCTGGAAGAATTTCCATGGAAGATCGACTAAACAGGAAAGACCCTGAATAGAGGCAGCAAATCTCGAAAGATGAGCGAGCAGATGAAATAAAGGGGGAAAAGGGGTTGGTGGGATGACTCGGTGAGTAAACGCTCTTGCTTCACAGACCTGGTGACCTGAGTTCAATTGCCAGAATCCATACAAAGATAGAGCCAGGCATGGTGGCACACACCTTTAATCCAGCACTCGGGGGCAGAGGCAGGCAGATCTCTGAGTTTGAGGCTAGCCTGGTCTACAAAATGAGTTCCAGGGTATCCAGGACTACACAAAGAAACCCTGTCTTGAAAAACCAAAAAATGATAGATGGACAGAATTGACCCCACAATGTTACTTTCTGGTGAAGACATGAGTACCACAGGGTGTACATGTGATACACACTTTCTGATAAACAGAGTTTAAGAAGGGAGGGGATGACTTTTTAAAGCAGTATATTTGTACTTATGGGGTTAATTTTTAAAAAAAGTTTTGACCGTGGTAGGAAAGAAGCAAATTCAAGTGTCCACCAAGACCCCTTGGCAGATGCAGCTGTGTGGTGCCCTTCCACATAGGCATTGGCCACTGGGCACATTGGATCATTCACTGTCTGGTGCTTTATGCCCTGCCTCTTGTCAAAGAACTCCTGACTTATAAGCCAAGGAGCAAATGATCCAAAGCAGAGTTATGAAATTTGACCCACCTTGCTCTGGAGCTCTGCAGACTGGCTGGGAAGTGGGGTGTATGTGGGAGACTGTACATTCATAACGTTTTTCGCTAGAGAGATACAGGCACAGTTCATCATAATCTGAGACAATGTACTCGAAAGAGGAGATGAGTGGTAAGGTATTCTTTGTGCCATGATGGTCTCTGATGGAAGAAAGCGTATGGTTTTCTACTTTGGTAACTTTGGCAACCGAACCGATTCCTAACCATGCAGCAAACATGAGAGGTCAAGTAGTCAAGAGAGGTGACCTGAAGATGTCCTATGTGGAGCGCAGGACCCAACCAAGGCCTCCCAGCACACACGGGGACCACAGAGGCTTAGCTGTGGAGGAACCGAAGACATGGCGACTCCAGCAGCGTCGTTTGTGCCTGGAGCTTTATTGTAGCACCACATACCTTGATGCGTCCACCTCAAGGCTCCTCGTTGGCCCTCTGGGGGGGGAGGCCTTGAGTGGCAAGAATCCCTGGCTGGAGGTGTGTGCTGCTGTGCTATACTTTCCCTTTTTGGGCCTGGAATAAGTGGGAAATTTCCTAAATAAGAGAAAATAGTACAAGCAAGATTTTCAACCAAAAGAAGCCTAAGTATTTTGTTCACGAAAAGGTACTGTAAAATGGAGGAGGAAGGGGTTCATCAGTCCCCACCCCTAACTGATGACCTGTGAACTTGATGACTTCTTAAGGAAGAAGAGTCTGCTTATCATTAGGGGTATGTCCCCTGGTACCACAGAGTTTCAGTAATGGTCCCACACCCAGGACTATATGGACAGTAAAAGTGGACTCAGCAGATTATTAAAAACAAAACAAAATGAAGATACCAAGTGTGTTGGGGGTTATGGCTAGGAAGGTGGTATGGATTGTGGAGGGGTTAATGAAGAATAGGGGTGAATATGATCAAAATACATCGATCAAAATCCATATAAAATTATTCTTTAAAAAGATGGAGATAGCATGAGGACACACTTGGGAGAAAAGGCATAGATGCTTGTGACCAGCTAAGAGTCACACCCATAATATGTAAAGAGCTTCAGGAAATCAATAACAAAACAAACTGGAAACAGGAAGGTCATTTAAACAGATAACCTCATGAAACATGTCGAAATTGCCAGTGAATAGTTTGCAAAATGCTTGACTTCCTTTATCCTCAGGACTTTCAATAGGACACTACCATGAACATTGGAAGAGCTAAAAGGAGAAACAAAAGCCTTCAGTGTCAAGGAGGTGCAATTTGGAATGGCTGGTTTGCTCCTTTCCATCCGTGGAATATATTGGACAGCTCTAGCAAGCAGATGGGGAGGTGTAGTCAACAGTGCTCTCCATAGCATCATTCATGAGAGCGCAGAACCGGAAGCTTCCCAGGAGCCAGTGGTGGTCTAAGGATTTCATGAGTGGAGATAGAGTCACATGTGATGCCTGGAGGGAGGGCGCTGAGTGTACCACCTGAGGAAACACCAGGGATAAGAGACCTGACTATGGTATGTAAGTCCTAGACGTGAAAACACAACCATGATGACATGGTCCAGAAGAAGAATTACCCTTGGAGCAGGCCTAAAGTAGAGGAGCCTCGGGTACCTCTAGAATCCTGTTGGTTAGAATTTTGGTGAACACGGATTGCAAAACTCCATTGAACTGAACGTTATTTACCTTTGGTTTTATACTTTTATTCATGCATGCTACACCTTAAAAGACACATTCCAGCCTACATTTCTCTACAGAAAGCAATGTACCTTGATGGACTTCATGATGACCCAAATCTTTATTTTGTCAATCTGACTTTAGTGGTTTGCTGGAGTTCAGAATTCTTGAGTTTGCATCCTGACCTTGTTCATATTAGTGAATTCAGCTTGGCAATCTTCACCTGATTCCTAGAGAGTCATCAATATAAACTTAACACATTTACACATTTTTTTTTACACTCTGTCTTCAAGGTCTTGGTAGAATTTGGCACATTTGATGCTGTAATAGGAGGTGTTTCCATTCAAAATACGTTATCAATATTGTTTTTCAGAGCCTGGATACAGAGGTGGCTCGGGAGTCCTTGTAGGCTTATTGAATAAGCAATCGAAAAAGAGGAAGCTCACCGATGCCATTTCAGAGAGAGGTGGGAAAAATGAAGAGCGATTTCTATCTCTGTGACCTTTTCACACCTATAGATACAATTTTTTTTCATCGTATGGCATCTTGGTTAGGGTCACTATTGCTGTGATGAAACGTCATGACCAAGCCTTTGAGGAGGAAAGGGTTTATTCAGTTTACACTTCCAAACCATAGTCTATCACTGAAGGAAGTCAGAACAGGTACTCAAGCATGGCAGGAACCTGGAGGCAGGAGCTGACGCAGAGGCCATGGAGGGGAGATGCTCACTGGTTTGCTCCCCATGGCTTCTCAGTCAGCTTTCTTATTGAACCCATGGCCACAAGCCCAGGTATGACACCCCCCCATAAATAACTAATTAAGAAAATGTTCTATAACCGGATCTTATAAAGGCATCTTCTTAGTTGAGGCGCCCTCCTCTTGGATGACTACAGCTTGTATCAGGTTGACATAAAATTATCCAGCACACATGTCCAAAGAACACACATGCTATTTCTATTTTTCTCTGTCTTTGGCCTCAAAGAAGGGCTTTTCTTGACTGACAGCTCTACTGATCAACAGTTATGCCATCAGTAAGGGTGACTGGGATAAAATCCAGGCTGTATCCTGTCTGAAGAGCCTGGTCTTCTGCAAGCGTCCCTGTCCCCAGGCAGTGGTGAGTTCTTTATGATCATGAGAATGATGGGTGCCTGGCCACATCCCACTGCCTCTGTCCACGATCATCCTTCCAATCTCTCCTTTAA